>NW_023604295.1:48405376-49049647 GCF_014898055.3 Talpa occidentalis | reverse complement strand
GAAGTAGCACTATCACTTTTTAAAAAGGAACTAACATAAAACATGTTCTAATTAAAAAAAAAATCTGTTAGCTTGCTGTAGTCAGCCAATCACTCTTTCAGCATATTCAGCAAACATAGATTTAGCACTTATTATTTACCAGACCTTGGACAAAGCACATGAGAAACAAAGGTAAATACTAGGTAGTATTGTCACCATGAATCTTGGAGTGGTACAGGACTGCAATGCAGGTGCTGAGCTGGGCTGCATGTCAGAAAAGGGTGTTCTAGGGACACAAAGAAGAGGAATGCATCTCAGGGAAGAGCTTCTAGAAAAGGTGGTGTTTAGACAAGGATTTAAAATACAAGAAGGAATTACCTGATTTGAGAAGAAGAGGGTCCACTTTGGACAGCCAGGACAGCAAGTGCTAAGATGTGGGAATAGAGGAGATGTGTGGTGTGGGGGGGAGTTTGTGGACAGTGGGGACAACTGACATTCCCAGGGCTCTATACTGAATCCAAAGCTGAATGCAACAGGCAGGCATTGCAACTCCACCCATATACCAGTAAAGGATAGGAGGTAAAATAATTTAGTTAAAACATATCTTGATTCCACTTGCTCTCTATAAAGGAGTGAATGATAATAGCACCTAATTTTCTAGGAGACCATTGGCCAAATTCTCCTTTTACATAAATCCCTCAGGTAATAAAAATCAAATTAAAACTATAGACGACAAGGTATTGGTATTTTTCACCTATCAGAATAGCAAAAATCAAGTTTATGTAAACAACAGGAGTAAGAAGAAACTTGTACATTGTTGATGTGACTATAAATAGGAATTTCTTAGGAATTTACCCCATAGATGGACTCAGATATATAATAAATGATACAGTTGCATGGTTACCTTTACATGGGTAATATCTTGATATTGTTTAATATAGTTTTGGGTTAAACTAAAAAGACACTAAAATGTCACTTGATTGATTTTTGTCACTTAGTGTTATGAATCTTGCAACTCACTTCATCTACTAAGGAATGCAAATTAGTCTTAGCACCTGTAACAAGGAAATTATGGGGATTCAATGAGCAAATCCATGTGAAAATGTCCAACATGGTATCTACCACATAGCTCAGTCCCAAAAAGCTATTATTGTTAGCTATTAGGTATTAACTAAAGCTATCAGGAGCCACTTAGTGATTTTAAACAGAGAGTGATTCAACGTGATGTAGGCTTTAGAATAATCACTGTGGCGGTAGAAGGATAAGGCACAGAGCAGCAACTCAGATGGCAAGGAAATTAGTAGAAAGCTATTAAAACTGTCCAGATAAGAAACTGAAGGGCCCAAAACATAGGGGCTGAGAGAAGACAACACACTGGACGATATTAAAGATAATAATTTTTCGATAAGTAGCCCTGACTGAGTAAAATTAAATCTGAGAGACATTTATATATGGTATAAATACTTTGTAAGCAATTTTTTTTAGATTACGAGGTTTTTTTATATTGAGATGAAAACCTATGTAAACCAAAAGCTACTGTTAAAAAATGTGAGAGATAAGTCTCACACAGGGACAAGACATTTTTAATGCATGCTACAGGGAATTAGCATCCTGTTAATTCTAAAACATTCTGCAAATCAAGAAGAAAAATAATTTTAAAGTGAACAGGAAAAACAGGGCAAAACTCAAACGGCAAGGTAATAAAGTGAAAAAGTGCTGTATCTTAAAGGGGAGTTAGAGAAACAAAACACAAATGAAAATCACCGAGAGATTCGATTTTAGGCCATAAGAATGACAAATACCTGTAGGCAATTTTAAGGAAAACCATGGGAATGGTGAGTAAGATTAAATCAAGTTAGTAGAGGGACATCTTCACTAGTACATTTTGTCTGGGCAGGGTTTTTAATGAGACCTCACACTCTTTTCAGCCCCTGTGAGAACGCACACCCTCTCCACACACATGCATGCACACATACATATGCTCACTCATTCATTCGTGGAATTGATTCTCTCCTTTAAGATAGGAAGACCTTAGTCTCAGCATATCAGGGACAGAATCCTTGCCAAGAAATGTCATCTCTCCACTCATCTTGGCAGTGGCAAGGGAGTGTTCTGCCTCCAAGTTTCACTCATTAGCCCTAAATCCATAAGCACAGTGATTTGGGAAGATATGCTATGCTAAGATCACATGGACTGAAATGTAATATTTTTTAATCTTGTGCCTGCTCTATTCCTAGTATAATTCCTAGGACAGGTTTAGCTGTCTTCACTCACTGTGGGAACAATGCCATAATATTTTAAAAAGATATAAAACCCATGACTATTAATGTGATAATCCAACCCACCACCCTAAAACCAGCGCAGAGAGTCAGGAAGTTTTATTGATGATGTTTATGAGGGAAAAAGAAACTGATTTGTATTTCTATTCCCAATCATGATTTTAACACTAGACTGAGAAAATGTTGCCTTGATTGCCTGCTACCTCTCAAATTTACATGTGCCTCCTCCAGCAATTTTTCCGGTCTTTTAACTGAATCCAGATAGAAGATGTGTGACAAGAAGGCGATGCTGGTCTCCCACCCAAACTACCCTGCGGATACTTAAATAAGCTTTTAACCCATACACATTTAAATTCAAAATGAAAAACTTCCCTGAGCTAAGTCATGTCAGGAAAAGTATGGCTCACAGAAAATTATAAAAGCTACAACCAGACCAGGTCCCAAGAGGGCAATGTACTTTAGGGTTTTTAATAAATACTTGTTGGTTGACTGATTGTTGGCCTGTTTCCAGTGCCGAGGGACTGCTGTCATCTCCAAGAACATGAGCAAGAGAAGAAAACAAACCATCTAGAACCCTGAGCAGCAGGGCCCATTTCCCAGGCATATGGAACAGCCATTCAGGTCTGCAATCTGATCAGAAGAGAGACACTTAAGAGCCTGTTCCCCCAAATAATATTCTCAACAGCCAATTCTTGAGATAGTTCACCACTGGACATTTATATTTGTTAGATTAAGGATTTAGGTTCTAGGAATGTCATTTCATAATGCAAAATTCCTCCAAGAGTTACATTTTAGATTGCAAAAATTCTTTAGTACTTTGAAATTATCAGATTGCTTCATAATGTGATTGTGCTTAGCTAGATTGGCAAACTGAAGAGGCTATCATGTTGGAGGTAGGAAAAGGTAAGACTGGACCCTCTAGGTTCTTGTCTGGAAAGTGAAAACCAGTGAGCCTCCAGGAGAAGCAAGGGATATACTGTCATAAGCATGGTCACTGGCTTCATCTTTATGCTTTGGCAGTATAATTCTGCAGAATGGAACTACAAGCTAACACTTCTAGCATATCAGTATTTACATTTAAGTTGGAGAGGCTGTTGTGTGCATCTCTTCCATCACCTTTCCTACTATTGGAGCATAGCATTTTTATTTTTTAGACTGAGATTCCATCATCTCACATGATATAGAGATAGTATTTATAAGGAAATAGCTAGTGTAACTGCTCTTCTCCAACCATATCCCTGATACTTGAATAAAAGTGGGTTTTTTTTTAATTGTTTTTGTTGTTGTTGTTGTTGTTGTTATTCCTGGACAAAGAAGTCACAAAAACCAAGGGTGATGACATGGCCAGGAACCAGCAGCTTAGAGTCTGGATGCTGCAATACAAATGATCACTGATATCCATGTTACTGATAACCCTCTTCAATCTACCAAATTGATCTAAATATACAAAGCCATCCTTTGGCTTAAACCCCTTTAAAAGTCCCCCACCTAAGCCCCAGCTTTTAGAATAAGACCCCATCACTCTACTATAGCCTGCATTGGCCTGATAATATCAAGCACCTCAGTCCATTCTCCCCTTGCTACCACCCTTATCAGCCACTTTGGTCTCCTTTCTATTCTCAGATATGCTAAGTTCATTTATTCTTCAGAGCCTACTGTTCCTTTAGACCCCAAGGCCATCTTCTTTCTTTTCTTTTCTTTTTTTTAATTACTTTTTAAGATTTATTTATTTATTTATACAAGTACTGGGTACAGTCAGAAGCACAGGAGGGTGAGAGAATTCACCAGAGCCAGAGCGGGGAACAGAACAGGCAGACTGATGAAATACACTGCTGAGGGGAGCAGCAGGTGCAACAGAAGAGGTTTGCGCACCATGTGGGACCCTTGCTGGTGGCTGGGAATCTAATAGGCGCTGCTGAGGCTGTGGGCAGCTTTGCAGCCCAGTGCTCAACTGCTGCACCACCAGGGGAGGCCCTTCTTTCTTTTCTTATGGCCAACTTCTTGCCCATAGTTAGGTCTCTCATCCCAAGAGCTAATGTTGACTCTTCTTAAGTGTATTGTACCATCTTCTTATTCTTTACCAAGGCACCTGGCCTTTTCATTCAAATATTTCTCAAAACTCCAAGTATTCATTCACTTTTTTCTAGTTTAATTTATATCTCTTGTTTAATTTGACCTAGAATGTAGCTCCTAAAAGGGTGGGAATTCTTGTCTAATTGATGTGTTCCTGCTTAGCAGTATCTAGCAAAAGTCTGGCATATCTTAGTTATTTATTAATTATTTGGCAAGTGAATGATCAACTCTAATTCTTTATACAGCTTTTCCTCATGCTATTTGGTCAGGATACAAAGAGTTAAGAAAAATCAAGCACAGTGTACTGTTCTCCACAGACGAAGCAATGAGCAGAGAAGCTTAAAATTATTTTTCTCAAATTTTGCATGTTATAATCAATTTTAAGACAGATTCTTATTAGCTTAGATCCCACACCCAAGCACAGTAATTTATATTCTGCTCCTTTGTTCTGAGTTTTGATCTGTGACAGTTTTAGATAAAGGAAAAAAGAAATTAAGAGAATAGAAGAGGCTTGGAGAGGGAATAAAAAATCATTTTTCCTTACCAGTCAGCAGTTCATAGATACCATGAAGACACATGTTGCCTTGAAAGTTCCTCATTTAAATATACAAACAAGTTAGTGTTAAAATTTTATAAGTCTGACATATTTTTAAATATATGTATATATGCATACATATTAAATATATGTGTGTATGCACACACACATACATATATACCAATACATTTTATTTGGTATTTATATGATGTGTTGAGTTGAATAAAATGTATTTCATAGTCTAGATTTATATAAAGTACAAAAATTGCAATGAAAAGTAAAGAAGATTTGAGTTTTTATTTAAGCTTTTGGCCTTGACTCTTTACCCTGCTGCTTAGCATTTATGTGTTCAAGAAGAAATGCATTTTGAATATCTGTGTTGAATTTTAGTCCTCGGCTATAAAAAATGAGTTTCCATCTGCCTCACAGAGTTATGGTAAAGTTTATAAATAGGATAATGTAAAAACATCCAGACCAATATCGGGCATAAAGTAGGTACCTAATAAAGGTTAATTTGATTCAAATCTAAATCTCTTCCTACTTTCTAAGAGTTTTTAATTGATCCCTCTGCTAGAAATCACCACATTTGTTCAGGCAAACCAGCCATGGGTTTGGATTCTTTTGAGCCTCTATATTCTTAATTATATAGTTCAGCCCAAGGTTTACTATAAAAGCCTGGATTCTACAACCAAATTACCAATCAATCAACAATTACAAGAAAAACAATTAATGGCTGACAATGATTTTGATTATTCAACTGCAGGCTTGCTTGCTGCTTTCCCTGACATCAAAATTTCCCATCTGGGAGTTTGTAAGTACTCAGGATGCATTGAACAGGTCCCCTTCACTAAGTTGATCTCTGGCACATGGTTATCAAGGAGATCCTTCATGATATAGTTTATCTATCACATGAGTAGGCAAGGAAGACAATCTGTGTAACCAGAGTTGGGTGTTTTGAATAAAGGGGAGCTCAGTTGATGTATAGTGTTGCTTTAGAGTATACAGGGGCACTATCATCCACAAAGGGTAAAGAAATTCTTAACTTTTACAATGATTTGTAGTCTCCTAAAGGACCACAGTCCATACAAAAGATAAATGGAGTTTTATGACATTCAAATTTCATGGTGGGGAAACAAGATGATTAGGAAAAAATACTTCAAAAGGCCCTTGGGTTATGATGATATTAAAAAGGTTGGAAGTCAATGCCTTCAAAGAAAATCCTCTTCTCTTATGATTTCCCTTTTCTTAGAGCAAGTACAGTTTTTCACAGAGTGAAAATATACTCAAGACCTGGAGTGGGCTCCACTCTCCTTTTGAGTTCTGGCAAGAGAAAAGTCAAGGAGACAGACTGACCTATTTGAATCCTGGGACAACCAAAACCCAGGTCTGCAAACCATTGTGACCTTGGACTTGTTATATAATGTTTATGTGGTGATACTGACTACGAAGGATTTTATAAACTTTGTAGAACTAAGGGAGGAATTAGAAGTGATATTGTCCCATGCCTGGCTCAGGTTAAGCATGAAGTAAATGATCACCATTGATATTTTTATGACTGCTGGAACCAAGGATGATGACATGGCCAGGAACCAGCAGCTTAGAGTCTCTTGGGGAATGCTAGGTAGAAAAAGGTACTAAGAACCTGGACTTGCCTTGATTTTTTTGTTATGTTCCCTTTGTGATTTAGTCTTAGCATGTTTTGACAGCTTTGGATCATGGAATTACTTTATACTCACAAAAAATTACATTTTGTCATTTTTTGCTCTGTGCCTATAACCTTGCTAATGTGCTAGTTTTATGATTGTGGCATTGCTGTATATTATATGAGGAAATTATTTGAAGTATTCATTCCTACTCAAGGAATGACAAAACAGCATTTCAGCTGGGGAATGGTCATCATCATAAACGAGGGGGGCTGCTGCTCACATTTCCAGAGTGGTCACCTGAGGATTGGAGCAGCGTGAATCTCCTAGACTTTACCCACACAATAATTTATAGATGACATGCAGAGCATAGCAAAGAATATATTTCATGCTTAGAAGGTTAATTTTTGATTTGATTTGTTTTAGAAGTCCTAGAGAGTCAGTGGAGGGCAAGAAAGACAAAGAGATGAAATATATGGCTGGTGCTCTTCAAAGAGAATAATAGGATGAGATAAAGAAATGCACACAAAGAATTATTTGTTGTTTCTCTAAATTTATCTGTTTAATTTTCTCACAATTTTCCAGTACTGCTTCCCTATTGTGGGCCTTTCAGGTACTGGATATCCTTTCTTTCCACTGCTAAAGACACCAGCTTTCAAAAATGTATCTTTTTGTTCGGTAAAAGAAGAGAAAGAAAGTATAGGAAAGCTACCAAGTTGATAGCCAAATACAGCTCAAATGTTTTAAGTCTCAAATAGGGTTGATGAGTACAAATTTCCTACAGAAAAAAATTGTGCACAAATACCTTTGGTGAATTTCAGTACACACTGTTCAAGTTAAGTCAAATGTTAACAGATGAAAAAAATAGAACGTGCTGCTACAATCACTACCGATTATTTATATATTTATTTCCCTGTGTTATGGAACTGCTAGATATTTTGATTGCACAAAGAGGCCCTTTCTTTCCCCTAAAAGGCCAGGTGTTGGGCTATATATCTTCATAGAAATATGACAGTAGCCTCACATCTCTACAGAATCTTTTTATACACGGTTGTCAAATATATGTCTCAAAAATTGCATTTTTTCCTTCATGCAACCAAATGAAGATAGTAGGTCTGGCAGTCACACTTTCCCAAAAGTGTTTGTGGGGAGAAGGATTTCTTACCTAAGTTAGACTATTGGAGAAATTAATTTTGGAAGCCTAATAGAATTTTCTGGTGTGGATTTAAGCCAAGGAACTAGAGCGCATTTCTCCATTCATCCTAAGTCTTAGAGAAAAGTCCATTGTGGGAGAAGATAGGGTGATGTTTGACATCACATTTGAAAGCTCATTAACAAGTATACTTTAGGAAAAAAGGATTCTTTTGAAAATTTATGTTCCACTCTTAGTGAAACCATGATACCAAAAATGATCTATTTCTTTCACCACCCTTGATGTTCTGTGATAGTCAGCAGGCAGCATCCCACAGGTGTCCTCCGTGAGGAAAGTTAACGCGGCAGTCTGTAGCCAGCTTTTCTGTTTGTGCCTCAGGAAGTCAGCAGCAAGACAGGTGGAAACAGCCTGGAGGCTACTTTTAGGCACATCTTCAGTGAGCAGACAGTTCATTAGGAGACCCAGCAGTCATCTGAGGTGTTTCCTTAAGTACTGCCTCAAGGGTGGCTGTATCCTCCAAATTCCTGTTGCATGATCCCCTTTAACCTGTGATGGACTGATGGGCTGGACTAGCAGTCCAGTCACATGCTAGTTTTTGAAGTCTTTATAGACTGAAGCAGTTGCTTATTCTCTCTCTCTCTCTACCTCCTCCCCCCCCGCCATCTGTTGAATTCTTATTTTGTTTGGAAGCTTCAGGATGACAGTGTAGCAAACTATTATGTGGGGTTTATTGATATATAGGTCAGCCTCACACACCTGTACTCCACATTTTTTTTTAACCAAGTCTAGGTCTGATTCCTCCCTATGCCACTTGCTAACCTAAAGCCCTGGGCAATCATTTCACCGATTGTCTCTCAAACTTGGCTTCTGTAGACTACCTTCCTCCTATGGTTGTGAGGATTAAATGAGATAATATTATATATAAGGTTCATAATATAGTTAATTCTCACTATTATGTTTTATATAACAATTGTTTTTGAATAGAAGAACTGGGGTGTAGGCCAGATGTGGGGGGGTGAGAGGATTCAACAGAGACAGAGTGGGGGGCAGAACAGGTGGATCTACTGAAATACCATGCTGAGGGGAGCATTGGGCGAGACAGGAGAGTTCTGCTGTGCCATGTGGGTTAGCTCCCTGCCAGGGGAGCTATAGTGAACTCAGGCCATAGAAGTGATAGTAATGATACTTAACCCCTAGGCCTACAGGGAGGCCCATGATTAATTATTTATAAATTATAAATTATTTTTATTATTTTTTTAAATAATAAATTTTATTTTTATATTCCCCATACAATTGCTATTATTATTATTTTTATAAACTATATGTTCCATCGCTTTTGTCCCCACAATGCTGTCTTGCATATTGTTCTGAGAACTTTGGGGGTTACTGAAAATCCACTTAACAATGTTATTGACATAACAGTGGCTGAAAACCTACGGTGAACACTGTTATAGAAACACCAAGCACAATTAGACGGTTTGCCTATGCGTGAGCCATCAACTTCAGTTTAATATAGGGTCCTAAGGTACTTCTCAGTTCTTCTACATACTTGCACCTTTTTTCAGAGTGCAAAATGTTGTTTCTCCTAGGTTATAGTTTTCAGAATAACTTCTTTTTAATAGATTATGAAATATTTTTCATATGCCTGTCACTGAATGGAGACTATCCAGTCTATAGAGAGATGAAGTTAATTATATGCGTCCCATTCAAGTTGTGGAAATGGGGGTTTCCACATCAGCGTAAGCAGGAGAAACATTTACCCACAGCTCAGCATCCTTCTCATGCTAGAGCAATATGGCTTTCAGAATTTCCTCAGCTTCCCCAGATTACTTCTTATTGAATATAAATTCCAAACTCCTTCACCAGACATCTGAGGGTTTTTGTTTTGTTTTGTTTTGTTTTTTGTGGGACCCTTGCCGGTGGCCAGGGAATGAACCGGCGCTGCAGATGCTGCGGGCAGCCTCGCAGCCCAGCGCTCAACCGCTGTGCCACCAGGGGAGGCCCACATCTGAGGGTTTTTAAAGGTTATATATAGGTCTGCCTCACACACCTATACTCCATAACTCTCTGACTATAATTCTTGTCATTGCCTCTGCGAGATATACATATTGCTTTAGTTACATCAAATTGTTTACCTTAGACACAGAATATCCCTTCACATACGTCTGAATTTTTATCTCTTTGTCTAGAAAGATTCCTTTTCCTAAACCTACCTCATCAGTTCATTCCTTGGAACTGCTCAGGAGTCTCCACCTCTGGAGAAACCTTTCAGTACCCCTCTGACACAGTGAGGTTCTGTTCTACTCTACTTTTGAAACACCTGGATTCCCATCTTTTATAACACAGAGTTCACTCTCTTATTTCTTATGTGCCCCGTGACTGTTACTAGAAGGCTTCAAAATTTTATAATTTTTCTTTCTATTCACTATATTATGTTCAGTGTTTATTGAGTAAATGAATGAAATATGGAAAGGAATAAGGGCTGAATCTCTTCTTTCAGGATACCCTGATGATTCCACCCTCTGATATTCACTTTTCATAAATCATTGAAATATAAAAGACAAGCACATGTAAACCAAGTTGTGTTTCCACTACTATTCTGCCTGCCTTACTGCTTAATGGGAGGGAAAAAAATGAGATGCAAGAAATGGCAACACTCAGGACTGAGAAGAAACTCAGATGGATTAAGCTCAACCATGTAATTCCCATCAGGACAAACAGGAAGAAGGTTTCAGCATCTCTCAGTCTTGTAAGTAGTGCTCACATCCTCTTAATATTTCTTATTTTACTGCCTCAGAAGATGAAAAGATGAACAAATCCAATGCCTCCTAGCTGATGATATTTTATGAAAGAAAATAAATCTTGAATGGTGCTATTTTCCTAAATACCTGCAAATGGGGAAACTATTGCCTGCCCTCACCCCATCTGAAGATGCTTCAACCCCTGACATCTAGAATTCTTGACTGTCTTTCCTCAGGACTCAAAACTGGGCTTGTGCCTTGCTTCAATCTTTAGTCTTTGCTTTTCCTTTGTTTCCAAAAAACTCCTTTTATTTCTTTTATAATGTAGCCTTAACTTTGAGACCAACCTATAGGACTACCTCCAGATGGACATAGTTATTTAATTGGACTGATCTACTCTCAGGACTAGGAGACTGTTTCTAAGAAAAAAAGAAAAACAACTCAATTTATGAGCCACGGATTGTAGAGGAACAAAAATATGCTACTCCAAATTATGTCCTTTTGGCAAAATGTTGATTTCATGGAAGGGACTCTAAAGGCTCCATAGAAGTTGCCTTTGAAAGAGATATTGGCATGTAAATTTCTGTAAGGTCACATACCTGGAAGACTTGATATCCTTATCTCTTTTTCTTGAAGAAGGCAGAACTTATATCTACTTACCTTTATCTACTGTACCTCCCCTGGTAACCTCCTTAACTGACCTACCTTTTCTCCTCTCCATCCTTCTGTCTTAACTAAGTCATTTAAGATGGTGTCTAAAGCTATGTGAGGTACTAAGTCATGCTGGGTCTTTCGCATATATACAGAAGATAAACATATTATTATTAAACTTTTTTTTGGCTTTTTTCTCTTATCAAAAGAGAGAAAGTAGATAAAGTATTTGTTATAGCAAATGGAAAATTGCAGTGTGAATTAAGCTTGAAAAATGAAAAAAATTGGCTGAACTGATCGAAACTGAATGGCAACTGATATCTCCCCTTATGATGTATCTGGGGCTTGATGAAGAAAAAAAAAATACTGAAAATACTTTGCTTCGCTTTTAAACACTTCTGGCATCCACCCCCACTCCTTTCATTATTGACAGTAAATTATAGCAAGGTAGAAACCTATACTCAGTCTTATAGAATTGGCTTCCTGCTACCATCCATTCACAGTCAGCCACCCCAATTAGTTACCAGCTGAATGACTGCATAACCACAGATTTACATTAAAAACCAGTTTCCATCTCAAGAGTAAATCACAGTAGGAAATGTTCCTCTGCTTGCCTGGTGACCTTTATGAATATCATCACTATTCGGGGAATAACATGGTATGGTACTTGCCTTGGTATGCATCTTATTCTAGATACAGTGTAAATTTGTAGGAAGTTGGGGCTGGTAATGTTCTTTTCAATTTTAAATCTCACCCTAGGTCTTCAACCAGTATGCATGTGAGTATTGAAGCATTATGCTTTTTTTGAATTAGTAGTAATTGAGTAGATGTGAATAGCACAGAAGAATGTTGAAAAGGGCATGAATCCTTAAAAGTGTGTTTTAAATGGTACCCATTCAAGAATAGAAACATTAATGAGAATGCATAATATAAAATGCAAGAACACAGAATCAGAAAAATAGTTTGTGTTCCAGCTTTCCAAATCTTCAATAAATGACCTTGAGAAAGTCAATTAATTTCACCGATGCTCAAGATTTTCCCACATGTAATATGGCCACTATGAGAATTAAATGAGAATATACAAAATAATTCCATGTTTAAAGAGCTGTAAAGTCAAAAATGTTTATGATCATTCAACGCCTCACCACCTACAGCCACTTGGACTGTTAAAGTTGGAAGAGACCTCAGAAATAGCAACACACAATAGTGCATGGCTCTCCTCTAATGCAGATGAACAAACAACAGCATCTTTCCTACAGATCCTGCCAGTGATGATAGGTAATTCACCACCTTATGAAATACCACTTACATTATTAAACACTTTGATTATTGGAAGGTGACTCAATGCAGTTTTTTTTATTATTAAGCAATGTTTAAAATGAAAGGGACTTTACTAGGGGAGTTTACTAAGCAGTTTACAAATGGGATAAAATTTAGTCCTCTTAACAATATTAATAGAGAATTCCATTGCCACTATTTTGCATATAGGAAAGCTGAGGTTTCAAATCATTCACCTGAGATCACACTTCAGTGAGTGTTGAGCTTTTTAGATTGTGAGACACTCAAAGGAAGAAATAACAATATAGCTGGGTGGGTCTGAGAACGTGTTAGGAGGCACTTGCCAGTGTTCCTTTCTTCTCCCTGTCTCTCTGTTCACAATGTGTCTGTGTTTCTCCTCTTCCTTTTATATATGGAGAAAAATAATTTCTAGGGGTCACAGAAGGATGCCTGAGCAAATAAAAGAGTTAATATTTATAAAGAACATTGTGGCTCTTTAATAAAAATATGCCCTAACTGAGAACCAAGTATCTCATTACCTGAGTGAGTAGGCAGATAGCTCAATAGTAACATTATAGCCTGGTTTTAAGTTTCGTTTTAATAATAGCATTGTGTTAGGTTAACAGAGAACAGGGCACCTGCAGGTACAAAATCAAAGCAATTAGTTAACATAGATCTTAGGAAAGCTGAAATAATAGAAACACAGGATACACTCTGTGATTTGTAGTATTCACATGCTCTGTTGATACTTAAGCCATAGATGACTTTTCAGGTCTGTCAATACCTTGAGTTGTATACCAACCTGGGAGTTGGCAGAGGAATACATGTAAACATGTGTGCTGCTTGACCTTTCCATATAGACTAGACCAAATGCATCTGTCTTGCTTTGGCTCCCCAGTTTCCTACTGGCCTTTGAAGGTGTCATGAGTGGCTAGTCCATTAAAGTCAGATAGTCAGTAGGCTAAAAAAAGTATAGATAACTGGGACACCATCCATCTTCAAGAACGGGGCTCACATTTAGGTCAAATGGAGATTAGACTGTCTTCTAGCTTTTAACATCTAGGTGGAAAAAAGTCATTATATCATTTTCTTTCTGCTGAGATAGCCTCAAAGAATAGGACTTCTGTTTGACTATTTCAGGATTGATAAAAAAAAATATGATAAGGGGGATTGTTTTATACATACTTTACCATGATTCCTTACATTACCTGTTTGAGTACCCCTAAAATCAATTACAGAACAGCATTCTGAGACCACATGTTCCTTGCTTCAGAGAAATATAGAATTAAGGAGCTATCTATTTGTATAAGGCACCACCAAGTAAATCAGGTCTGAACCTCCTCTTTGTTTTCTCCTCAAACTCCCAAAAATTGTAATGGTATGACAAGCATAATAATAATGAAAATAATTATAATAGCAATAAGAAAGGGGATGAGAAGAATAATCAAGTAAGGGTTGTTTAAGGAATAATTGCAATAGTTGAAGTAAAGGGGAAAATTGAGAATTTAAATAAAACTGTGTAAATTGTGATTCTTGGTGTTTCCTTAATTTTGTGCTTTTTTAATTCTTTATCAGTGCTATTTAGAATTCCTGATATTAAAAATTAGATGAAATATAAAATAGAACATAGTCAGAAGTAACATAAAATACTTAAAGGAAATAGAAAGTAATGTTAGAATTAAGAACCTTGTTAAGTGTCTATTATTTATTTGCATCGATCTTTCCAAAGAACTGAACACTTCTTAATATTTGATGTATTTTTACTGATGGGCAATTTTGAAGAGTAAACTTTCTTCTCAGTAAACTCTGACAAAGAATAAGTGGGTTTATCAGCCTTCATTTATTCTATACATTTTTCTTTTAACACAGTATTTTCAAAGTTTTGACATAAGAGACTATAAGAAAGTAGGGGTCAATAGAATTTGGGACAATTAAAAGTAGAATAAGTAATCCAATTTTTCTGTACTTGAACTTGAGAACTGAATTCTATTCCTGATTCATCACTAACTGCTGGGTGACGTTGGACAAAAATTTTCATTTATTAGGCTTTGATTTTTATCATTTATTATAATGAAGATGTTGGAATAAAGACTTGCTAGAATTTTTCTGACTCTTGTATTGCTTGATTTCCATAATACTCAAACAATGTTAAATTGAACAAAGAGCAAGCCATGTTCTCTGTGAACCAAACCAAACAAATTGAGTACTAAACTTCATTACATTACAAAATTTTTGAGATCAGAAGTTGTGTCCTGTTTTCTACCTCTACCACCACACTCTAGACATTTCTTATAGCAGTGCTAATTAAAAAACAAAAACAAAAAACCAAATAAAACTGATGTGTTAGGGGAATATCTCTCTAAAGTTGAGGAAGTATTTTTAATCCCCCAAATTTATTCAATGTTTTAGCAACCCTATGAAGTAGGCCACACATTATATATTTTATATTTTTGCTTCCAATTTTTGGAAATTGGAGATTTTTGCTTCCAAATCTCATGACCTGCTTCAAGTCACAGATGTTGAAGGCAGAGCTGGGCTTTGAGTTCAGATCTTAATTTTATTACATGGATGGATGAATGCATGGATACACGGATAGATAAAACAGACGCTTTAATAAGCTAAAACTTTCTCTGACTATTCAAAGGCAATTTTCTGTTATATAAAAGAAGAAAGACTCCAAATAAAGAGACAATCTTTTACATCTATCCCTTGAAGAGAGCCTAACCCTGAAACTAATAACGTGAAGACTAAGTAAGAAGTCAAAATAAGTAGTAAATACCATCATGTTCATGAATATAAACTTATTATTTTTTTTGCAATAGGTTAAGAGATTTAGCAAGAAAACTGAAACATAAACTTAAATCACTAGGTACAAATGTTTTTTAAAAGAAATTAGACCTTCACCTGCCTTCTAAGATTCAATGTGAATTCCCAAGAGTAATAAATATATTAATCCCAACAGGGCCTCCCTAGTGGAGCAAGGGGTTAAGCACTGCACTATGAAGCAATCCACAGCCCCTGCAGCATGAGTTCGATCCCTGGCCAGCCAGGGAGCAACCCACATGGTGAGATAGACCTCTCCTGTCTCGCCCACTGCTTCCCTCAGCAGTGTATTTCCGTCAGTCTTCCTGTTCTGTTCCCCACTCTGTCTCTGGTGAATCTCTCAAACCCCTGCGTATCTGGCCTGTGCCCCAGCTCTAGTATGCATAAATAAATAAACCTTAAAAAAAAGTCCAAACATTAGTTTGTTAGTCTTTTTAAATTATAAATTTTAGCCTTTTAAAACTATGTGCTATATATACACTATGCTAAAATTTAAAAACAAATTGAATTCACTAAGGTTTTTTTAAATTTGAATTTCTCTTATGTTATTATCCCAAAGTGATTAGAAGTAACACATTCTTCTAAATCTTTCCAATATTAATGGAATATTTTGAGGATAGATGCACCAAGGGTTATTGTATACTCAGGGACCCCAAGGAGAAAATGTTTGAAGAAAAAATCATTTTTATAGTAAATGAAACTTCAAATGTTTATTATTTAGTAAAATAATAATACCTGGGTCTCCCCTGGTGGTGCAGCGGTTGAGTGCTGTGTTGGAAACTGCCCGCAGCCTCTGCAGCGCCGCCGGTTAGATCCCCGGCCGCCGGGTCCCACATGGTAAGCAGACCTCTCCTGCCGCGCCCGCTGCTCCACTCAGCAGTGTATTTCTTCATCAGTCTGCCTGTTCTGTTCCCCGCTTTGGCTCTGGTGAATTCTCTCACCCTCCCGCGCTTCTGACTGTACCCAGTGGTTGTATAAATGAATGAATGAATGAATGAATAAATAAATAAATAAATAAATCTTTAAGAAATAAATAAATAATACCTAACATCAGTTGTGCAATGTTTCAGTTAGTGCTTTGGTATTGTTAAATGATGTATTTAATCCAGAATGAATTGTAAATATTGCTTATATCAAAAAGTTGAAAAGTGCCTTTCACTCATCTTTCAATAATTTATCAGGTAATACTGTGGTATGAAAGTTATATGCACTTTCCAAAACTTATATTAGATACTATAGTGTATATAAGAACATCAGATATTATACAATACTTCATAAAGTGAGGGTTTTTTTTTTTAAGATTTAGTTATTTATTTATATAAGCACTGGGTACAGTCAGAAGCGCAAGAGGGTGAGAGAATTCACCAGAGCCAGAGTGGGGATCAGAACAGGCAGACAGACCGAAGACACTGCTGAGGGGTGCAGTGGGCGCAGCAGGAGAGGTCTGTGTGCCGTGTGGGACCCTCGCAGGCGGCCAGGGATGGAACCGGTGCCGTAGAGGCTGCAAGCAGCTTCGCAGCCCAGCGCTCAACCGCTGCACCACCAGGGAAGGACCCATAAAGTGAGTTTTTAAAGGAAAATACCCAGCCCATCCTCCTCCAGTCTTTCAAGGTGTGAATTCTATGGTTCACCAACTAATGACCAAGGACCTCCTAAGCAATAATTGAAAACCTCTCCTAACTCCATGAATTTCCAATTCCTCTGCCTCCCAGTCATTTTATCTTCATCTGTACTCCTCTTCTTCATATGGAAATGGAGATTAACCATTTTTAGCTCTCTTGTATTCATCTCACAAGGCTTATTTCTGGTTACACTGTTATTTTCTTAAGCTACCCACACTCACAGTCTGCTCTAATCTGCCTCAAACTTTTACTACCACTGGATTTATTACCATACCCACTTTATCATGTTATTTTTCTACCCAAAAGGCTGTTTCCCATTCATGCTCTATCAACCTATGAGCTGTAACTGAGGCTTACCTTTCGCCCTTACAAAAAAAATGCATGTAGGGCCTCCCCGGTGGCGCAGCGGTTGAGCGCTGGGTTGCGAAGCTGCCCGCGGCCTCTGCGGCGCCGGTTCGATCCCCGGCTGCTCCCCGGCCACCAGAGGAGGGTCCCACATGGCGTGCAGACCTCTCCTGCCGCCCGCTGCTCCCCTCAGCAGTGTACTTCGGTCCTTCTGCCTGCTCTGCTCCCCGCTCTGGCTCTGGTGAATTCTCTCACCCTCCCGCGCTTCTGAATGTACCCAGTGCATGTATAAACAAAACAAACAAACAAACCAGCAAACAAATAAATAAAGCATGCCTCTATAAAAAAAAAAAAAAAAAAAAAAAAATGCATGTATCATACTGAGTCTTTTTATCCCAAAATTCTTTTTCTCCTCTTTAAAATCCTACTGGAATTTAAGTCAATATTGCATTATTTGGAAAGCTTTTTTCTTTAATTACTTAATTATAGTACTTGAGCGATTTGTTTTTCCAAACAAGTTGACATTTGTAGTGGGGAAAAAAACATTACCAGAGATATTTAAAAATGTACAAGGCTGAAGGTTCCAGAAGTTAAGGCATATGTCAAATAGAAAATTTTTGGAAATTTGATTTGAATATGTTGTCACCTACATGTTGATTTAATGTCCATTTAAAACTGTGGAAGGGCCATGGACTCAACTTATTCAGAGACTCTTAATTCTAAGGCTAGCCTACAGAATCAGTACCAGTAGAGTCAGGGGAAAAACACAGGGCAGTTAATTTTTCAGAGGAAATTTAATCCAGGGAAGATGTTATAATGATGATGGAGAGCCAAAAATTAAATAGGGAATGATAAAGTAAATCAGAAATTCATAGCAGCAGAAAGACACTATGATCTCTTGAATCCAGAGGAGAAAGAATTGTTAGCATGGTGTCAGGAGTAAAGCCACTCAATGGAATATGAAGTCAGAACAGAGGCTGCCCTGTACAGAGAAATAGGACAATAAAAATAGGTGAAGAAGCACAGAGAGATGGAGAGAGAGAGCCTGGTTCATTTGTTCTTACTGCCAACCTCCTACCAGAGCCTCCCACTGGCTAATACTAGCAGAAGCCAATTGGCAACTGAACTGATAAAATGTACTTTGCAGGGTTAGGTACCAGTGATACAGAGCTGGGAAAAGTATGTGGGAAGATATTGAGATAAAATTAGCAAGTGATTCTCTCTCTTTCTCCTCCCTCCACCCCATTTACCTATCTGCAAACATATCAATCTATCTTCCAATTTGTTATAAATAAATACCTACATATATATACACACTAGGCAAATACACTCAGGGTGTAGTCTGCAAAGGGCTATAACAAATCATGAATTGCAAAACTTTGGTAAATGTCACCATTAAATTCAAATAACAAACTACAAAATATTTTATGTGTGTATTTATAATTCTTTATAACCCTGAAAGGTTTTCATAGCTATTTTCCTTGGGAGAATAAACCCCATGTTTAAAGTATCATAATGAAACCACTGCTATGTGTTACTCAGTTAGGAACTTAGAAAAAATAAAAGGTTGAGTTTGCTGTCTGCTATATGCTACACTGTCTCTGCCACAGTGACCACCTCATCCATAGTGACACCTGACTTTCTTCTATGCCGACCTTTATTCTTGTTCAGAGTGTATTCATCACCTTACTGGCTTTTTAGAGTAAATCTTGCTTCAAGAACATTCTTCTCACCCTCCAAAGTAAAGGGGGAAGGCAACTGAACTTCATTAAATGCAACCACAGTGCGTACTTTACCTCTGGCTCAGTATTTTGTAAACCTGGACTATAAGTGAGAGTGATTGGGTCATTTTTGACATATTCAGCTCCCTCGCACAATACAAAGACTAATAATAATGCTATTTAGAAAAATAACAGTGCTTCTGATAAAATTGCTCATAAAATATATGAACTTGTACTGAAAGTGTATTATTCAATATCACCGGCTATTATGCACTGGAATATGAAAACTGCATTGAAAACATTCCCATTAAAGCCCTTGTTTCTTCGGGAAAAGCTCCTGCTAAAAGAAAACTTGTATCTCCATATTCTCTCAGTGAATCACTGCCTGCTGATCAGTCTTCCCTTTTCACTCAAGTGTTGCCTACCATACAGCTCATCCAAGAGCACTGTCAAGGTTTGGGTCATTAAACCGCAATAGATGACAATAAAAATAGCACTTGAGACAAATGAAAACAACAATACCTGTCATTACCAAATACACTTTTCAGTTATCATTGCAGAATGAAATACAAAAAAACCTGAGTGACACAGGACTGTTAGAAAAAGCAATATAAATATACATTAGAGGCATCAGAAGAGAATTAAAGATGATAAGTCTGACCTCCTTAGTAACATTTCTAGTCAGAAGAACAAATACATAGCACATTAGTTAAGAATAAAACACTGAGCTTTAGGCAAAGGCATGCTGTATAAGGTACAGCATCTAAAATTTCTCCAGCTTAACTTTTATTGCTTAAAAATCATCACAGACAAAATTGTACATAAAGTGAAATATTGGTTATGTATCCTCATGCTCAGTAATTATTAAAATGGGAAAAGGGCACAACTTATGCATTTCACTTATTAACTAATTCCATAGAATTATTATAATACCCATTTAATTATATTTAATGTTAAATATCTACTATATCTTGACAAAAGCCATTTTTCAAAAACCTCAACATTCAAAAATGAAAACACCAAATGCCTATGTAGCTATTAAGAGCCAATAACATTACTATCTACTTAGAAGTATTTACTTTCTATTTAAAAAACAACTCTGCAATTTCAACCCCATTTTATAAATGAAAAAATGAAATTTCAAAGGTATTAAGGAACATGTCCAAAATGACAATATAGGGTAGTGGCAAAATAGATTTAATCACAGGCAGATACGGCTTCAGAGTTTCTGCTCTTAATCGCCATTGTTTGGGTTAGGGTTTTGCAAGATCCAGATGTTCTGTTCTAGGATACATGGTTAAATAGTTTAAGGACCCAGGAGGGACTGTATAAGGTGTAAAATAATAAGTTGAGAGAATAAAAAAGTCTTAGTACGATAATGAAACATTTTTTTTAGCATAAACTAATATGAAAACTAAGCTAAAAAGAAGACATATGAGGATGAATGACTGTTTCCTTAAGTTTACAATCTGTTTATCAGTGAATTTATAAACCCATGGGAAAACTTACATTCCTAATGGGAACAATTAACTCAGTGTGAAATGAATATCGTTAAACTCCTATGAAGGACACAATGTTAAATTAAAAACAGGAGAATACCATGAAATCAATATTCACAGAAACTTCTTAATATCATGTATATTAAAAAGTCTCTAATCCTGGAAATATAAGAATTATTTAAATTAATATCTTTTTTAATAGAAAATTACATCTAACAATCTCTTTTGTAACTCATTAGGTTTGCCCTAAAAATTATTTCCTTTTCTGGATCTTTCTCACAGGCTGTTATTCTAAAATACCTCCTATCAAATTCCTACCACTTTGCCAATTCTGGCTCATAAGCAATTATTACCTAAAGTGTTTGCTGATTTCCCTTTCTAAAATATTATTTCTCTCTTGGACTTACACCACCACTGATTTGCTATTTATATGTTTATATAGACTAACTTATATTCTACTTAAAATAAATAGTGCTTATCCCCATCACTCTTTTAAGGGCTAATTTGAAACACCTTTATTTGTCAATCTATCTATTCTCAACAATATTTAGCATAGTTCCTAATAATAAAGATATGGATTGGTGGTTAAATTGGACATTCCCAATAATAGATAACCTAAAACTGTTTATTTTTAATGTGTAATGTCATCAGCACTATGTAAAAAGAAATATACTTATACTTGCTTATTTAATAACTGAAAATGTTAACTTTGACAGCTCATCTGCTATTCTATCTCAAATATGTGTATATATGCTGGGGATGGACAGATAGCTAGGTGGCAGGTAGGCAGTTAGGTAGTTAGGTAGGTAGGAAGGTAGATAGATAGATAGATAGATAGATAGATAGATAGATAGATAGATAGATAGATTAGAGATACGTTTCACTCTTTTCTCAAGGATCTTATGTTTAGGAATTACCTAACTTCTATGGTTTTAGATTTGCCACTCAAAATGGCATTATCATAGAGTTTTGCATTTGTTTATAAAATTAGATGCAAAAATATGCTAATGCATCATTAAGACTGAGATTATAATTACACAGGAGGTAGAAAACTCTTTACTAAAGTTCCCAAAGCAACCATAATTCTTTTTTTTAAATATCAATGAAAATATATATTTTTAAATTTTGTTCTCCTGTGGTGTTAAAAGCCTAAACAAAAGGAAACTTAAGGCAGTACTTGAGCACAAGGGATTAAAGTGAAAAATGTAAACATGGAGAAATTTCACTATCTTAAATAGCTAAAAACTTTTTAAAGAACAAACAAATTATGTAGTTGATGAAAAGTCTATTTAAATGTAAAATATCTTAAAGTTTCAATAATGCAAGGTGTTAATAATTGAGGTAAGAATTTCTAAGATACATAATTTGGGTATTGCCTGAGACCCTCTAGCTAGAGTTGCCTTAGTAATGCTACTAAAGAAAATTAATGTTTGTAATTAGACCAAAGGTTTAATACCATAAATCCCACTACAACTATTTATTTTCATAATGTTAAGGATCTGAGGATATTTTGGGGACTCAGTGATTTAAATTTGTATTTCTTCTGATTCAGGCCCACCATTCTGACTATCTAGAAACTGTGATTAAATCCACTTAAAGTTCTGATTTGATTGTATCCAGTCTCAGTAAGCATATATATACACATATACATATACACATATTCCTACTAAAATGTGTTTGAGTGTTCTGTACCTGCAGTGAGTGTTTTAATTTGCTTAGGATGTGACATAGAACTTAGTAACAGAACTAACTAAAATCTCCATTGGAAAAAAATCCCCACAAGTTATAAATCTCCATCCTTTTCTCTTTATGACATTTAAAGATATTTAATAATAGCTAGTTTTATTCCTTCATAATTATTTAAGTAAATATATTTCCTATCTCTCTGCTTGTTTTTGAATCTTAGGTATCAAACAAATAATAAGAAAGTATCGAAAAATAATAATTCAAAAGTGCAAAGAAAAGGTAAAAGAATTTCTAAAGTTTATAACCCATATTATACCAGACCATAATAATACTCCAAAGAATTCTTGGTCAATCAACATTTATCTAACACATTACCCTAATAATTGAAAACCATAATTACAATATAGCTACATAACTGGTATAAAGAAAAATCGCATTGCTCCACTGTAAAATTTGAATACCACCACCACTTTCATGGCTGTTAGGAGTGTCATTGGTTTCAGAGACCTCATCAAGATCTATCAAACCATACCCACTGCGAAACATACAAGAAACTAGATAGTAAATATAAATATTCAAACAAACATTGTTAAGTACTTATATTGACTATTTGTCTTACGCAAGGATTGTACCATCAGCCCTCTAGACTCTTGCATAGATAAAAAATTTGAACACTGTGCAATTAAGACTTTCACAGAGAAAAAACAAAGAGTAGCAGTTATCCAAAGATGGAGATTAGACAAGCCATAATAAAATAGTTACCTGCCTCACATATGTGATATTTTCAGGGATAGCAGTATTTTAAAAGCAGGACCAGCAACTTACCTAAGGAAAGAATGAGAAAATAAATAGGTTATTGTGTGAGAATGTTTTAAAAACATCTTTTTTTTTTTTTTAAAGATTTATTTATTTATTTAAACAAGCACTGGGTACAGTCAGAAGCACAGTAGGGTGAGAGAATTCAATAGAGCCAGAGAGGGGAGCAGTACAGGCAGAAGGACTGAAGCACACTGCTGAGGGGTGCAACGGGCACCGCAGGACAAGTCTGCGCGCAATGTGGGACCCATGCTGGTAGCCGGGGATTGGTGGCCAGGGATCAAACCGGCGCTGCAGAGGCTGAGGGCAGCCTCGCAGCCCAGCGCTCAACTGCTGCACCACCAGGGGAGGCCCTTTATTTATTTTTTTTTTTTTATAGAGGCATGTTTTTTTTTTTATTTATTTGTTTGTTTGTTTGTTTTGTTTATACATGCACTGGGTACAGTCAGAAGCGTGGGAGGGTGAGAGAATTCACCAGAGCCAGAGTGGGGAGCAGAGCAGGCAGAAGGACCGAAGTACACTGCTGAGGGGAGCAGCGGGCGGCAGGAGAGGTCTGCGTGCCATGTGGGACCCTCCTCTGGTGGCCAGGGAGCAGCCGGGGATCGAACCGGCGTCGCAGAGGACACGGGCAGCTTCGCAACCCAGCGCTCAACCGCTGCGCCACCAGGGAGGCCCAAGGAGGCCCTTTAAAAACATCTTAAGAGGGCCTCCCCGGTGGCGCAGCGGTTGAGCGCTGGGTTGCGAAGCTACCCACAGCCTCTGCAGCGCTGGTTCAATCCCCGGCTGCTCCCCAGACACCGGGCGAGGGTCCCACATGGCGCACAGACCTCTCCTGCCGCCAGCTGCTCCCCTCAGCAGTGTACTTAGGTCCTTCTGCCTGCTCTGCTCCCCGCTCTGGCTCTGGTGAATTCTCTCACCCTCTGCTCTTCTGACTGTACCCAGTGCTTGTATAAATAAATAAATAAATCTTAAAAAAGAAAAAAAAAATCTTAAGAGAAGCAAGTTATATGACCACAGGAAGAGCTGTCTGTGACATAGGGAACTAACTGAATCTATTAAGTGTTCCACTGCGATTTTCTATTCCCTAAGTCTTTTTAAATGTTTTTTTTGTCTTTCTATCTTTGACTCATGTTCTCCTATCCACTCTCACTTAACCCCAATATTTGCAAGCAGTTCCTTCTCAAGGTGGGTCATTTCATAAAAAAATAAAGAATTGGAAAATTGAGACCAGATTACATACTTCACCGGTTCCTTCACTATTATCAAGACAAACTTCTGTGAACTGAAGATGATTAAATAATTGAACTTAAATCTGCTTCTAGTTTCAAAATTCTAAATTGTTGAGAGAAGGCAACTGGAGTAGCATAAAGAAATACTGCCTAAATACAATTTCATATATAATGCTTCTGAATTGGGATAAAATTTGAGGACATAGGTCCTTGCCATGTCACTCACTTTATTTTAATTCAAGTCTAAGATGGGCTATTCTGCCCATGGGAAATGCTAATTTGGCAGCCAGAGTTCTGGGTTTACAAAAAGGCTGCTAAGAGGCTATAAGCTGGGATCTATACAACTGTAATAGTAGCTCTGAAAAACGGAAAAATGGGATAAAAGATGTGACTATAGAAATGAATTGAAATGACTTGGTAAAATGGATCTAGTTGCCCTAAGATCACTTCAAAACTTCCAAGTTCAAAAGGCCAATATTGTTTAATGCACTTGTCAGATGGAAAATCGATTAGCACATAGAGGGTATTTGTATGCCACCAGGACACATAAGTGGGCAAACTATGGTGACAGTGATGGGAGCAGGGAAAGGACTTGTTCTCCCAGGCAGGTGCTGTAGTGTTTGCAAAGTACCCAGTGCCACCTCCATTTCCTTGGGAACCAGCTTGGATTTTGTCTAGGAGCACAACCTTAATATTACTCCTGCTGGAAGCTGAAGTGTTCATTTTATGCATTGACTAATTTATGAGTTTAGTGAGAAATTCTTTGTAAAATAAATTCTAGAAAAGAGAGAGAACCTGAAAATGAATTCCCTCTGCACAACATGTGTGTATGGTCCCATTAGCAGTCGCACAGTGGGCAATCGATTAGGGAGGGAAAAATGGCTTTTTTTATGGTAATGGATTTTGAGCCTCCTGGTGATAATTTATTTACTAGAAATTTTGCAGAGCTGGCTAGCACACTGATGAAAACCCTCTAAACGTGTTCATTTAAAAAGAAGAAAAAAGTGGCTTGGCTTATTTTTGAGAAATATTGTTATTAAATCATTGGAAACATATTGATAAAATATGCCTGAAAGCTATAGTCCTGTAATTTATAATACAAATTCCATTGCTATTGACAAATGGCAATTTAATCCTGCAATTAACTTTAACAATTTGAATTTTTCTGTTGCTTTTTTTTTTTTTTTTTAAGAAAAACCCTAAAAGATTTTCAGCAGTGCTGTACTCAACTAGTCAGCAGTGCTGGCTTTCTTTAAAAGCAATCCCCTTGCTTTTGCATTTCTTTCTATAGAGTTATCCTATTCAAATAGAGGCCAAAGTGACAACTAGGGTCTTTTCAAGCTAACTTCAACTCCTCAAGAATCCTCAGATAAAAGGAATTTCTCCACCTCAAATTTCCTTGAACAGAAAAATGGCAGTGTGATCTCATTCAAAGAATGTGTATTTCAAAATCAGAATGATCCATGATTTTATTTCACTCCCATCACTTCTGGCCCTGTGGTATTGTGTAAATACCATTCCACTCAGAACCTCAATTCCTATATTTGTAAAATGGAAAAAAAAAAAAAAAACTTTGGAAATGGAATGGAAAAAAAATGAGATTACATGCATGTGTCATGTGCTGATGCTTATGCTTCACATCCATTGAGTCCCAGCCCTACTTCTCCAAACAATGAGATATTCCAGGCACTGGCATCATTTTTCCATGTTACAATCTATCTTTTCCAATCTATTCAGAATGTGTGAATGAGGTAACTCATTAACAACACTTTTCTTCATAGCCATATGCATGATCTATTTCTTGATTTGGGAAGCACGTGGACACTGGACAACAGGAAGAAAGAAGTCAGGAAAACAGTTATCCATAAGGTACATTTCTGATTGACCTTGTTAATATTTGGCTGTGAAATTATTATAGCAACAGAGCTCATGAGGGACAAAAGGTAAAAAAAGACTCCTGACTTTGAAGATTCAGGAATTTGTTGCAAATGAAATCATAAGTCAATCAAAAATATAATAAAGCACAAAATGGAATATTATAGAAAATATATTGATGAGATAAAACAAGCATGAACATAAACATACCTTACTATAGGTATCAAAATATATAAACCAGTAGCTGATACATAAATCACCTAGTTATTTGGAGTTTTAAGTCAAATTTCTAAAAGTCAATAGGATAAGCAAACAAATAAAAAAGAGGAAAGATATGAAATGCATTAAGGAAATTATTTGAAATGTTTGACAAATAGACAAATATACAACTTTTCTCCTGTAACCAATGAATACATATTCAAGTATTTATGGATTATTCATAAAATATATACTAAGGAAAGACATCATCAGTTTCAAAGATTCATTATTCAGAATATATTCTTTGATAAAAATATAATAGAATCAGAAAATATTCATAAACAAGAGCTAAGATAACAGTTTGCCAAGTAATCATAAGAAAATGTTATCTGTAAACACTCTGGCTGAAGAGAAAATAATAAGACAAGTTAGAAACTACTTAAGTGGAATTTCATTAGAAGATTTTAGGCACAAATCTCTGACTTGTAACAGAAATGAGTTCATAGCTTCAAGTGCACTCTTTTTTTTTTTTTTTTTGCAAACAAAGAATATTGAAAAACAATGAGGTAAACATTTAAAATCAAGAATTTAGTAAATCCTAAATATAAAAGTGAAGTGCCTCCCTGGTGAAGCAAGGGGTTAAGTTGCAGCACTATGAAGCTATCAGCAGCCACTGCAGCACAAGTTTGATAGCCGGCAAGGGAGCTACCCACATGGTGCAGCAGAAATCTCCTGTCTCCCCTGCTGATCCCCTCAGCAGTCAATCCACCTGTTCTGCTCCCCATTTTGTCTCTAGTGAATCTTCTCACAGCTCTGGCCTACACCCCAGTTCTTGTGTGCATAAATAAATAAAAATAAATCTTTAAAATAAAAATGCTGATTTCACAGAAGGAAATGACAAGAAAAAAGAAAAGGGAGGAAAGGAGGTTGAAAAAAGGGAAGAAATTGAAGAAATATTTGTCAGTTATGTAAAAAGGGCTTGGATAGGATTAGACAAGTTTAAGTATTTTATTTATGGTGTGCTGGTTAAATCTAAGGTCCAAGCTGAACTCAACAGGTCAAATTTTCTAGCAAGTGTTACCTTGGTCTGAGTGAGCAAGGATTTGAGTTCTGGATTCTGGATGAACCCATCTCCAAATCCCAGAGACTCACTGTGTGATACAGATTATACTTCTATGTGTTTGGGCCCCACAGTCCTTCTCAGACTTAGTGAAGAGTCAAAGACAGAGACTGTCTTTGCACTGCTCCATTGGAAGCAGTTTTCAGAAGAATCACGAATAATTATTAAGTCTTGCTATTTCACCTAATTTAGTTTTTCCCGATCTTGGCTCTGCCTCAAAATTACCTGAGGAGTTTAAACCACACATGTTGAAACCCGACATCCTCTTTATTGAAAGAGAATTTCCAGGGAAGGGTACTGTGAACCTGTCTTTGGTAAGCTCTTTGGGTAAATCTAATGTGGTCAGGCTGGCTCCAGGAGGAGGTCTGGCCTCTAGGAAGCACCCATTAGTTTTAATTCCACTCAGTGCAATGCAGCCTCCCAGTAGTTGCTGATTTCTCTAGCGCTATTCATATAATAATGGAAGAATCTAGAGACCCGAGAGTTGAAAGCATGGTACAATCTTATGTTCTCCTTGCTAACCATGCTTTCTTTCTAGCCTTGCATGATTTTGTTGCCAGTAAACTTTACCAACTGCTACTTGTCTGTATAATGGAGACTGTCTAAGGCAAGTGAGACATAGATTTGCTAGATCATTGTTAAATGCCAACCAATGCTAATTGCAAAGAATAATAAACAGCCTTTAGGATAAGGAGTAAATAGGCCTCTAGGGGCATTTGGGTATGAATAATAGGTAATAGGTTTGCCCCTTCTTGTCCTTAGTCTGCTATGGATGCTTTGTAAAATGTGGATATTGGTTCTTTTAAAAGACATCAATAACAGACTTTGAATATTTAAACGGCATATGAAAAATGAAACTATTTTGACAGATTTACTCAAATTGTATGCAAATTTAATGCATATTTAATGCAAATATACATGTGGTTCTCTTAACTATTTCCTATGCTTCACTGTGTCCCTCAGTAAAATGCTGATGGCTCATCTGTGCTTTTAAATTTAATTCAGTAATTAATTATTAATATAACTAGTGGGTAACACACAATGACTAGAATAAAAGAAATAAAAGAAAAGGTCCCTGACCTTGAGAATATTACATTATAGAATGAATGGCCCCAACCCCACCCAACTGTGATTATGTTTGTGAATTACCTATCTTGCTTACTGGCACTGTAAGAACGACAAAGAAACCCTGGATATTATCCCAAACTCCTTCCTTACCTCGTGTTCTTGTCCAATAATTCACCCACCTCCTTCTCCCTATTCCAATACATCTTTCTTGGTTTAGTTATTAAGAAATAATGGGATAACTGTAAGAGATTATCTTGATTTATGATTCACATTTCATTTAAAGAAAAATTACCCAAATGCTATGTCTAAGCTCTAGTTTCGAGGGTCCCACATGGTGTACAGACCTCTCCTGCTGCCCGCTGCTCCCCTCAGTGGTGTTCTTCGTCAGTCTGCCTGTTCTGCTCTCCGCTCTGGCTCTGGTGAATTCTCTCACCCTCCCCCGCTTCTGACTGTACCCCAGTGCTTGTATAAATAAATCTTAAAAAAAAAAAGAAATAATTCATTAAAAAAATCATTGCTAGGGACTCTCTGATGGTGCAAGGGGTTAAGCGCTGCACTATGAAATGATCCACAGCCTTTGCAGCACAAGTTCAATACCAGGCCTTTGCAGCACAAGTTCAATACCAGGGAGCAACCCACATGGTGCAGCAGACCTCTCCTGACTCACCCGCTGCTCCTCTTAGCAGTGTATTTCAGACAGTCTGCATGGTCTGTTACCCACTCTGTCTCTGGTGAATCCTCTCACCCCCCACATCTCTGGCCTGTACCCCAGCTCTTGTATGCATAAATAAATAAATATTTTTAAAAATCATCGCTAATTGAATTACATTAACATCTCATGGGGAAATGTGTACTTCTTTGTTTTTTAAAGTGATGACCTTGTAAAATAGCAATACCAAGAAGGATGTGGACAGAAATACAATTGAGAATAGGGATTATACTTTATTTTATTTGGTATCTTTAGTTTCTGGCACTTAAAAAGTATAGAATGAACGCTTGTTAAATGAATAAAGTAATAAGTCAGTATTAAGAAGACAATTGGAGGGCCTCCATGGTGGCACAGGAGTTAAAGACAGTGCTATCAAGCTATTGCCAGCCACTGCAGCACAAGTTCGATCCCTGGCCAGGGAGTAACCCAAACAGCACAGTAAGACCTTTCCTTTCGCACCTACTAATCCCTTCAACAGTGTATTTTAGTAGATCTGCCTGTTCTGCTCCCCACTCTCTCTGGTGAATCCTCTCACACACATATATCCTGCCCCCCACACCTCTGCTTCTACATGTCAGTTCTTGTGTGCATAAAGAAATCTTAAAAAAAAAACAAAGACACTGGAATATTAACAAACCACAGGAGAAACTTAATTTTTGGCTGAACTACTAACTGCTGTGATACTAACTGCTACTTTTCTATATAACCAAGATTGAGGCAAGCGAGACATAGATTTGCTAGATCATTGTTAAATGCCAACCAATGTTAATTGCAAAGTATAATAAACAGCCTTTATCAAATGCAAAATAAATCTGGAATAAACCTATATATGAAATGTGAAGTCACTTTACATGCAATTATCTGTACTTATACAGAATAAGTCAAATGGTCTAGAAGGAACACAAGAAAAGAAAGTTACTTCTGCAGTTCAAATACTGATGAAAATTTTCAAGAGCACTCTAATTCAAATAAGACAAGCTATATTTGAGATTTTCCTATTTTATTCATCACAGAGAGACCTGCTAACTGTCCATGACAAACATGCACTGCACATCCATTTCCATCTTGCAATTTAGACCAACTTTTTGTTAGAAAATGAAAGCAATATAACATATGCAGAGAACATCTATATCCCTTCAGGCTCAGGATGAGTTCAGCATCTCTGAAATATTATGCAAATGCAAAACTTTTTGATGGTATAGGCCAGGGTATTGAATTCCTTGAGATTTTGGAGAAAGTCAATGGATGAATAGTTGAATCAAATTTATATTGGCTAAGTGCCAAGTGAGGATGCCACTAATTCTACCAAAGATATGCTTTCCTGTCCCTTCCCACCTGCTGCTCAGATTTTTAATTTTAGCTATAAAATAATACTACTGTGAATGTTCACAGTGCTCTGGATATATTAGAGCCCCCTGTTGGAGAACACATTAGGTTGGGACATAACTAATCTATTAAGTTCAGCTGTTTTTACAACCAATCCTGGTCACTATAGAACATTCATCATTCTGTGGTATGTATTGACTAGTAAGATTAGTTAGGCATTATTCATTTTTGTAACAATAAAGCTACAGATTCCCTGTTGGTCTTTACAAATTATGAATATGACTATCTTTAGATTTATTTCAGCAGATTATGTAATTAAGACTTGGACTCACTGGGCCTCCCCTGGTGGCGCAGGCAGTTGAGCTCTATGCTGTGAAGCTGTCCACAGCCTCTGCAGCAATGGTTCAATCCCGGCCTGCCGGTGAGGGTCCCACATGGCGTGGCAGACCCCTCCTGCGGCCCGCTGCTCCCCTCAGCAATGTATTTCATCAGTCTGCCTGTTCTGTTTCCCAGTCTGTCTCTGGTGAATCCTCTCACCCTCCCGCACATCTGGCCTGTACCCTGGTTCTTGTATAAATTAAATAAATAAATCTTTAAAAAAAAAAAAAAACTTGGACTCACTAAGGTATATACATAACTCCTTCTGCCAGAGATACATGCTCTTGCAGGGCATCTTTAAATTCTTTTTAAGGCCAGATTGAACTCTTTCCATTGTAATATACTACCTCCTCCTTGCATAACAAAGTAAGCACCTACATTCCTGTCTCCCACTAGAGACAGGGAGTGTAGGGTAAGGAAAAATGTCAGGCTTTTCTGCCCTCCAGCCATCAGGATAGATGATGGATCATTGCGGTCCTGAATGCATGCCTGATGGCGGGCACCTGGAGTAGGGTGCGGGCAGAGGTAGATAGGATTCACCTGGGCTAAGACTGTGCTGCTTTTTTTTTTTTTTTTTTTTAAGGGCGGCATCACGGGGACGCCAGGAGAAGCCAAAAGAGAAACCAAAAGAGAAGCCCAGAGAGAAGCAGAGAAGCCAAAAGAGAAGCCGAGAGAGAAGCAAGGAAGCAGAGAAGCCGAGAGAACGTCGGAGAGCCCAGATAGAGTAAAGACTTGCTGGGGGCTGGGAGGCCTGCCAGCCTCCCGGCCCCCCAGCACCCCTGCCTGCTGTTTACCGGGTAAATCCCAATAAAGGCCTGCAAAAAACCACTGAGGACTCTGACTCCTCCTTTGCCCGGTCTGCATGGGATCAGAAAACCTGCACTGTGCTCAGTGTTCATTCCTGCCTCTACAGGGAGCTAGTGATTTGTTTTCCTTTATCCGCTATGAATCAGGAGCTAGTAGGGAAAACTCAAACCCTAAGTCCCCCAGACCGAGCAGAGTCAAGTACATGCTCCATAGTGTCTACGATACCCCCACTTCTTCAGGACAGTTTGTCACATAAGGAACTAATAAGTAGATTTCTGAGTTGGAACACCACTGTAAAAATTCAGAATCCCAAAACTGTAGAGTTAGATTGATTTTTTTTGTGACAGGAAGGATTTTGTTTGTGATAGAATATGGTTCTATTTGTGCCTTAGGTGCAACTGTGAAGTAGAATTAATATAGGTATCCAAATTACTCAGATCCAGAGTATCTTTATTTATAAAAATCCAGAATATAGGGCCTCCCCAGTGGCGCAGCGGTTGAGTGCTGGGTTGCGAAGCTGCCTGCGGCCTCTGCGGCACAGGTTCGATCCCCGGCTGCTCCCCAGCCACCGGAGGAGGGTCCCACATGGCGCGCAGACCTCTCCTGCCGCCCGCTGCTCCCCTCAGCAGTGTACTTCGGTCCTTCTGTCTGCTCTGCTCCCCGCTCTGGCTCTGGTGAATTCTCTCACTCTCCCGCGTTTCTGACTGTACCCAGTGCATGTATAAACAAACAAACAAATAAATAAATAAATAAAATACGTGCCTCTTTAAAAAAAAAAGATTAAAAAAAAAAAAAAGAAAAAAAATCCAGAATATAATTTCAGTGTAGGAAAATTTACTTGATTCCATTTGTATATAACCATTTTTCTTATGCAGTTAATGTACAATAATACTCTTCTAAAAAAATAATGATAGAGTATTTTTCTTTGCCCTATATAAAACATTTCTTCTAGGGGGATAAATTTATTATGGATTACAATTACTTTATCAGTTTCATTTTGTGTGTGTTATTTTTGTTTTTTAGAAAATGACTTACTCTAAATTGCATCTAGTAAAGACTACTTAATACAATTAATCATCTGTCACCAAGAATTATTTACTTAAAACTAGAATTTGCTGAGAAGCATCACATCATTTTTTATTTGTGCCACCAAAGGTAATTGTGTAATTAGTAACTGGTTTACAGAAGCATGTTTTTCACATAATGCTGATAACCCAGGTCTAAATTGCCCTTTCCATTCAGGATCCAAAGGCACTTTATAAATCATCGTATTTAAGTCTCTACCCACACCTGCTCACACCCACACATAAACTGCAAATGGGGTGTATTTAAAGAGACCATTTAATATGTGGATAACTGCTGCAAAGAATTCTCCACTGGAGTGAAATGCAGCAAAGTTTTAACAGATGCTCAAGAACAATAGACACCAGTTGAGGTAAAGAAATAAAGAATGCTATCTCCAATTAAAACTACAGGAAAGGTTTCTAGGGAAGAATGTAATTACTCATTTGGACTTTGGCCAGAATACTGGAGTTAATACCCTTAAGCATTGGGGGAACTTTTTCCCAAGCTTAAAAAACTCATCCATATTAGGACTTCACTTTAATATCTTAGCTAAAGCAAAGTTTTCAGAGAATAGAAGACAAAAAAGGGCCCCATCATCACATCAGTTCTAATTATGGTATAATCTATGCCCTAATCAAACACACACAAGCTTTCAGAGGTTAAGAATGGGAGGAAGGGCCTCCCTCGTGGTGCAAGGGGTTAAGACACAACCTATGAAGATATCCGCAGCCACCACAGCACTAGCTCAATCCCCAGTTGGCCAGGGAGCAACCCACATGGAGCAGCAGACCTCTCCTGCCTCACCTGCTGCTCCTCTTAGCAGCGTATTGCAGTCAGTCTGCCTGTTCTGCTCCCCACTCTGTCTCTGGTGAAGCCTCTCAACCCCACCCCCAAACCTCTGGCCTGTACCCCAGTTCTTGTATGCATAAATAAATAAATCTTTTTTAAAAAAGGGAGGAAACAGTATGACCAGACTATGAACAGTTAGTAAAGGATGGAGCAAGGGAAGATGATTGACAGGCTCAGAAAATTGACAGGCAGGATAAGGACAGCGGTCTCAGAAAAATGGTCAAAATTGAATTAGACTAATCAAATTTCCTTTGTTTTGTAATCCAGTACTTCACCCCCATTTAAAGCATTATTGTAAAAATGATTTTGTAGCCATTTAACAGTGAGCATAATAATGACATGCCAGGCAAGGTCCTCAGGAATTTTTTCTCGTTTGCTGAAGGAGAAACCAAGGCCCAGAGAGCAGAGACGAGTGCCCAAAGTCACAGCTGAGGATAATTCCACAACTCTCTCAGACATTTCTATTTGGAAAATTACATGATTATGAGCAAGGTTCTTGCGCACCTCAGATAATTCTGACTTTTGTCAAATGTCCAAAATTGTTTAGTCCTGTGGTGCAGGGATATTTGTATGCAGTGTTTATATGGCTTAAGAGTAATCACCTTTCCACCTTATTATTTGTGGAATCAAAAAGTACTCTTCATACCCTTGACTAGCAGATGGTGGGGAGAACATGAAAGCACAAAGTGACATGAGGAATAAATTGGAGAGAAACATACATAATAACTATGATTAGAAGAATTGAGCAAAGTCCGTAGGAAAATACATGCCTGCCAAATCCAATTCCACTTTTACTTCTACCTCCCGAACGATAACACCCAGGGTCCTTAAACACTGACTTTGAATTAAAATGAATTGTTTGCAGCTGCTCACATGCAGACTTATTCTGTTGGCCCCACCTAGTGTTTACGTGTGGCTTCCCTTTCCAGCCTCAGTTCTTGCCAGGGAAGTTCATTTGAGAAACAACAGGACAGCAAACGGAACAGAATGCACTTTATGAGTCAGCTTGATCCTCATCCATGGGCTGAGAGTTCATAGCGTTAAACCATTAGTCCCACTGCCTGTTTTTCAAGGGAGCTCACTATCTTTGGTTATCCCCCTATCGGTGGTAGCTGCGGGATTCAGGCCTTTTTGCTTCTTTGATTTAGTTTCTGTCAAGTTCCCCTTTCCTTCTGCCCATCTTCAATAAATTCTGTGATGGCTGAATAGAATTTTGGAGCTGAATTGGGGAAAGGACTGCATTCTATCTGACTATGGCAGCTACTGGTAATTTTCAAGACTCTAATGTTTTAAGCAATGGGAATGACATTGTTCTTGCATCTGGCCATGTGCAGTTCATGGGAGAGTCAGGGGATTAGGCTGGAAAATGCATGTATGTGGGAACTGAGGTGCCTCAGTGGGTGCTGAGCCAAACAGGGTGGTGCAAAGTCTGAATGTGGAGGAGACTCCAATTCTGAGAATCAGATCCACTTCAGTTTAACTAATACTTTGCTTATCACAGTTTCACCAGCAGGTGAGAGCATAATTAATATATCTCTGGTTGAAAGTTAAAAATCATTTTGCCTCCAGCTGGACAAAAAGGACATTAATTAAATAAATTTTATGCTCTGTTTCATAGGTGTTCAGTGTGGAATGATATGTAGACTAGAGTACTGATACTGTTGCAAATACAGAGAGCATTCTAAATGCTCTACTTACAAAATTTATTCTGGGATGGACTTCACATTTCCCTTAAACTTGCTTTGAAAACTGGAGAGAAAGAAAACAAACAAACAAACAAACAAAAAAAAAATGCCAAGTTTCTCTTCTAGTTCTAAATTGTGAAGCTAATAACCACATATGTGGATGCCAATAAAGTTCTTTTTTTATTTGATAAGTATTACAGCACTTTGTTCATTGAAGAATAGCAAACTAAGGGGCCTCCCTGGTGGTGCAAGGATTTAAGACACAGCATGATGAAGCTATCCGCAGCCACTGTAGCACAAGTTTGATCCCAACCAGGGACGTGACCCACATGGTATACAGACCTCTCCTGTCTCGCCCGCTGCTCCCCTCAGCAGTGTATTTTGGTACATCAGCCTGTCCTGTTCCAGTCTATGTCTCTGGTGAGTCTTCTCACCCCCCACACCTCTGGCCTGTACCCCAGTTCTTGTATGCATACATATATAAATCTTAAAAAAAAAATATGGCAAGCTAAGTACTTGGTAAAACTGAATGGCATGATTAGGCTATCCCCTTATCTAACTATTTTGTATTAAAGCTTTAAAGGATTTCACAGTAAAATCTGAGCCTATAGATAAAAGAAAATATATTATTGACTTCCAAAAATTAGTTTTTTAGAGGAAAACTAATTGTGATAAAGTGAGTGAAAAGTAGGTTATTTAATCTATGACTACTAACCAGGCACACAGCATGGGAAAGCACAGTAGTAGGCATGGAAGGACAAGGCAAGAACTAAATGAAGCAATTCAGTGCCTTCCTGCAGACCCTGGGCTAGAATCACTGTTTTCTATAGCCTCCTCTATTCTTACTGTCTTTCTTTTCAGCTGGACTGAGTTATTTGATTAGATCTTAAAACCTTCCACCTCTACATCTGTAGGATTTATCATTATTCTTACTATCTTAGATAGGTACCTAAATTAAAGTTGCTCAGTGAATAAATGTGGTTGAAGTAGCTAGGATTATCAAGATACAGTTGAATAAAAGGCATCCAAAGAATGAAGCACTCTGTGGTTAGATCTCTTCCTTGGGAGGACTATGATGAGAATTCTCTGGTATATGGGGACACTGGTAAGAAAATTTCATTAAAAAATATTTACTGTGCCTAATCTAACCTAGGCACTTGATCAACCTTGGAGAGTTGCAAGGCTATACATGGTATGCTCAAGCTCCCTCCTCTGCATTTTACAGTACATGGGAGAAGCCATGCGATAATGGCCAGGTTTCCCCCAAGGAAACACATAGCACTGCAGTAGTGGTGTGCCAGAACCTGCTCTTACTTGAAATAGTTCCTCAAAGTAATTTGCTAAATATTCAGATTTTTTTTTTTTTGCGAACTGGTTACTATTGGTTAAATGAAATTGGCCATGATTAGGTATCAGTAAACCTTGCAAATCTGGGTCTTTTTATTTAACCATAGAAAGTCAGTTACTAACCTGTCATGGGTTGCAATAATGTATGCTTAATTGCATGTCCCTTCTTCCGTCCCTAATCTCCTTTCCTTTTCCTTGTTTGCTTTCTGCTTAAGGAGGTGATAATATAAAAGAGAATCGTATGTAAAAAACATTTTATATAGGGCCTCCCTGGTGGCACAGGTGGTTGAGCACGGCATTGTGAAGCTATCTGCAGCCTCTGCAGTGTGGGTTTGATCCCGGCTGGCCGGCGAGAACCCCACATGGTGAAGCAGACCTGCCCTGTCTCACCCGTTGCTCCCCTCAGCAGTGTATTTCGTCAGTCTGCCGGTTCTGCTCCCCACTCTGTCTCTGGTGAATCCTCTCACCTTCCTGCGCATCTGGCCTGTACCCCGGTTCTTGTATAAATAAATAAATCTTTAAAAAAGTATTTTATATAAACTGGTTTTATATTTTAAATTTGAAAAGTACATAATTAGAATTTTAATGTTTTTCAGAAAACAAATCTAATAAAATGAAATACTTTTTTCTTTCCTTTTACATGTCCCTTACACTAATGGATATAAATTAAAAACTATGTTTAATCCATGCATGATGCCTAATATGTAATAGTACTCCATAAATATATATTGACTTGAATTGAATTGAATTGGCTGGACTTACTCAAAATCTGTAATAATGCAAGATATTTTTACTTTTTATATTAAATTAAAACTGCCATTACTACCAAAATATAATTATTTCTTATGCAAACAAAAATTATTTGTCTATTGTTTATGAAGCTATTTAGGTCTGTTGTGAGTAGTATACTGTGTTTATAAACTGACCATATTTTGATAAGCTGTGCTAAACCTCATGTTAGATTTTAACATTTATAATGCTAGTAAGCAGTATAACTGTAATTCTAAATTATTTTTCAACTTGAACTTTATATTTAGTTGAACTTCAACTTGTTTAATTTGATGAACCTTATTTTATCTGCAATTTCTTGATTCATACGCATTACCAAGGTCCTTAATTCTTTTACATTGTGGAGTAATTTTTACTGCTTGTAGCTTTCATCAGTACATGCGAAATCCTGTGAAGTGATGTCTTTCCATAGTATAGTAAGTAAGAACAAAATGACCACTGGGTCTAGAAGTCTTAGGCTTGAATTCTGGCTGGTAGACTTGGGTCATATTTCTTTATCTCCTCTAATCTTAAAGTTTTTAGCAGTTAAGAAGTAAAAAGAAAAATACCGGATGGTCTCATTCATAGCAGGAATTTAGAGAACCTAAATAAGGGACCAGGAAAAATCAGTACAGCAAAAATCAAAATCAACAAGCCACTATAAACTAGAGACACACTATGGGGGGGGAGAGAAGGAGTAGGATCAAAACAAGGGGGGGTGGGAATTGTATGGGGACTATAACCAAGATGAAAATGCATACATTGTAAAAATATATAAAATAAAATTTAAAAAATGAAGTACGAGGAAGTACTTATATCAGAGAGATGTGCTGACGAAATGAGGTGATAGATGTAAAAAGCTTAATACAGTAACATGCACAGATATAGCTAAAGCTCTATAAATTTTAACAAATAAAACATAGGATCAAGCAATAAAAGACAGGAAAATTTGAAATCCAAGTGTATTCAAGGTCTACAAGTTGTCCACTGAAAATACAATAATTAGAATTGATAGGTACAATCTAAAAAAAGAACTGGGGAGGCAAATTTTGATATAGTATTTCTAAGTAAAGGGGAAAACAATGATGATTTCTTATATTTATTGGACATCTATCAAGAGTCAGACTCTTTCCCAATGCACAAGTCATTTAATGTTCAAAACAAACCTACAAAGTAATTACTCTTGTTCACATTCTCATTTAGAGATATGAAAACTGGCCTCAGAGAGACCTCTTCTCCAAGGTCTTATTCAATAAAATAATGGAGCAAAGTTTTAATTCTTAAATGTAGATAATAAATTAAATGTATATATGTATGTGTGTATATATGTACACATACACAAATATACATCTCCTTAGAGTATACATATATGTGCATTATATATAAATAACAATATACATATAACAAATATTTATCTATACACTATTTTCTAGTTTTTTCCAGAAAAACAGTAATGCATTTAAAATTTGTAATAACATTTAAAATTTGTAATAATTTGTAAAGGATAATGCACTTTCATTATCCTCATTTTATAAATGTGATAGCTATAACTGAAGTATGGATAGGTTAAATAACTTGTCTGAGGTCACACAACTAGTGAATGATAGCTGGATGCACAGCCAGACAGTCTGGCTCCAGAATCAGCTAACAGCATGACTACTGTGCTCTCCAGTTAAAGGAATTTTAACAATCCAGTTCCATCAGCAAGGTCATCTTATTATAGAAATAACTGTGGGGTTTACTCCACAAATTTCTAGGAGATTCTTCCCAGGGACAAAATTTCTCTGTGGAAAAAAATAATCCTGTACTTGTTATAATTTGGTTATGATTTGCTTTCCCACATTATTCACCCTACAGGTAGATTACTTATTTTAATATTTCAATTCTTATTACACAGATATTTTTCTCAAAGAAAATTAGCAAATTGGCACTCATCATATCTTATTCTGTTTTGATTATGATTAATGTTAGTTACCTCTTAGGGGATCAGGTTTCTGAATCTGCTGGACTTTTAGCTATATTATGAATAGTGATAAATCTCCTAAGGTAAATGTAAAATATAAGGCCTTTAAGAAGCACCCTTTCCCATGTTTCAGTGATCCTCTAAAACTCCATTAGCTATAAAAATGCAAACATCTTTTCTTATTTGTATCATTATTGCTTAGGAGAAGATTTAAGAGAAATGTTTATAAGATTTTCTTTTTAAGTTAACCTTCAGTTTGTTAAGTTTGAATACTTCTTGTTAGATAAGCGCAAAGCTATTGGTCAGAATGTTTCTGACTGTGGCTGACTGTCTTTAATTGTGCACATTGTCTGTGGGTCTAGGCATAGAGACTCAATCATTCTAGTTCTAAGGATTTGTTATGGAGTGAAACAACCTTTCACTAAACTCTAGAATAATCCTCTCTCTGAAATCTGCTCTCCATCTGTGTTCCCAAGTTTAAAGCTCTCCCCTTCCATCTGCTAAATTCAATAATGACTGTAACACCAAGCAGCAGGTATAACCAATATGCTGGCTCAAAACTGAATCCTGAAAATGAATCTGGCATCCCTGCTGCAGAATCATCTGTGTTTGCAGATCTGCCCCCATTAATCTCCAGGGAATAAGAGTGAGAAACACTGCAATGGAAATGGGGTGGGGGCGGGGGCAGATTCTTCTCATTCATTGAAAACAATAATAGCATAAAAGATATCAACTCTTGCCTACATAAATGAAATGCCACAGATACATTCTCCAAGTTGGCTAGGAAAATGCACAAATGCACACATAAACACCCACCCTCACAACACATATCTCATTATTCCAACACAGGCACTTATCTTAAAGGACAAAATTCCATCTGCCAAGTTATTGATTATAGTGTGTGGAGATAGAGGCTGTAACCGTAAGTGCATAGAAATAAAAAGTCAAGAGATGTTTTAAATGCCGTAGTGCTGAAATTTCATGTTTCTGTTAAAAACTACTTCTCTTAGAACCATGGGAAACATCACCTATTATTCCTGAAATCCCTGAATCACTCATTAATTAGAAGCTCAAGAGGTGTCAGCACTTCCATGCTGTCTCTTCCAACTGTTTGACTTTTTAAAGTCGTAAGTTTTTCTTCTGGCCTTGTCATTTTGAATATAGAAATTGCTTAGAATGCCATTAGAGGCAGATTTAAGCAAATATTGTTCTCTTCCCTCCTTTCTGACTGCAGAGCTTTCTCACACACTACATGTGTTTTCAAAAGAAATCTACTGTCTGTAGGTTCTTCAAGTGAAAGATCAGTAGAATGAAAACAAAATAGGAAATAACCTGAGGAGAAAGTTAAATTCTTAGGCTCTTTCCTGTACAATTTCCCTTGAAGTTAGCCTTTTCTCAGAAAATCACAGGTTTCAGTGTTATTTACTGTTCACTAAAACTTTAGCAAGCTTTTTCACCTTTATTTCCCTTTTCCTGACTTGCAACCCTAACTCCTTGTGTGAACCTTACACACCACCCTCACTTACCAGTTGCATTATTTACATTGCTCCCCATCCCCCATTCACTTTCTCCTGCAAATAGGCAAGGACTGCAGTTGCGGGGACTCTGCAGACTTTTAAATCAATTTTAAAGTAAATTATTTCATTTGTTGTCCTGCAAATGTATTTAACCTTTCCCCTCACCTTTTATAAAAAGATTTATTTATTGGGCCTCCCTGGTGGCGCAGGCGGTTGAGCGCTGGGCTGCGAATCTGCCCGCAGCCTCTGCAGCGCTGGTTCTATCCTCGGCCTCTGGCGAGTTTCCCCTATGGCATGCAGACCTCTTCTGCCATGCCCGCTGCTCCCTACAGCAGTGTATTTCATCAGTCTGCCTGTTCTGTTCCCCACTCTGGCTCTGGTGAATTCTCTCACCCTCAGGCACTTCTGACAGTACCCAGTGGAACTATAGGTATATATATATATATATATATAAAAGATTATCCTTTTAAAAAAAAAACTTTCTAATTTGTGATTTTTCAAATCACCACAATGTTAATCATTATATCAGCTATTGAAATTCTTAGTCTACATAGACCTTAAAGTTTGAATGAAGTCTCCTCCTACCAAGATTGGAGAAAATAATAGTCACCAAAAAGAATTGCAAAATGTTACTAGATTTCTTTCTTTTTCTCCCTTCTATGTTCTGTAAGTAGTGAATTTACTGATACATATTTAAGTAAACTTGCAATTAATGACAAAATGCGAATTTAAAAAAAATTCTATGTTGTGGTTATTGCATCTTGTAATGTAAAATTATATACCTATAGTTCCATGAATGTTAGAAAAAAAGCTGAAAAATAATGTTAATGAGACAACTCCCTTGTGTCTTCGTGCTTCTAAGTTGCTTTTATACTCTCTCACTTTATACTCAGTTCTTCATTTGTTTCAGGAAATTGCAAGATGTAGTCACCATATCATGTGGTGGAGGAGCAATGACATTTAAAGGTTTTCTACTATATACAAATTCTTGTGGATATCTCATATTTTTAATTAAATAACTAAATTAATTATTTTTGGTAAATAGTTTAGAGCATGATATGCGAGAATAGCAATTTAGAAGTTGCAAGTGTGTATCTTTTGCAACAAATAAATCTTAAACACTTCTAGTATTATTAACATCAATGACTAACTTGAATGTTAATTTTTTGACAAATATACAGCCTGATAAGTTTATATTAAACCATAACTCTACATTTCATCATTTCATGATTGGAAAAAAGATGTAACAGGGAGAGAAAAAAATAAGTGGATGAAATCAATCAATCCTCTATAGGATTGTTTTCTGCTATTTGAATTATTTTTCTACTAAATCAGGTTGTGTGTTATCCTCTTCCCGTTTTTAACAAGATACGGTATAACTGAGAAGTAAAATTTCTATAAACAGAAGCCTAAATTAAAACCCCAACTCTGCAACTTAATAGCTGTATTACTTCATACAAGAAATTAAAGTACCTATATTTTAATCTTCTTATCTATATTTGAGAATAATCACATACATCCCAGTGATTGCTATGTTAATAAAAATAGGATTACTGACTTAATATTAGTTCTCATTTCAGTTTAAAGGTGGTTAGTTCATCTCTATGTTGCAATAATGTTTATTGATATGAGTCACAATAAATGCATAAGCAAAACTAAAAGTGAGTTATATAAAACCACATATCTAAATGTCACATATGGAAATAAATGCAAAAGAATTCTCTAATTACCCAGTTTTCCTGGGCCTCCTATCACTTTGCCAAATTTCTATAGCAAGCTTAAAATTTCTTTAGAACAGTTCCCTACAGAGGTTAAAGTAAAAACAAAAGCCCAGAATCAGACAGTATCACTAGTGAGCACTGCCAAAACTTCAAAGATGAACTGAACTATCCTTCTCAAAATTTTCCCAAAAGTTAAGGAAAAGGGAATGCTTCCAAATGCATTTCATGGGGCCACCATTACCCTGATTACCAATATAGAAAAGGATAGTACTATGAAATTACAAACCAATATTCCTGATGAACATAACTGCAATCATCCTTCAAAAATTTTAACAAACCTAGTTCAATAATACACTAACGGATTATGCAGAAATACAAAGATGGTTCAAGATTTGAAAATCAATCATTGTTACTGACTACTTCAAAAAGGAAAGATAAAAATCAAATGATCATATTAATAGATACAAAGGAAGTATTTGATAAGATACAATATTCATTTATGATAAAATCCTAAAAAATGGGGGTAGTAGGAACATAACTAAACAAAAGCTAACATATACTCATGTTGAAAAACTGAAAGCATTTCCTCTAAGAGCAGGTATAAAACAAGGATGTGTATGCTCAGTATTTGACACAGTATTGGAAGTGTTAGCAAGAGAAATAAGGCAAGAGAAAGATATAAATGAAATCCTAAATGGGATATAAAATGTAAAACTATCACTATTTCAGATTATATGATAATATATATAGAAAACCCTAAAGATTATACTGCAAAATTGTTAGAAACAATAAATCAGTGCAGTAAAGTGACAAATTACAAAAATAAATCTACAAAAAAACAGTTCTATTTATAGATATAATGAACTCGAGGAGAAAGAAATTGAGAAAACAATCCCCTTCACTATGCATCAAATAGTATTAAATACCCAGGAGTAAACTTAACAAAGAAGGTGAAAGGGCAGAACAAGGAAAACTATAAGACACTGCTATAATGCAACTATAATGAAAGTGGGCAAAAATAAATAAATCAAATTATTGAAATTATAATGAATTATCTCTGACAACAGTGAGCTTAATTGGCATTCAAGAAAGTAACTAGAGGGGCTTCCCCGGTGGCGCAGTGGTTGAGCACTGGGTTGTGAAGCTGCCTGCAGCTTCTGCAGTGCTGGTTCGATCCCCGGCTGCTCCCCGGCCACCAGAGGAGGGTCACATATGGCGCGCAGACCTCCCCTGCCGCCCGCTGCTCCCCTCAGCAGTGTACTTCAGTCCTTCTGCCTGCTCTGCTCCCCGCTCTGACTCTGGTGAATTCAATCAAGAATTTATAGTGAAACTTAGAGAAATTTTTAACTAAAAAACAGTGAAAATATGACATAAAAACTTGTGAAATACACCTAAAAATCTACTCAGAGAGAAATGTGTAAACTTAAACCCACTCATGAGGAATACTGACAAGCTAAATAGTAATTATCTTCCCATGTAGTTCAGACATTTATTTAAAAGGGATAACAAATTAAACTCAGAGAAATAGGGAGTAGATAGATTTTTCTTTTTACAAAAAGAAAATTTTAATAGAGTGGTTTGACAAAGTCAAGGATTTTCTTTGAAAATAATAATATTTATATATCTTACAAAAGCTGCTCAAGATTAAGGAAAGAATGCCAACATCAAACACCAACTTGGATAACCAATATCAGATGATACATGATATCACTATAGCCACAGCCATTTTATAAATGTATTTCAAACAATTTTATGCCAATAATTTGATAACATAGACAAAATGTAAAATTCTAGGAAAACTTAACTTACAAGTAGCATACCAGAGAACATACCTAGCACACAGATCTTTGTTTCCAGTATTATTGTCTGATTCAAAAACATAAGAATATTCCCTGGAAAAGTATTGATTTTGGGGGTAGGAATGTGAAAATGAGCCTAGAATATGTTGTAGTGCCAGAAAAATAATAAAAACTTAGGACACAGAGTCTCCCTGGTGGTGCAGCGGTTGAGCACTGGGTTGCGAAGCTGCCTGCAGACTCTGCAGCCCTGGTTCGATCCCCAGCTGCTCCCTGGCCACCGGAGGAGGGTCCCACATGGCGCGCAGACCTCTCCTGCCACCCGCTGCTCCCCTCAGCAGTGTACTTCGGTCCTTCTGCCTGCTCTGCTCCCCACTCTGGCTCTGGTGAATTCTCTCACCCTCCCGCGCTTCTGACTGTGCCCAGTGCTTGTATAAATAAATAAATAAATCTTTAAAAAAAAATCAAGTTAAAAAAAAATTAGGACACAGATAAACAAAAATGGAGATATAAATATGTCAAAGGGATATAGGATCTAACTGAAAGAGTTAACAATAGTCAAAACTGGAATAATTTAAGCAACAAATAAATAACAAATTATTTTATTATAAACCAAAATCTAAAATAAATATGCTTGAGCTCATTCTGTTATAAATAAATGATTAGACAGATAGAAGTAACAAATATACATGCAGAAAAATCCAAGTTATGTGGATACTCTGCCTGTAGAGAGTATAACTTTTACGTATGGTCTGTACATTGTCACTTTTTTCAAAAAGTAAAGTAATTAAAGGATGAAAAAAAAGAGTGATTTTACCAAGAGTCTTGACAAACACTGCTTCAAACTAAGTGGCCAAGGTTAAAAAAATATTGATAATTTTAACTTTCACAGGATATAATGAGAACAGCACTTTGGCTCTGTCGTCTTCCTCCCTAGGACACATTATTCCAGTTTAGCCACGTAAAAAACATAAACATTTAGACATTAGGGAAATTCTCCCAAATATCTAACCTATGATACTCAAAAACTATCCAAGTCACCAAAAACAAGGAAAGCCCAAGACACTGTCATAAGCAAAGAGGAGTCTAAAAAGAATGGTCACTGAAAATCATGTGACATCCTTCCTGGATGGAATCTTGGAAGAGAAAAAAATAAGATCTAGGGGGAAAACTAGGGAAATCTGCAAAGCATGGGACGTTAGTTAATAAAAAGAAATCATGGAGAAAATGAGTGAGATAAATGACAACAATATATCACAATGATAGAAAAAGAGAATAGATCATTAAATAAGAAATCAAGTATGTTTGTTTAGTGGTAGAACATGTTATCTTCTCTTGACACATCTCACACAAATTATGGAGGAAATCTTAGCTACGATATCTTAGCAAAGGAAGTACATGGTTTGGAATCTTAAATAAGTTAACACATTTTGTTGCTCTCAACAAATATCAATAATAGTGTTTACAGGGGAAAAAGACTTTTTTCTTTGATTTTGCTTATATTATAAGCATTCCTTCTTTCATTTTAGTACTGTTGTAGAGATTAATATAGTATTTTTTTAAAAAAATACATGCAAAGAAATAAAAAAATTGAATAGTTCTATATATTTAATAGTCTTACATTTAAAAGGTCACATACCCTAAATACTTATATTGTATTTTATTCTGTATAGAAAAAAAAAGTGTTCCTGAAAGTAAACTCTAGTCCCCAGTGACTTCATCATAAAAAATTGAGAAATTATCCAACTTGTAATATAAAGTTGGCATAACGTTAGTATCATATTCTCTATATATACATATATGTGTATGTAAAGTTTATAGTTTTGTATACACAATTATTTACATTAAAGTTTATGTACACTAAAGTTTAATATATAAAATTTTGTACATGTTAAAGTTCATATAAAGTTAATATATATTATATATGTAAAAGTTTATACATATATTTTATAAAGCTAGCGGAACTGACTTATTTGAAATAAGACTATTTCAAGAAAGGAAAAATTGCTTGCAATTTTTCTCATAAGCATAGATACAAATTTTTTTAATTCTCAAACAGAATCTAGCAATATATAAAAAAAGAAAAATACATTATAACCAAGTTGCATTTAATAAAGGAATGTCAAGTTGGTTTAACATTTGATAATTCACCATGTTAACCAAACAAAGAAGAAAGTACATAAACATAAATAGTGAAGAGGAAAAAGCATTTAATAAAGATTCTACTTTATTTATGACTTAAACCAAGAACACAATACTTCCCAAACTAGGAAATGAATTAGTTACTTAGTAGTAATATATATGTATCTATATATCACTATGTATATATCTATTACTGTATTTTATAATGAAATATTGACTCCATTATCCTTTGTATTCAATAAATTTAAGAACAAGAAAAAGTAGCAGCTATTGCCATTTCTATTAAACATTAAAACAAAGGTCTGTGTCTGTGCTGAAAAATGATGAAAGTGTTTTTTTTTAAAGATTAGAAAGGAAGAAATAAAAGTGTCATGAATTTCAGACAATGCAATTGTGTATGAAGAAAATCCAAATGCATCTTGTGATTAAATGCTATTTTAAATATATAAATTTAGCAAGATCGTAGTGTATAAGGTCAACAGATACACACACAAGAAACAAAATCCAGCACATCAAAACAGAAAATGAAATACTCTTTCAGAATGAAATAAATAAATAAATAAATAGGCACCTAAAAGGATTGGGCAATACTTCTACACAAAGGAAAAAAAAAAAAAAACACTATAGCAGTTTGAGAGAAAAATAAAAGTACCCCAATATAGAAGTAAATCTTGTTTATGAATTAGAAGACTCAATATTGTACAGATGTAAATTATCACAAAATTGATTCATAAATTCTTGGGGCCTCCCCAGTGGTGCAGCAGTTGAGCGCTGGGTTGCGAAGCTGCCTGCAGCCTCTGCAGCACTGGTTAGATCCCTGGCCACTGGGTGAGGGTCCCGCATGGCGCGCAAACCTCTCCTGCCGCCCGCTGCTCCCCTCAGCAGTGTATTTCGTCAGTCTGCCTGTTCTGTTCCCCGCTCTGGCTCTGGTGAGTTCTCTCACCCTCCCGCACTTCTGACTGTACTCAATGCTTGTATAAACAAACAAACAAACAAACAAATAAATAAATAAATAAAGACATCTTTAAAAAAAATGATTCATAAATTCTTTCCATTTGCAATACACATCTTATGAGTGTGTAAATTGAAAAACTGTTTTAAATTTTTCATAAGGAAATGCAAAGGCCCTCAAATAACCAAAAAACATAATTTATTGAAGAATAATAAAGCTAAAGAACCTATGCAACTATGCAAAAAACTTATAATGATATAGCAATTAAGATGTGGTATTGTGCAAAGTAAAATAAAATAGCAGTGAAACAAAATAGGTAATCCAAAAATACATCCAAGCATAGATAGGGAAATATTAGTTTTTCAATAAGTGGTATTGAGACAAATTAATATCTATAAGCAAAAACAATGAATCTTGAATATTATACTACATAAAAATAGATTTCAATTGGATTATGGATAAAAATAAAATAATAAAGTTTCTAAAGTTAATATAGGAAGATATTTTCTTGGCTTTGGGTAGGAAAGCATTTATCAGAAACACTGAAAGCATTAATCATGAAAAATAAGATTAAAACTAGACTTTTCTTCATTGAAGTCCACCATGAAAAGATTAAAAGGCAAGCTACAAAGTAAGAGACCTCACCTAATTGGCAAGAGATACTACTGGAGTTGCTATGGCTATGTAACAAACTACCCCATAATTTAATGGCATACAACAATGATTTTAATATACTATTAGAAGTTTAGAAGTTTAGACTGTTAGAAGTTTAGAAGTGACACCGGGGTATCTTTGTTCAGGATCCCCAATGTCTGGGATCTTAGCTGAGAAAACTCGAAGACAGAGAGTAGCAAGATGTCAGGGACCTGGAATCATCTGAAAATTACTCACTCATTTATCCAGTGCCTAGACTGGGACTCTAAAGCCTATTGGCGGGCCTCCCCGGTGGCGCAGCGGTTGAGCACTGGGTTGCGAAGCTGCCCGCGGCCTCTGTGGCGCCGGTTCGATCCCCAGCTGCTCCCCGGCCACCAGAGGAGGGTCCCACATGGCGCACAGACCTCTCCTGCCTCCCGCTGCTCCCCTCAGCAGTGTACCTCAGTCCTTCTGCCTGCTCTGCTCCCTGCTCTGGCTCTGGTGAATTCTCTCACCCTCCCGTGCTTCTGACTGTACCCAGTGCATGTATAAACAAAACAAACAAATAAATAAATAAATAAAAATGCCTCTATTAAATAAAATAAATAAATAAATAAATCCTATTGGTACTCTGTCTGTACACAAAGATGTCCTTTACAAAATGATGAAGGTAATACGATTTCTTACTAGGCAGGCCAGGGTTTTGACACAAATGATCCAGCAAATAAAGCAGAAGCTACATTATTTATAAATAACATAGCTTCAAAACCCACATATTTTTATCAAATTAATTATAACTCACCCAGAATCAAGTATAGAAAAGTCTAAGTTCTCACCCCAAAATAGTAGGTATCTCAATGAACTTTGCAGTCATACCTTTAAACAACACCAGACTTCCATATACAATATATAAAATGCTTCCTGTCTATCATTATGACAAAACAGACAATGCAATAGAAATAAAATCACCCAAAGACTTGAAATTATAAGAGAGTAAATTAGTGTTAGACTTCGTATAAATGTTATTAACCTAGTTCTATATTCAGAGATCAATGAAAAGATTAAAAAATAAATAATTTTCAATAGGTGTCAATGAAGCATTTTTTTTTAAGATTCATATATTTATTTTATACAAGAACCAGGGTACAGGCCAGATGCGCAGGTGGGTGAGAGGACTTACCAGAGACAGAGTGGGGAACAGAACAGGTAGACTGACGAAATACACTGCTGAGGGGAGCAGCGGGCACAACAGCAGAGGTCTGCTGTGCCTGAAGCAGATTGTTAAGTAAATTGGATTTTTTTAAAGATTTATTTATTTATTTATACAAGCACTGGGTACAGTCAGAAGCATGGGAGGGTGAGAGGATTCACCAGAGCCAGAGCGGGGAACAAAACAGGCAGAGTGACGAAACACACTGCTGAGGGGAGCGGGGGCCCAACAGGAGAGGTCTGCGCGCCATGTGGGACCCTCACCGGTGGCCAGGGATGGAACCGGCGCTGCAGAGGCTGAGGGCAGCTTCACAGCCCAGCGCTCAATCGCTGCGCCACCAGGGGAGGCCTGTGAATTGGATCTTAAGAATGCATAGACTTTAGAAATGTGGGAAAAAGGTAAATAATTGAAACCTCTCCTTCAAGTAAAGATGTACTTCTGTAGTCATGATATATACTTGGGGAACTAAGGTTGAACAAGTAATGATAACAGTAAAGGATATCTATTAAGTCATCTAAACAGCTCATAATTCCCCTATTCTAGAAAAGGCTACACATTCTAACAAATGTCTCATATAAACAATTACAGCAGAATAGTCATGTCCATATAACATGACTCTTCCTACTAAAAACGATGGATTCACATGGGCTCAATATTTAAGGCAGGACAATCTTACCCTAGCTGGACAAACTGGCTATTTAGAATTGGGCTTGAAAATCTTTTTTTTTTTTTTTTTTGGTCTGGTTAAATAAACTGGGATCTAGAAATCTCACAAGATATTTCTAGACATATTTTTCACTTGGTATACTCAGAAGCAGAGAAAGTCTGAAAAGATGAACAAATAAGTAGATGCAAATAACAGCAAGAAATGGAGGGCATGGTAAGAAAACTGAGAGACTAAGAGTCAACAAATTTCGATGTCTGATTATTTTCTTCATCTCAGGATTTTTTCCCCCATCATGAACAATTGTTATGTACTTATAATACTCCTTATTTACTTCATTTCTGAACTCACAATCTAAATAGTATTAACTAAAGCAAGAACAAATGAGAACCGAACATTTACATCCCAGGCAACAGTAGGCTCAATAAGAATAAAAGACTCTGAGGCATATTAATAGCAGAAGTTCATTGAGGACTTACTTTATGTCAGGTATCACTTCATTTAATTCCTCCACATGATCATCCATGTAAGTAATATCCCATATCAGAGATGGGGAAAATGGAGCTTAGGGGACTTAATGTATTCAGTTTTACACTAGACACAGGAAGAATTGAACTTGAAACCTAGGTTAGACTCTGAAGCATTTCTTTTTTGCTAACATGCTCTATTGCCTTTTTCAAATACAAAAGGCTAAATAATATGTAAGAACTCAATTGGAAATGAAAGGCAGAACAAATTGTAACCTGGAAAGAATCTTGGATCCAAACATATACTTTATAAGAGCTGTGAACAAACCTTGGGGCAGGAGGAGCTATTAAACAAGTCAAACTTGATTAGCTCTTTTAAATCAAAGCTTCTAAAATTATTTTTAGGCAGGGTAAAAGACTTCAAGTCTGTTACTACTTTTATTGGGAAAAATAATGTGGCAATGTACAATTTTTTTAAAATTGTGTATGCTTTAGAAATAGGAGTACTATGGAATGCATATTTTAACTATAACTCACATGTCTTAGAGCTTACTCATAAGTTGTGTGTTGTAGGGGCAGGAAGGACACTGAGCAGGAACTCTATGATTCTGAGCAGACCCAGTAAAGGAAGAGTCCTTGAGCCCTCAGTGGGTTTCTCAGGCTTTTATTGAATTTGACATGTAGTGTGGCAAACAGGTATGCGGCAGGCAGGGATGGGGGATGGGGGATAGGGGATGGGGGTGGGGGGGGGTGGGGGGGTGGGGGGTGGGGGGTGGGGGGGTGGGGGGGGGGGGGCAGGAGGCCACTAGGCCTCCAAGCCCCCAGCAAGTCTTCCCTCTGGGCTTCTTTCTCTCCCCTTTTCTCTTCTGCCTCTCTCCTCTTCTTCTTCTTTTGGTGACTATCCCAATACTCCTCCCATGACCCACAGAAGTAAACAATACAACAATGTAACAACTGCAGGTGCCCCATCAGGCAGGGCAATCCTAATGGTGGGAGGGCAGAAAAGCCTGAAAACCATTTCCCCTGCAGTGTTAAGAGGATCTGTGGGGGCCACAGAGAGAAGACTGGGTGGGAGCTGAACGCAGTAAAGGCACTGAAAACAAGGAGATCCTCAGAGGAATTGGCCACTGTGTGGAAAGTGCCTGGAATAGAGTGATCGCACAAACCCTACAGTGGAATAATCTGTTCTGAGGGTCTTGAAGGAACTGAAAGAGGGAAATGGAAAATCAGTCAAAATATAGCAGAGAGGGAGAGTAATGGTTCTGTTCATGCAAACAAAGTAACAAAATGACTACAAATGAATACTGCTTCCAGAAAAAAATGTTAAATTTGAGGAAAATGGAAATTCAAATAAATATATGCATTAGGTTAGTGGAATAAGCAAGCGAATGAAGACTGCAGTAAGATCTCGACTAAAAATTTATATTACAAAAATGATGAGATGCTGTTTGAATCCTTGAAGAAATGTATATTTGTATATATGTACTAATAGATTTAGTACATAGAGGGCAGAAGATATTGGAATAATAGATTTGGAAAACTTCATGGCTACAGATAGAAGAAAAGAAGGCTCTTTTGAAGAAGAGATCAGGGAAGAAGGGCTAATGTTAGTAAGAGAAAGAAGAAACTATGTCTGAGAAGAAAAGCATTACCCAAAGAGAAACAGTTTGGGGAGAAAGCACTGCATAGGCAAGAATGACAATGGCATTTTTAATACCTTCAAAGTGAAACATTTTAGCAAAATGTGGAACTAGGACTGTGAATAAAGGGGTTCCAAAAATAAGTAGGTCAGAAGTGGAGGTAGTAGTATAGATGGGAGTTTCAAAAGATTGGTAGCAAAAAGAGACTAAATAGCAGATATGAAGCAATAGCAAGCAAAACATTGTACTAATAATAGTTGTCCTCTAAATGTGTAAAGGAATTCTTTATACAAAGCTTATTTTTATCACCAACAGTTTTAATAATACAATTGATAAGTAACATCTTGATATTTCAGTGTTTGTAAACTAATATTTTCTGTCTAGGGCAAAATAAAAATACTAATGCTGGAGGAGATACACCTCTAAGACACAGTAAAATGCTATCTTGTTAAGAGCTCCATGCATCAATGCATGCAACCATTCTACATAGTCTGTCTCAGTTTTTGTCATTCTGTATGAGGGCATCTGCTCATTTTCGACATCACTGAGCCATTTTACATCGGTACTAAGTGTATTTTATCTTATAGGTTCTAATCAATTTCTAAAATTTAACTAGGCTATAATGTGGGATGATCCAAATTCACAACATGTTACAGGACCCTTATACTTGTTTCATCTTTAATTATGTGTTCCTCATTTCCCTTATTTGATTCTATACATCACTAAGCCATTATTAGCATGTTATCTAAGGATGTCATATTAGAGACTCAGAGCATGTGGCTTCAGATTGAGAGTGGCCTATCCATGATTCTTGGGAAAGAATGTTCAATTATTTTTCAGAGGTACAATTCAAATGGCCACCACTTCCTCCTGGTCAGCATTGTTATTTCCTTCTATGAAATCCACATCTCATTTATTCATTATCCATTATTGCACTGGGAAAAAAAATGAACTTATTTGGCCTGATTTGCTTCCCTCAAACATATTTGGCTTCATCATGATAGCAGATGGGTATAAAAATACATGTATATATACACTTTGCCTCTCTTCTTGGCAAGTGAATTAGTCCATAACATTTTTTGCAGCCCATCTCACATTTAATGTCACAGAAGGGATTCATCTTTTGGCAATGAACATTAGTGGCCCAAAGAAAGGAGGTCATAAATCCCATTTTCATTTTTTATTAAAATCATACTATGTCAGGGTGTGACTTTCATTTTTTGATATAGTGCAATTTATTCCGTGACCTTGGATCATGTTCCTTTGCTAATCTGAAATCAGAGCACTAATGATTTCTGCAACTTCATAGGGTTTCCTTAAAAAGCTTAGTTTTCACCTGAATATCCATTGATGAAAGGAATAATGTTGGTGAATTTTAAGAGGAAAAGCAGAGGTCAATGCAAATTTTTTTCAAAAATTAAATAAAATTTGAACGTTATATAGAAAAATATTTATTTTTTTTACCTCTTATGAATTCACTGTTTTTAGACAGGGTATCATTCTAGTACAATCTCATTTAACATCTTTAGTCTCTTGAGTTTCAACCATCAATCCTATATATTTAAATCCTGAACAAATATGAAAATATACTAAAGGGCATATATGAATACATAAAATGGTTAAATCTAACAGCTTCAGATAATAATTTCAGTGTTCTTTCTAAATAAACATTTCTTTACCAATAGCTTTCTTCTTAAACCCATCAATTTAAAGTAATTTGATGCACCATATAGTGTGAGCAGATGAAGAAAAAAGGCTGTCACTTTGGGGGTGATGGTGCAGTGGCTCCTAACTGTGGCCAGTGTGGTCCATTTTCATGTAGAGGCTTGTTACTGCTAACACTCTCTAACCCATCCAGCCTTGATGCATTTCAAAGTTCAACCACCTCTGTCTTGTTTTATGTCACCTGCCTTGTTTTATGTCACTCTCATTATTTGGCAAAATTCCCAGATTAATCCTTCAGCCAGTTTCCCCTTTTATTCTTAAACAACTAACCCATGGTGGGGGAAAATCATATATACTATACCATATATCCATAGTGTCATTATAAAAATTAACTAACAAGCTAAAATTAGGTATTTCTGTGTGTGCTTAACTATGAGCTCTGACTTTAAAACTAGTGTATATTGGTGGAGGATAACAGGTGCCTTTGTAGGTTGGTGTGGTACATATATCTGAAGAGGTGTGATCCAATATATCTCTATCATATATATAGTCTTGTACACCAAAGCCAACTGATAAACACAAATTTAAAAATATAGTCAATAGAAAAAAAACCCTATATGTCAAATTACTAGTAGGTTATATTAATTAGTTTAGTAGTGCAGCTATGAATCTTTATATTTTAGCAAAATATAAGAGAATAAAGAATAGAAACCAGTCCACTTATTTGTAGCACATCAAAGTATTGTTTCCCAGAGTATGCTTTGGTTATGCAGTGCCTTATGGGTTATACTGTCAGATGAAATTATTACTGTGGTTCATGTTCTAAATAGTTCAGCAGTCTAGAATTACACAGGACACTGGTGAAGATGTGGAACAACTAAAATGCTTGATACAAATGCAAAATGGTTTCACCACTTTCAAAATAACTAGTTTCTTACAAAGTTAGACATACACTTATCATATGACATAGTAATTTCATTTTTAAGTATTTTTACATGAAAAATGAAAGCATATAATCACAAGATGAATATATAGGTGTTTTATTGATAATGACAAATATTCTAGAAACAACCCACATGTCCACCAACCAATAAATTGATAAACAATTTTAGTATACCCATACAATGGAATAATTTCAGAAATTTAATATCCTAACTGACACATATGACAACATAATAGAATCTGCAAAACATTAAGTGACTGCCCTTTTCTATCTGTCTGCTCAAACTATGATGCATCAAATTATTTTAAATTGATAGGTTTAGGAAAAAAGTTATTAGTTATTGTTAAATGTTTATTTAGAAAGAACCCTGAAATTATTATGTAAAACTGTTAGATTTCACCATTTTATTTAGTCATGTATTTCCCTTTATACATTTTTCATGTTTGGTCAGGATATAATTCTATAAGATAAATGACAGAAGTTTAAGGCAAAACCATTGAATTATCCCATTTAAATGAAACTTTAGAAAAGGCAAAAACCATAGTGACAGAAAGGTCAAGAACTGGGGAGAGGAATGGTTTTGTCTCAATAAAAAGGCAACTCTTAGATCGATGTCAGTGTTGGAGATCATGATTTTTGTTGAGAATAAGCAACTCCAAACATTTCCTAACACAACAAAATGTACAGTTAATTACTGAAGTAAATAATTTAAAGGGACTTTATTCTGTCTTCATAGTTTCTTCTAATTCGGATCCTCTCTTTAATTTATCACCCATTTATGTTAACACATCTATAGATTAGAATGTAACCATTAGAGTGAGAGCAAGGAAACCATTACTTTTCTTTTTCTTTGGAGTGATGTTTTGTGGATTTTTTTTCATTTGTGTAAAAAATGCACTAAACAATATGAGCTAATTCAAAAATCAGTCTGTTGGAAAGAAAATATTATTAAATGAATTTCCTATGACAATATGTTCAAAGGGTATCTTTCTGGCTATTGAGCTTTTCTAGTAAGAATTTGCTTGTAATTATTTCCCCCTTTTCACACTGAAAACTGCTTCAATCTTTTCCTTAAAGAGTTCCTTTGAATCTATCCATCTTCCACCTACTCCCTTTCTTATAGCAAGTGAGTCCAGTAAAATCAAAATGCTGTTTAGGCAATAGTGATCTTCTAACAACGAAGATGCTTTCCATGGAAAGATCAGTTTGTACAATGAGCTTCACATTCAAATAAATAAGGCATCAGCACTTAAGTTAGAAAATTTATATAAAAACAAAACATCTAGGACTCATAATTAAAGGTGACCTGTCAAAAACTTGAATATAGGGGCTTCCTGGTGGCATAGGGTTTGAGTCAGCACTATGATGCTACCACCAGCCACTGCGTCCTGAGTTTGATTGCCAGCCATGTAGCTAACCCACATGGTCCACCTGACCTCTCCTGTCTCGCCCGCTGCTCCCCTCAGCAGTGCATTTCAGTCAATCTGCCGGTTCTGCTCCCCACTATGTCTCTGGTGAATTCTCTCATCCCCCACTCTTCTGGCCTAGACCCCTGTTCCTATATGCATAAATAAATAAAATAAATCTTAAAAAAATGAGTATAATAATATTAAAGATCTAAACTATCGAATGACTTATATGTCTTAAAATAAAGTGTAAGGGGCCTCCCTGGTGGCACAAGGGGTTAAGACACACCAGTGAAGCTGTCCACAACCACTGCAGCAAGAGTTCAATCCCTGGCCAGCTAAGGAGCAACCCACATGGCACAGCAGACCTCTCCTGAATCACCCACTGCTCCCCCTCATCAGTGTACTTCAATCAATCTTCCTGTACTGCTCCCCACTCTGTTTCTGGTGAATCCTCTAACCCCCCACACCTGTGGCCTGTACCCCAGCACCTCTATGCATTAATAAATAAATCTTTTAAAAAATAAAGTGTTAAGGGTGGGGGGCGGGAGGGGAGGGATTGGGGTCAGAATGGGGGGTTTGCAATTGTATGGGGGAATATAAAAATAAAATTTATTATTTAAAAAAAAATAAAGTGTTAAAATATGTGCTTGGCACATTAATGGTCCTTTCTTTGGGCTTTAGTGTGGAATCCCAAAGGAACAGACTGTGATATTGACTGTAATTGTATCAAAGTCCATACACTAAGGAGTTTCATCTGTTAGTATTAAGAAATGTGACACATAATAGTTTCATAGCAGAGTTTTATCTTAATATGCAGTCTATTTTCTGAGTCAATATCTTTAACATTTTCAATAAGTATGTATTAACATAGATGTCTACAAAATATTGAATACAAAATACTATATACTACAAAAATACTGGAAAGAAATGCTATGTTTTGTTCTATTTGTTTATACAACACTCAATACATGAAATGACAGAGAGTTGCTGAGTAACAGTGAAAATAATGCCTGGTGGTGAACTGACTGCCTGCTAAGGATGGGTAGATCATCCTGGATGTGGGCTCTAAAAACCTTGCCTGGATATGTGAAGATGCCACAGTCTTTTGCAATATTATAACATCACTTCTTTTGTGAGGAGTATGTTCTTAAAGTAGAAAGTCAAATTCTTTTAAAGTTAAAATTAATTCATCCAAAAAATGCAATCAAGTATTGTCTTTCTTATAAAAGTAAAGATGAAAGTCTGAACAGATATCTAGGGATTTAAATTATTTGTGCCAGTCAGATACTATCATATCTCTGGGACTGAATAATAGAGCGATTTCTGGATTTTCTTTAAACATTATGTCTTCTTAACTTTAATACATTTAAGTAGACATGTTTATTGTAATATGGAATAAATAAAACATAAAATTCTACTTATATGAAGTTTGACACCCAGAAAAATTATACCTATCATTCTGCTCCAACTGTATTTCTCTTTAATTACATGGAAGGAACAGTACCTTGTGTAAAAACAAGAATACCAAATAATTTATATCATAGCATTTTCAGCCATAAATGCAGTCTTGATCAGGTTGATCTAAATATGAATAAGTCCAATAGGCAGAGAATTTTGCTACACAATCAAGACTGTAATATAGAATCAAAATAGCTCAAAGATTTACTAAGAAGCACAACCTGGAATCAATATTACATTTATCAATAATCATAGTCAAAATAACAGCAAACTACCTCTGATGTGATATGTTCTATTGTAGGATAGTAAGTATGAAAAACCTATTTGAAGGCTTATAGAGTTTCTGCAATTTTGAGTTTCAGATTTTATACGAAACTCCATTTGCAGATTATGAGAAAGTAGGTCTGATACTGCAGAAACATGTGTGTGAATGCAGGCAAAGGTGCCAATGCACAGAGAGATCAAAGCAAGATGGCAGGCACCCATTTCCCAGTTTGATATATCTGCTTTTGCACTCATTTATCTAAGAAGCCCCCAACCTTTTGGAGACACACATGGTCAGATCATTCAATCATGGTGATTTTAAATCTTAAATGATGAAGCACTGAACTCTTTGAATTGGTCCCATGGTTTACTGCACTCTTTGCTAGAGGACTGAAGCCCACAAGAGTGTATATAATCATGCCGGGTGTGCAATATCAATGTAGGCCAGTTTAGGCAGAAATATTATCCCTATCACACATTTCCCTACTAAGGTTATTCTCCTGCTTCCTTCTCATTGGAAGGAACTGATTCTTTAATATCAGTGATATGCAGAAACAACTTTATGAAACATGTGATTTACATACATATTCAGGGAAGTAATATATCCTTGGTATTATTTTATACAAGCACAATTTAGTTTTGTGTGTCTGTGCATTAACAAAAATTATCAAAAACTATAACAGTATCTTTGCTATAATTGACATTGAGTAATTCACCTCATTAAAAGCAATATTCTTTTTTTTTTTTTAAAGATTGATTGATTTGTACAAGAACCAGGGTACAGGCCACATGTGTGGGAGGGTGAGAGGATTCACCAGAGACAGAGCCGGGAACAGAACAGGCAGATTGACGAAATACACTGCTGAGGGGAGCAGCAGGCGAGGCAGGAGAGGTCTACCACACCATAAGGGACCCTTGCCCACTGGCCGGGATTGAACCGGTGCTTTAGAGGCTGCGGACAGCTTCACAGCGCTGCACTCAATCGCCTGCGCCACCAGGGGAGGCCCAAAAGCAATATTTTTTAAGATCACATTATTACACTTGTCACTCATCCAACCTCTTCTTAGTCCTCACGTCTTAGTATCCACTATTACAAGTGTCTTAAGTATTCTGCCAGAGTTCACTTAGGGAAATAGAAGCACATTTGAATATATTCATATCTCTCCATTAACATAAATGTAAAAATAATGTTTTATTCCCATCTGTTCCCATTATTCTATTCATCTTGCTTTATTTTTTTAACTTAACAGATGTTTTCACATTAGTACATAAAGAGCATCTTAATTTTCTTCAACTGCATAATACGCTGTTATATGGTTATCAATTGTTGTTTTTACAAATGATATTACATCATTTCATATATGTAAACCTAGATTTGCAGAAAAGGTTTTCAAAAATGGAAATTCTGTGCTTTCCCAGTGGCGCAGCAGGTTGAACGCCGCGCTCTGAAGCTGTCTGCAGCTTCTGTATCGCGGGTTCGATCGCGGCCAGTGAGAATCCCACATGGTAAGGCAGACCTCTCCTGTCTCACCCGCTTCTCCCCTCAGCAGTGTATTTCTGTTGTCTGCCTGTTCTGCTCCCTGCTCTGCCTCTAGTGAATCCTCTCACCCTCCTGCATATCTGGCCTGTACCCCAGTTCTTGTATAAAAAAAAAAAAATTAAAAAATGGAATTTCTGAGCCAGCAATATACGCATTTTTAAGATTCAATGTAATATGTTGACATTGACTGTAAATCTTTAATATTGCCAAATGCCTTCTATAAGAGTTAAATGAACTTATACTTCCTCCAACAACTTATAGGAGAAGCTTGCCTTTTATTGTCCAGTATCATTCTATCAAGGGTATAGTAGAATGAGTACTAAGTTTAGAGTTTAACCATGTATGGTGAGTGTTGGGAAAGTTACTTTTCTATATCTTAGTTTTCTGATCAATATAATAATGATAATTATGGTACAACATTATTATAAGAATTAAATAAGACCATTACATAAAGTACAATACCTAACAAGTAGTTAATACCAAATAAATAGAAGCACTTATTAAATTGTTCTTTTCCATAACTTTCTATAACTTTCACATAATTATATATATTATACCTTAGGGGAATCAGCTCACACCCCCTCAGATGTATGTCACTGCATTGTACCCAATACCAAATCTCCCACAGTCCTTAACCCTGGACCACTGGACCCTCCCTTTCCTTTGTTCCCAGCCCCAGACTCCCCAACCTTTAATAACCTCAATTCTGCAATTAGATTTTATTTCATTTTTTATTAATTATTTTAATTGAGGTAATATTAGGATACCTCAATCAGGTATCAGTACCGTAGCACACCCATTACCAAAACTGCCCATACTCTACCACCATAGTCCATTGTGATTCCTTCATACATCCTTCAAACACCTACCGCAACCCCTACCCTCTAGAGCTGGATGCTTCAGTTCTATAGTCAGCTTCCAAGTGCAATCAGATCTTAAAACTAGAAATCAGGGTAATTTAACTGAAACTGATGTTAGCAATAGGGAAAGAGAAGCAGAAAGCTAATTTGCACCACAGAAACAGAGAAGGGTCATCCCAGTAGATGAAATAGAAAATGAAACTCAGGTAGACTATGTGGCTCATGACTGAATGTCTGCGGAGTCTAAAATAATACAAATGCTAAATACATATTAATGCACTGATTATTGATCTAAACTGTTAAATATATATGGGGTGGGGGGCAGTGGGAAGTTTGTGTGATTTGAATTTTTGTCAATAGTCGGGGTCAAATATATAAAAATTAGAAAAATTAGAATAAGCACATCATTTAGACATATGCAGATAAATATGAAACCACACCTCTAGAAGTATTGCAAGTGGTCACCACTGGGGAATATAAATGGAGGGAATTTGGGGAAAAGAGCTATTTTCTGTCATAAGGTTTAAAGTTGGGCCTCTCTGGTCATGCAAGGGGTTAAGTACAGAACTATGAAGTTATCTGCAGCCTCTGCAGAAAGAATTCCATCCCCAGCTGGCCAGGGAGTTACCCACATGGCGCAGCAGACCTCTCCTGTCTCGCCTGCTGCTCCCCACAGCAGTGTATTTCAGTCAGCCTGTTCTGTTCCCCACTCTGTCTCTGGTGAATCCTCTCACCCTCCACACCTCTAGCCTATACCCCAGTTCTTATATGCATAAATGAATAAATCTTTTTTTTTTTTTTTTTGGTGGGACCCTCGCAGGAGGCCGGGGAACGAACTGGCACCACAGAGGCTGTGGGCAGCCTGGCAGCCCAGTGCTCAACCGCTGTGCCACCAGGGGAGGCCCAATGAATACATATTTTAAAAAATAAGGTCTAAAGTTATTTTCTGAATTTTAAAATTATATGTACATTTTGAAGACAAAAATAAATCAAGCAAATAGGAAAGAAAGCCTATTAAGCTCAACGTAGAGAATGAAGCAACTTCCCTTTAAGATTAAAAAGAGCTATGTATTGGATCAATTACTTCTTTAGAGGTAAAAGCAGTATTTTGTACAGGAAATTAGTAGTACATGCTCTTTAGTATTTTTAATCCGGGCTTAAGCTAACATTAATTAGTTCCTTGATTGAGCAGCTAGTGATGTTAATTTTTTATACCAATTGTCTTCCAATATACTTCTCTGCCTAACCTCTACCCCTGACATAAAAACTACTCACTATTGTATCTTCCTAGATGTCTTAGAAAAAGAATAAGGTAGAAAGAGGGAAAAAAAGGCATTAAGGTTTAAAATAGTATTTCCCTTGTAGTTCACTTCATCACACAGACTGTCCTTCAGACACATTCTCATGTATCACACATTTCCACTTCCTCACTCCGCACTCCACCCCCAAACCATGAAACAACTGGGACCTCACAATTGATTCACAACTACACTGCATCTTCCTGCAATCAAAATTTTCTAATGTTTTAGAAACTGTTGGCATTTAATATAGTCAACTATAGTTCATGTTGGGCCTCAGAAGGCAGCTGGAATCAATACAATAATGTTATACAATCTTGACCTTTAAAAGGTGTTCTCTCTTCTTCCAATGGGCATATCCTTTCCTAGCATTTTATCTTGAATTCTTCAACATTTACTTGGATGAAACGCTTTCTAAATTGATATTAAGTAGCCCAATATACTCCTATCTATTTTCTGATTATTAAATATCAGTTACATATTTAGACTGCAAAGTAGTGGAGTGATAATGCATTTTGAGCATCATCATGCAATCTCAGATACGGAAGGATCTCAGGATTTGGCTTTGGTAATAGAGATACTTAGCAGTAAATTCAGGCATGGGGCATAGTTTAGATTTTTTTTTAATATTTATTTATTTATGCATACAAGAGCAGGGGTACAAGCCAGAGGTGTGGGGGGTGAGAGGATTCACCAGAGACAGAGTGAGGAGCAGAACAGGCAGACTGACCGAAGTATACTGCTGAGGGAAACAACGGGCAAGTCAGGAGATGTCTGCTGCGCTATGTGGGTTGCTCCCTGGCTGGCCAGGAATCGAACTTGTGCTGCAGAGGCTGCAGACAGCTTCATAGTTTGTGTTTTAACACCTTGCACCACCAGGGAGGCCCTTAGTTTAGATTTATTGATTTATTGTTACTATATTGACTGCTTTTTATGAGATAACTTTTAATGTGAACTCAACATAGGTAATCTATCCCAAGAAGAAATGCAAACAGAATCTATGTCACCAATTATTTAAATATGTTTCCTAAAGTGAAATTTTCTTTAATTTTTTCTCTCTCTCTTCTAAGTAAAGTTTACCCTGGTGTGACACTATTTCCCTTCTCAAGCACTCATATTTTATTTCTTGGATGGTATCTCTTCCTTTTATTCTTGACCTAAATCTCTTCATCCCTTTCATTACTTTTAATTACCTTTTGGTTTCTATCATTGTTTGCTGTGATTTTCAGTGTTGTGCTATTTTTAAAGCAAATGAGTTTTGGAGTCACTATATGTTTAACATACATAGTTGCTGCCTTGGACATCTGTCCTGATCTATCTCAATCTTGTCCATAAAGTTAAAACTAACAAAAATAGGAATGAAAACTTCAATGTTCAGAATTTAAGAATTTATTTTTTCAGGCCTCCCCTGGTGGCGCAGCAGTTGAGCACTGGGCTGCGGAGCTTCCCGCAGCCTCTGCAGCGCCGGTTCGATCCACAGCCACCTGCGAGGGTCCCACATGGCGCGCAGACCTCTCCTGCCACGCCCGCTGCTCCCCTCATCAGCGTATTTCGTCGTTCTGCCTGTTCTGTTCCCCACTCTGGCTCTGGTGAATTCTCTCACCCTCCTGTGCTTCTGACTGTACCCAGCGCTTGTATAAATAATAATAAAATAAATCTTTTAAAAAAAAAGAATTTATTTTTTCTCCCATATTGGTGAAATTATATTTTCTTCTCACTTAACAAAAATGATGATAATCATCATCATCATCTTGATGATGATAGTAGTTAGTGATGGTGATATTATACAGGTAAAAAGTAGTAGTAACACAGTGGTAGTAGTGGTGATGGTTGGCAGTAGTATGGTAGTGGTGGTTGTGATGTAGTAGCAGTGGTGGTGATAATAATAGTAGTGGTGGTGGGTGGTGGTGACAGTGGTGGTTGTGATGAAGGAATAGTATTAGCACTAGTGATCATGGTAATAGTAGTAATGGTGGTGGTGGTGGTAATAAAAGAAGCAATAGCAGCTGTAATAGCAGCAAGAACTGAATACTGCATATTTTATCATTTATTTCCCACATACCCTATGAACATCATTTTTATTGAGTCATATATTAACTTGTCAATATTTAACCAGTTTTATAGTATGAAAAGGAATTTTGTTCATAAATGAGAAAGTGAGCTTTTAGAAGATTGAATAACTTGTCTGAATTTACCTGGGGAAAAAATTCAGATTTTAGGCTTCAGTTTATCTAATTTAAAAGTCCTTCTTCTTGGGAAGGAAGGACAATGGACTGTGGTTGTGGATTATGGGTGATTCAGTAGTGGATATACTACAGTGGTACAACCTATTGGGGGATCCTAATGTTACCTCAATTAAAAATAAATTTATTTTAAAAAACAAAAATCGGGCCTCCCCGGTGGCGCAGCAGTTGAGCGCTGGGTTGCGAAGCTGCCTGCAGCCTCTGCAGCGCTGGTTCAACCCCCGGCCGATGGCGAGGGTCCCACATGGCGTGCAGACCTTCCCTGCTGCCCGCTGCTCCCCTCAGCAGTGTGTTTCGTCAGTCTGCCTGTTCTGTTCCCTGCTCTGGCTCTGGTGAATTCTCTCACCCTCCCGTGCTTCTGACTGTACCCAGTGCTTGTATAAATAAATATAAAAATAAATCTTTAAAAAAAAAAAATCCATCTTCTTAAGTTACTCTACATCTTACTCTACATGTTTTATAATCTGCTCTGCCAAGATTTTCCATTTGGAGATATACAGAGAGAGTACAAGTTATGTCTTCCAATATTCCTTAGAAATCCCAGTTCTCGGGCCTCCCTGGTGGTGCAGGCTGTTGAGCTCCCCACTGTGAAGCTGTCAGCAGCCTCTGTAGCGCTGGTTTGATCCTGGCTGGCCGGCTGGTGAGAATCCCATATGGCGAAGCAGACCCCTCCTGTTTTGCCTGCTGCTCCCCTCAGGAGTGTATTTCATCAGTCTGCCTGTTCTGCAACCCACTCTGTCTATGGTGAATCCTCTCACCCTCCTGCTCATCTGGCCTGTACCTCAATTCTTATATAAATAAATAAAATCTTAAAAAAAAATCTCAGTACTCTAAGAATGAAATTATTCCTGGTATGCCATATGTTCAGAAAATATTTAATAAAAATTAAAGAATGGAAAAACCATGTGATTCACTTTTATATGCTTCTAGAAACCTATTAAACACCTTACAAAGTAAGTGGTCACAGAATTGAACTGAATTAGATAACAGGGATAACTGAATTGCTATATAATGTCCAACCTGATTGAATGTGGGGCTGTTAATATTCAATTAGCTGTTCCCTGCATCTCAGAGAAGGCAAATAGGTAGTGTTAATGACAAGCTAGTAACTGTGTACAGTTATTATTAGGTAACATTCCCAAGTAATATAATGTGTTCATTTTGGTTAGATGCCATTGGTTTTATTTTTAAAAATTAAGCCTTTTCCGTTTGCTTGCTTATTTTGTTATCCGTGATGAGGCCTGAGGTTTGGGGATTTTCACTGAGAAATAAAGAGTTCCCAAGAGGGCAGTCTAGTTCTAGTAAAGTAAGAAAGATGTGGTCCATCTGTCCACAGCAAAGCGGTCCAGAATTAAGCCTACAAAAGCAAACCAGCCACGGGACACCTATAGGCAATGCAACAATTACTCTGTCTTGTGCCTTTGCCAAGAGATATTAATATGTTGAACAAGTATTGATCACTTATGGGATATAGCACAACATTTGAAATTTGTGTGCTATATCTCTATCCATTTCACATGTGGGAAAACTTATACAGAGTGATCAAACCTTACATCAATCCCTGAGAGAAGTTGAAAAGAGATCTAGAAGTGTTCCTTGTTATAAAATAGCAGTACATCACTTGCATGCACTCAGCCCTTCATTAGTTACATCTGTTAAAATTGCTTTCATTACACAGTTTCTGGCATGAGATGGAAGAGGAAAAAAAGGCAGCCAGCAGGAAATAGAAAGCCTTCCAATTTGATGACATTTTCTTAAAAATAAAAAAAGAGCTACAATAGGAAAAAAAAATACAAACACAAAAAGCAATTTTCTTAGCTACTTATTTTCAGCCTTGTCCCTGTTATTTTAGTCCTGAGTTGGAAAACAGCATCTTTCGTTACTCCCTACTTTTGTTCTGAGTTTGATACTAAAGTCAAGGTGTTATGATGTGGAGGAGAGCCTACTCCACAGCATGTGGCTCTAAAAACCCAACCTTTAGATCACCAGGTAAAACCACACAGAGTAGAGTCCTATCTTTAAGATAATTTAATCCTAGGGCCTCAACTGACAGGTGATGGAATGAAGGTCAGAAACATTAATTAACTAGCTAATTAGTGTACTAGCTAGATAGTTGCTGTACACTAGACAAATATTCCAAGCAATTGAAAACCAACTTATAAAATTGTTTAAATCCATTTATCAGAAAAGGGTACATGGGCACAGAAATATATCATTCAGCTCAGTTATGTCTTTACAAAAAAAGGATGGTTTCTTGCAAATCATGGTGGTTGTCCTAATATCCACTGGCATCTAAGACTGTTCATTTCTTATACTGCTACAGGTGAATCAATTTTTCAATCTAATTAAAATCTCAAATTCTCTACCTCTTGAATTAGTCAAGTGTCTATGATTTGTCTCCTAGGAACTAGAAACTAGTTGAGCAAAGATAAATAATTAATCCATCATCCTTGATCTCAAGGTATCCATGTTGTGATCTAGGAGACAGTTCTTCATAATACAGTGAATTACAGGAGTAGAAAGAAGGACAGTAACCTGAAGAGAGGGGCAAATTACAAAGCAATAGAAGAACTTTTATCTTTGTTTTAAATTCACCTATTATAAACATTAAGAAGTTTGATCTAATTTTGAGTATTTGGACCTATGTTCTCACTGATCAAGCTTCTCACTATTTAAGCCCAATCACTAATTCCTATTTACTAATTCCTTTTCCTATTACTCGGTTTTTACATAAATGCTCATATTACTGAGAATGCCAGATCTGGAGGAACAGAGCTTCCCTTTCAGACTGTTGCTTGTTTTAGAACAGGGCCTTGCAGAGGTAAGGATAGGTCAAAGAACTTCTTATCAGAGCAAGAGCTGCACACCTTTATAGTAGGGAAGAGAAAAAAAGTCCCTTATATGTTCTCAGGGATCCTCACTTGTACCCTTTTAGAAAATTGGAAGATTTTTCTAAACCTATTGACAATGAAGACAAGATGTGTGTAATACATATAATTATGTAAAATCTGACCACATTTTAACCAGTTTTTTGATTACCTAATTGTTTTCTTTCACTGCAACTCAAACCTGACAGTCAGGGTGGGGACACCAGGCACAATCCAAAAGAGGCCTCATGGTTTAGATGTGCTCTACAGGTGGGGAATAGAATGACAAACTCCACAAATGATCCATTCAGCTACTGAAATACTGAATGCATCTTGATTGACATTCCGTCTAGTCTAAAGACTTTTAGTTCCAAATTCCAGAACCTTTTACCAAAAGGAATCAATTCACAAGGTGTTCAATGAGTTCTTGGAATGCCTACAACTTTATCACAAAACTCCACCGGAAAAAAGGTCACCCACCACAGGCATTATGCAAAACTCTGCTTTCACTATGAATTAAGTTTGAATATTTGAAAATGTCTTTTTAAAGAAATAAAAGAAACTCCCTGTTGATTGAGATTTTATCTAGAATGGCCTAAATGTTGCACAGTTTTATTCCTAAGGGTATTTTTCTTTGGCTATTCTCTGGGAGAACATAGTTATTGATAAATGAGTTCTGGCCCTGGCATATATAAGTACCTCTAATTGAAAATTTAATAGCATCAAGTGCTGTGCAAAGCATTCACCATGTATGCTTTTTCTTATTTAATTCTCTAATATTTTAAGATAAAGTTTTATTATCTCTGTCTTACAGGGAAAGAAACCAAAATGAGGGAAGGGTAAACAACTTATTTCAAGTCAGATATTCAATGGTGGAGGGATGATTCGAACAAATGATAAGACGCCAAAGACAGTGTTTTTAATTTCCTCTGACAGTCAGGATAATAAATAGGAAAGGCTATTCCTTCCTGGTAAGATTGTCATGAATGGATTATTTTGAATGATTAAAGAACTCCAGAGATGATTTTAACCAATGACCTCATATTTTCAGTGAGAAACTGCTTTGAAACTTTTATTTTTGTTTCTATTGACATAACATAAATTATAAAAATCTGTGTGAATAAGAAATTCACATTTTATTTTAACAAATAACGCTTAAATACTGTTTTAAAATAATTCAAATATGCAAAAAATAAGTTTGGTAAGAAAATATTTATATTGCTCATGGTCTCTTCATGTTTTACATATAACAAATAATATACACAATAGATATGATCATATCATCCTAATATGTATCACTTTACTCACAGAATCAATTTTGCACATATCCAAATAGTTTTCAATTCATCATCTTAATGGCTATGTAATATTCCATCAAGTTGATGTACCATAAAACTATTTCTCTGTTTTATAAAACATGCGACTTTATTTATTAAAAGCAAACTAAGTTTATGTGAGGATGTTTATTTTCAATAAAAAAAAAATCAGTGCAGAAATAGGCATAATGTTATCTATGGTCTACAAGCCAGATTTGAGAGAAATGCTTTAATGAAATACATGGCATTCACATGCAATTTGCAGCAACAAGGATGGCGCTGGAAGGGATCATGCTCAGCGTAATAAGCCAGAAAGAAAAAGAAAAATACCGGATGATCTCACTCATAGCAGGAATCTAGAAAACTTAAATAAGGGACAAGGAAAAAGAATAACTATAAGAAAGTAAAAATCAAAATCAATAAGCAACTATGAATCAGAGACACTCTATGGGGGGTGGGGTGTGGGGAAGGGAGGGATTGGGGTCAAAATAAGGGGGTCGCAATTGAATGGGGAATATAAAAATAAAAAAAATTAAAAGAAAAAAAAGAAATACATGGCGTTATATCTATTCTGATTTGAAAATTTGAGGTCTAGAATAGCAATTCTATATCTGTCATCTGTAATACAGATTATTGTTATTATGATTATATGTGAAGCTTTGTGGATGTACCCTGCACTTTATGAATGTATCAGAGATAACATAGGTCTCTATTCCAAATGTTTATGAACAAAAAGAAAAAAAAATAGGTAAAGTGCAGATAATTGTGAATGTTGAACAGAGATACATTTCAGTAGATGAAGAATTCATAGAAAAAGTAAGAGTGGAAGAATGATTTTAAATGGGAAGTAAAAAGCTAGATAAAAAATAAATTTATGTGATGACATCTCTAGGTTTATTTTTAACCAGCCGATGGATGTAACTGACTGCTTCTTTTGAGCAGATGATTTAACTTCTGCAGTTCTCTATTATCTGAGAGGAGTTTATCTGCCTGATATGTACAATTTAACTCTCAAAGGACTAGCTTTTCTGTTTACATATCTCCAACTACACTCGTTTCTACTTTTTCTGTGATAATAGCACCAATTGATAGGATGCTAAAGTCAACTTTTTTTTTAAATATATGCACCAGAAGCTATTAATTTTTCATAGGAAAGGTTTTAATTTCCCCTTACCAAAATTCAAAAGGTCAAGGGAATGAGAAGATTATGATACCACAGTCACTGAGATTGTGTATTAAGGATATGTTTCATAAAGAAATTAACATTTGATCCAAGTCCTGAAAGGTAATTAGGATATAGAAAATCCACCAAGGCATCTCATAGGCATCTCATACAAGAAAACGTGGAAGCTTGAAACACCATGGTCATTATACATGGTCTACATAATATCTGTAAACATATATGAATATACATAGAAATGTTTGCAAATGTTATTATTACATTACAATGCATGAACTATTTGAAAATATCATATGGTAAGTTCAATGTGATGCCCCTTACTAATGGTACAGTTAAATGGGCTGTAGAAAATTGCAGTGGATATAGTGCATTAATAAAGTATATCCATAAATCTTTGCAGATATATCTATGATTCATTGCCTTAGGTGAATTATATGTCTGATGTTCACTGAATAAATCTTCACGTTTAAAAAATATATTCCATAAAGGCCTTCCTGGCAGTGCAGGAGTTAAAGTCTCAACGCTATCAAGCTATCAATAGCCTCTGCAGTGTCCATTCGATTCCATGCTGGCCAGGGAGATTCCCACATGGTTCAGCAGACCTCTCCTGTCTTGCCCGCTGCTCCCCTCAGCAGTGTATTTCGGTCCTTCTGCCTGTTCTGCTCCCTACTCTGTCTCTGATGAATCCTCTCACCCCTGCACCTCTGGCCTCTACTCCAGATCTTGTATGAATAAATAAAAATAAATCTTTAAAATAAAAATAAAAATATATATCCCATAAGAAATAAGACAGTGTTCAAAAATAAATATAAATAATTTAAAATATTCGTATCTATATTTCCAGATTCTATGGTTAGAGGGTAAGATGCATATTGAGGAGAGAAGAGGGAAAAAGGAAAGAAGAAAGGAAGGAAAATGGAAAGAAGGGAGAGAGCAAAAGGCTCTGGTTATTTCAGCCATCTCAGCTGTTTTGATTTCCTTTTGCTGCTGGAACAAATTACCTCAAATTTAATGCCTTAGAACAACACAAATTGATTCACTTACAGTTCTTAAGTTCAGAAGTCCAAAATCAGATTCATTAGCTAAAATTGATGTGTCAGCAGGTCTGGTTTCATCTTGAGGCTCTAGGGGTACATTTATTTCTTTGCTTTTTCCAGCTTTTACTGTTAAGTTGTTTCTTAGCTTATAGACCCTTCTTCTTCTATCTCTAAAGTCCATCACTGTGACTTCTGCTTCTATCATCATATCCCCTTCTCTTCTGTAGTAACTTTCCCTTTTTCCTCCTGCCTCTTACAAGTTCACTGTGATTAAATCATTGAGCCCACCAGGATAATCTAGATACTTCTCTCATCTCTAGATCTTTAACTTAAGCACAACTGCAAAGTACTTTTGTATTGAGGATAATAGAGTCATAGTTTTCAAGGAGAGGGATGTAAACATCTCAACACTGGAATGGGGAATGGGTGGGGGGATGGCATTATTCCTTGTCCTAATACCAGCAAAGGTCATTTTAGACCAATCAGCTCCAGCCATTTGCAAAATGACTTCAGCCCCATGAATGAAATCGGCTGAGTCCAGTCAGCTCAGAATTGCCCAATGGGGCCCAGGAGAAATTACTAATCAGTAGGATAATGAGCTACAAATCATTGTTGTTTTAAGCTACTGAATTTTGGAGTGGTTTGTTATGCAGAAAAAGGGATAAAATTAATTTTCAAAATTTGTTTGAAAAAAAGTGGGAATCATCCAGGTAGCTGAATTGGCAGATACAAATTATATATCTTGAGCTAGAAATGTAAGGTCAACTAATTGAATTTTAAACTAATAAACAAAATTCATGAACTTGATTCCTGGAAGGGGAGTTCACACTAGAAGCACTATGCATACCTCCCAATAGGAAGGGCATGGGACTTCTAGATTCTCCTGTTCCTAAACAATTAATCATAATTTCTCAGATTTCATCCCATAATTAATGCAGATTTTAGTTTCAACTACTATCTTCCAAATCAGAGAAGGACACTATGAAAGACACTATGAAAGAAAGCATATAAAGAATTTACAATAAAGTCAGAAACAGAGTAAATTGCCTAGCAGTTGTTACCTATTAACGAACAGAAAACTTCTTGTTTCATTTTTGCTATGAGAGTTTCCTTGTGTTCTACTAATTCTGCAAAGAATTAAATAGTTGAGAAAAAAGTATGCAGGTTTCTAGTCTCAGATCTTCTTCAGACTAACTTCATAATTTGAAACTGGTCACTTGACCTCCCTGTGCCTCACTTTCATTGGATTCTAATGTCTGTATCATCTGCATCACAGATCAATTGTCAGAATCAAATGAACCAATTAATCAAATAGATGAGCTGAGTACTAATGATGACTTTGGCAAGGTGCTAGTTATTTTGAGAACTTAAAAGTCAGTGACTGCCAAACCCATCTTTATAAGCTATAGCCTTTTTTCTTAGTCCATTTGAGCTGCCCCAAAAAGATATCATAAACTTAGTGGTTTATAAACAACATAAGTTTATTCCTCACAATTCTGGAGGCTGGTAGTCCAAGTTCAAGGTACATGCAAATCCTTGCATGCAAGGTACATGCAAATTAGTGAGGGCTCACTTCCTAGTTCACAGATGCCCTTCTTTTTGCCATATATGTCCTCATAATGGCTGAGGTGGAGAAGGATCTTTCTGGGTCCTCCTTTATGAGGGCACTAATCCATTCAGGAAAGATTCCCTCCTGGCCTAATCATCTCCAAATAACATCACACAGGGAATTTAGGTTTCAATTATGAATTTTGAGGAGACACAAACATTCAGTCATTATACCCCTGCTCATATACATACAATGGATTCCTGTCCATGGATTAGTAATAATGCTGAAGGAAAAAAAATAATAATGCCAAAGATTAGTAATAGAGCACAAACTCTTTGGCCATAAATAGTCATTATTTCTATGTTTGCATTTAATATTGAAAAGTCAAGTGGAAACATAACAGAATAATGTTTATATTTTTCCTTCTCTAAAGTTAAAAGAATTGGAGTAAAAGGGTGAAAACAATAAACAAATTCTTGGAAGCTTCAAAGACAAAGAGTATTGGTAAGGAAATAACTACAGTTAAGACAGAGCAGATTAAGAAGAATTTGAAGCTGGAAGAACATGACAATTCTTGACTGACTCAGAAGTCAGTGAAGTGAAGAAGAGTAAAAATCACTACATGGAAACCAAGAACAAGTTAAGTCCTTTTCTAGAGCATTTAAAATGTGCTTAACTACACTGATTCCATTCACATGCAATTTCTGCAGTACAATTGACATACAGCAAGCTACCCCTGTACCAACACACTTTTTCACGCTAATGTTGGACATAGTGTTTACAAATCTCTCATGAAGGGGTTATGGCATATACAGACCTCCATTTGTTTCATTCTCTTATTTACTAAATAAGGACCATCTACTAGTAACCTTAGGCATTTGCGAGGAGCTATTAATTTCGAAGAAGACTGTTATAAAGGACTACCATTAATAATAATGGACCTGAACTTTATTCTTCAATAATATTTTTCATGTAAGAATCCAGAATGTTTTGCAATTTAAATGAATTAAGCCCCATAACATGCCTTAAGCTAAAGAAGACATGTTTTTGAAATACAAAATCTCAAGGACATATAAAATCAGTTTTAAGTATAAAAAGTTAAATCAAAAATACCTTTTCTCCTCTTTACTTCATTTTCTATGTCATGTTCGACCTCATTCTCCATAACCCTCCTCTCTTGACCTCTGATCCCCCTTTCTCTGCTTCCTTTATAGTCTTTCTCACTTACGCACACATCCACCAAAACATGATGAGGGTCTTTATGAATCAAACTAATCACTGAATCAATAGTGGGATGAAATTAAGGAGCAGGTTCCTTTGATTGCTCTATATCAGAAGGTGGCTACATAATACTCATAGTCTGCTAAATTATTTCCTGTGACCACAGTCCCATTTGCTAAAGGGAGTCTCCGTTATGAGCTCTTCCTTCTATGCTTGCACTGGCCGTACTTGAATATGAAAGTCAAGCCAAGTGACCCTCCCATTCTCAGTGTTGAGAGAGTTTGTCTGGTGATAACCAAATGCAATCTCAGACCCTTCTAGTCTCCATGTTCTGGTATGCAGGCCTTGGGGTTTGGTGAAACCTCAGTGACTAATGGCAACTTGGGACCAAAGTACCATTGTTTTGGGAAAAAGAACTTCATCCACTTTAGTCTAAGTAGAAAAGAATCTCTCTGCAGATCAGGGGCAGACAAACAATAGTGGGCCAGATTTGGCTGAGGTCTAGTGATAGTTAATTCTCTGTGTCAACTAGGAAGATATCTTTGGATATACATTGAAGTTGGTTGAGTAAGTAGATTGCCTTCCATAATATGTGTTCATATATTTCCCTGAATAGAACAAAAGGCAAAAGGAAATTCTACAACAGTCCTCAGACTCAAATTGCACATTGACTTTTCCTAGAAACTCGAGCCTGATAGTTTCTGTGTTTAAACTGCAGCAGTGGTTCCTCTCTGTATGTCCAGTGTGTTGGTCTACCCAGCAGATCTTAGACTTTCCAGTGTCCATAATTGTATGAATAAATTCCTTAAATAAATATATTTCATATATTTACATATCAAATATATTTCATATATTTACATATCCCAATGGTTATGTTTCTCTGGAGAACCCTGAATAATAAAGGCCTGGTGTTGCCAATTAGAGTTTTATTGACATATACCCACATCTGTTCACTTAAGGATGGTCGATAGCTACTGTCCCCACTTTGATGGCAGTTGAACATTTGCAATAGGGACATTAAATGATCCATAAATCTGAAAATATTTACTCTCTGGCCCTTTATAGAAAAAAAAGCTTGCCAACCCCTGAGAGAGCTGATTCCCTATCTGTCTTCACACTAAGAGTATATTGGATAATGGAAGGCTCCCTTGCCTACCTGGCCACTAGCTTTCCCTCATTCATTTTGTCTCTCTAGGATAGGCATGCCTTCCCCTCTTCGAGCACTTAGGATATAGGCATACCCATCGCTGTGTCCTAAACATGAGGGTGAGCTCCTTGAGAGGTTCAGGGCTATCTCAGTGTCTTACTTATTTTTATTTGGAATTTTGTTCCTATATGGAATCCAATAAATATCCTTTGAGGGAATAAATGACTAAAACAATAGCAGTTGACATTTGCTAACTGAATCCCTGTGAAGCGCCTGTCTGTACGTTAAGCTATTTACATATATTATTCCATTGAATTCAGACAAGAGCTTCATAAGTATCCCCATTTTGCACCTGTAGTAACTGAGATAACTGAGACTGAGGAGGATTGTGACTTGCCTATGGTTATAGTCAATAAAAGGCAGAGCTGGGATTTGAGTCTACACCATCTACTTCTGAGTTCAGACTCTGATCTACTAAACTCCTCCTTCCCACAATGAATAGAACTGCAGCTGAGAAGCTGAGTCCACTTTAAATTTTATCACACTGTATCTGTAATATTCAAAAGCTATTATTGCAAAATTCAGGGTGCCTGATTAGTCCCATTAATATTTTTTTTAAAGAACCAACCTACTCACTTTCATTTTTATTAAAAACTCAAGTAAAAACATATTGAAAGGAAACTGAAACACATCTGCTTTGATGCTGTTGCTAGGATCCCCTCGTTATTATGCAGCACATGCCTGTGCCCTGTGCTCTGAAGACTGCCAGTGTCTCTCAGGCATAGCTGATGATCACAGGTACCTCATGAATGGAAAAGACCCAGCAACAATACAAATGATCACAAGCCTCATTTCTTTTCTTTCTGCTTTATGACACTGTGGTGTTGCAAACAAAGCACATGAAGAATTATTTACTTTTTGGTTCAGGTAGTTCCAAGTTGTATTCATTTGATTTCAGCACATCAGAAAACTCTTCTGATCACTGGAGTCATCAGACATGGGAAAAGGCATTTACCACACCATGTGAGACTGCTGATAGTCCTGGAATTTCTGGAGGATGATCTTACAGTAATAAGGAATTACCAGATCACATAAAGGCACTTACACTGATACATGGTAAGATTACAAAACAAGACAGATTCTCATGTGGCTCTAGGCCTGCCATTATCATTGTGGTGGGAGAAATAGTTTCTGGGTAGATGATTGGAAGAATATAGACATAGAGACTTCCTGGAGTGGCATTATGCTGTCTGTAAGTAAGACTAATGCTAATTCCCATTTTTAGGATATTAAAAAGCTAAACTGGGAGTAGCAACAAGGTCTTTCTAAGACCTGTATGAAAAATAGCAGTTGTAACTACATTCTACTGAGCATTCTAGGAAGTCCCTATGATAGTCTCTTTGCACTTGTTTTTTTAAAAGATATATTTATTTATGCATACAAGAACTGAGGTACAGGCCAAAGGTGCGGGGGGTGAGAGGATTCACCAGAGACAGAGTGGGGAGCGGAATAGGTGGACTAGACTGAAGCACACTGCCAAGGGGAGCAGCGGGCAAGACAGGAGAGGTCTGCTGCGCCATGTGGGTAGCTCCCTGGCTGGGGATTGAACTGGTGCTGCAGTGGCTGCAGATAGCTTCATAGGTTGCATCTTAACCCCTTGCTCCACTAGGGAGGCCCAGATACTCTCTTTACATTTTTTCCCTATAACCCAAGAGGAAGGGAATCTCAAATTCAAGAAAATTCTACCATCCATTATACAAATGAGTAGTTGAGGTTCAATGACTGAATGATTTCTCTAAGACACATGGCTAATAAATGGTGGAAATGAGATGTGAACTTTGTTCTGTCCATTTTCTAAGCTTATGCTCATTTCACTATTCACAGCATTCTAGAAAGGAATTGTCAAACTCTGTTTTCCTAGAAACAGGTGCTAATATAAGATTGGCAAATTAATATGCTGTGGTGATCTCATCACAGTATTAAAGGTACTGAAGTAATCAAAAATCTGTCTATGTCATGTCCTCTGTGTACCTCAAATATGGCAAAAGCAAAATGTTCCTGCATTACCAGAGAATCAAGGCCTTATCTCCTAAATTTTTCTTCTGGTGACAGTTGATAACTCAGATAGGAGAAACTGTTTTCTGCTTGGCTAGTCTAAAGAAAGAAGTGAAGGTATCCAACTTAGAGATATAATTGTGAGCAACTACAAGAGAAACAGAAGGAAAAAAACCCTGAAATCATATCCAGAAATTTTATAGTCCCAGTTTCTTTACTTCCTACAAACCTCTGGTAACTCTCAACCCTCTCAACCTCCATAATGGAAAAAAAAAATAATACCGGCTCATAAGATAGTTGATAAGTGATACATTACAGTATAAATCTATAGTTACAATGTATAATACAAGCTATAAAGTATAATACAAATGTTAGGTATTGTATTTTAATTTCAATATTGTTTTTATTGTATTGCTATAACATTTGTCTTATGGCTAGATATGAAATGGCCAAGAAGCCCAGAGAAAGTAAGAGCTGACAGAGAAAGCAACACTGTAGAAGAATATAAAAAAAATCTTATTTTCTTAAAAACTTACTAGAATCTATTTTTTTTTTTTTTTTTCAGATTTATGTGGCAAATTTAACATTTCAGCTGGAAAACACCACTGATTTCTTGAGTCTGGTACAGTGCCATGAATGTTCAGCTTTGTTATGTTCTCTTGAAAAAAATGCATAGTGTATATGGAATGTTCTTTAAACAGAGAAGAGTATCATTAGCATTTCTATCCCTCAGTTTCCTGATCCTTTCAAAAGAGATGTGCACTTTGTAAAGCATGTTTCAAGAAAGTAGCTTCAATGTAAATAGAATGTTAGGGTTGCTTCTTTTCAACTCCCCTTTCCAGTATTTTCTTATGGAAAGTTCCAAAAAGATAACCCTTTTAAGTTTCCCTGAAAAAACAACACTTTCTCTAATAAAGTATTTACTTTAAACATGGGAAACTGTTTATTTCCTAGGTGAATTTCAGGTAAATTTCTGGTTTCCATTCAGAAACCAGACACCATTTTTAATCCCTGGGATCTTTGTCTCAGATAGAATACACACTGGTATTGGCCTTGATGTAATAGGTGGTTCATAATTATGAACCTACCCGTTCACAATTTTATAGAGTATACTGCTCAAGGATTTTAGAGACCAAATTGTCCTTTCTTCCACCTGATATTTAAATATTCTCTGCAGTATCTGAACAGTGGTTGGCTAGTCTGTGATTAACTCTTCCACAGATAGGACATTTGTCTATACATTTGTCATTTCATTCATAGTCGGGCCACCAATTGCAATATACCTAACTTAAACATAGGACTGTGAAAATAAAATAATAGGGAATATAATCTTTGACTATCAGTGGATGAAAGGACACAAAATCAGTTTGCTTCTTCCAGTCCAAAGTAAGTAAATAAAACCACTCAGGCAAAGACTTCTTTCAACTTTATAGGTTTTGAAGTTCACACCTAAGAAGGATCCTATCATTCCCTTCTAATTCCATGTACATTTAAACTCACACTTAACAATTACTTTCTAGTTGCCTAAAATCATGCTTTAAGCTCTTCCCTGAATTATCTTAATTAAGTATACATTTCATTTGGACTAATTTTATCTAAATAACGAAATCTTCTATCTCTACTTCTATACTTCAAGAAAATTTCAAACCCTATGTGGTTGATCAGTGAAACAATGTTGTTTCCTGTCTTCTTACGCTCTTACCAACATTGCTGACCTGAGTCTCCAGGGGTTTGCACATCACTGATATAAGAGTTTGAGGTCCGAATGCTCCCTCGCTTACCTTCTACTCCTTTCACAACACAACACTGGTTTAATTAATTGTCAGTTTCAGCTACTGTGCTCAGACCTTCAAGTCTTTCCTAGACACAAAATGCTCCTTTCTTAGCATGTACTTCACAATTAGTGACTCTTATTCTCTCCTTTCCACCAACCTGAAAGTTCTTACCTTTCCATAGGACATGGAACCTGGCCATCCATTCTGAAACTAGCCCTCATCTCTATGTGGTCGTTTCCACTATCAGTGCTGAAGACCCACTCTCTCTCAGGAAACAGTACCAGTTTAGTTCCAGGGGGAGGGTCTCTACTTTTTGGTAGTATGTCCTTCACATCAATGAAATCAGATGTCACCAATGTCACCTTTAACATCTGCAGTCTCCCCCCTTAAGTAAATTTTCTCCTTTAATATACTCAAGCCTCTCGCTTGAAAATACTTCACTTGACTACCCACTGCCCTTTCTAAGAATGACTCAAATTTTCTCCTTTATACATGTTTGATTTCTGCCATATGGCAAAGTAGTTCCCTGGAATCACCTTATAGCCAACTACAGTGGTCACATCTCAGCGCCCATTCTCATTTTCTTCTGAAATAAATGTTAAAGAGTTAATTACCCTTATTTCTTGAAGCTGTCCTTTGAATTTCCGAAAGATGCTTTTCTCTGTTTTTTAACCTTCCACTTTCCTCTTGTCTGTTTCTTTAGTACCAAACAGAAATGATAATGTGATTACAATAATAATCACCACATACTCAATTCTAAGGTGGTTTATAAACTGAGACTTCTATGTCATCCTATTTTTAGCAATTTATCTTTCACAAATATCATGACCAAGGACTAAAACATGTAAAAAATAAATCTTTTGCATCCAGTTTCATTTTGCCTTTCACCAAGTAATTCTAGGTTGGTTAATATATTTTTTTTGAAGTTTCAATACACAGTGTGTCTATGAGACTATCTTGCTTACTGTTTTTTCTTATCCTAATTTTTCTATTAGTGTATTTAGGTAATCAGAGCTATAGAAATTCTGAGATAAATACTACCTTCACTCTATAGCTCTAGAGACTGTGCCATCTGCATTTAAAAAGTGCTATATATGCATATGTTATAGAGGATAAGGGTGATGTAAGAAACATAACTGCAGAAAAGAGCATAAATATATATAATTTCATTTGTAACTAAGGATTTGAAAGCATCCTCATTCCATTTCACAGATTAGGAAAAAGAAAGCTCAGGAGCATTAAGAAGCATAAATAAAGAAGAAACCTACTATTAACCCCTGATGTCTAAATTATGCCCAATTTTAAATTCTATGCTACAGCTTCCCTCTTTAACAGTGTATAACAAATAAATGAGAAAAGAAGTCATTCCAAAGTAAACACTGTAAGGACTCTCCATTTTCATGTTTCAGGGTGAACTGAAGTCTGGATGAGGTTGAGGGAAAAAAAAAAAATTAACCCTTGACTTTAGTATCAAGTATGAAATAATATTTGAAGGTTTTCTCCATGAATTCCATTTTGCGTTTAGGTTCTGATTATTCAAAACGGCTCACTGGAGTGTTTCAATATGAAGAGCTCTATGTCCAGTATGCCTGTCTGCTAGTGTCTGCTGTAAATTTCCATCTCCAACTAGCAATTTTTTTTTTTTTTATAACAGACACACACTTCACTGAGTGGAGCTCAACTATAAACATTTTATTTTCTGAGCAATTCATAGGCACTGAGATATACAAGTGTTTAGAATTCTAAGAATACTCAGGATGGAGGAAGGAGAGAGGACCAGACATGTTTCCACACCCCTCCTCCTTGCCATATCCACATTGCTAAAAATGTATTTAAAAATCTGAAACTGTAAGAAAAGATCTGCTTGTTCAAGTAATCAATAAGTCACCGGATTCAGCTAACACAAAGAGGAGCATAATTGGTTTTGTAAACGGTTAAGTCCACGTAGTACTGTTCAGAAAGCCAACGATGTTACTGTAATAGCGGATCAAAAGCACAGAATGCATTTTTCTGAATGAGGAATAAATTTTACAAGAGTAAAATTGCCATGCAAATAAGATAGACCCCTGACCCATATCTTAACCTGTATCACTACCTTCTTAAATCCCCAACCTTCTTCCTTCTCACTGTGGTCGGCTTGGAAATGCTGCAATTCATAACCTTTCCACCCAGCTCTCCCCTGGCTGCCAATGGAAAGAAAGAAGATGAATGATTTTAATTCTTACGCTGCACTGCCCTGTGCAATGCTGCTGCCAGCTGGTCTTGCTGCAGCCCTGTTTGGGTTCATGTGACATTTTCACACAGAGATTACAGGAATAAAGGAGGGGAGGCCAGTGTGGAGAAGGTTTGCTTCTCACAGAGTAATATTAGGGTAGCATAATAGGGCATAAGCATAGCACTTAGAGTTCGAACTCTGAGCGCTCCATGGCCACTGAGTCATGTGGGTGGATGCTAGCCCAAGATAGGACCTGACCCAATATTACTTAAACATAAAAGCTATAAACCAATATCACATCAATGAAAAATAAAAACAAACAATAAAAAAGGTAACAGCACATGTAGTACCCTCTAAAGGAAGCAAGTGGGGTACGGAATAATGTGGGATGGTCTGGTGAAAAGAATCCTCTGGACTTACTCTGTTAATGACTTTCACAAAAAATTAGGAGAGTCGAGTACGGAGCTAGTCTGGTGGGAAATGCAAATGCAGATTCCCATGGAGACAGATTGAAAGATCTATGGACAGGCTTAGGCGAAGAGGAAGCAAAGGTCAATGTAAGGAAAACCAATGGCCAAGTGACTACACTTACCTGACTTCTGTCCTTGACTAGACATTACTATAGAAATGTGCCAGGTCTTTGGAGTATTATCAGTCCTCCTTCATGGTTTCAGGAGACATACATAGACACATAAACAGAGAGATTAGGAGAAGCAGGAGATATGAATGTTGATTCAAGAAGTAAATTGTTTCTCCTGGAGAAAGTGTAGAATGAAGAAAAGCAAGTGAATAAAGGCAGCCACCCAGGAAGGAAACTTCAGACAGTAACAGATTGGGAGTTAGGTGTGGGGTTGTTACTAGTAAGAAAACACTATAGGAATCAGGACCTTGGCACTTTTTTAAAAAAAGATATAAACATTTCCCTAAAGCAAACCTTTAAAGAGTTTGAACATCAAACTGTCATGGCAAAGGGCAGCAGGAAGAAACCGTGTTCTCAAACCCAGCTCAAAGTACAGTGTAAGATCTGCTTTTTTTTGAAAAGTCTTTGCAAGACACCCTGATGCACAAGGGGCACGTTTCTGTGATCTCTGTAAAATCCTGAGAACAGGTACTTTCAGCTTGGAGTTCAGAACCTCAGGTCCCTTTAGACAAGTAGAATAATAACTGAATCTGAACACCTGTCTATCTTCCATTTGTGCACACAAATGAAAGCATACAAAATGAATCAGCGTGTAAAACTCGGTGTTGAAATCCAAGAAATAGGGCCTCCCCGGTGGTCAGCGGTTGAGCGCTGGGCTGCAAAGCTGCCCGCAGCCTCTGCAGCACCGGTTCGATCCCCAGCTGCTGGCAAGGGTCCCACATGGCGGGCAGACCTCTCCTGCCGCCCGCTGCTCCCCTCAGCAGTGTATTTCGTCAGTCTGCCTGCTCTGTTCCCTGCTCTGGCTCTGGTGAATTATCTCACTCTCCCGTGCTTCTGACTGTACCCAGTGCTTGTATAAATAAATAAATCTTTAGGTAAAAAAAAAAGAATTAAAAAAGAAGAAAGTAACCTAAAAAAAAAAAAAAGAAATCCAAGAAATGGAGAGGGGTGGGGTAGCAGGGTGTGTGGAAATTAGGTCTTGGACATGAAATGCTAGGTCTGAGCAGTAAGTGTAGCAGATTTGCTAGAAGTATACTCTGCATTCAGACAAAAGAGACAGCTCTGTGTGTGTGTGTGTGTGTGTGTGTTTGTGTGTGTGTGTGTGTGAGAGAGAGAGAGAGAGAGAGAGAGAGAGAGAGAGAGAGAGGAGGGTGAGGGGAAAGAAACAAGAGAAAGATCAAGGGTCTTCCTTCTCTGGTGACTAATATTTCTTCTTCTTTTCCTGCCTATACCATTTTACTTCCTGTCATTTTCTTCCATTCTCTTACATCCTCTCTGCACCCACAACTCCCACTCTTAATAAACTATTTCATTTTTAGTGATTTGTTACTGCCTCCAACACAGATCTAGCTGATTTTTTTTTTCCTTTCCTCTACTACATTCTTTCCCTTTTTTTTTCTCTGCTCCCCATTCTGAGGGGAATCGCATACACAAACACATGATTGTCTGATTTCTCTCTGGCACTTTCCAGTGAGGGACACTCCAAGCATAAAGCACAGCGTACCAAAACGTTGATGTAAAAAAGGAGAAGTTCTTCACCCGCAATGCTAATTAATGGTAAACAAACCATTTTCTAGGTAGGAGTTCTGGCAAGGAGGCCTCTGAAAGTAGAGAGTGGAATGCTATTTAGAAAATGAGTCAAGATCCCTTCAGCTGCTAGGTGGCAGTGTTAACTCACTAACCAGCGCATACCTAAGACTTGCTAAGTCACACATACAATTTAGTTTGAGTGAGACACACATAAAAGTGGAGAACTCACAGAGACGGATTGAAGCCAAGAAAACAAGTCGCCGTGACTATCCATGAAGGAGTTCATAAACATAGAAAGCTGGGAGTCATTTCTTTAAAAAGATTCAAAGACAGTTGAAATTTTAAGAGTCTGCCTTGTGATTTCAGCTTGAAAGTTTCAAAGCAATAGTATATTTTAAAAATATGACACTAATACAAGATAACCCAGATGTTTGAATTTCCCATCTGAGTAATAATGTTCAGTATTCTCACAGCAATTAGAAAATATCTGAAGACAAAACATTGCTCTGATCAAGAAGGGATTTCAGAGGCCAGTGTTCTCTCTCTCTCCAGGAGACTATTGCCCACCATAAATTCATTCCCAGAGTACCCAAGATAAATCCTCAGGAAATCTTTATTCTTTCTCAGTCTCATATCCCAGTCAAACACCTAGACATTTTGATTCACTCATGCAAATATTACTCAAATTCATTTTCTCAATCCCCATTGTTCCTGCTTTATTTTGTTTTTTTTTTGGTTTGTTTTAATGTTTTTATTTTTTTTTATAATAAATTTTATTTTTATATTCCCCATAGAATTGCAACTCCCCCATTCTGACCCCAATCCCTCCCCTCCCGCCCCCCACCCCCCAAAAAGTGTCTCTGGTTCATAGTTTTTTGTTGATTTTGATTTTCACTTTCTTACAGTTATTCATTTTCCTGGTCCCTTATTTAAGTTTTCTAGATTCATGCTCAGTGAAATAAGCCAAAAAGAAAAAGAAAAATACCGGATGGGTTCCTGCTTTATTTTGATTCTCACTTTTTCTTCCTTGGAAGACAATGGTAGACTTTCATGATATGCTCTTCCTTTGGGTCTTCCCCCATCATATGCTAAACATAGGGATGAAGAGTGGTCCTCCAAAATATACATCTGAGCATTTGCATGTGGCTCTCTTCCCACAAGATAGAAGATACAGCTCATCTTTAGGGAAAAGTCCATACGCTTCAATGGGTCTTATATCTTCCTTTATGAGCTAGCTTCTTTTATCCCATCTTCTTTCCCCAGCTACACATAATCACACAAAATTTCCTTTGTAAATCAAACAGCATCACATCTCCAATGCTTTTTACATGCTCTTCACTCCGACAGGAATAGTAGTCCTTTATTCACCAGGTGAACATCTATTCACAAATCACCTATTCATTGTGCAAAACACCTGAGCAAATGTCACCTCTCAGAACATGTCTGCCCAGCTTCCCAGGTGTAGTTCACTGCTTCATCCGCTGCACTTGTATCTATAAATAAGTACATAGGTATAGACAGAGACAGAAATAGAGACCAAGATACAGATGCAGATAGACAGATGATAGATAGATAGATGATAGATAGATTAGATAGATACAGACATAGATATATAAATACAGATAAAGAAATATAGATACACATCTTTACTGAAGCATCTCCATGCCTGATTGTGGCTGTCTCCTAGGAATGTCTATATCCTTCACTAAATATGAACATCTCAAAATCAAGAATACTTTCCTAGCCATTTGTCTCCAAGATTACTATAGGAAAACTGTAGTACATCAGTATTGAAACACAGGACTAAAGAATGAATGGAATATGAATTGTTGTTCAAAATGGTGTTGCCCAGGTACATCTGATTATTAGGTTACAAAAAATGGAGAAAATTATAATGGGTAACATTTCTGGGTATTCTCATAGTACATATAGAAGAACCAACTACTAAAATGGTAGAAAGTTTGTTCTCTTTTTCTAAATTATTTTATTTTTTTTAAAGATTTATTTATTTATACATACAAGAACTGGGATACAGGTCAGATGTGTGGGAGGGTGAGAGGAATCACCAGAGACAGAGTGGGGAACAGACCAGGCAGACTAACTGAAATACAGTGCTAAGGGGAGCATTGGGCGAGGCAGGCGAGGTCTGCCGCATCATGTGGGTATCTCTCCGGCAGGCCAAGATCGAATATATGCTGCAAAGGCTGCAGACAGCCTCACAGCACTGCGCTCAACTGCCTGTGCCACCAGTGAGGCCTGAAAGTTTGTGCTCTTGAAAATTATTTCTTCAGACTGCATTTATTTCAGCACATCAACATTACATAAAAAGAGAAACTACTTAAATCTTTGTCATCTAGAAAATTTACTTCTTTAGATTATATTTTCTTTTCTATTTTCCAAATATTCTGGCAAGTCTTTTGGTAGTAGTAGACAAAAAGTCACTTTTAACAAACTTAAGCAAATGTATTTGGGTTATATGACATAAATAATACTGAGATAATTCATATAATCCATGCTTTCATTTCACTAGATAAATATTTTGAGTGCTTACTGCATATTGTTTTTATAGAATCAGCAGCAGAGACACAACGATCTTACTTTCTGGATGTCACGCTGTTATAGAACACTAGTATTCAATTGGGGTGACTTACCCCTCAAAGTGCACTTGGCAACATTTGGAGACATTTTAGTTGTCACAACTGTAGTTACTGCTATTTAGTGAATATAGACAAGGGTACTGCCATAGATCCTACAAAGCACAGGAAGGCCAGCATGACAGGATTACCCAGGGCAAAATGTCAGTAGTGCCTAAATGAAGGTACTATTATGTGTTAAGACAATACACAGATAATAAAAAGGTTAATAGGTACATACCTGGATGCATACAAATACCAGAAGTTAATAATTGCTATGATGTAAATAATGCAGGACGGGGAAGAAAGAGTGACACCTGATAAGGTGTCATTAGAAATGAGGTATTAATAATATGGTGGACAGTGTCACAAGGAAATCTATAGACTGTGGCATGCAGAAAACCTAGTAAATAACAGGGCGTGAGAAGGTTTGGTGTGTTTCAGAAATAGCACGTAGGGTATGAAGATGAAGTCAGATATAGAACTGGAATAGGGGGCCTCCCTGGTGGTGCAGGGGATTAAGATGCATCACTATGAAGCAATCCTCAGCCACTGTAGCATGAGTTCGATCCCCAGCCAGGGAGCTACTCACATGGCGCAGCAGACCTCTCCTGACTCGCCCGCTGCTCCCCTCAGCAGTGTATTTCAGTAGATCTGCCTGTTCTGCTCTCCACTCTGTCTCTGGTGAATCCTCTCACTAACTGCCCCCCCCAGCACCTCTGGCCTGTACCCCAGTTCTTATGTGTATAAATAAATAAATCTTAAAAAGAACAACTGGAATAGGTTTACAGTGTGCATCTTAGATTTTGGCTTCTACACTGCACAAGATGGAAAGTTAGTGAAATGTGTTGAACAGAGAAATAACATGTTGAGACTTATGTTTTTAAAAGATCAGTCTTTTGACTTGGTCAAGAAAGACTACGCAGAATTGCAAAGAGAAAAATGAGTTAGGTTGTTGCAATAGTCCAAGGATGATGTGTTGGCTTATTTTATGCGTCAACTTAAAGGGATGCCTGGATACTTATAAAACATTCCTGGGTGTGTCTGTGTCTCTAGAGGAGATTAATATTTTTAAATTAAATTTTATTGATTTGCCATTTGTTTGTAAAACTATGTGATTTCAGGAGCACAGCTTTCTACCTCAATATGTGTACACGTTTCTTTCACCCACCACCAAAACTTTACTATCAAACCAAAATACTCTTCCCTTTCCTCCCACCAGCCTCCTGCTTCCTCTTTTGTAATCAGCATATTTGCATATTTTTCACAAGTGTAAGAGTAATTTTTGTAGTGTTTTGCAAGTCTTTTTTTTTTTTTTCTTTGCTTTGGTTATTTCACTTTACATATAAGTGAAGCTATCCAGTAATTGTCTTTATTTTCTGAGAGTTGTACTTTAGTATGATCACCTTAAGTTCCATCCATGTTGTTGCAAAAGGCAAGGTTTCATATTTTTCAATATCTGAGTGTATATTTCTTTATTCAGCCATCATATAATGGGCATTAAGGTTGATTCCAAGCAATGGCTATTTTGAATAATGCTACAATGAACATAGGGGTGCATATATATCTTTTTGAATTAGTGTTTTCATATTCTTCAGAAAAATACCTTGGAGTATTATTGCTAGATCATATGTTATTTCCAATTTTTAGATTTTTAAGCAATCTCCATACCATTTTCCATAGAGGTTAAACCAATTTACGTTTCCACCAACAATGAACTAGAATTCTTTTCTCCACACCCTTGCCAACACTTGTTTCTAATCTTTCTTATAGAGGCCACAGAGGCTGACATTTCAATCAGTAAACTGAGTAAATAAGATTACCATCAACAAGGCAGGTAGACATTATCCACCTTTCTGAGATGAATAGAACAGAAATGTGAATGAAGGGGAAAGTCTCTCTGCTTGGGTTTGTAACAGGGTGGTCCCCAGGAAAGAGAGAGGTTCCAGGTTTCATGGCCTACCCAAGAGAGGGTGAGCAGGAAGAAAAAGCTGGAGAGGAGGGAGGGAGGGAGGGAGGGAGGGAGGGAGGGAGGGAGGAAGGAAGATGTAGAGCCAGAAGGAGACCTGGAGGAGGCACATGGAGCACAGAGACACATGAGGAAACTGCAATTGCCTTTTGGTTGTGGACTGGTTGAAAGAGATGTGGGTGAGAGACCCGTGGGGAGGTGACCATGGCAGCTTTTATCTTGATTATGATTTTCTCTTTTCCTCCCAGACTAGTCTGGTTGTTTCTGATCCTTTTCTGTGGGTCCCCACTGGAAGATGCTTTAGACTTGTGGCAGGCTTTGGGGCTTTGTTCTGGGCCAACCCTGCTTGAGTGGACTTTTACCCACGAGGGGATGGGCAACTTTGAGTGCTTGATTTATAAATTATATTATTTGCCTTTCCTGTATTGTTTCCTAATTGTATTAAATTTCCTTCTCATTAAAGTCTCACATGTTTTGTGTTGATGTGGCATATGGCAGAGCCTATTTAGAGCAGGCAGGTTTGCAGGTTCTTGGGGGGGGGGTCCCTCTCCCTGCCCAGTACCAGTTGAGGCATCATTTTCTCTTGGACATGAATACTCATAGTTCTACAGCTTTTGTACCCAACATGGTCCTTACGCCATCTGCCCCCAATCCCTTCCCCAACCTCATATTCAGAGCTTCAGACTGGAACTGAATTACACCACTGGATTTCCTGGTTCTTTAGCTTACAAATGACATATAATGAGAATTCTCTGCCTCTGTAAATTGGGAGCCAATTCCTATGAAAAAATCTCCTTTTATATATTCATCTATCTCTGCCTCCATCTTTTTCTCTGGGTTTGTTCCTTTACTAGTTTATTCTCACTACACTATGTGAAAACTGGGAAGCTGCAATCTACAGCAAGGAACACTAATTATTTCAGTAGAAACATGGCTGAAGTAACTTAGGAGACATGGAAGTCCAATAACCATGAAGATGGTTTAGTAAACAAAACTATGATCAACTTTATACTGCAAAGAATATGATATTCCCATGCATCAGTTTTGAATTGCAAATGGAAATCTCTAGGTTTACTCTAAGACCTATGAACTAGACAAGCAATGTGCAATGTTAACAAGATAAACAGGAAAAGGATAGAAATACAAGATAAAATGATCAAGTGCTTTGTATGCCTGAAAAGTTTTGCAGCCTTTTATACATAGGTTTACATAGGTCTACTTATGTATCTATCTATCTATCTATCTATCTATCTATCTATCTATCTATCTATCTGTCTATCCACCCATTCATCTACCTATCTGTGATAGCCACACCCTGCAACACACACAGAGAGAGAGAGAGAGAGAGAGAGAGAGAGAGAGAGAGACAGTGAGAGCGATTTCCCCCACTACCTGAAAGTAGAACATTGGGCCTAGAAATGCTCAAAAACACTCAAAAATCCATTCTGTGTTTGGATAGCGGTGGCAAAACTACTCTCTAAAAGTATCTCATGCCCCTGCAGCTTGCATTGTAAACAATTATTATGGAATCTTCTTTTCATGAGGTTCTCTCTGTGAACACCTTCATTAAATGCCAAAAGACATTAAGCTAATATATCTTATTCCCACCCATTGCAAAATATGTCTGTTTATTTTTCCAATAGCTGTTTTTGTAATAACACCAGACTATGAAATGTTGGGTAAGGGGGAGGAGATATGAAACAAGAAAGAAAAAGGTCACAAATTTTAAGCCATGTGGGGTTTTTATTGTTATTTTTGAAGTGTGTTTAGCACAGAGACAAATTGTACATTTACCGGGAGTCACCGGGACCTAACGAGCTCCTAATGCGTCCCATACTTCAAGGTTTTTCAGAACAGGCCAGTAACTTAGCAACCACAGCTAAACCTTGACAGGAATAATCATTATTTGTGTTACAGCTTCAGGCTTCCCCACTGTAGGTTTCTTTTTTCTTTTTCCCTTCTGTTGTTATTTTAAAAGGACCCCAGAACAAGGAAGAACAGCTAAGGCTATGAAGGGAGAATTTTCCTCCTATTGCTTTAGGTCATGAATGGCATGACGGGAACATAAGCCTGGAGTTTAGAGTTACTTCCCTCTGAGACACAAAGTAAGGTAATGCAGGAAAGGCAAGATGTGGTCATTTCAGGTGAAAGCCAAATGTGTTTGATACCTGCTTTAAAATCAATCCACTTTTGGCACATGTGATTTAACATGTGCAGTTTTGACAATGCACTAATCAATATGAAATGCCCTGCTATGTAAAGTGTTTAATATTGAGGTACACATTGGTGACATGAAAAGATCAACAGCCGCAAGTTACATGCCCAGTGAGTTAACCTACCCGACTGCCCAATATCTTTGTTGCAATTCACCTGGGTTCTCTACTAAAGAATCACTTGAATAACTCAATTCATTAAGAATGGTCTCACCCACCCCATTTTCTCAGGGGAAAAAAAAAAAGCTCTTATATGTATCATGGAAGAAAAAGTGAAAATATCCCAGACAGTACTAGTGTCCAGTGAGAAAATAATATTTTCATAGCAGAAGCTATGACATTCATATAGAATTCCACAGGTATTTTTTCATGAATTTCAAAGATCTACCAGAATTTTTATGGTTTCTGAAGAAGCTATATCACTGGTAGGATACCTTAATAGGACAGGAAGATTTCAGTAATGGTGAGAAGGTTTACTAAGCAAACCTGTTTCTGCTTTCACAGGTTAATCTATGATCTACACAATAAATCCCAGTCAATGACATCCACCTTAAATAGAAGAGAAAATGTTCTATTATCATAGGTCACTGTTTAAATGTATTTTGTCAAGTCAAGAAAACAAAAGGAACAGGTCTTTGTTTAGCTCTCTTTTGAAAAGATAAACAGTATAATGTTATGGGAATTCAGAATCAACTGAGCTCTAGACCTCAACCTTCTATTTACTGGCCATGTGACTATAGGCTATGGTTAACCACTCTAGACCCAGGAACTTCCCTTAAATTGTTGTAGATCTGGGAAGTCCCTTCAGTCTACTACATGATCTTTTTGAAAAGGCAGAGTGAAAGGGCAGCTAGTGCATAACACTGAATAGTCTGAATGAGCCACTGCAAAGATGAATGCTAGCTATTTCTTTCCTTTTTTACCCGAAAAGAGAAAAATTTTAATTCTTTTCGGCACAAGTAGGTGCTTGTGGGACTAGATAATATGTTCTAAATTCTCCATTAATAATTTAAAGGATAGATACCTTGTAATTTTGATTAATATAAATTGCCTATTCAGATTTTCCTGAAAATAAGCTTTGTGAATGCTAGTATCTGATTTTCTCTCTCTCTCTCTCTCTCTCTCTCTCTCTCTCTCTCACACACACATACACACACACACACACACCTCTCTCTCATAGTGGCAGGATAGGCACAATGCCGGTTTTCTAATCCAGCAGACAGGTAAAGGAGTGCCCTGGAACCCTCCGTGGCTTCTCAGGCTTTTACTAAGCTTTTATATGTAATGCAGCAACCAGGTACATGGCAGGCAGGAGTGCCAGGGGCCCAGGAGGCCGGGAGGCCTCCAAGCCCCGGGCAAGCCTTCACTCAGCTTCTCTAGCTTCTCTCAGTCCTTCTCTCTCCTGCCTTTCTCCTGCTTCTGCTTCCTCTTGGTGACTATCTCAATACCCCTCCCATGGCCCACAGAAGTAAGAAAGACAGTTTGCAACAATGTAACAACTGCAGGTGCCCCATCAGGCAGGGCTATCCTAATGGTGGGAGGGCAGAAAGGCATGATAAACCACATACCAAACTTTTTACCATATATATACATATATATATACACACATATATAAGTTGTACCTACATATTATATGTGCGTATATTTATATATATTACTGCCATCTAATTATGTATGTAGGCAATGTTTAACAAGTAGTTGATGAACAAGAGAGACCTTTTCTCTTTCTGGAAACTATATATATTTCTATGTGACAGACTGGAATAAGGGATGGAAGATGAACTCAGCTCAGTGGGAGGTACAGGAAAGTTAGAGAACAAAGGAATATAGAAGTATCTTAAGACTGGCCTCAGGGTAGGGCGGAGCAGGATATCCATCATGAATGAGAACAAGAGAGAAGTTAGACACAGTGAGAAATGCAGATTTTCAAGATGCCCCAGGAAACAAAGGATCTGAACTTTGGACCTTAATTCCTTAAGACCAGGTTGCTGATACCTTTGCAAAAGTATCCTTTTGCAGAACACTAGGAGCAGACATTTTCATTGTCATCTATGGAAATGTCAGTGCTCTGTTTGAGCAATCAAAAATAAACCTAAATAAAAAATTCTCTTATTCTCTCTCTCCCTTCCTCACCTCAAAACGTCAAAAGTTGAGTAGTAAATAATGGGGAAAAAGATTTACTCTGATGATTTGACCAGGAGTATTTTTTTTTGGTACTGTGAAGGCAGTGCATTGCTGTGCTTTGGATGTTATGATTTCTCTTTCACCGTAATCATATTGTTGTAGAGCAACCCCGATACAAAACGGGGTGCCTGACTGTGGGTCCTCACCCGCGCGCTTAAAAGGACTTATCAATGCTCTACTGCAGGCACACGCGAAAGGTTAATAAAAGGTTTATTTACAAGGGAAGGGGAAATGAGGAAATGTACAGCTCGGGGAGAAAAGTGGGAGACAAAGTTTTAAATGCGTCCTACCCGATCCGCCGATCAGGAATCCCAAAATGGCGCTCTCAGTTGGCCGCCAGCCAGGAGCGGTGAAGCCAGGAGGCGAGCGATCGCGAGCCAGAGAGAGAGCAAGGCCCACGTGTTTGGTTTTTATATCCAACCTGGCTGCCCAACTCCACCCTCAGGTCCCAGCCACCCTCCCCTTGGTGGTGATGGGATTTGTCTTTCCCAATGTCCTGATGGCTTTAGTCTGGAGTGGGGGTGGAGTCCACAAAGCCTGTATGAGATTATCTCAGGACATCCTTTCCCCCTAACAATATCAGTTGAATTAATTCAGTTCAATCTAAGAAGTGCTTGAACACTTTATGTTGAAATGAGAGAATACTGGACTTGGTTTCAAAATTTCTAGATTCGATTCCACTTCTGTTCTTTACTTGCTATTTGACTTCCACTACAATAATTTATCGCTTTGGGCCACAGCGATATGCAAAATATTGATACCGGAATTGTCAGGCCTAGTCTCCCACCCAGAAACAGACCGCAGGCTGCAGGGCAGCGCTGAGCCCCAGCCACTAGACCCCCACAGGTTGGTGTCTCACGAAGCCGCAGCAGGAACTTCGCAGACGCTCAGGCAAGCAAGAGAGAAGAGGCAGGTTTGTTTAGAGAAAGAAAAAGTTTATTGGGGAGAAAAAGAACAGAAATAAAGTGGGACTCCCAGGCCAGGGAACCAGGCCTGGGAGGGGCAAGGAAGCCAAAGTGGAGTCGTGTCTCAGGGAATATATACCTTCTTTCCCTAATTATTCTAAAGCTCCACCAGTATCTTTGTGATTGGTTAGTTCTCAGCTGTCTCACTTAATTTGCTACTGAGTGGGGGATCTTCACATTCCTTATCTAACAGGTCTGTGTTTCCCCATTTGTTGCATCTTTATCTTTATGGCCCAGTCCTCTCGATGGACATCCCTGCATTGAAGTTAAACAGCTGCCCTTCTAAGTTGTCCATAAATTAAACCACTCTCCATTTCTCCAATCTCCACCTCCCTTTACCACCTGAAGGAAACCAGGACCAGCGTTAACAATGTTGTCCTTGGTCCTGAGATGTTTGTTTTTCCCAATGGAATTGGTTACATTCCCTTGGTTGTCCTTATCTCTGAAGCCTCCCTAAATTCTTCAGAGGTTCCCTCCTGCACTGTCCCTGAAACTGCCTAATAACCCTAGCTTGCCCTGTGTCTCAATATGAATCTAGAAAAGGAGTAACACACTTTTAGTTGTAAAAACATGAACATATACCAGAATTTTTGAAGAATGTAAAATAGATATATGATCTGAGACTCCCTGTCAATTAAATGACACCATGACAAACCTATTCTGACCATTAGTTTGTTTGCTCCCAGATATATTAGTTGCTTCTTCTCTGCCCTGTTTCACATCACATTTCCTGAGGTGTCTTATAATTTCTGGTTTCCTGAAGGTTTGCTTAATGAGAAAATTGGCGGGAGATTGGAGGGTGAGAAGAGGAGAAAAACCAAAATGATTCTATGATGGTCTCTCTCTCTCTTTCTCTCTCTCTCCCTCTCTCTCCACCCCCTCTCTGCTTTGAGTAGTGTCCAGGACAGCTGCTATAGCTACTGTTAGAAAACTGCTTCTTTTTCTAGTTCTCAATGGCCTTAGGCAAGCAAGGAGATCTTCCAGACACTACTGGGAAGCTCCTGGGTTCCAGTTATACCACCTACTCCCTTAAATTCTCCAGCTCAAGGGTAATAGAACCCTCCCACATCTTGCTTGTGTTTCTCCCTGAACTGCTATACCATCTTCCATCTGGCCTTTCAACTCTTGTATTGCTAGTACAATCAATTCCCTCCATTTGAAATGCCAGAAAGGCTTCTTTTTTCTGACTGAATTCTGAATATTATGTGATAAAAGTGTAACAGGGTGGTCCCAAGGAAAGGGGGAGGTTCCCTGCCCCACCCAAGGGAGGGTGGAGCTGAGCAGGAAGAGGAGAAGCTGCAGAAGAGACTGAGGAAGGAAGGAAGCAGGATGGAGCCAGGAGACCTGGAAGAGGCGCATGGAGCCTAGAGACATGTAAAGAAACTGCGCTTGTCTTTTGGTCGTGGACTGGGTGACACAGATGTGGGTGAGACCCGTGGGGAGGTGACAATGGCAGCTTTTATCTTGATGTTGATTTTGCTCTTTTCCTTCCGGCCTTGTCTGGTAGTTTCTGACCCTTTTCTGTGGGTCCCCACTGGAAGATGCCTTAGACGTGTGGCAGGCTTTGGGGCCTTGCTCTGGGCCAATCCCGTTTGGATGGACTTTTACCCACGAGGGGACGGGTAACTTTGGGTGCTTCATTTAGAAACTAGACTCTTTGCCTTACCTGTATTGTTTCCTAGTTTTTATTAAAGTTCCTTCCCATTAAAGTGTCATATGTTTTGTGTTGATGCGGCGGATGGCAGAACCCATGTAGAATAGGCAGGTTTGCGGGGCTTGGGCTGCCCCTCTCCCTGTCCTATAACAAAAGGACTATGGCTTTGTGAAAAAAAAAAAAAATTGATTTGCACCAAATCTGCTCATTAACTAGTTAAATGATTGCAGGGAAATGTTATTTCATCTCTTTAACTATAATTATTAGAATAATAATACTTAAGTTGCAAGATGTTTCTAAGAATTAAATTAGAAAACACATGTGAAATGGTTCCTGGCACATGTTAAGTGTCTAATAAATGTTAATTTCTTTCCTTTTTTTCTCATAGGCTACTGAAAAAGAAATAAAAAGATGCTCTTAAGATAATTATAAAATAACACAAAACTACAAGGATATACAAGTATACAAAAAAGTGCCAAGTAGAACGTAACTCACCAACTTTAAGTTATCCGCATCTCAAACTCAAATCGCAGACTTCCCCCAGCTATGGAACTCCATGCATTAGACTGCTGTGTCCGTAATAAAATACCACAGGCTTGGTGACTTAAACAACAGAAATGTGCACCCTCACAATTCTGGAGTTTAGAGGCACACAGTCAGGTGGCAGCTGATTAAGTCTCTGAAAATAAGTGGCTTGTAGATGGCCGCTTCTTCTTTGTTCTCATACAGTTTTTCTCAAGAGCTTGTGCACAAGGAGGTAGTGGGGGAGGGGAAAGAAAGCATTCTCTAGGTCTTTTCTTATAAGGACACTGATTCTATTCTATCAGGACCCCCACCCTTAGCACCTCATTTAACTTAAAAACCTTCCTTGGAGGCATAGCTACAAATACATTCACACTGGGGTTAGGGCTTTAACATATGAATTAGGGGGGATGGGTGGGGCACAATCATTTAGTTCCTAACACCTACACTCTAGGATGCCAGTAAATGAGGTATCTTTTCCTATTTTAAACAAACAATAGCTCTAGTTTGCAAATATCATTTTTCTTATATTCAGCAACCCCAAGTTTTCATACATTTTTATGTTCAGATTCCATAAACCAATGTGCCCTACTTTATTAATTTTGAAAGTTGAAGTCTACATTTCATAACATACCTTCTCTCTAGCCTTTGAATTCATTTTTAAGTTAGTATTGCATTTAAATTTAGAAAAGGAAGAGTTGTTTTGACTTTTTGGGCAAGATAAATTTCCTGCTTTGTAACAACAATAAAGACAAATCAAGGAAACAAGGCAGTCTTCTCTTTTAAAAATATTTCTATGGTTCAAAGAACATCATAGTGTTAGGGGGAAAGGATGTCCTGAGCTAATCCCATACAGGCTTTGTGGACTCCACCCCCACTCCAGACCAAAGCCATCAAGACATTGGGAAAGACAAATCCGGTCACCACCAAAGGGAGGGTGGCTGGGACCTGAGGGTGGAGTTGGGCAGCCAGGTTGGATATAAAAACCAAACCCATGGGCCTTGGGATGGCTCGCTGTCACTCGCCTCCTGGCTTCCCGGCTCCTGGCTGGCGGCCAGCTCTCAGAGCGCCATTTTGGGATTCCTGATCGGCGGATCCGGTAGGACTCATTTAAAACTTTGTCTCCCACTTTTCTCCCTGAGCTGTACATTTCCTCATTTCCCCTTCCCTTGTAAATAAACCTTTTATGAACCTTTCGCGTGTGCCTGCAGTAGAGCATTGATAAGTCCTTTTAAGCGCGCGGGTGAGGACCCACAGTCAGGCACCCCTTTTTGTATCGGGGTTGCTCTACAACAATAGTTCCCTTTGGACATGAAACTTAATTTGACAAGTCAAACAAACTTACTGAAAAGTGGAGATTTTGAGGTAAATGAGTAGGTTTGAAAATCAGTGACATAAACTAAACCCTAAGGTCTGGTTGAATTTGGCATACTTAAGGCAAGTTAATTAGTCATGTCAATCTTAATTCCATATGCAGGTAAAAGAAGAGATGTAAAACAATCTAACTCTTCAGTGATATCATATTATCATTAAATTTGTAAAATATTTTCAGAATCTATCATATTAATATGTTGTAAAATATTTTTAAAAACGATTGTGTTGATAATAAAATATAAATAAATGACATTTGTATTAACTTAATATTATTTGATTTCTAGTTGATAAAAGAGTACAACTTCATACAATTGTAAATATTGTCATCATATAGCATCATTTTCCATAGCTAAAGCTATATACTCTAAAGGAATTTGGGACAATATTGACATAAATTACTTCCTGTATTTACCCAGAGGCTGTGAAATTCTTGGTCAATTTCAAATGTATACTTGAAGAAAGAATATTAGTAATTCTTATATCTGACTATAAGAAGATAGGATGTCAGTGACTAGTCTGGAATAAAAGGTTTCTCAGATGGTTGTTTAAAGTTTTTCATTGGATTTCCCCAGGTCTCTTCCTTGGCAAAAATATGAGAAGCCTGATCATTGAATCTGGCTTTGAAGTGTTGTAGGAGATAACCTCCTTAAACTAAGTAACAACTGAAAGATCACAGGACTCCTGAACCTAGCCTGCTGTGAATGTTACACTCATTGTCACTATTCCACTTTCAGAAGAAATTAAAAAAGTGCTCAAAAAGTGCATCTTATAAAAAGCATCAACAAAATGTTACCAACTTTGAGCAAGTAAAACCATACCTGTGAATCCAAACAAGGAACTATGGATTAAGATCTGTATATACATATATTCATTACCCTCTTTTTTATATAATGGTAAAACATTTATATAATGGTAAAACATTCGGATCCTAATTGTTTAATTACAGTGTATGTGTTCAGTGGAATATCATAATGTAATTTAAATATTTAACAAAAATAACAGAAGTGCAAGTTTTCTCACCTTTTTATAAGGTATAACTACTTCTCTTTCACTTTCTTTCATTTTATGAACATTAAGGTACAGCTAAGAGAACACACAGATGTTTAGAAAAATACAGTCATGAAATCTAGCTTCACATTTATTCCCATTAGCCAAATGATAATTGCATGTGTCATGGAGAAATGAATATAAACAGCCTTCTCAAGATACTTCAGTTCTAGTCTATCCTTCTTCCACTCCAACCATCATTTCTCACAAAAGTTAAGTGGTGACTACACCTTTAAGATATCAACTTTAAGATATCAGAAAGTGCTTTCCCCAGGTTCGAACCCATGGTCTGTATCATTGAGGCAGGGAATCCAGTGGTTAAGTCCATGAAACTGCAGTTTCAGACAGTAACATTCAGCACTGAGTGTTAATTATTCAGAAACATATTTGACCTCTCTCAGCTCAGAATACTATTCTGTAAATCAGGATTCTATGAGGATTTCATAATTTACCTGTTACTTAGAGGAGTGTCTGACACATAACATTCAGTAAGTATTAGGCATCACTGTTGTCATCACCATTATTATTCATATTACCATCAGACCCTCCATGTATCTTCTCTCTTAGTAATAATATTCTGGCAGTATTTTGTGTATCAAAGAATATAATACTTCTCTGCATTTTTTAAAAGCAAGATGATAATGATTAATGAATCAAGAAACATCATCATGAGTAGAATGGGATTTAGAAAATGTTTAGCACAAATGACTTTTTTTAAAAAGGGTGTTCAGAGATTTCAACTTGAACAAGTGGCACATTTAGTTTTGGGCCATTTGGAAATAACAACCAGGAATCCTGGCATTTCCTTGACTTGCTTCTTCTATCAGGAGACAGTAGAGCCTCGTGATGACAATATAGCACTTGAATAGGCTCTGAATTACTCTGGAGGGAGAGAGTGGGAAAGTATTATGTGTCTTAATAGCAGTTGAAGCAAAACTGGGAAAAGAATCTCAGCATATCATTATAAAATTTGAGGTGAATGAAACTATCTCCCTTTTCATTTAAAATTGTTGTCAGATTCAACAAACGGAGCTGCAAGCTTAAGTGCAATGGACACCTGTTCCTCATTGAGAAAATATTTTAAACATCAGATGTAAATTAAAATGTTTCACATATTTCAAATATAGTGTAATTCATAAAAACTGTTTACATGTTGCAATAAAGTAAAATCTTAGCTTGGCAGTTTTGATTTATTATTTAGCAAACATCTCTGAGTAAATTTGGTTTGGAGGTACAGCTCTACTGCTCATTTTCTCTAATTATGTAGTGAGTCTGGCTCTCCAAAGTTGGCTTACCACTAGGACACTGAATTTTAGCTTTAGGTTTGCGCATCAGAATTTTTTCTAACAGTGTGTAAATAACAATGCATATGATATCAGAGTCCCATGTTTTAGAGCAAAATGAAAATTCTGACCCTTAATTCATGAGGATTCTATGGTTTTGATAATTCTTAATGTCTGTGAAGCCTTGAAATAGTTTAGGGAATTTTATTATGCATTTCAAACTGCATATTTAATATTTCCAACCATGAAAATGGTAATAGAGTTTATTCCCAAACTTGCAAATGAAACCCAGGAAGGTTCAGGGAGGGCAACACTCAGAGAATGGTATTTGAATTCAAAATGACATTGTTAAATTGGAGAAGTAATCAGAAATCAACAAAATGAAGCTTAACAGAGACCGGTGGAAATCAGGATATAAAAAAAGTAAGTGACACAATTGCAGAACAGGGATTCTACAGAAAAATGCCCTGCATTCAACTCAACAGATCACAACACAAACATAAATTAGGCCAACTACTAATTAAGCCTAGTCTTGATTTGCTTGCTTTTATTTCTTAACTATATTTAGTGGCATAAATCATTGTCATGATTTTTTTTTTCTTTACCTTTTTAAATTCCTTACTCTCCTGTGCTCTTTGATCTACCTTGCCTTCTCCCATTAGTTTTCAGACTTTCTGTTGGATGCCACAGTCACAAGATTGGTTCTGACCCTAATGGCAAAAGTGGTAAAGGAAACAAGAAGCATCACTGTGACCTTCAGTTAGAAATGATCTAGGACTCAGTCTACATCACATGGTCAGAATCTTCTCAGTTCCTCCAGGAACTATTAAGTAAAAGCTGAGCATCATCGGGCATATTATCTCTGTAGGAACTAATGTCCCCCACTCCCCAAACTGTGTCAGGCTGGGAATGTATGAAAGGAGAGGCACATTTATCAGCCTCTGGTAACAAAAGATAGAGCCAGGTTTATCTGTGGACCTGAATAAGGTCAACGCACTGGGCTACCTCCCTTACAAATAAGAGACAGAGATAAGAATTAGAATTACACTCTAGGATAGTGGTGTATTTCACTTTACAAGAAACAGCTAAGGAGCTCTCAAAAAATGCTTGTGCCATTTTACACATTCCAAATATATGTAAGATTAAAGTTACTCCACATCCTCAACATCTTTTTATTTTGTCTTATTTTTCTTTAATTTTAGCTCTTCTAGCAGGTGTGAAATGGTATCTCATTGGAGTTTCAATTTGCATTCTTCATTGAGTTTTCAATTTGCATTTCCAGGATGACTAATGATGTTAAGCACCTATTCACAAGCTTACTGGCCAATCCCATATCTTCCTTTGTAAATTGTCTGTTCAATATTTTTGCTCATTTTTAATTAGATTATTTGTCTTTATTATTGACTTTAAGGAGTTCTTTCTGTATTGTTGATAAAAATATATTTGTGAGAAATGCACTTTGAATTTTTTTCTTCTAGATTGGTATTTGCCTATTCCTTTTCTTAGCAATGTCTTTTGCTGAGCAGAATTTTTGTTTGTTTGTTTGTTTGTTTGTTTGTTTGTTTGTTTTAAAGATTTATTTATTTTTACACAAAAACAGGGGTATAGTCCAGATGCGCAGGAGGGTGAGAGGAACCACTGGAGACAGAGCGGGAAACAGAACAGGCAGAATGAAGAAATACACTGTTGAGGGGAGGAGCGTGCAAGACAGGAGAGGTCTGCCTTGCCATGTGGGATTCTCGCCTGGCCGGCCAGGATCGAACCCGCGCTGCGGAGACTGCGGACAGCTTCACAGTGTGGCACTCAACCACTTGTGCCACCAGGGAGGTGATGTTTTTAAATTTGGTGATACCCAACTTATCAGAAATTTTATTTGCTATTATGGTTTTTACACTTTTCATCTATCCAAGAAACTGTTGCTTTCTACAAGTTAACAAATGTATTCTTTTATATCTTTTTCAAGAGCTTTATGGTTCTAGATTTCATATTTAAATATACCACCATTTCAGGTTAATTTTGTGGTCTAGAATGCCTTAGATACAGTAATTACTTTCCAGGCAGTATGAGTATCCAGTTGTTCCAGAGCCATCAGTCAAAAAATATGATCTTCCTCCAATTTAATTAATATAGTGCCTTTGTCAATAATTATTTTTCCAGACTCAATATTAATATTAATATAAATTCTTCCCTAACTGAATTAAATTCCAGTCAAAAGCCTACCTGTCTTTATTTTAATAGAAATGGACAGATTGTTTTAAAAACCTGTGCAGAAATGCAAAGGATTTAGAATAATGAAAGCAATTTAAGAAAAGATGAACAAAGATAGATGAATTACTATAGCAGATTTCAATACTTTCTATAAAGCTACAGTAATCAAGATACTTTAGGTATTTGCAAAAAGATAGACATAGATCAAAGTAACAGAAATAGACAGTCCAGATATAACAAATACATACATGAGGATTTTTCACAAAGGTGCCAAGATAATTCAATGAGAAAAGGAGAAACTTTTCAATAAATGAAAACCTGTATGGAAAAACATCTACTCTTATTGCATACCATGTGCAAAAACTAACACAAATTGAATTACAATCCTAAATGTCAAACCTAAAGCTATCAATCTCCTTGGAGAAAATCTTTGTGATTATGGGATAGACAAAATTTCTTAGAACACAATAACAAGTGCCATTAAAAAAAAAAAAAGATAAATTGGACTTCATCAACATTAAAGCCTCTGATCTTCAAAGACACCATTAAGTAAATAAAAAGGCAAGCCACAGGCTGAGACATATTCAAATATATCAGATAAAGAACTTGTATCCAGAATATATAAAGAACTTTCGAACTCAATTATAAGAAGACAACTCAATGAGAAAATGGATGAAAAAGATTTGAAAAGATATGAATGGCCAGCAGCACATGAAGTGATGAGCAACAGCATTAGCCACTAAAGAAATGAAAATTAAAAACACAAGGAGATGTGCATAAATACCCATTAAAAAGGCTAAATTTTTTAAATAATCACAATCTGACCATTCCAAGTATAGGTGAGAATGTGAAGCAACTGCTACTGTTATTGTTAAATGTTTTTATAATCTTGGAAAAATTCATGAAAGTATTTAGAAAAAGTTTTGGTAGCTTCTTAGAAGCTTCAATATATTCTTGCCATACAGCCCAATCATTTTACAACTAATTATATACCCAACAGAAAGGGAAAGAATTGTCCAAACAAAGACTTTTTTTTTTTTAAATAATAAATTTTATTTTTATATTCCCCATACAATTGCAACCCCCCATTCTGACCCCAATCCCTCCCCTCCCGCCCCTCACCCCCCCAAAAGTGTCTCTGGTTCATAGTTTTTTGTTGATTTTGATTTTCGCTTTCTTATAGTTATTCATTTTTCTGGTCCCTTATTTAAGTTTTCTAGATTCCTGCTATGAGTGAGACCATCCGGTATTTTTCTTTTTCTTTTTGGCTTATTTCGCTGAGCATGATCCCTTCCAGCGCCATCCATGTTGCTGCAAATTGCATGTGTTTATCTTTTTTGAATGCTGAGTAATATTCCATGGTATATATGTACCACATCTTCTTAATCCAGTCATCTATTTTTGGGCATTTGGGCTGTTTCCAAAGCTTAGCTATTGTAAATAGTGCTGTGTCCTTTGGGTAAATACCTAGGAGTGGAATTGCTGGATCATATGGAAGCTCTATGTTTAGTAGGTCCAGAAATCTCCACACAGCTCTCCATAGTGGTTGGACCAGTTTGCACTCCCACCAACAGTGCAGAAGAGTTCCTTTTTCTCCACACCCTCACCAACACTTGTTGTTGCTAGTTTTTTTAATATGTGCCATTCTCACTGGTGTAAGATGGTATCTCATGGTAGTTTTGATTTGCATTTCCCTGATTACAAGTGATGTTGAACATTTTTTCATATGCCTGTTGGCCATTTGCATTTCCACTTCAGAGAAGTTTCTTTTTAGCTCTTCTGCCCATTTTTTGACGGGATTATTTTCTTTCAAACAAAGACTTTTAAACCAAAATTCATTGCAGCTTAGATGTAATAGCTAAAAACTGGGGTAAGCCCAAACATTCAACTATAGATGAATAGGTAAGCAGATTATGGTATATCCTTACAATGGAATACTACTCAAAAATTAAAAAGCACATTATTTAAAAGCACAACATGAACTATTCATACTGAGAGAATTATGCAAAACAAAATAGAGTACATATTACATAATTCTATTTATACAAACTCCAAAAATTCAAACTGGGCCTCCCCAAAGGTGGCACAGCGGGTTGAGCACAGCATTGTGAAGCTGTCTGCAGCCTCTGCAGCACGCGTTTGATTCCCGGCCAGTCAGGGAGATAACCACATGGTGATGCAGACCTCTCCAGTCTTGCCTGCTGCCCCCCTCAGCAGTGTTTTCAGTCCATCTGCCTGTTCTGCTCCCCAATGTGTCTCTGGTGAATTCTCTCACCCTCCCGCACTCTGGCCTATACCCCAGTTCTTGTACAAATAAAATAAATCTTTAAAAAAATAAAATAAAAATAAAAAATCAAACTAATGTATAATATCAAAAAGTAAGCCAGTGCTTCCTGGAAATTATTTAGATATGAGTGGATTATAGATTGGCATGGGATATTTTTGGGAAATGATATAATATCTTGATCAAAAGTAGATACATACACTCAAACTGTACACTTCATATATGTTCCATTTAATTTTACCACAATGAAGGTATAATGTCAATTGCTAGTTTATGTGTGATTTAGAAGTGTCACTCCTAATGTTTTATCCAAGAGAAATGAAAATATATGTTCAATATATGAAAGTATAATAGGTCTAAAAAAGAAATGTTCACAACAACCTTCCTCATTATGGCCAAAATTTAGGGAAAAAACAAATGTCAATCAACTGGAGAATGTGGTATTTTCTACAATAGAACACAAGGAGTTACTGATACACATAACATGGGTGACTCTCAAACATATTATGTTAAGCAAAAATAGTTAGATATATTTCCCTCTGGTGGGTAAAATGCCCCATGCTGTGTGATCCATTCATATAACTCCAAGAGGCAAAATTGACTTATGGAGATAGGAAATGATTTCTTGAGGTAGGGGGTGGAATTGACTAGAAAATACAAGAGAACTTACTGTGATGATATGCATGTTCTATATCTTGTTTAAAAAACAAGTTCCATGCAGGCACTTTTTTTAATAAAGATTTATTTATTTATACAAGAACTGGGGTCCAGGCCAGTTGCACGGGAGGGTGAGAGGATTCACCAGAGACAGAGCAGGGAACAGAACAGGCAGACTGACAAAATACACTGCTGAGGGGAGCAGTGGGCACATCATGAGAGGTCTGCTGTGCCATGTGGGCTTCTCTCCAGCCAGCTGGGATCAAACCCGCGCTGCAGAGGCTGTGGACAGCTTCATAGTGCGGTGCTCACCCGCCTATGCCACCAGGGAGGCCCTACATAGGCACATTTAAGTTTAAAATTTCTTAAACTGCACACTTTACTTTTATGGACTTCATCTTATGTAGGGAAAGAGAGGAGTATTGAGAGGGGAGATAAAGGGAGGGGAGGGGAGGAGAGAAAGGGAGAGAGGGAGAGAAGAATGGTAAGGTAAAAAGGAAGGGAGGAAAAATTTGGAGGGAAAAGCTAAGAAGTGAGAGAGGGAGGAGGGAGAAAAAGCAAGGAAGAGAGGGAAGGAGGAAGAAAGTCAACTCAAATGCCAGATTTTCTGTAAAGCCTCCCTGTGTTCACAGTAAGATATAGCATCTTAAAATAAGTAGACAGAAACATAGGCGACTGTTCTATATCTACTGCGCTACTCAGCTGGTTTGTTTTCCTTTATGAACGTTACTTTAAAATATAGCATTTCATGGTAACCAAATAATTGATGAGGAAAATTTCTTCTTTATGGAAGATTTCTAAATGGAAAATAGAATAATATAATTTGAAACCACTGTTTTATAACCCCCTAATGAAATAATGGCACATGTAATGCTCATCAGTGTATACTAAGGCTATCAGGTAAAATATAAATGGGAAACTTTATAACAGATGAAGCTGTCAATATCTGAAACCACAGAGTAATCTTAGCACCACTGAAAGTATAATAACCAGCTACTTGTACATGCCTTCACATGTGAAGCACATACACTGCACACTACTTATAAAATACTCTTGAAAAAATAAAATTGATTCTAAATCTAATCAAGCACTCTAAGCAGAATAGAGGAACAATTTAAACATTAAAAAAACACACAAACAAATCCAGAGAATGGGATATTTCACAAGACGAAAGTTTGAAGGAGGAGGTCTAGAACTGACTAGAGATTTAAAAATGATTTCAGATTCAATGTGGACCTTTTTTAGAATTGTAGTTTAACAAACCTACGTATATATATATATATACGTGTGTGTGTGTATGTGTGAGATATAAAATGCCTTTAATTTTCTCAAATACAATAATGCCATTGCGGGCTTCCTTTTTAGGATATACCCTTATATATTAATGAAACATATAGGAGTATTTATGGATGAAATTATGATATCTAGTATTCACTTTACTATGGAAAAAATTGAAGCAGCAAGGAGAGATAGGTCAAACAACATAGGTGAAATGTTTATTAATATTGAATTTGGAGAAGGGTGTACATGGGTTTATTACACTACTTTTTCTTCTTGGTATTGTAAATGTCTAAATATTTTAATAATGAAAAAATTAAAATGCCTACGGAAAATCCGTATTTCATTCCTACTGAGTATCTTATTTAGAACTTAATATTTATGTACCCAATTCTAATTCCTTGACTGATGCTGTGAAATAAATGTATTTTTACCTCTTACAACATTTTCTAACAACCCAAGCAAGACTATGTTTTTATCTTCAGAAACATAGCAATGTATTCACAGTCCATTTCCCTATTCTTAAAATCCCTTCTTCAACCTGAACTTCCTTTTATTATGAAAGAGAAAACACAAAGGACATACAAATCTCAAGTCTCTCAGAACATTTCCCACTGGCTAAGCCAGAATATATCCACATGATTATGTTTTGTTGGATTATTATAACTGACCAGTGTTAAATGGCCTGGTGAGGGCCCAGTAACCCCCAAAGTAGACTGGAACAATGTACTGGAAACAAATTCTGAAATTCAGATTTTAATTTTGTTGTTTTTCCTCTTAGAGAAATAAAGGAAATAACAGTTTTGCAAGGGGATAAAAAAAATCATTACTTTTTTTTATCCATGTATCAAATTCGGTACAAATTTGTTATTACTTACTTTCTGTGAATCACTTAGTGTGTTGTTGCCACAATGAATTTATTTCTGTTTCCAAAACTTTCCACACTCCTTCTCTGTGAGGTCCTTTGCACTGATTCTTTCTTCCAGGCTCAGTTCAAATGTCATTTCTGAGAGATCTTTTACAATTTTTCAGATTTTTCCTTCACATTCATCTTGCTTATCTTCTTTTAAGCACTTATTATATTTTCCCCTTTGTTATTATCTGTCTTTGTGCATACCACCATCCCTAATTAAAATGTAAGTCCAGAAATCTTCTGTATAGCATTTATTTCTATAGTCACAGTGACCTAAATAGTAATTGACACACAGTAGGTTTTCAATACACAACTGGGCTTTAATAATCTTTCATGTTAATAGAAATATATATTTTTGTAATGACTTTATGTCATAATGCAATATAAATGATACGCTTATCAACATGTTTTTCAAATTTTTGTGTTGAGGTATCTTGATTGAAATTTGACTCTAAAAATAAGGAATTATGGTAAAACACATGCAAATAATATTAACACTTATCAATATACTATCTTCCTAAGTGAATTAATGTTTTTTGGATCAATACCTTACTAATATTTATAATGCCCACAGAAATTCTAAAAGGAAGAAGTCACACAAAGGAATCAAAAAATTTGGGCAAAAGCCCTTAGTATGCCTATACCAAAACTCAAGTCTCTGAACCCAAAATCAACCATGTGATCACTCAACCATTCATTCATTCAATAAGCACTTACTTATTGGGAACCTACTACATGTCAGGTATAATGCTAGATACCATCCTCAGCAAATCAGACAAAAGCCATGTTTTCATAAGACATCTCTAAAATATATACCTTCACTGTTTACAGAAGAATAAACAACAAAGTGGTGTAACTTTTCAACACATACACCAAAATAAATAAATAAATAAAAATCCTGTAACTGTTCAAGATAATAGCCTAAGGCACCAAAGCCATACATTTTCAAGTCAAGCATCAGCCCCTGATAGTAGCAATTACATAAATGATCAACCACATGCCATTTTCTACATCTTGGACATTTTCTTTTAACTTCTGAATTAAATAACCTGTATAAAAATGGTATTCCACTTCTGCTTCATCTCTTATCTTCCTCTAGAGGATTAATTTCCAAATTGTTGTTTTTAAACTCTCTTGGAGGCAAGAAAGAATGGTTAAAAAAATGTGAGGGAGGTCAAAGAAATCTATGATTTTAAGTTTTAATTGTGTGAGCTAAGAGGGAAGTGGGCCAACCCTCCAGGGGGATTCCATCTGTCCTGGTTCTAGTGACCGACTCAGCCACTGATTTGACATTCCAGGGAATTGGGATGCATTCTTCACTGGAGAAATCCCAAACTGCTTGACAAAACCTAAAAGCATTTGACCTTTTCAGCCTTAGCTCTTTTATTATTTAAAATTAAAATGAAAGATGAAAAATGAGGGAGCAAATAGTACTATACGAAAATTTGCTTATCAGACTTCATCTTCAGTAGTAACTTAAGCCTTTTTGAAGTGTGAGCACAGAATTATTAACTTTAGAGTGAAAATGGACCAAATTGAAATTTCAACTCACCTTTCAGAGTTATTCTTGTTACCTGCTTCCAGTGATAAACTGGAATCCCAAGGATTATATATGTGCATGTGTATATCATACATGCTATGGAAAGGGGGGTGGGAGATAGATTTTAACATTTTTATAGCTCATTCTTTTCTTAAGGGAAGGCATGAGTTATAGCATTTCTGAAGAAAAACCAAAATAACAAAATAAACAAAATGCAATTTAAAAATAACTAGGTTTAAAATAAAATCCAACATGTTATATCTGACATTCAGGGAAGATGCAATATCTGTGACTTTGGGAAGATACTATTTATTATGTTAAGTTAATTAAATATTGTCAAAATTCCATCACTTTTGTGTTTTATAAATATTTAATATATTATATAAATATTTATATACCATGTATTTGGCATTTATATTAATTTACTAATATGTAATTAAATATGAATATTTTATAAATCATTGATAGATAATAGATTGATAGATAAATAAGATGTATAGATGAGAGTAAGTCAAGATGAGCTATCCAATGAACTATCTAAATTCTCTTCTTTTTCTTCATCTTACAGACCGAACATCACTTGTTATGTGGAATATTTATCTTGTTTAGATATATCATGGGAAGAAGTAGCTAATCAGCATATTATAAATCACAGTAATTTTCCTTTGTAATACATTAGACTGCATTTACAAGAATTTTGAATTCTATAGTATTACCAAATGGGAAGAGAGTTCATACATAAGTGATCCTTTTAGTGTAGGGATCATTTTTCCATTAAGTATTCCCTGTGCAGTAACTTTGGGCAATGTGTGCAATTGACCTATCAGTCGTACAAAACTATTTTTTTAAACAATAAAAGCAATAATCTGCCTGTACATTAACCTGCCTTTTCATTTGTTTAGGAAGATGTGTTGCAAATTCATGAACCCAATCTAGCCTTAAAATGAGAATTGTTATTTAGTTATACAACTTGTAATCAAAAGAAAAGATAGATGATGAGGATGAGCAGGAGAAATAGGAGAAAGAGAAGGAGGAAGAGAGGGAGAAGGCAGAAAAGAAAGAGAAAAAGAAGAGGACAGGGAGGGAGAAGATTATTAAAAATTCATAAACGTGTCTATTTCCACCAAATTATCATTTATGTGTTTTCTTGTTATCATTAAATCTATGTATTTCTCTGCCTTCTTGTCTGGGATTGTGTTACTGTCTACTCAAATAATACTCTTATTTTACATTTCTCTCTCTCAAATACTCTTTTTTTAAAAAAAGATTTATTTTATTTATTTATACAAGAACTGGGGTACAGGCCAGATGCGAGGGAGGGTGAGAGGATTCACCAGAGACAGAGCAGGGAACAGAACAGGCAGACTGATGAAATACACTGCAGAGGGAACAGTGGGCTAGGCAGGAGAGGTCTGCGCGCCATGTGGGACCCTCGCCAGCCAACCGGGATCGAACTGGTGCTGCAGAGGCTGCGGACAGCTTCACGGTGAGGCGCTCAATGGCCTGAGCTAACAGGGGAGGTCATCTCTCTCAAATACTCTGGACTACCAGATACCTGAGTGTCTTCCAATCATTGGAGATTGACAAACCATTCTAATATTTTCACCCCGGACTTTCTCACCATCCCCATCTACTCGCTTACTCTATTTCACCATTTTTTTGAAAGATTTATTTATTTATGCATACGAGAGCTGGGGTACAAGCCAGAGGTGTGGGGGGTGAGAGGATTCACCAAAGACAGTGGGGAACAGAACAGGCAGACTGACCAAAGTACACTGCTGAGGGGAGCAGTGGGTGAGTCAGGAGAGGTCTGCTGCACCATGTGGGTAGCTCCCTGGCCGGCCAGGGATCAAACTTGTGCTGCAGAGGCTGTAGACAGCTTCATAGATTGCATCTTAACCCCTTGCACCACCAGAGAGGCCCCTTCTTCACCATTCTTTTTTAAATTCACACAGTTCACTGTCTTCCTTCAATTACAGCCTCCAATATTTAACCCAACTCCTCTGCTTTTCCTTAGCCTCATTAGATCTGCCATTTGGTGTCACTGAGGTTCCTGGTCCTTTCACAAACTGGCAGCTTCTGTCTGTTAGATTTCTTGCAAATTTAATTCCTTCCTTCACCAGCTTGGATTTATTATATTAAGCACTTCATATCCTCTGCTCCTATTTTACTTGCCCCTGTTGATATATCCATGTAGACTCACATCTGCATACAAAATCTACAAAAGCATTCTATATTTTTGCACTACTTCTAATAAACCCTGCTAGTGAAAATCACAGACATGCAGATGTGTGCCATGGAGTGTGTTGGGTATGGGTACAAGCTGTAATTGATTATCAGTTTTCAGTTGTGCTATATAACCCTCACTAACATTTTGGTACAGTCCTAATTTTTTTTTTTTTCATAGCTTTAGTTAGTTAGGTCAAGTCCAATTCCTACTCTTCTTACTCCCAGTAAATAATCTATAAAACAAAGAAATGTGAGGTAATTCATTTCATCTACATGTATAACTAAGGGTTTTGGGGGACGGATTTGGACTCGAAGTAGGGAATAGATGAAGATCCATGCAGTGACCAGATCCTCTGCTTCTGGACACTTTAAGGTGTGCTGTGAAGTGCCAATGGAGTCACAAGATACGCCACTTCCTCTAAAATAACTAGTAATATTACTGTAGTAGTGATATTAGTGAGTAATAATAATAGCATGAAATTATAATAGTAAGTAGTAATATTATATTACTATATAATAGTAATAATAGTACTGTAACAATAACTAATAGAAATTTTACGTAAGTAATACTGCCACTGGTGGTCTCCAGTTCATGAAGGAATTGCTGTTTTCAAAATGAAAGACAAAGAAAAGACCCAAAATAAAATATTGACCAAAAAAAATTATAAACAAACAACTTGTAAATGCCAGGTTCTCCCTAATATATGGATAGCCTTATCTTAATTTTATTTTTTTTTTACTTTCTCACTACTTCTGTTTTAACACCATATGTTGCAATAACCTCTACTATAGTATGTATGAAATGAGTAAACTAAACAGTTTCAATTACTGGTAAGGGAAAAAAAAACATTTATTTTCACTTTGATTTTAACTATGATTTTTAATTTATGTTTATAACTATTCATCTTCTCCATGGCAGTGGTATCCTGATCATTTTGTCTCTGATTTCAAACTTGATGAAAGGTTCTAGTTTTTAACATAGTTAACCCCAGATATCTTCATATGTAAAGTGGATATTAGCTGCTTTTCTCACAGTAAAGCACTTACTCTACATGTAGTTTACTATTAGTAAAAGTCTGTTATTATTATTTTTAAATATTTTTAAGAGGATGATCAAATTGATGAAATTCAGAGTGGAAAAGAGGTATCAAAAAATGTCAGATCAGGCAGAGTTGAGAGTTATGGTGATCTTGGCCCTCATAGTTGAGGCAGTTCATGAGAGAAAGCATAGATGTGTTCAAATACATGAGAATCTGTTATAAGAAAGGACTTTTTTTTGTCCTTTCTTGTCATGTATTCTGCCAAAGACAGGAAGGGATATGACATAGATGTAATTGATGAGGCATTTGGGATCAGTCATTAACACAAAAACATAATAATATGAATACATATCTGTTCTGTGGTTATATAACATCACTGCCAATTATTTATTTTTTAAATGATGATGCAAAAATTTATATTCCATTAAAAATAGGTGAAATGAAGTTGCATATGTGAAGACCAATTGGAAAAACTACCAAAGGGCAACCAGCCCCACTCCATGGAAAAGCTCCTGCATGGGTTCTGTGATGGCACAAAACAAAACAAAACAAAACAAAAAAACACTGCAGAGGGGATTCAGTCCTTAGTCCAATTAGTGATCTACAGTCCCTTCAAAACTACAAGATATCACTGATAATAAAGTGGCACAATTCTCACTCTGGAGCTCTGCTAAAGAGTGTATCACAGAGTCTCCCTTATAATAAGTAGTTTTTTTTTTTAATTTAATTGATTTCTTACATGGAGTTCAATAATAAACTCTGAAACCGGGTAAAGATGAAACACACACACTTTTATTTCAGTGGTCTTCTGAAAGGAAGATGAAAAATTACACCCTGCACATGGTTAAGACAATCAGTGAAATGCTGTTAATAAATCAAATTTTCAATCAAAGACAAATAAAGTCTGAAATACTGTAGCCATGCCCATGGGAGTCTGTGCTGTGTTAAAATGAATTCATTTCAAGCCTTTATGAGATCACTCTTCTAACAAGGTTCTTTTGGTACTTTTTTATATGAGTCTGAGGCAGTTTAACCTCATAAATAATTTTATTTAGTGATACACCACCACTGTATATTAAGTTCCATTCATGGATTTCCTGAAACTAAATTTTAAACTCAAAGACTCAAAACACAGTAAAAACCCATATGGCGTCAATGATTCTAGTGGCTTTAATTAACTTAAATAAAACTCTTTACTTGTCAAAGAAATGGAAATTTAAGTTAATTTGAAACATTATATTGTATTTAGAAAAAGAATGTTTTTTTTGTGGTCAGAACTCCAACTGTGGGCAAGTTTGCAGTGAAAATGGCATTCTAGTACATAGCTGCTGGTATAATAATTGGTCAATTTATGTATAAATAAAAATACATTACATCAAAAGCCACAGGACAGTCATCTCTCTAATAATCCATAATCTCATTCCTACAATTTATTTTAACAAAATAATTATGCTTGCATATGAAGATGATCATTGTCAATAATACTGGGAAAACTGATTATTTCACATAAATGAGTTTAATGAATAATAACATTCTAACACAACATTCTATTATTAATGAATAATAACATTCATCATATATCTTACAGCCAATACAATGTTCAATGGTTACTCAAATGGAAAAATATTTGGTATATTAAGTGAAACCTACAGAAGTAAATACTAGCACTTTTCAATTTGTGTATATAAAATACGTCTGTGTGTGAAATGTGGGGGCAATTTTAAAAGTTAATTAAATAATTCATTAAATTTTCAAAACTTAATTATAGTTGTCATTTTATTAAAAAGCATGAAGAACCCCCAAACTTACAAAAGCTAGAAATTAGTGATCAGATGAAAAAGTTTCCTCACATCCACACATGTGAAGCTCCTGGAAGTCTAAGATCCACAATCTGATACCAACCTGTCACCCTCCCGAATCCAGTTTCCTTCTGTGATATTTACATATTATTAAGAACAAATGATAATGATCAAGAAAGTTTTCATTACAAAATTTAAGGACTTAAAGTATTTTGAAGTTAAAGCACCTAATCAAATAGGTAAGTAATAAAACTATTAGCTGAAGAAGAAGCAAAGATTTCAAGGGAAGACACAGTTCTCTCCTTTGTGGAATGTTAGATAATGACTGTGCTTTAAGAAGGAAGTGCTATTTTCCCCTGTGGCTCTTAAACTAAGCGAGACAAACTCCTTGCTTACAACAGTTAATTAGAATTACCTGGTACTGTATATTGATGGATCTTTATTCAGTCCCTTGGTTCTTAACAAATAAAAAATCCATTTCCCTAGGCTGACCCATTAATTGAAGTCATACTTTTGGTTTTGTTTTGCTTTTTTTTTTAACATATGTAATTTTGTCACTGTAAATTTTAATTTCCCAAATGGTGAAACATTTCAAAATACCTCTAAGGCGCTTGGAACTCCAGATCACCCACAGAGGTATTACCAGTGTGGCCACACTTCCCTCTGAAGTATATCAAGGTCCTTCTAATTAGCCTTTTGTCACATGACATCTCATCAACATCAAGAAACAGGGCTGTTAATACACCGTCAGCAATTGCATTAAGATGACTAAGTTTGGAGACAGTAGATAAGTGGATTTTACAAGTCACTCTTTTGTTTATGTTTATGGAGCTGAATTTGGGTTATCTGGTGAATTACACCGAAATTAAAAAGATAATTTTTTTTTTCACTTTGTTGGTCAACTTTAAATGTCTCTGCTTCTCCCTGAACCACTTCTTTATTTTCTCCATGCAAAGTAGAGTTAGAAACATCTGTCACAGCAACTTCCTCCTAGGAATATTTGATGGATGATTAGTGCAAGAGGGCGTTCTACCTTGCTGGACAAGGATAAAACACAAATGCATCTGATCTCATACATCCTATCATTTATTCTTATGATTTCCCTACATCCTTTGTCTACTATCTGAACTTAGAGAGATGTGACTACTTATGTAAACCATTTGCCATTGACTGCCACAATTTATGAACTATTTATTGTATTTTGTTGTATTTTCAATGGCAAATTATACACTAAGTACTAATCTCTCATGCATACTAAACTAAAAATATAACACCATTGCAAAGCCTTGTATGTCCAAAGAGCTTTAGAGATAGAAATTGATTATTTTTCTTTCTCACTGGAATAGTCTTGTCTCACCAAGGCCAAATTATTCAGTGTTCTTGCAGTTTTGCTAAGCCAATATCTGAGCTCAGAACACATCACTTCTATAAAAGCTAAAATAAACAAGTTTTCTATGGTCCCTAGAAAGTCAGTTACATTCCTCTTATTTTATTCCTTCAAAGGAACTTGAAAGAGTGCTGGCTTTTTAAAATCTCGGTGTTTATTCCTATACCTAAAAAATAATAATAAATAAGGTACTTTATTGGGAAAGTAAAATAGAGCATTTGCTGCAGAGTTATTGAATTGATATACAACTTATTTCTCATTTATTAGTTTAATTTTGTTGTCAGCTCTCCTACTGTAACATCGTATTTCCCATGGGTTCACATGAGCTTTTACTCTCATTTTTCAGCTGCCTTATTATTAGATATTTTCTTTTTATCAGTTATTTATTTAAAGCCTTCACCATGCGCATTTGATATGAATAAGTTCATTGGATATGTGCCTTCCCTTAATAACCAAGCTCAGCTTTTGATGGTATATTTACCTCAGATTTTTATAATATCAAAAGATTAATAATTTAGAGAATGACTTCGATTTGCTTTTTCTGATCTTTTGTAGCTGGATGAAATGGGATGTAAAAAGAAGAACAATTGTGTGTAATTTCCCTCAAATAGTTACTACTCTTCAAAGAAATTCTGAAAAAAAGGAATTTTTTAAATATAAGGCATAAACCTAACTTGCTATTAACTTAAAAACTACAATTTGTGAATTATTGGATTTCACAACTTTTGGATACTTTGGAGATACCGAAAGACAGAAGTTGAGTTTCCTGTGTTAGGAATCTGAAGACTTTCTAAGTCGAAAATAGAGTCTTTCCTATAATTAAAGCACTCTGCTTCAATATAGCGGCAGATCATCTTAATTATGCATTCAAATTTGGCAAACTACTCTGCAATGCCCCGTCTTGGTAGGAGACTTATACATTTGTCTTCTTGAATAATTTGGTTTTTCTAACTGATAACTGTTTTCTAAATAAAGACTATTCCATCAGTTGGAGTTCTGAGATAAAAATGACAAGGATCTGAACCACAGAACAACTGTTAGGCTAGCTAAGTGAGTTAAAATGCTATTTTATTACTATAAGAAATGAGAATTAGGAGATCATTTGTAATTGCGGCATAATCTAGTTTCTCAGAACTGATACATGCATTGATGTTGTGATTCTTAGGAAAGACCAAAAGAGAAGCCACTATCCCACAAAGAAACAAACAAATCAGACTAAAAATCATAATTTATACTACAGCACATGCATAAGATGCAAGCACCTCAACTCTGATGACCTGGGTTAGGTTGGAGACTACGTGTCTTACACAAAGGGCTTGAAGAGACCTATATGAATGTTATAATATTGACATCCTGCTAAGGGATCAAAGCAAACACAAAGGACATACTACTCACCTTGAGGAATCTGAGGCAGAGCATTCCCAGGGCTGGTTCAGACTCTGGTAATTGCTTTATGAACTGTGTTTAAAACAGTGACTCTAGGGCCTCCCCAGTGGCACAGTGGTTGGGCACTGGGCTGCGAAGCTGCCTGCAGCCTCTGCAGCACCGGTTCGATCCCCGGCAGCCTGGTGAGGGTCCCACATGGTGCTCAGACCTCTCCTGCCACGCCCACTGCTCCCCTCAGCAGTGTACTTCGGTCCCTCTGCCTGTTCTGTTCCCCGCTCTGGCTCTGGTGAATTCTCTCACCCTCCCGTGCTTCTGACTGTACCCAGTGTTTGTATAAATAAATTAAAAAAATAGAATTAAAAAAATACATAAAACAATGACTCTATATGGAGAGTGCATATAGTGCTCAGGTAAAGAAAGGTGTTCATATCTCTGAAGCAATGCCTAAGTGTGAAGGGTCAGGGTGGAAGTAATGAGAGGATGGGTACTGGAGCAAGATATGAGGATGATCAGAGATATGGAGAGAAGCAAATTTCAATAGGGTTCAGAGTAAGGAATTCAGTGCTAATGACTATGAATCCTGAGATTATTGTAGCCCTACGACAAGGTTTTGTGGAGTACAGAAAAGTTTCTTAAAAATTGCATTGATGTGTCACCCCTCCCTACCTTCTACACTCCAAGGGGTCTGCAGTCATAAGGTTTACTTGATAAAAATTTCCGCAGACCAGCTGCCTAGAGACACAATGGATATTGAGTTGAACAATACAACTGCATTTTATATTACTGGTGCGGGGCACAAACAAAATCACGCAGTACCCTGTGGGTTCTTCTCAGACCGATGAGTAACCAGAACTACGTTAAATGGGTTAACAAAGAAAATAAATTAATAACATATGGATGGAGAATTTACATGGTTGTAAATTCAGAAAAATAATGGAACAGTCCAGGGACATTTACCCTGCATTTAGGACTTTTACTCTCAGAGTAAATATGAAATCCTCAGCTACAGGACATGTTCACTGATAAACTTACAATTGGATGAGGCCCCCTTAACTACATCCTCCTGGAACATAAAATGGAGAGTAGCTATTGCTTCTTCAATTAGGAAAGGGAAAAAGAGGGGCCTTCCTGGTGGTGCAAGGGGTTAAGATGCAACCTTTGAAGCTATCTGCAGCCACTGCAGCATGAGTTCAATTCCTGCCAGCCAGGGAGCTACCCACATGGTGCAGCAGACCTCTCCTGCCTTGCCTGCTACTCCCCTCAGCAGTGCATTTTGTGGATCTGCCTGTTCTGCTCCCCACTCTGTCTCTGGTGAATCCTCTCACCCCCTACACCTTTGGCCTGTACCCCAGTTCTTGTATGCATACATAAATACATCTTTAAAAAATAAAAGGAAAGGGTGGGCCTCCCCTGGTGGTGCAGCAGTTGAGCACTGGGCTGTGAAGCTGCCCGTAGCCTCTGCAGCACCGGTTGGATCCCTAGCTACCAGCGAGGGTCCCACATGGCGCGCAGACCTCTCCCGCCGCACCCGCTGCTCCCCTCAGCAGTGTATTTCGTCAGTCTGCCTGTTCTGTTCCCTGCTCTGGCTCTGGTGAATTCTTTCACCCTCATGCACTTCTGACTGTACCCAGCGCTTGTATAAATAAAAAAATAAATAAATCTTCAAAAAAATAAATAAAAGGAAAGGGGAAAAGGACTCAGATAGGAGAAAAAATTCTCCTTAGCTTCCAGGGCCCTCACAGCTCTCCCTTCACAATAATCTGCATAACTTAAATCATGGTAATAGACCTCCTCAGGCTCTTTGAGCCTCAACTGACAACTGACCTCTAACTTTCATAGCCAGGTGACAAGTAGTCTACTGGGGTGGGAGGGGGGTAGGGCGGGCAGGAGCATCGACCTCACATTGGCAAAATCAGATGATGACTACTTCTTGTGACACATCCTTGGATTCATAGATCACTCTCCCTTAACTAGAAATGCTACTTTCTATTTAGGACACAAGTTTGTGTGCTGAAATTTTCAATCAAGCATATGAGAAAAGTACATTAGACGACCACGTGTGACTTTTTAATTAAAGGTCACATCAACTGAAAAATCCAGTAAGCATTTTTGACCTGGCCACTTCAGTTCTAAATATCTCATTCCATTTTCAAAGCAGCCTACTTAAGGAGTTATTATTATTATGTTCATTTGCAAATGAGTGAACTGAAGCTTGAAGCAGTAAGGAAACTTACTGTAGACTACATAGCTTAAAATAGTGGGGTCAGGTTTTTTCAGCCAAATGATCAAGCTTCATTCAGACCTTACACTTTTTAGTCACCAGCTAAACTGTAGTCCATGCTATTGTTAAAATCTATTTAGTTATGGATTTCTTTGTGATTCAACAAGAATGATCATCAAAATGGGAAAATAAACTTCAGATTTTTCTCATAAAGTCCAAATTACCTTCAGTTTTTTGGCTATGGGAGAAAATGGTATCTGATTGTGTAATACAATAATCAAAAGCATCCCTGCTCAGTGTTCAAAATAAGCCAAAGTAATATTTTACATTTAATTAAGCTTATAAAGGATTTTTAAGCTATATCTTTATAAAAGGAGGTAGAATCAGAAAAGACAATCTGAATAATTGGGATGAGGGTGCTATTTATGTTGCTTGAAGTATCAAGTTCCATTTGAACCCCACCTCATTATTCAATAACAAGGAATATCTTGGGTCAGCAGTGAGCCAGAGTATGAGGAGCAAGGGTGAAAAGCTGGCCCATCATCACTGATAAGCCTTTTTACTAAAGACCATCACACTGAGAGGAGAGAACAAGACTGCCTGCAAAATGGGTTTTGGATAAAAACTCATTACTCTCCAAAATCTAGCTCAAAGACCAGAGAGTTATCCTGAGGAGGCTGGAGTGAAGTTCACCTAATTATCAATTACACTATATCTTCCTTCCTTCTCTCTCTAATTTAATCTTTTAAATTCATCTTTTGAAATGGTAACAGCTTGAATATTTTTGATCAGAAATGCAATCAACCATAGAGTTTTTAAGGGAAAAGGGTATAAGATAAACTGTCCTAAAGAAAGCTTCATTATGAGAAATGATCTCTGATGTATAATCCATAGAGTTAAGAGATTACTGGAAAGGGGACTGAAAGACAGCAAGGCAGTGAGCTCTGTGGACAATTGCACCCTATAGGGAGTTTCCATTATTTCAAAAGCCATACATGAGGTTGAAAATATGAGCCTTAGCTAAAAAATAAAAGGTAAATATGTGGAAGAGGTGAACTGATGGGGAGAAAAGGAAGAAAACTTTTTTTTTTAATTCAAACTTTCCTCTAGCTTCATACTAATCCTTTTGTGATGGATAGAGAGCTAGGTGTGATTTTCCTAACTATAAAGATTAGTTTTATTATTCTTAGCAGGAGGGAAGACCTCCTTTGCTGCCTTTTTGAGGTTTTTAAGAGGAGGATTATATAATCCTCCACAAAATTCCTCTGACCCTAACTTTTGCCAAATTTTCACAGCATGTGTTGATCAATATTGCAGTGTTGAAGGAGGAAGGGCTTTCTGGAAGTGAATAGGATTCAGACTTTTTCTTAAGATTTCAGAGAAACATGTTTTTCTCTTCTCAGAAACTGTTATTCTGAAGTCATCTTTTCAGCCACCAAATCAGTCTATCCAAAAGAAATGACTGTCCAGACTGCCCCACTAGGTGGTCCTATCCCCAGAATAAATCCCCACGTCTCACAGCAGGGAGAGGGAGCCATGCCTGCCCTTCTGCCCTCTGATTAGTTCATGAAAGGAAAAGCTCCTGCTGAGCTCTCACCCTTAGAGTCTCTACAAGGCTTCAGAAGCCTCGGAACTTTCCTGGGCTTATGGAGGAACTGAAAGCCATCAAAAAAATAAAAAGTACATCTCACTGATTCTCCACACTGGAGAGAAATCTCCTAACCTGGATCAGAGAGCATCAGGACCTGCCCTTAACAACTTAGATATACCCAGAGGAGCAGCAAAATACATGACCCTGAAATATGCCACTTTGGCACGTGGATTACTTTGAGCAGAAGGCAATCAAGGCCTAACAGACTCCAGAAGGGATTGTTTTCTTTATATATTTTTTCTCCTTGACTATCTAAAATAATTTTAACGGGGTGGGGGGGTGTCTATAATAGGAAGACAGGTGCTACCAAAGATAACTTTTTATAGCAGAAAGATTTACCTTCAGGCCACAGTACACATTGGTTTACCACATATTTGCTCTTCCCATCTTCCTGTGCATTGTCTCCCCTCCTTTGAAGTCCAGACCTGGGCCTTTCTCATTAGCTCAGGTTGTTACATAAGCTTCAATTATGACTGCCTTTGGGTCTCATAATTTTGGAGTCCCTACCCCCCATACTTATGAAATTAAATGATTTCTGTCCTTTATTATAGTGAACATCTCGACCAAGAACTTAGATGCATTGGAAGTGTTGGGGAAGTGAAATAATCAAATGAACATCAAAAAGATTTGCAGAAGGAAAAAATAAATAGAGGGAATCCATATAAACATGGATTCCAAGGTCAATAAGGATAAATGGGGGTACATGTCCTGAACTAAGGAATGGGCTAGAGGCCTGGGGCTTCAAAGAGAGAAGAGGACTCACATGATAAGGAGAGGGTGACTCAGATGACAAAGGCCCGCTCTGTAGTTGGATGTTTGTCCTGCCATGTAGATAGATTTCTCTGACAGAAAGTTCGTTTCTGGCAAAAATCCTAATTTTGTGAAATATCAATTTTCTTTCTTCCAGGTAAATAAGGGTCTTGATTGACTTCAAGTTCACATAACCCACACACCAAAATGATACATTTTAAATTTTTTAAATATATTTCTTACATCATTTTTCATTTTTGCACAACGTATGCATTTTTGTCCAAAATGACACATTTTAAGAAGACTGTTCTAAGCATCTTAGGGAGACCTACCTTTCAAAAGGAAGAGGGATGGTTATTTTTCCTCTCCTATAAACACAACCGGGTTTCACAGACCAGAACAGGGTACTGCTGAATATACACTGTGGCAAGTTCAAGTTGGCATGGCTTGCAAGTATATGGAAGGATACATTTTATATGGATTTAGAGTCCAAGATCAAGCATACAGCAACATTCACCAGTAACTTCAAGGGTGCAGTGATAGATTTGAGGTGAACACTCTCGATTTGATTTCTTTTTCAGGCTTTGTGCTAATATTAGTTGTAGTATATACTGATAGGCTGAAATACAGTTTGGATAATGTATAGAAAAGTCAACCTCATTAATGTATGTGTACAATACCTTCTCTAGTTCTCATATAGACATCTCAAATTATTTCCACTAAGTCCCTATTTACAAAATAGAAGGAAGGAAGGAAGGAAGGAAGGAAGGAAGGAAGGAAGGAAGGAAGGAAGGAAGGAAGGAAGGAAGGAAGGAAGGAAGGAAGGAATATTCGAAGGAAGACTTTGGGCTATATAGGTCATATTACTATTGGATAATTCTCAAATTGTTACATATGAGAAGCATATCTGTGTGTGAAGATTTATTATTTTTTTAGAAGAATCTGAAATTAACCATCACTCTGATCAGAAGGTAGTTTTGTTTTTTGTTTTTTTTTTTTTTTAATACATATAAGGCATGTCAAGATTTGGTCAAAATCAGAATTTGGGATGGCGAGGTAACATGATTGTAAATATTTGTTGAGATGAATTGAAAAATGGATGACTCTGACTGGCAACAGTTAAGAAACCCAAACCAAGATGATTATTTATAGTCTGGCCCCATTTCTAGCTGTCATACTTCAGATAGGTCTCTTACTGCACTCTGAGGCTGACTCTCCTTGATCTTATGCAAAACAACAATAGCAATGTTTGCCCAATTTATTTCAGAGTTATTATGAGACTTGAACAAGTAATTGTAAAAAAAAAAAAATACAGAGTAAAGTATCATTCACCAACTAGTAAATATATTTGGTGTTAATTTACATGTGAACATAGGAGCATTTGTTAGTCATTAAAATGTAAATTCTTAGAGGAGAGATTCTCCTTTTGGGCTATCTGTAAAGAAGTGAAATTCAGGGCATCCCGGTGGCGCAGCGGGTTGAGCCCAGCATGTTGAGCACAGTGCTATGAAGCTGTCCACAGCCTCTGTAGCACGGGTTTGATTCCTGGACAGCCAGGGAGCAACCCACATGGCGCAGCAGACCTCCCCTGACTCGCCCATGTTCCCCTCAGCATTGTCTTTGGTCTGTCTGCCTGTTCTGCTCCCCACTTTCTCTCTGGTGAATTCTCTCACCCTCCCATGCCTCTGACCTGTACCCCAGTTCTTGCATAAATAAATAAAATCTTTTTAAAAAGTGAAATTCAGAATAGTTACCTAAAGAGAAGCTATCAAGTGGTTTTGTGGCCACTTGAGCAATTATATTGCCATCAAAAGGGGTCTTCCTCTTCTTTGGTCCCTTAGTGGAAGACTCAGTTTGTCAAAAACCACTCTAGTAAAATAAATGAGTGTTCTTCAGTTCTGCCATTTGCTTCTCATTGTGGGCATTCTCTAGCAAGTCACACAATCCATGCATTGTTAGTTGTTCTGTGGCTTTAAATTGCTTTACAGTGCAGAAGGGGAATAACTGTGGCTCTATAGAATAGATCAACTAAGGAGCAGAACTTCACGTGACTGAAGATCACACAACCATGCTTAACTTCTTTTTCTGTCGTGGGAGTCTATGCTAATTCTTCCTTAGAGAATTCCAACCCTTTTTTGGGTCCTAGCTTCAATACCACCTCTTCCCTTGAGCCTTTTCTGTCTCAAGAATTGATCATAGGGCCTCCCCTGGTGGCGCAGCGGTTGAGCACTGGCTGCCAGGCTGCCCGCAACCTCTGCAGCGCTGGTTTGTTCCCCGGCAGCCGGCGAGGGTCTCACAAAAAAAAAAAGAAGAAGAAGAAGAAGAATTGATCATGCCTTACTCTAAATCTCCAATCTACTTAGTCTCCAAGGCACTAAACTCAACCTCATATTTTGTATCTTCTTTAGGAGCTTAGATTCTGATGGGCATTTTATCTCTTGTCTGCACTATGCTGACCTTGTTTTTACATACAGCAGTTGCCCAATAATTGATTAACAATGAAGAGTATGTGAACGAGGATAGAAACACATGTGTGCTTTGCTTATGCTATTATCAGAAAACCAGAGTTACCAGATGTCATGAGATAAGTGAAAAAAGTCACCTTAGGCTGGCTCTTTGTTGGACTGTCACTACCAGCTCATTAAAAATTCTAGGATCTGGGCCTCCCTAGTGGAGCAAGGGGTTAAGATGCAACCTATGAAGTTGTCTGCAGCCACTGCAGCATGAGTTCTATCCCCAGCCAGCCAGGGAGCAATACACATGACACAGCAGACCTCTCCTATCATGCCCGCTGCTCCCTTCAGCAGTGTACTTCAGTCAATCTGCCTGTTCTGTTCCCCACTCTGTCTCTGGTGAATTCTCTCACCCCCTGCACCTCTGGCCTGTACCCCAGTTCTTGTATGCATAAATAAATAAATCTTTAAAAAATAATAAAAATTCTGGGACCTGGGAATGGTGAGCATCACAGTCCCCACATCAAACTTCTAAGCACTGAGCACATAAAGAAAAGGGTAAACTAGTTCATATGTAGCATGAATTTCTGTTTCATTGGGCCTTGGGGAACCATGAAAAGGCCAGTATTTAGGCATCTGACATTCTCATTCACTGGCAAACTATTGGGTCTCTTCCTCCTTTTTTAACTCTTACATTTAGCCCTAGCTACATAACTGCTTCCTTTGTGTTTTGCTATGATGGTTGTAATTTTTGGAATTGTGTTGTTGTGATTAATTATTGAGCCTTCAGTGCAAAGGATCCTCTGCTCTACACTTCTCATTACTTTCTGTCTTTCTGTTGGCTTGCTCCACTGGTCCTGACCCAGGCCTTAACTAAGACTTTGTCCTGAGAGGGTTTCATGTGCCCTTAAGCAGCTGTGTTTCCTCTGGGTGAACATGACAGTCCTAGGATTTTGTGTTTATTTCCTCACGGGTATGTGCAATTGTGTATGTGCATGTACAGTACATATCTTAAAAAAAATATATGTATATATTGTATACTATGTGTGTGTATATATATGTGTGTGTGTGTGTGTGTACATATGAGCAGATGAACACACATATACACAGTCCAAAAGGATTTCTAGAATCCATGCTCTAGCAAAGTGCAATAGACAAATACACTAGAGCTACAGTTTCCTTTAATAGTTTTAGTTGTGTGTGTGTTTTTTTAAAAGATTTATTTATTTGTTTATTTATTTATCTATCTATTTATTTATTTGTACAAGAACCTGGGTACAAGCCTGATGTGTGGGAGGGTGAGAGGATACACCAGAGACAGAGTGAGGAATAGAACAGGCAGAGTGAAGAAATACACTGCTGAGGGGAGCAGTGGGCACGACAGGAGAGGTCTGCCGTGCCATGTGGGACCCTCGCCGGCCAGCCGGGATCGAACCAGCACTGCAGAGGCTTCAGACAGCTTCACAGTGTGGCGCTCAACCACCTGCACCACCAGGGGAGGCCCTGTGTGTGTGTGTGTGTTTTAATTTTAATTCTTTGAACAAAATTTCTGACCATTTTATCTTAGGAAGAGAGTGATTTTTATTTGTTTATTCTATGTACATTGCTTGTTGACAATTGTTTATATCCACTTACATATGTTTTTCAGGATTTTCTTCAACTATCTTGCTATACAATAGCACCTTCCACTTTCTATGGCTCTATGATTTTTCAAAACACCTAAAATGATCTCAGTTCTTATTTTTATTTAAAGTCTTATATCTAGTTTCCTTTTTCCTCTGACCCTGACTGGGAACTCCTGTACACCAAGGAAGTTCTTTCAGGGAGGATGGAGAGAGTTTGGTGAGGGTCTGACAAGCATGACAGTTTTAACAGACACCGCAGGGACAGTTTTCCGCTTTATCAAGCAAGAGTGTCTTTTCTGTGATATTACTGAAAACTTGAAAATATCAGGCACTGACAACATCACTTTCTCCCAGTAAATCAGTCAGTCACTTGGTTAAATGTTTTCCTTGGTTTTCTGAACAAACAAGAATTTACTAAACCTTATTTATTTATTTACTCTTTGCTTGGATCTTGCCATGACGCTTTGGAAATCTTGGTGAACATGAGAAAGGATTGCAGGGGAGCAAAAATCTGTCACCCCCAAAATATGTCATTTTGGCAAGAGGTTTATTTCATGGAAAGGGGTTTATTTCATGGAAAGCTGGGTGGAGTCTGTTATTGATATTTATCTACAAATTTCTCTCTGTCAGAGACTGTCCCAGAAAGACCTAATTTCCTTTTATCTTTTCATTGGAGAAGGCAGAATTCAAATTTGCTTTCTTTGGTTTTTCAAAAACGTCCCTAAATGAACTTCCCCTTTCTTCCTGCTAACCCCTTTGTCTTAGCTAAGTTATATAGGCTGCTATAGCTAAGGTTGAGTTACTCAGTCATGCTGGGTCTCTTTCATGCATATAGCAGGTACACATGTTGTTAGTAAACTACTATGCGGCTTATTTTCTGTCTGGTGCTAGCTTGTTATTTGCAGACTTAGAAGAGCCCAGAGGGATGCAGGATGGTGTGATGATTTCCTTTTGTGCCCTGCAGGATCACAGATCCCAATGCAGCAAATTGTGCTCAGTGACATGCACCCTCCCCAAGATGGGTCTTTCTTAGACCTGGAATCAAATCTATGAACTACTGTGAAATTAAATTGAGGTTTGCAGTTCTACTACCAATGAATCAAACAGGCTACAGAAAGTTCCCTTTACTTCTCCCAGTATCTATAAAATAAGGATAATTAGTTTCCATTGTCCTCCCTCAGAAGGATACCGTGAAAATTAATGACCTAATATCTTCAATTTGCTTCACCCCCGGCACAAAGGTATGAACAGAGCACAAAGAATAACTGTGACCATTTTGTTTTTCATGCCTTAACTTTTTTTGTAAACTCCCCACAATGAAAAACTAGTTAATTCTCCTGACATGGAATAGAGCACTTCTGTCTGCCATGGTCTGATTCATGCCAGAGACTTTTCCAGTGAGAAGAAATTAACTACAAATTCTTGCTCACACACAAACAGTTATCCCTGCCTCCCATATTCATCTTCCTTTTATCATGATTGTTGCTGAAAAGACTGGAGAATAGCATCCCACTCAGCTGTCCAAACACGTCTTTTCTCTCTGTCCTCCTCAAAACCCGTAGCTCCAGAGGGCAGAGTTGAATAAGGGCAGGCCAGGCAAGTGGGGAGAAAGATGGGGGAGCCACACTAGGTCTGAGGCATATATTCATACAGAGGGATGGACAGCACCCAATAGAAAACAGTGAGCAGACAGTCAAGTAGGTCAAATAAATGCACTATTTCACAGGTTAGTTTGCAGCCATCCTAGTGTCAATGCTTCTAGCATTTATCTTTTCAAATATGGAAGCTAAAGTGCTGGAAGAGTCCATTAAATGAAGAAGAACTCACAAAAGAACAATTGCAAAAATGTTAAGAATGGAATGTGTTGTCAATGAGAAAAAAATTTAAGACTTTTTAATAAGCGCATCTAAGCTAGGTGTTGGCAGGGCTCTGGGGTAGAGATGCTAATCTACCAGTCATAGAAAACATAAATAGAAGTGGGTGAATATTTCCACCAAGAATTCTGGGAGGGGAGTATCATAAAAAAAGAACAAAATTGACAAAAGATGGGCATTTGGTTAGAAATGGTAAACACCTTCCTGATTGGAAGTACCATATAAATGTTTATGGAACAGTTTCCTAAATGATAACAGCAGAAAGCACTGACAGCAGAAAGAAAATTAGAGCTTTTAAGAAATTAACTAAATTGTGAATTAACTAAATTTAATTAGTAAATAACTGCTATTCGGTTACTATATCTCATTTATGCTCACTAGTGCTATTTTGTTTCTCTTTCCTTTAATGAGCTCTGTGGAACTTAAGCTATAACCAATGGATCTAAGACATGTCACTGTTTTCACAAGTTAAATGGTTTGACTTTATACAGCTTTTGTCAGGAAATGAATGAGATCTCCTTCCACAAATTTGGCAGGCAGATTTATGATTGGGAGAAGTGGTATAGAACAAGTGGTCAAGCAATTCCTAAAATTCATTCACCACACTGCCATAAATTTTTTAGGTAAGAAAACAATGAACTCACATGGAATTAGATGATTTCTTAGTCAAGGCATAGTATGCTCCAATCAGTATCCCTTGCTCCCCAACCCCTGTCCCAAGTCTCATGGGGGTGATGAGGAACAGTGCCAAGTGGATGCTGTACACTCAGTGATATGTCACAGCCTGGAACTCTGGGTTTAGGAAATTCTTAATACTAATAGGGGCTGCTGGCAAACGTGCCCACCCTTCCCTCTAGACAGAGAGGTTAGGTTTATTTATTATTTATTAACCCAGGAATTAAGTAAACATTCTTTGGGAAGAGGTGGGAAATTTGCTCTTTAAAAAGTCTATCTGGATCTCTGTTTTTAGAGAAATACTTACTCTAGCTTTGAAGTTTCTTTGAAAAGTGAATGTCCTTCTAGGGGCTCAGAAAGCATGCAAAAATGCCAGAATTATGGAGAATTCTGTCTGAGGACTGTGACTTAGTAGAATGTGCTTTGGAAGGAGAGAAGTGAATTCAAATCCTAACTGTGATATTTATTTCAGGACAATTGACAAATTGACATAGATTCTTTCATCATGAAACCCCCTCATCAGTAAATATATGAATTGTTTCATTGCTGTACAATTCTGTAAAGACTGTAATAAGAGAACTTAGTGCAATGCTAAGCATATCTTAAATGCTCATTAAATTTGATGGCCTGCCTTCCTCTGTCTCCCAAACTCATTCTGCTTCTGAGATGACTCATCAACATTACACTTTGTGGTGCTACAGGTAAGAGGGTGGATAGCATCTATTTTAAGTGAAAAAATGATTAACATGTGAAATGTTTGCCCTAGAAAATTGACAATAATTCACTAGCTTTGTAAGCTGGGAAAGCCATCTGACCTACTTGGCTCTCAATTTCTTCATTTTGACCTAAGAAAATTATTCTAAATGATATTTATTTTTTTAGATTCAAATTATTTTTATATCTCTACCAGGTAGAGCATAATTTTTAATTTATTTTATGTATTATATTTTTCTTGGACTGTGTATTGCTTGCTATTTTTAAACAAATTTTAAAAAAATTTATTTTGCCAACAACACAGTACAAACATTCTCACAACCAAACAGAATGTTTCTAACCTACACTTGTTTACAAAGCAGTCATACATATACATATTAGGAATGCCTTTCTTTTCTCCTTTTCATAAGGTTTCCTTAATAGGTACATATTTATTGCAAGATTAAAGAGGTTTCACAAAAGAACCAATCTTCAAAGATTCACAGAAATCAATGAATATAATCTGAAGTGACACAATTCAAAAAAATAATATTTGGTATAGGATTTGTTTATATACTTGCTTTGGCATCCAAGTGTCCTTTGTGTATTATGATTGCATTTCAAACAAAAATGGAAGTGACACTGAAAGCTGGCTGAGGAAACTGGATGGTCCATGGACCGTTTCACTCTTGAACATGAACCTCACCTCTCACAATGATAGGCCCTGACAAATTCTACCTCCTGATTTCCTTTGTGGACTGTGGACTTGTTTCAATGTACAGATTTAGGATTTATCTTTTATCACAAATTTGCATGCATTTATTAAACAGTCATATCTACCACAAAGTTGGATATCATATAAGAGCTGATTCACACACACACACACACACACACACACACACACACACAAATGAAAATAGAACAAGACTCAATGCAGATATGTTAGAAGAAAACAAAGAGGTTAAATTAGGAGCTCAAAGTGGGCAAACCTCATCTTGCCTAAGAATCTGCCTGCAATCAGAAGATGTCTGTGGGTCAGAATGCTGGGGGAGGAAACTCAGCATAGGCCGAAAGTGGAAGTAATTATTGCTGGTAGACACTTAAAACACATCAAGAAATAGAGAACAATAATGTGGGTGATAAAGAAATTGTTCTCAAGAAGTGCACATACCCTATTGAGATAGTTCAATAAAACATTCTTCAACAACCACTACTGCACTCCTATTGTATGCAAAATACTCTCATCCCATTCTCTCAAACTGCAATCAGAGAACTGAGAGAAGCAGGATTTGGTCTAGTTTATAGTGTGTTTCAATGCCAGGTATAAAAGTAGACCACACATTTTGGTATTTTTCTACCTGTGCCTTTGTTGGGGTACAGGTAAAAAATTCCCCTACCTTTCTGGGGCTTTTTTGAACTGGTGAAGGAAATTATAGGAGACAGACAGATTAATAGGAAAAAAAAAAGAACCAATTTAACTACATATGTACAGAGAATTTGTATGGCTATAAATCCTAGTGTGAATGGGGCAGATTGAGGGATAATGTTCTTGAGCTAATGTATGGAATTGTGGTCTAGATAGTCTGGGAGAAAGGAGGGGGCTAACATACAAAAAGGGACAGTAACTATAAAATCAGATGTTCTACATAATTTCCTCTGCCATAAGATAGGTTTCTTTTATAAAAAGTTTCTTTCTGGATAAGACCTTAAAGCTGGATAATCTTATCTGTTTAAGGAAATGGTTCTAGTTTCTCCTGTAGCCTTTAAGACCTTCATTGACCTTAACTTTCCATACAAAAGTAACACCTATTGGGAAGAACCTGCACTACGCATTTTGGGGGGAAAATATCTGAATATTTTGGGGAGCCCTATCCTTCTTTATCATATCACATTATTTGTACAAAAAATTTATTTTAGCCAAGAGCACTAGCTTAACACTGTGTTTAAACAAGTGAGATTTTCAACAGCAAAGATGTTTAAATCTTTGTTAAACTATAAATAGTTTAAACAAGATTGTATAAATGTTGTTGACTTTTTGTGCAGATAGAATTTTCTCAACAAAACTCCATTTACCAATTTTATTCTTTGATCAATATTCTATGTTATGCTTTTAAACCATTTCTATCTTTTTGTCACTTTTATTTTTACTTTGCTAAAAATTGTCTTTATTGTGATCAATGTTTTTTTAGTGTATTGTACAATGAATAATTGATAGATCAAGGTTTTGGGTTCATATTGAATCTCATCAATTCCAGCCTCTGCAATTTACATGGAGGACTTTCATGTTTACTAATTCTACAAAATTCATTTTTCAGTTATTTCTTAAGATTTAAATTATATTAGGAATATCTGATGTTTCTATCAATTTTTAGTCAAAAGAGGATGCTACATGCAGTTTTAGTTACTCTCAGTTATACTTTCTTCACTTGTTTCTACGATGTCTACTTTTTCTTGAATCAATTTTTGCAGTACTTAGAGTTCCTACAGCACATTATCCTTGAGTCAGTTTTCAACCTCACAAAATTTATTATGTGAAATTTTAGCTTACAAGATTTTTATAAGCTTAACTTTTTTTGGCTTAGTTGTTGCACTTGTCACATTTACTAACACACATTCCTTATTTAAGGAAGTTATTAGGTACATCATTCAATTATCCTCAGGATCAAAATGTAGTGGCCAATACTTTCTTTACATCTGAGGATATGGGAAGCAAAATGAATGAGAATGACTATACAAAAATGATTATTTATACTTCTCCCCCATCCAGTCTTGTTTATGCTTATACACTTGAGCATAAAAACAATCTCTAGTCTCAGTCCCTGAAATCTCTAGTCCGTGAAATCTTGGCTTATTGAAGGCAAAGGTATTCATCAGTTTCTCATTCATTGGCATCTTCTCAGTGGCTGTTAATGGCCAGCTAGTGAAGAATTGAGTGCATTTTCAAGAAAATCATCCAAATCATCTCTTTTGTGGGCATTACTACAATTCAGAAGATCCACATTCCATTATAATACCAGAATTCCCAAAGAAAGAAAAGAAAGGCTGAGATTTAAGAGATATAAACTAAAGAATGAACCTTGGTAAACCTAGTTAAAGATGGCAAGTTGAAAACAGATTTATCTCTGTTTCTTTCCAAAACTTAACTGAACTGATGAAAGGAAGAAAAGATATTTTTAAAAAGCCTAAAGGACAAAAGAAAAGGAGAAGCAATGAATTCAATAAAACTTTGGAAACTATAAAGCAAATTAACTTAGTGGCAATTGAAGTAAACTGAGCTGAGAAAACCAAATTCTAACTAAAAGAACAGAAATCTAACAGACATCAAATTTGCCCTGTTTCTACAATTCCTCTTCAAGATCTCGGGTATTTGTAGCACCTGGAAATACTGGGCATGAAGTAAAAGTAGCACTGAAACAGGAGGATTTTTTTTTTTTTAAAGATTTGTTTATTTATACAAGCACTGTGTACAGTCAGAGGCACAGGAGGGTGAGAGAATTCACCAGAGCCAGAGCGGAGAGCAGAACAGGCAGAGTGACAAAGTACACTGCTGAGGGGAGCAGCGGGCGGCAGGAGAGGTCTGCGCGCCCTGTGGGACCCTCACCAGGTGGCTGGGGATTGAACTGGGGCTGCAGAGGCTGCGGGCAGCTTTGCAACCCAGCTCTCAACCGCTGCACCACTGGGGAGGCCCGAAACATATATATATATATATATATTTTTAATTTCTGTTAAGCAGTAGCTAGTCTTTCCAATCCCCTCTCTGATCATGTTTAGGAAATACCTTTGTTCACCTTCTGGCCCCCACCCCAAACTCCACACACATATACCAACAATGGTTGGTTATTCCCTGGAAAGGATCAAATGGAAGGTTACAGTGCCAGCATGTGATACAGAATGAGATCTTCCTACCTGTCTGTGAAATGTGCTCAGGTGCATACAGAAGGTTATATTTTGTGCACTCTTTTTAAATTATTTCATGAAGATATTAGACACGGACACATGTTGTGCTAGTTGCAAGTGTCAAGTATGCTTGTACAGACATGCTGGCATAGAAACACAGTCTGATTATCGTTGAGTACATATAAACTATGAATCCTGCCTCACCCATCCTTCATTCTGAAAGATGCCATTTATTTTAGATATAAATCGACAACCAACCCACACAGACCTGCTGTTGCTGTGATACTAACACTGTAAATTATTTACTGCATTTTAGAGAATTTGTCATAGAAATGAAGTTGGAAAGGGAAATGCATAACGAAACAAATATTCTCATATGTTAGGAAGCTACTGTAACATTTTTGTCCTTAATTCTCTATCACAATCTGCAACAGGTTAAGAGTTATGGGATGAGGCAAAAAAGGAAAATTCTGAATACATTTCTAACAAGTTTTCATCTGCTTAGCCCAAAGATTTCACAATGCAGTTTTCATTAGATACAGCTCAGGGTTCAATTGAGAATCGAAAAGTTTTCTGAATCCACCATCTTCTAGGCACCTGCTGAGCCAGGCACAATTGGCTCACACCTGTTTTTCCCAAGTTTACTGCAGCCTGTACACTGTAAGCTAATGGGCTTTCACTCGTTCCCAGACACTCTTGTATATTGTCACCAACTGGTACAATACCTTCAGGTCAATACTTGCTACTCTGCACTCTGATTTGAATCTACATATAATATTCCTCTTTCCCTCTCCTTTTCTTTACAAACACTACATATCACTGGCATGAGCAAACAGAAATTCTCAACAGCAAAGGTAGATGTTGGTTGCAATGAGAAGCAGATACAATTTTTATATATAAGTGGTTTAATTATAAAACCCAATCTCTGTGTGCCAGCACTGGCACTAGCAATGGGAATGTCTTCAGCACAATTGTCCCATGGGTCTTGCATCATTGTCACTATGTCTTATGTTAACTGGTCTCTGAAAGTGTAGAATGGGCATATTATCATCAGTATTTATCTCTAACAAAAGTCACTCTCTGAAAGTAAATGTTATCTAGGGGCATACACACAAATTTTATGTGGCATCATGAGGCATATGTTTGGGATCACATTTAGATCCCAGATCTACCATTTACTAGATGAATCTCAACAAGTTGTATAACTTTCCTAAGCCTCAGTTCCTTCAAATGGAAAAAGTGGTAAAAGATGATGTTTGCCTCATTAAATTAATGTGGACAATTAATAATAGAGATCATATGGAGATCATTTTCATGTAGAATAGCCATAGAAACTAGTCCAGAGACTCCTAGTAGGTACTCAAGTGCTAATAGGTAATTTTACCAGAAGATAGCTTTGCTGTTGAGTTATTATTGCATAATGATTATGTCTGTTGAGAAGGTATTAGAAGACTTAAAATAGTAAAGAACTTCAAGACTGTTTTCCTTGGCCTTAGGGAACAACGAATAAATATATAAGTGAATACATAAATATATAAAGAAATAATGTATCCAAAAGATGTAGCCTTTCCTTTTTGGCTCCTTGAACAGAGAGATCTGACTCCTTTCAGAGACTGGCTCCCACTGGCGGTGTTGGTATATATAAACCACTTTTACTTTCCAGTTAGTATAGATGAAATTTTGCCTCTCAGTGTGGCCTTGTATCAGTTATGCCAAGCCAGTGACATCTCTCTGGCAAGAAAGTGTCTCATAAGCTCCATTTTCATCTTTCAGTGACAATTCTATGTCAAGTTCATTTTAACAATCAACCTTTGGAGAAATTTCTGGGGCCACTAACCATCTCTACCAAAGGCTGCCTTTGTAAAGTATTTTGTTTTAAATAGAGAATTCTTTTCAGATATCCCTAGAGATATGGCACATTTGAAGTGGACCTAAGAGAGAGCCTGACATTCAATGTGATCTAGAACTTCTCCTCATCTCCTCTGATTCCTTGAGCTATGACAAAAGAAACAGAAAATGAAGACATGAGAAAGATAAAGGGACCTCCCATTAAGAGTCAGAAATTGATTTATTTGTGTGCGTGTCACCTGAAAAACCATTATGAAACATGAGGGCAGAGATGTTAATGACTCCCTTTAATATGAAGACGTGGCCCTCAGAACTGTATCACTAGGGCTGTATTGGTAAATTCAGCAGATTGTTGCTTAAACCAGGGATATGGAAGTGGACCATATGTATATTAGTAAACATATTCAAGAATTCACATATTTTAAAGGAAAAATAGATAAGAGTTTTACCAGCTATTTGAGGGAAATAAGAGGACAAAAAAATCAGTGAAATGAGCTAATTACAGAGGAACCCATCACTGTCTTAACAGATGAGAGAAGAGAATATTCAGACATGAACTTTTTCAGGCTACTCAGCACTCACAATGTCAGAAGTGTGAAATGGAGGCTATTCATCCACTGCGATTCCAATTAATGGCCAAAAGAAATGGCCAAAAGACCAGATGGAGTTTTCTACCCTCCTCATACCTTGATTAAAAGCAGGGCCAGAATTAAATTTTGTGGAACATAATGCTTATGCATTGGGAAAAGAAGCCCTTTGAAAAAATGAATTCATATTAGGAATACACCATTACGAAGGTCACGCCAAAGAGCTGGGAAGGGGCTCATGAAAATGACAAGCTTATGTGTCATTAGTCTGACAATCTACCCATCTCTGGTAAAAAAGATATTAATGCTGACCATGCTTTGCTGTTTGAATGCTTTCTTTGGTCCCCATCTCTGTAATAGCTTTTTATAACTGCCCTGGTTGAATTGGGGGTTGGCAAAAAACAAAATAGTCAAATGAAATGGAATTCCATTTGCTATGAGAAGTAGATTTTAGCTTTCTCTCTATTTTGCTCTATGAAGTAGCCTAATGAAAAAAAAAAGTTTATTAAAAGTAACATAATACAAATTAGTTTGGAAAAAAGAAATAAAAGAACATATACAAGGATCATGTTATTGTATTTCTTCCTATTGTATTTTACAAAGGCCTGTGTGTGCATCAGTGTGTGTGTGTGTGTGCCTGTGTGTGTGTTGAACCAAATAGTATTCACAACACAGTTGTTCTATCAGATGTTGCCTTAGTGTAATAAAAGATTAAGGACTGACTTTTTCTTCTCTTTCTCTCTCTGATAATTTGCATATGTTTTTATTTACTTTGGGGATCTGGGAGGAACTTCATTCTATAATCAAGTTCAATGTTAAAGTTTTTTGGGTTTTAATATAAAAATAATAGAGATTTAGAAGGTTGGGCACCAAATTACCATCCATGAAAAAGTATATTTAGATATGGGTAGTGAAAACCTTGGCAGAATTTAACTCCCTAAAACTGAATTGCTGCAAAAGCAAACTTTCCCTAAGGCTTAGGGAATCCCTGACTAGATGATTGGCTGGCTTCTGGAATGGGGTCTTGATCTATAATTCCCACCCCCGTCATTTATCATCTCTCATTTAGAGGGAGCTGGGAGAGAGAATGCATTTTACATTAAAAAAAAAAAAAGTTTTAATGCATCTAAACAAATACTCCAGAAACAGTAAAAGCTTTTTTGGGTGACTGCCATGATGCCATTCTCCACACAATATATCTCAGAGATAATTTTCAGTCATTTCTTTTTTTATGCATTTGTAAGGCAAGAAAAAAAAAAGCAGGGCTACAGATTATCTTTTTACAGTATATGAATTCCATTGACACTTTTTTCACCAACTTCTTTTTAAAGACTGAGTATCTCAGAAAGCCACTATTTTTTAGAAGCAGAATGTTGTGGCAAAGAAAGCATGCATTACATGTAAGGAAACTTTGATTCTTGTCTTACATCTCTACTGCTAGGCATCCGCTATCTCATTTTGAAAAGAGGAAGATTATTCTTACATAATACTGACAATTCCTTCAGATTTAACATTCTATGATTCTTTGATAGGTTTATTTTGTTGCTCTTTTCTTGATTATTTTGAAGTGTTATCTCGGTAACCATTAGAATGCATTGCCTCTCTTTGTGCAGAGTCCCCGCTCCTTAGTTCAGCATCTATTGTTCAGCTCAGCTGCTAGTAGACTTTAAGGGCAGCAGAGAATATCCAGATCCTATATTCTTTCTGCAGCCCAGCAAGTGCACATTTCTTCAGGAGTTTTTTTTTTTGCTTCCCAAAAATACATATATGAGTATACATATATTCATTTGACATTTCTTCTTGGCAACTTCTACAGGTCAAGGACCATTGTGGGCAGTAGGAATACAATAGTGAAGGACAAGCAGTTTTTCTCTTTTCAAAATTACTTAGGGCCTAGTTGGGGTGGGGGGGAGCAGAGATAGATTAAATCATGTAAGCAAGAGAAGGTGAAAATGCAATCGCGATGAGTGCCACCATTGATAACCACGTGTTGCTATCAAAATCCACAATATCATATATGTCCTGTTCAGAGAGGTCTAAGAGACCTTCCCTAGAAATTAATGGCTAGCTCCCAATCAAAATGTCATCTTAGAGTTAAGTGTAAAAGGAAGGACAGATATCCGTGTAAAGGACATGTTACATGAAAATGTCCTGTGAAGGCCAGAAATGAACACAGTATGTGGGAATAAAGAAGGCAAATGTGGCTGAATACCCAAAAGTAAAGAAGAGCCTGAGATGAAATGGAAGGCATTGGTAGAGTTTTCAATATGCAAGACCTTTTGCTCCAGTTAAGTTGTATTTTTATTCTAAGAGCCAAGAAAATTATGGATGAGTCTTCAGTAGCATAATTAGATTTACTTACCAATCATCTTTCACTTGAGAAAGGAAAAGAGATGAGGCAAATTTGTCTATGGTTAGAGAGTGAGGAATGAAACAGTGATGTAATAGCTTTATTATTATTCAGGATTCTGCTCTGGACTAATAAACCTAAGTGTCCTTGAATATCTCATTTCTTTAGAATATATCATAGGACTAGCAGGGACAACTCCAAGGGGACACTCAGAAGCTATCTTTATTAGGTTTACTTCTGCATTATTTATGTTATTGAGATGGACATAGACATCTGAAGGACAGGCATAGTTCTCACAGGATTCCCAGAAACTAGACTTGCAGCTCTGCCAGGTGAGAGGAAATAACACAGCTGCATGATCTCCAGGAACATTTTTTGATGAACTTGCCAAGCTGCCCAACATAGAGGACTGAACATTATGAACTTATTCTGGTAATTCATCATGGGTCCTGATCATAGTTCTATATTTTCTCCCATTTTTGAAATGAATGCATATATCTTATTTATATGCATATGCCTTCCATTTCATCTCAGGCTCTTCTTTACTTGGGTGTTCTGCCATGAACAATTCCCATGCCAGCTAAATAGCACCTCAAACAATTTGCTAATGAACAATCACTAGTCAAAAAAATTGTTGCTTAATGTATGAAATAACCAGGAATTTCTCCTCCATTCTGGCTTAAAATGCCCCATGGTTCTTGGATAGTGTCAAGACATTACATTCCTGTCTTAAGCCTCCACCTTTCTCTTGGAATCTAGGGTAGGGATTCTAGATCCACACTTCAACCTTCCCACACCCTAAAGCTATGCCACAAGAGTCTTTCAGCAGATGATATCATAATGTTGTTTCATATAATAAAACTCACCAGACTTTTAACCAGCTCTGGCTCTAGTTAATAAACAAAATACAGGTTTGTAACACATCGGACTCCCAATCAATTCCATTTACTTTGTTCTATGACCATGTCCACTTATTGACTTGTCAGTATCAGAAATGGTGGACTTGATATAAGTCATAGGTGTAGAGACAAGTGAAATCATTGAAAATGAGTAAGACAAGAGGAAACGTGATTTTATAATGATGTATGGACTAGTCAATCACAAGAAATTAAGGTATTTCTATGTTCCTTTTTATGCCCCACAAGATCAGAATATCTTCCACTCGAAATAAAATTGTTCCCTGACAAAAACAAGCTGATAATGGGAAAAAAGTAAACATCAAGCTATCTTTGAATAACTTCAGAAGACGCAGTGATTTTAATGACCATTAAATAAACACCATCACAAGCAACAAAAAGAGAGAAAATACAAGATTTGATAACTCTGTGCAGTGATACCTTTTGTTTTCCTCCCTCTTTTGAACAAAGTGGTTAGAATACAGGACAGTTTATGAGCACAAGTGGCAATATCTTGCTGCTGCTACTAGAAGTTTTCACATTTATTTTTGTTGCTTCTCCAAATAAGGTTAAATGGATTTTATTTGCTTTCAGGTAGCCTAAACAGACAATTCATCATCTTTTTTTCTCCTATTTTTTTTTCCATTCCTTGAGATTTTTATTAAAATGAGAATAGAATGGTTAGTGACTGTGATCATTAGCTTGCAGAGGCTGGCTTATGAAACAGATTGTCAGTGCCATAAACACAGGCCTAGGAATTCTGTCATCCAGTCCCTGATGTGGCATGTCAATTCTCGGGGAATAGCTTATCCTAAATAGTGTTTGCTGTTATTCATAAATATATAATGACAATGATCCTTAAGTAAACTTTGTCCAAATCACTCAATCCTGCACTAGTAATGACTGTACACCAGTAAAAAGCAATGAGAGGCAGCTGCTCCACACTGTTCATAATATTAGCCATTATTCAAATACTGTGCCACTCACCCTCCACAGCTGAAAGGCTAGTCTCCAGAATTTGTAAGAATTAATTCCCTGCTGTGGAATTTCAAAATTCCCAAGGTCAAATGAGCAGAGAAGATAAAACAAATGAGAACAAAAATGTGAAATGAGTAATGAAAAGGAAAACATTTTAGACATCAGAGGAACAACATAGTTTTCACTAGAATTTATAGAAATTAAGAAAGAATTATGTTTAAAAAGACTCTATTTAGCTACTCTAAGGCATTAAAAATGAAAAATAGGTATCATATTCTTGTGTAAAAATCCTGTATTATAACAATATTGTTTCTCCCTAAACTGATCTATAACATTAGTACAATCACAACCAAAATACTAAGGTGATCACGTATTTTATGTAGGGGAAAAAATGCATATAGAAAAGTCAGGAAACTGGGCCTCCCCAGTGGCGCAGTGTGTTGAGTGCCGCACTGTGAAGCTGTCCACAGCCTCTGCAGCACCAGTTCAATTCTCTGCTGGCCAGGGAGATTCCCACATGGTGTAGCAGACCTCTCCTGCCTCACCCGCTGTTCCCCTCAGCAGTGTCTTCAGTCCATCTGCCTGTTCTGTTCCCTGCTCTGTCTCTGGTGAATCCTCTCACCCTCCCGTGCATCTGGCCTGTACCCCAGTTCTTGCATAAATAAATAAATCTTTGGGAAAAAAAAAGAAAAGTGGGGAAACTATGAAAATAATAATGAAGAGAAATTAGCAACTGAATATTAAAATACGTTAAGCTACAATATTTAAATAGTTTACAACTAACCCAGATTATTGGAAGAACAATGGAGAAGGGAAATCATACACAGAAATAAGTACTTCATGGGATTTAACATAGGATAAAAGTGAATAAAGGAAAAATGATTTAGCAATTGTTAGGAGAACTGGCTAGTGATTACAAAAACAATAGTTCAATTATTTAAGAAAATTCTTATATGACATTAAATCCCAAATAAGGTAAAAAATGAAAAAGTGTATCATTAGAAAAAAAGAAAGTGATTCTATAAGGATGAAAGTAAAATACTGACTTTTCCCCTAAAACTCCTGAAGCAGATAATTGAAAATAAGAAGCCATAAAAATATTGACAAATTTTTTAGGGCCTCCCAGGTGGCGCAGAGGTTGAGCGCTGGGTTGCGAAGCTGCCCGCAGCCTCTGCAGCGCCAGTTCAATCCCCGGCCACCTGCAAGGGTCCCACATGGCTCGCAGACCTCTCCTGCTGCTCGCTGCTCCCCTCAGCAGTGTACTTCGGTCCTTCTGCCTGTTCTGCTCCCTGCTCTGGCTCTGGTGAGTTCTCTCACCCCCCAGCGCTTCTGACTGTACCCAGTGCTTGTATAAATAAATAAATACATAAATCTTTAAAAAAAAATATATTGACAAGTTTTTGTAAAAATTTGTAATTCCAGACACTCCTCAATACCATAAGTCAAGTCAATAGATAATGATAATTGGGAAAACTCTTTCAAGCCCATAGGATATCTTAAGGACTAATATCTTCAATATTAAAATAATTTCATAGGTAAAATTTTAAAACTATTTAAAGGAAAAACAAGGAACTATGTATAAATAATTCATAGAAACACAAGACATTAATGTTTCATTAGCATAAGAAAAAATCAAACTTAAATATAATTAAATTAGTTTAGCCTAAAAATATGAACATGTTCTATATATTAAAGTGGGGACAATTTTGATATTACCTAACACTGAAGGGAAATATACCACAACAGTTGATTTAGGCTAGTGGAAATTTAAATTGATACATTTTGTACAACCTCTGGCAATATCTATAAAAACATAAAACCCACATATACTTTGATACAACAGTTGCACTCTAGAAATTAATTCCATGGAGATACTCATCAATTTTGCAAAACATTTATATAAAGGTTCATTACAACATTCTTTATAATAATAAAACAGAACAAGCTATACAACAAAATAAAAAACCCTAGAAACAACCTAAATCCATAAAAAGGAACTGATTAAATCATGTAGTGATTAAAATGAATGAAGTGAATCTATTTATAATGTATATTTACTGTCCTAGTTGCCATATCATGTGAAAAAAAAATGTGACAGTACATATTCTCCTTTTTTCCTCTTAAAATATGAATTACACATGAGCTTATATAGTTAAAACTAAACAATACATTTTTTAGTTCATACTACACTCTTGAGAAGTAATGATTGTGAGCTTCAGTTGTCTCTAATTTACAATCTAAATTTTAAAGCTAACCAGTTACTTCTACTTCTGTCTATGCAAATCTCACTTATTCAGCTACAAGGATAGAGGGTTGACGACCCTTAACTCTCCAAATATTTGCCTTTAATTTACTAGGACAAATGGGAACACTACAATGGAAGCAAATAGATTGAGTGAATTATTTATACTAGAAAACAAATAAGTATTACAGATCGATGGATGTTATATAATGGCAAAGATGTCTAAACAGCAATCTATAAATAACAGCAGTTTTAAGTACCCAGGTTTCTGGGTAAAAAATAAATCCTATCAATTCTATCACAATATTAATCATGCTGAAACTTTCTACACTCTGAATTAATTCCAAAAGACAAGATGGAAGTTTCAGAAAGAGAGAAAAGAAACTTTTCAGCAGCACATGCTGGCATAGCTTTCTCCAGTGTTGTAAGAAAAATAAACATATTTTTGACTCATGGATAAGAGTAGGGATGTGGGGAGGTCAGTCATCCTGCCCCACCCTAGGTCAATCCAAATGAGGGCAGAATGGAATAAAGGTGAGTTCAACTGTCCTTTACAGACACTACTCAGGATAAGCCTATGTCCTAGGTTTGATGGAGGTATTAAATACTGGAGGAATATAAAATGCTTAGTAAGAATGGTGCCTGGCACATATTAAATGTTCACACAATGTTATATTGTATTCACTCTTTCTAGTCATGCTTAAAAACTGCCATCTGATCGGGGGGGGTGTCTGATATTCTTTCTCTTATTCCTATACCATGCACCTATGTAAAACTCTGAAACATGACAACAGGCATGCTCTTTGACTCTATGTCCCACTCTTTGTGCCATTAGGCATCTGTTGGTCTTGCCCGTTTCCCACAATATTATAAAAATTATAGGGTACAGGCTGCACACATTCATCTCTTAGTTTTCTCTAGAACCTGCACACACACAACAAATTCTCAATGAATGTTGTTTCCCTAGCTTGCTGACAGCCGGGGAGATGTAGGGTTTCAGGTTCTGATGTTTATTGCCTGCGTCATACAACCGAGTAACCAGTTAACCAGGCATCCAAGGAAGAAATAACAGACTGATCAGAACTTATGGTAACAGTTCCTGTGGGTCGATTTCAGAATTCACCTTCTCACTTGTGTGTTTAGCTCTGTTTCTAGAAGAGACATTCTGTGTCTACAAGTCATAATTTCCTTCGGGATATGGGCTGCCATACAAATGGAAGCAATAAGTACGGGAGAAGCTGCTTGCTTTCTCAAGCTTGGTAAATATCCTACCAGGAGTGCTCACTTTACCAGGAGAGAAATAACGAAACAGTCGTAAGATGTCTGCAGGATAAAAAAAAAAAAAATGGTTCAGGGCCTCTCTGGTGGCACAGGTGTTAAAAACAGCACTATCAAGCTACCACCAGCCACTGCAGCATGAATTTGATCCCCAGCCAGCCAGGGAGCAACCCACATGGTGCAGCAGACCTTTTCTGCCTCACCCACTGCTCCCCTCAGCAGTGTATTTCAGTAGATCTGCCTGTTCTGCTCCCCACTCTGTCTCTGGTGAATCCTCTTATCCCTTGTACCTCTGGCTTATACCCCAGTTCTTGTATGCATAGATAAATAAATCTTTAAAAAAAAAAAGGGTTCATTAGTTGGATGTTAAAGAAATGAATTTAGATAGAAACAACAGGGTAACAAAGGAAAAATCATGGAATTAATTCCATATTCAATGTAATTATATTCAGTTAATCCCAATTAATACAAATAGATGGAGTACTTGGAGGGGAGAAAAAAAAACACAACAAAAAACTCATGCTTAATTTTTTAACTAAATTGAAATTTGTCCTAAATTATCCTTTAGGGAAGTAAAAAGAATCACAAAACTGGGATTTAAGCCACATCTACACTTCAGTGCTGGTGATTTTCTTTTCCCATGGGTGGGTCCAGAATGTCTAGGTAGGAAGGGATTTCAAGAGGCCATCTGGTTAGAAGAGAAGGACTTGCTTTGAATTGTCTGGGCAGAGCAAACACCCTTTCTTGTGCATTTGGGGTAGTGGCACCCCATGACACATGGCGGTCATTTTCACAAATAAGAGAATGGATGCAGACCAGCTTTCCCAGGAATAGCTTGTTACTATTTCTCTAAATGATCAAAGGAGCAGCAGATAATCCTTGAGTTGCCTGGAGCAAGTCCTCTGCCATATAACTAAGTTTTCTCATCTATAAAATAGCTAGACAAGATCAATTCTGGTATCCTGCCATTCCTTTATTAGTAAAATGTCTTTAATGTCTAAAAACTGGATTTTTAGATTTCATGAAACTAAATCCTCATTATGTAAACTCTGTTCTAGCAAAAATAAACTACGGCAAAGCTCATGTTGACAAGAAGGTAGTACAGAGGCAGTCTAATACAGCAATGGGCTTAGTTCTCTGCTTCAGAACCACCTCTACCACTCCAGCTGTGTGTCCTGGGAAAACCCCTACCTTGCTAAACCTCAGCTCCATCATCTGTGGAGACAACAGTTCTCACCTCATGGTTGTTGGATCTCCCAGGCTGTAAACACAGAATGCTGGTTGTTGTCATTATTAAGAAGCCAATAAAAATAAATCCAAAGGCAACAGTAGAGAAATTCATATTTTATGGACCAGAAAAGGCCTCTCTGAATCAGTATCATATCTACAAAGGACATTTTAACCAAGTATAACCAGCTGCACAGTTATATTGTCCTTCAATATTAAAATGTTCATTTAATTTTTAGTAATTAGCAGCAAGGTTATTGCAGTAACATTTCTCTAGAAGGTTCCTTCCCTCCTGTGTTTCTTAAAAAAAAATAAATAAATAAATTGTGTGTCTGATTAAAAACTCTTATCACCTCACACAACAGACACTATTTTGATTTCTCCTTTTAACTGCAGTGAGGTCACACTCCTGTGTGTGTGACATAGCAGTGGGTTGCTATGGAGATGATAGCTTTATCAGCAACTCTGCTATGCAGTGACTTCACAGCAAGGTTACCAAGAAGCAGATGGGCTGTGAAGGAGACAAACCCCCTTGTCTAAACACAAATAGCATTGATAATTAATTAGCTAAAGCAGCAGGGGAAATTATGAAAATGTGTGAAAGGTAAAGGATTTTTTTTTATTATAAATTTGATAGTTCTAGTCCTTTTGCTAAAGGAAAATCATATCCCTCCTCCCGGCCCTTCCGGGAAGGTTGCATGGTATACTTAACAAATATAGCACTAACTGATTTCAAACATGCTGGGTTGTACCTTCTGGACCGATTGATTTTTTTTTTTTTTTTTAGTAAAGAAGCAAAGTTACCTTTTGCAACTATGTTTTTTAAAATCTAAAAAAGAAACTGCAAAACAAAACAAAACCATCTCAGATTATTGAGGTGGTTAAAGGATTACGGTTCCACATATTTAGATATCTAAAGGCACGCTTGGAGCATACCAGTCACCTATTTGAAAATGCCTCCTTTGATGATAAAGGCTCTTGTATTAATCTTCTATGGTTTTGATGAAAAAATACCACAGACTGTGTGAATTAAACAACAGAAAGTTATTTTTTTCACAGTTTTAGAGAAAGAAATCCAAGGTTAAAGTCTAGTTTCTTTTGAGGTCCTTCACCTTCACTTGAAGATGGCCACCTTCTTGCTGGGCCCTCACATGATTTCCCTTCTATGCACAAGTATCCTGAAGTCTCCTACCTTGTGTGTGCAAATCTTTTCTTCTTATAAGGACACCAGACAGATTGAATTAGGGACACACTAACAGCCTCATTTTAACTGAATCGCCTCATGAAAGGTCTTATTTCACAACAGTGTCATATTCTGAAGTATTGGATGTTAGAGCTTCAGTATATGAGTTTGAGGAGGACACATTTCAGTCCATAACAACCCTGTTCTTATAAATTGGATAAAAATCAATTGCTGGGAATTGTATGGGGACTATAACCAAGATGACAATGCATGCATTGTGCAAAAATGAAAAATGATGTAAAAATAAATAGAATAAAATGTTTTAAAAATAAAAAAAATGTTTAAAAATGTAAAAAAAAATCAATTGCATAGCACTGTATAGCATCTTTCCTAACCAGATGTCTACCTTTTACAGCATATGCCTTCAGAAATATCACCAGAAGTATCCATTGGCTGCAAACCAGATTACGCGATGTTCTGCAAATACCCCATGTGTCAAGGGACTCTGCCTTTGCCACCTCTCTTCACCTTCCTCACAAACTTCTGCTCAGCATCTTTTTCAAATAATGTCTCCTCTTTGATGCCTTTCCTGACTACTGGACCCTCTGGCAGGGTTAATCCTTTCCTCTACACTTTGCACAGAACTTATTGGAGTTTTTTACATTTGGCCTAATTTTATGTGTATACAAATCTGTTTTTCCTAATAAATGGTGAGGGCTGAAAGAGGGCAGGTTTGTATTCTAATATATTATTTTATAATCCATATTTTCCCCAGTTCACAGAGCTTCAAAATACCTTCCGTATTCTAAGAGCCAAAACACTTCAAAGTTGTAAGGAAAAAAACTGTCTGTTCTAATATATACACAACCCTTGAGAAGCTGCAAAATGCATGAGTATAGAGGTACACATGTGGAAATATTTTCACTCAAGTGCAGGTAGTATATATGCATCTTCCAAGAACATATTCTGAGTTAGGCTTACCACCCAAGGTTAGTCATCTTGTTCATTACACTTGCAAATGGCTCCATTGTGTATGAGTTGGGTTTGAGGCTTGCCTTTTCTCCAGGAATAGGTACAGAAGAGCACATTTCACCAGCGACAGTTAAGAAATGAACTCTTGTGTCCAACCATGTTATCCACAGCTTCTAGTGTGAATAGAAGACTAAATACTAGGGATCACTCCTTTTCAGTCAGCTCATACAGTCCTGCAGCACTGTGTTATCTATAAAGCCGCTAGGTTTTTGAAGCAGAGAACTTGGCTGCAACTGGTTGTATTGCCCTTTCCTATCAACTGGATGGAGGAAGTCTGCTGTGCTTTTGTGGTCTGGGATGTTGAAGTGGCAAATGGCCTCTTGAAAAGCAGATGGGGATATTCATAAAATACCCTATCCATAAGATTAGTAAAAGACCATTTTCACATAATCAGCCCAAAGTAAAAAATAAATAAATAAATAATGTCTCTTAAAAATTCTTATTTCTTGGTTATTAGGTCTTGAATCTTGAGAAGTTCTAGGGAAACTGGTTCGGTTCAACCCCTGGCTTCTCATTTTGTCTTCTTCCTAATTGTTCAGATATATACTTCTCAAAATTATTTTCTCTCACTTCTTTCTACCCCAGCTCAAATTTTTAGTAATGTATGTAAACAATTACATATAGTTGACTTAACATAAATGTTTGCTAACTAAATAGCAGGTTAAAATATTCCTCTCTGACCTTTCTTACATTAATTATCTTGTTTCTGAAGCTATAAGCTAAATTCTGGGTGTTGTCCAGTTGATGAGAAGAGGTACAGTTGCCTTTCAGTGTCTCTGAAATTGCAACATGTTTCTTTAGCTAGTTCTATCTAGTATCCACAAATCTTCAACCATAAGATCATAGGGTATTAGAAATTACTTCCCAGCCATTTGTACTTATACATGGTCTCTGAACAACTAGATTCTTTTAATAAGTTCCTGTTCCTCCAAGAGGTTACTTCATAGTTTCACATGTTTGTTTTTTTTAATTTTTATTTATTTATTTATACAAGCACTGGGTACAGTCAGAAGTGCAGGAGGGTGAAAGAATTCACCAAGCCAGAGCGGGCAGCAGAGCAGGCAGAAGGACCGAGGTACACTGCTGAGGGGAGCAGCGGGCGGCAGGAGAGGTCTGGGCGCCATGTGGGACCCTCCTCCAGTGGCTGGGGAGCAGCCGGGGATCGAACCAGCGCTGCAGAGGCTGCGGGCAGCTTCGCAACCCAGCGCTCAACCGCTGCACCACCGGGGAGGCCCCATGTGTTTGTTTGTTTTTAATACCATCCTCTTCTACTTTGAATTGGAATATGAATTCCATGTGCTAACTCATATCACAAACATTTGAAACTCTAATTGAAACCTCCATGCCTTTGAACAGTTAAACATGGGGGTGCAATTTAATTAATACGTGATTAAAATAGTATGTTTGATATGAAAATATTCTCAAATATAAGGTTTTGATGAAAACACATATGAAATGGATACTTGGTAATGAAAAAGTAAGGAATACATAATCTAGCTCAAAATCTTGTGAAAATAAAATGAAGATGATTAATATTTGGTAAGTCCTTGCTATGTTTAAGTCACTGAGCTAGTTTCATTTAATTCCTCCCTTCCTAAAAACAAACTAATTTGGAGGACAAAATTGGTATTTTTATTATTTCCATTACTCTATAGATGATCTGCAGACTTTTCTAGATGACACGTTATATAAATTATTCTCATTTTCCAACTAGTTGATGTGCATCCCCACTATTTTTAGTTCATGCTACTTTGTTTTAGATGCCTGGTTAATGAGAAATGTGTACATTGGCCATTCCTTTCTTTTAGATAAAGTGCTTACTTGCTAGGTAATAATCTCTGATGGCTGCACTTTCTCCTTTCTCAGTAAAGTCAGAAGGACATATCTGCTAATGTGGTCCCCTGGTCCTCTTTTACCACCTCACCTGAAACAGTGTTTGTCATTGACTTCTTGCTAGAGACACCAAGGAAGAGAGACATATAATTACTTGTCTCAAGGGGTTTCCAATTATGTGACTACTTTCCATCTGGAAGACTAGTGTGGCTATCCATTCTTTCCTCAGTCAGTAAATGATAAGAACTTTTTAAAGTGAGAAGAACTTTGAGAGAGTTTAAAATGAATGACCTAGAGATCAAATGATTTATGCTCACTATCTGATTTTCTCAGAGAAAATGGCTAATTGTCCAAGCCTGCAAACAGAGAAAGTGAAAAAAAAAAATAAACAAAAAACGAATTTTAAAGATGAAACTGAAAACACTCCAGAATCAAAATGGATATGTTGAGCCAACTGTCACATCTTTAACCCTTCCATCTGTTGGTACACATTAGAAAAAAGGAGGATAAAAAACAAACTACAGCTAGACCATTAGCTGAGTAATTTGATTTTCATGTATTTGTGAGCTGGTGAGGCACGTTTGCCTGTCTGTGTGTGTAAGCATTGAGGTTGGCAATTAACTGCTCCCTTAAGCAATCAGACTTGTTTGCTGGGACCTCAGTATGTGTGCCCCTCAGATGGAGCGCCATGTTAATAACCAGTGCTGAGTCTGACTAACAACGGAGTATGACAAAGGGTGGGAGTCAGGCAGAGATGGTCTTTCTTCTCAGAAATATCTCTATGTATATGCCTAACTGGAGATCTTAAAACAAGGTTGTTGGCGAGATTACTTAAATGACGTTCAAAAATATTCTTGATATGATGCAAAGAGATGTGGAAAAACATAAACTGAGAGAAAGATAATAAATAACCAGTGAACTAGCATAAAGATTATTTTGTCTGTAGAGAAAAGCACCTGCATCTTCTGTCAGGACATAAATACAAAATTGATGTGTATGGAAGGGTCTGGAATGTCTCCTCAGAGGCTTCTATCTCAGTTTCTCTCACAGCTATTATTCGGTTTATAATGATCCATGTCTATTATGTGTTTATGCTGAATCACTGTATATATTTGTGATAGAAATAAAAGGGGCCCTAGGGCCCCAGAAAATATGGATATGCTGTGTTTTGCTCCAGTTCTGGCTGGTGATCTTCACTGAGTGACGGCCTTGCTGCCTCCTCACCTTACTTAGGATGGAAAGATGGGTGCAAGAAACAGAATTAGCAAGAATCTTTGTCATGTGAACTGATTTCTCCACCTTATAGTCAATATTCTAGAATTTTCCCCATTTCACAATCTTATGTCATGATCTGAAAAGTTTTTGAAGGAATGCACAGTATACAACTTGAGTTTGTTCTTTCTCAAAAAAGGAGAAGCAAAGAGAGGACCAAATGCTACCCTTTGCCTTGTTATCCCCATCGAAAAGAAATACTCTTCTCTCCTCTTTGCTTAATGGCTATGGCTATTTGTAAAGAGCCAATATTAAAGGGATAAGGTTCTGGAATTTTTTGAGGGGTAGAGGGAAGCAAATAGCTTTGATTTTTTATGATTTGGGCTTTTCATACATTTTTACTGCACATTATCATTGATATTTAACATCTTTATTGAGATGTGATTATTATACAAAAACAATTGGACATAATATATACAATTTAATGAGTACCTGTATTCATAAAATAATCACCACAGTCAAGGTAATAAAAATCCATTGCCTCCAAAAATTGTCTTTTGTCCCTTTTTTGTTGTTTTTTGTTTATGAATGAGCATTTAACATGAGTATATTTTCCTTTAAATTATGCCTTCCCACCTTACCCTAACCCTCTTGTTTACTCTCCTAACAAATCAGGCCGTTAAATTCTATTACATTATATAGGGAAATAACTATCTACCGATCTATGAAAACGAGTACCATCTCACTATCTGTCACTTCTATTTTTCTCCCTGTGTTTCATTTATTTATTTATCCATTATTTAAGTAATATTGTATTGTAATATATAAATTACTGGTGTTCTTTATTGAGAATCAACACCAAGGTCTCTGCTAAAAAATTTAAAGAAATGCTGCACCTCCCCAGGGTGCAAGGAGTTAAGCACAGCACTGTGAAGCTATCCGCAGACTCTGAAGCAGGAGTTTGATCCACTGGCTGGCCAGGTTGCTGCCCACATGGTGCAGCAGAGCTCTCCTGTCTTGCCCGCTGCTCCCTTCAGCAGTGTATTTCAGTAGATCTGCCTGTTCTGCTCCCCACTCTGTCTCTGGTGAATCCTCTCACCCACTCCCCCCACTCCTCTGGCCTGTACCCCAGTGCTTGTATGCATAAACAAATAAATCTTTAAAAATCAAAATCTATCCTTTCCCAATTTACCTACCACTACTTCTTTTTCCATTTTAGTAAACACAAACTTCTGGTCAAAAAGCTAATTTTGTTTTAGTCATCTGTTTGTTTTCTCTATATCCAACACATGGGTGAAATCATACATTATTCATCTTTTTCAGTCTAGTTTATTTCACGATAATTCCTTCTAGGTCCATTTACATTGTTGCAAATGGCAGGATTTCATCTTCTTTTATAGTTGAGTAATAATTCATTGTATATATATAATATACCACATTTTCTATATCCATATACCAATCGAATGGCCTTTATGGATTTTCCAGTTCTTGGCTGTTGCAAACAGACATGCAATAAACACAGGGTGCATATATGTTCTCAAATTTACATATATATTTTTTTTAACTTTTAGGATAAATATCCAGAAGTAGGATGAATATATAATATGGAATTTCTATTTTTAATAATTTGAGGAATTTTGGGCCTTCCTGGTGGCACAAAGGGTTAAGCACTGCACTATGAAGCAATCCACAGCCTCTGCAGCACAGTTCGAATCCCAGCCAGCCAGACAGCAACCCACATGGCCAAGCAGACCTCTCCTGTCTTGCCTGCTGCTCCCCTCAGCAGTGTATTTCAGTCTGCCTGTTCTGTTCCCACTCTGGTGAATCCTCTCACCACCCTCCCCCCAACCCGGCATCTCTGGCCTGTATCCCAACTCTTGCATGTTTAAATAAATAAATCTTAAAAAAAAAAAATGTGGGCCTCCCATGGTGGTGCAGGCGGTTGAGTGCCTCACTGTGAAGCTGTCTGCAGCCTCTGCAGCGCGGGTTCTATCCTGGCCAACCCGGCGAGGGTCCCACATGGTGCGGCAGAACTCTCCTGTCAGGCCTGCTGCTCTCCTCAGCAGTGTATTTCATCAGTCTGCCTATTCTGTTCCCAGCTCTGGCTCTGGTGTATCCTCTCACCCTCCTGCACATCTGGCCTGTACCCAGGTTTCTTGTGTAAATGGATAAATAAAACTTCAAAAAAATAAAATAAAATGTGCTTCTTTTTGAAAAAAAAATTTTTTTGAGGAATTTCCATACTTCTTTCCATAATGGCTGTATTGATTCACATTCTCATAAACAGTGTACAAGAGTTCAAGTCTCTTTACATCCTCTCCAGCATTTTCTGCTTCTTGTTTTTTGGAGAGCAGCTTTTCTCACAAGTGTGAGGTCATTTTCCCCCCAAAATTATGCTTATCAAGGTAAAGTAGTTTAAATCTTTGTATCTGCTATGGGGTTTACAGTATCAAGCTTCTACAAATGTTTACTTTCACACCCTGCCCACCACCAGTGCCCCAACAATCCTCCACCATGTTCCATTTGGCCCCTCTCCTCCTCCATTCCCACCCCCTCTGGCAGTCTCAGGTTAGCAGTTAGATGTGAAAGTTTATCGTTGCTTTAGTTTTGACTGACCCTTTGCTATGTGTCTCTACATTGCACATAAAACTGATATCATGAGGTATTTGTCTTTCTCCTTTTGATTTATTCCATTTATCATTATCCTTTCCACTTTGTGGTTTTTTTTTTTAAGATTTATTTATTTATTTATACAAGCACTGAGCACAGTCAGAAGCGTGGGAGGGTGAGAGAATTCACCAAAGCCAGAGTGGGGAGCAGAACAGGCAGACTGACGAAATGCACTGCTGAGGGGAGCAGAGGGCGGCAAGAGAGGTCTGTGAGCCATGTGGGACCCTCACCTGGTGGCCGGGGATCAAACCGGCGCTGCAGAAGCTGTGGGCAGCTTTGCAACCCAGCGCTCAACCGCTGTGCCACCAGGGAGGCCCCTATCCATTCCACTTTGGATTTGCATATCTCTAATAACAGAACATGATGACTATCTTTTCATATGTCTACTGGCCACCTGTGTGTTCTTTGGAGAATAACACTCAATACATTGAGATTTGACCATAACTAACAAATTAGATTGTATGTTACCACCATTCATTTATCCACCCTTACATGCATAAGACATGCCAAGCATCATGCTGGGTACTAGAGACCCAAAGATAGATAAAAGATGAAGTTATTTCCCTCAACATGTTTTATCTGTAGAAACATAGCATTTAAAATAGGAACTCATTTCTTTAATCTAGTCACTCTCTTTCAGCAGACACGTTTTCATACTGACCATTTTCAAGCAAAGCACAAGGTACTCCTCACCTCTGAACCATTCCTTCCTCCTTTATCTCTAGACTCTGTCTTTGCTTCTACCACACCATGACCTTTCTCAAATTTTCCATGTTCTTTATTTCTTCTTTTCCCCCTCTGAGTTACTCCTTACAAAGAAGGACTTTAAGATGATATAAAATAAAATTATAGGGTAGAACATACTATTCACTGTCAAATTTTCTGTAAGGTGGTGCTAAGGGTTTTGCAGAGAAATGCTTCTTAATATCATACAAGCACATAGGTCTTGCTATTTTTGACCAATATTCCTTATCAGGTATGTGGTCTTATAAGACCTCAAGTTTTTAGAGCTTTAAAACACTTTCACTAACAGTTTTGCTTACTGGTATAATAAGATGCTGAATCACTCTCTGCCCTTAATCACTGCTAGTCAACATACTTGTGAGGCAAGAGGTGAGGCCGATTAACCTTTGTCTCTTCCTGTTGTGATCAATTTATACACAGTCACGAAGCTGCCCTCTTACTTCACTATGGTGGAGTCCAAGATAGACAACAAGAATGTGTTTCTTAGCCACCTTTTAGAAAGGGCAAAGCAAAGGAGACAAATAGTCTGATTAAATTCTTCCACTGACCAACATCACCAACCTCACACACACAATATCAAGTCCCACCCAGGATGCATTGAACTAGAAGCTACATTTTTAACAAATCCCCAGAAATAGACACACACTAAAGTTGAGAAGCAACAGCCTGAATAATGCCTCTTTCCACTGCCGAGTTCACAGATAGGGGTAAAGAAAACCTCCCATAGTAATGACAGAGAGTGAGAAAGGATGGGAGGACAGAATGACAGACACACAATACACACATAAACACCCATGTGTAAAAATTTTAGGCCCACTCTGGTGAGATCTCTGCTGCTAGGAATTACTCTAAATTGACTACTAGGCATATTTGATATCTGTACGCTACCTGAAATGTTCACAGAATTTTCTAACTAGTGGAGAGTCATATTTAACTTTTTTCCTTAACCCATGCATGACTTTTGATGGAGTTATTTCCTGACATGGCCTCCTGGTCAAGAGTTAGGACGCTCACTAATAATTATTGAAGCAAGAATTCAACAGTATACTTTTCTGGAAGTGGCACAGCTCCCTCTCAATCATTTGATCATTGTGGGTTATTTATATGGCATCATCATTGTGGTTATTGTATATGGCAAACATACAATTGTTGATTCTCAGAGTTTGAAGATACCATAAAGGAATAGTCCTATTTCTTATCTAATGCTGGTCCCTGCCATATGATAGCTAGTTATTGCCTACCTTATGCTTAGCTGAAATAAATAAAAGAACATTCAAAATCCATGCTTCTATGTCATTGGGTATTCAGTGACATTACAGCTTCCTTTCTCATTATTTGAGAATGCTGCATTCCACTGATGGCATATATCACCTTCTTCTCCATCTGACATGCTTCTGTTATAAACAGTTAAGCTTCAGAGTAGCAATGCAGGGAGGGTAAAAGTTCCTCATAAACAAATCCTTTTGCCCAAGTGAAAGAATATATAGTACTCATAAAAATGGTAATTAGAGCCCAGCATGAGAGAAATACATTTCTCACACTAATAACTATAGTAATAATAGCAGTAACAATAATAATAATAATAATAATAATAATAATAATAAAACCTCCAAGACTTACCATTCCAGAGAAAATAATATTTGCTATTAATATTATTGTTACATGATGGTTAATAATAATGATATGTTACTTGCTAAGAGACTGGGCTCTCGCTTTAACTATGTAAGCATACTTAGACAGGCCTCCCCTGAAGGCATTCCTTCAATTAATAAAGGAGACTGACAGATCTTCTCACAGCCTACTGCCAGGTACCAATTGATTGCCTCCTTTAATAACTGTTTAATTTGCTCTCCTGTACTAATCATGTTGTGCAAATTGTTGGCCTCTGCTGTTTGGTGACAAAGTGGATGGTGTTTCAGTATGCAAGTGGCACTGCCCACCTTCTCCATTCCCTCCTGTCTTATGCCCATCCTCAGTCTTTTCCATCCCTGTCCTGTTTCCCCTCCTGCCTCTAATTCAGACTCAAGCCTGGCCACTAGTTTCTCTGGGAAGCTGTCTAATGACAAGAAGGGAGTGAATTGATCAGACCTCTCCTACAGCTGCAGCTGCAAGAAGAAAGGAATATCCCTTTGCTGTGTCTCATGACCTCTCTCCATGCTTAAAGCAAACTCATAAACTCACAGCATGAATTAGCATAGCCTCATTATAGACACAGAATTAGGGTCATATAAGGCCAAAATGAGAATGAGGTATTTAAAAAAAAAAAATCAAAGTCCCACAAGCAAAGGAAATTGCACGAGGGCGATAGAATGCAAAAGAGAATTACAGTAAAGTAAATATGAAAACATGTGAGTGGAAGAGAATGTTGATATGCAAATGTTGAGCACATCATGAGGCATATCAGGGTACTTCGGGACACAACCACATTTGACAGCTCAGGCACAGATGTTGGCGTTGCCACCCGACCCTGTTACTTGTATAACTTCCTTGTCTGGCTTTTTTGGGCACATTGAGTTTTTCGGCTTCTTGCTTAGCCTTCTTTCTATCTCATTGAGTGAAAAACCCACAAAGGATCTGTCATGACCAGGTATTCATGGTGTTTGCAACCACTTATTTTAAAATTCCCAAGTGTACCTGGTGAATTTTCACCTCTACTTCTTAGGTACCATTTCCTGCCTTCTGGGTGGAACTCCCCTCATAGTCTGTGAATGAGGAAGCATCATTACATGACTCTGTCTATCCAGAGGAACTGCTCCTCCCACAGCAGTGCTCTGCCACTTTACACCTGTTCCTTAACTGGTAAAGCAGACCCCTGAGTCCATCACACAAGTCCTGTCACTCTTCAACCTAAACACAGCTCTACATTCTACCTCCTACCTTTTCTCCAGCATGACACTAAGGCCGCTTCTTCCTGAAATTCATGTTTTCCAAGATGCCCTTGGCACCCTGTGTTTGCATTTCCTTCCTTCCATCAGGGATTCCTTTCCTATTCAGTAGGAATCACATACCCCATCAGTAATCAAACATAGTATCCATTAAAGTTCAACGATAAATCATTTCTTCCTTAAAAATGTTACAGGATAAGATCTCTCTCTATATGTTAGTCTATGTCATTTCGATCATCTGCATAGACGTTTAATTTTGGGGTGAGATTAAAAATTATTTAAGGGGAGATAATTTCAAGTACACTTGATCTTCAAGTACCAACATAGTTTCCTCTACTCCTAGAAATTTTTTCTCTCACATGGCACTAATCTCTTGCTCTCACTACCTCCAGGGGCATTTTGTAATAAGTTTACATTGGAAACTTGATGACAATCTGAAGTGTGGAAATCTTTGGCAGCTTAAACTTCAAACAAGAAGTAACTTCACACTGCAAGGAATTTAAAATTCCCTTGTCACTGCCAGGGAGTACAGAGAACACTGATTTTATCAATGGGAAATAAGCCGCAAGAAGAACGCTGCAGGACATTCAGGGGTAGAGAGATGCCATTTAGCTCAATAGTTTTTGCAACTAGTAAAGCAGACACTATTGGAGGAAAGCAGAGCCTGAAGATAAGTTTTGTTTGTATAGATATGGGATTTGAAGATTGTAGTGTAAGCAAGTGCTTCTGAAGCATAGTTCAATACCAAGCTAATACTGATTTTTTAATTGAGGTACATTGAAAGGGGAATGTTTATGGAAATAAAGAATAAATACTTCAAGATGATGCTCAGTTACTTGTTTTTAGAGTGTCTTCTGGTTACTTGACAGTATCTTATTGATATTGGGAGCACAGAAACAATTTAAAAATCAGGGCACCTGAGAAGAATGTTTTAGCGTGGGAGGGAGACAAAAACAAGAATTAAAAAATCAAGAATTTGGGGCCTCCCTGGTGGTGCAAGGGGTCAAGCACCACACTACGAAGCAGTCTGCAGCCTCTGTAGCAAGAGTTCAATCCCTGGCCAGCCAGGAAGCAACCCATATGGCGAGACAGACCTCTCCTGCCTTGCCCGCTGCTCCCCTCAGCAGTGTATTTCAGTCAGTCTGCCTGTTCTGTGCCCCACTCTGTCTCTTGTGAATCCCCTCACCCCCTGCATCTCTGGCCTGTACCCCAGTGCTTGAATACATAAACAAATAAATCTTTTTTAAAAAAATTCAAGAATTTGAAAAAATAACAACTAACCAACAAGCAAACAAACAAAATCTAATACAAAAAGGTAAACCTATGAAGACTACATAGGTGATTGAAAAAATGAATTTCTATGTCAAATTGGTAGAAAATCCCATCTCACTGCTACCTGTCTTAGTTTACTACCAGATTTTCATGGTGGGATGAATGCAGTGGTGAACTGTTTAGCACGCTGACCCCAGCCTTGTTCCTTATGAACACCTCTACAAAGCCAGAGCACTTTTTCTGAATGAAAACTAGTTCACAACATTATCCCTCTCCACACTTTATCGCACTCCCTTACCCTCCTAGCCTATCCATCCCCTCCCTGAGTACATTGCAGCCTTTACTAGACACTAACAGTACAGAAATTAGGAGGAGGATCTTGATGCCTGGACAGGAGCTGATCCACAATTAAGGATCAAGCTCTAATTCTTTGGCCTGGCATACCCAGCTTCACATTTTAGAAGTTGCTTATTTCTTAGGTTTCTCTAGTCCATTCTTACATTCATTCTGACTGTCCTTTCTTTATTAATACTTTTGCCTCTCATCTTTTCCATGTGATACTTTTTGTATTGCAATACCTTCCTCTTCCACTGACAGCTCATTGAGAGATATCTAGTGTTATACATTGGTAGGTAACTCCAGGATTCCACACAGTACTTGATTTATGGTGCTGCTCACTTATAATCAGTTGGACAAACTAACTGCAGTTTGAGCTTGTATTGCTGTTTCTATGAGACTAAGAGGATAGGTGACCTTATTGAGGCCAAGGACTTTGTTGGGTTCATGTCTATTTCCTGCTTGGTGAATACCAGACACTGAATAAATATTCATTAAAAGAATGAATGAGCAATAGGATGAATTCCACAAATAATGTTATGCTAAAATTGTTCCCACACAAACAAGTGTTATCAGTATTCATTATGGACATTAAGCATCCTTTTGTTCAAGTACATACCTGAAACATTCTCATAGGTGATTACTTAAGAAAAATAGATAGATTACTTAAGAAAAATATTAACTTCCTAATCCTTTTTTTATACTCCAATTTCCTCACCTGACAAAGTAAAGGCACTAGGGTAGAAATTGTAAAACCTTTTTTACTTTTTTTTTAAATATTTATTTATTTATGTATACAAGAACTGGGGTATTGGCCAGAGGTATGAGGGTTGAGAGGATTCGCCAGGACAAAGTGGGGAGCAGAACAGGTGGATCTACTGAAATACACTGCTGAGGGGAGCAGAAGGTGAGACAGGAAAGGTCTGCTGCACCATATGGGTCAGCTCCCTGGCTGGGGATCAAAATCAGATCACAAGTGGCTGCCAATAGAGTGATAGTGCTGTGTCTTTAACACCTGCACCACCAGGGAGGCCCCTGTTTTTACTTTTAAATGTGAGTTATGAAATGCCATATATACCAACTTCTTCCAGCAGCAAGGCAACATTAATATTAATGTTTGGAAGGGCCTAGCAGTATGGCAACAGGATGATTTAAAGAAGAGACTAATCAAGGACTGCATCTTAGTAAATAAATCCAAAGTCCAATTTGTTTAGTCTTTCACCCTCATTTTTAAAGGGAAATTAATATTCTTTTTAAGAAGCAAATCAATACGGACACTGAACTGCTGAGTTGGTAGGTTTTAAATGGAAATGTTTTTCTGGATCCCCAGCAGCTTCCTAGTTAATCTCTCCTTTTCCGGTCTCTCTCTATTCTATAGAATAGAATTTTGAAAATAGTCCCAAAATATCACTCATTAAGCCTTTATTAAGTTTTCATTGCCAAACACTCAGCACCACCTATTTGTGGTAGGGACACAGATCATGGGAATTTCTGAAGAGGAGACCTTCAGAGACAAGATAGTCAAAGAATAATGACAAATGTATGCTAAGGTACTGGAGCAAAAATGATTTTGGATGTGTAATGTCTACCCTTGCAAACTTCTCCTGAGTCTCCCAAAATCTCTCCCTGCCCACAGTGTAGAGGCACTGGAAACTATGTATACATATGATCTCATTTAATCCTCACACTAATACTGAGAAGTTTATAATATCATGGCCATTTTGCAGATGAAAGAGTTGAGATACAGTAACGTTAAATGACCTTTGCAAAATCCTACACTTGGGAAGTGACAAGTCTAGTATTTAGAGTCAGTTCTGCCCAATTACAAGTTTCTCTTCTTTCTCCCATGCTCTCTTTATCAGTTATGATTCACTCTTTCTGGCATCACTCTTTTTTTTTCTTTAACATCTCTATATTATTCCTGATATAATTTCCTAACATCTGTATATTTCTCAGAACAACTTGATCTACTTGGCATCTTTGGAACAAATATTGCTAAAGCATATTTTCATGTTTTCCTTGATCATCCATCACCATGAAAACCATAGAAGATATCAGCACAGTATGCAGATTCAAAGTGTAGTGTCATGTGTTGTAGGGCATACAGTCTCATGTTAAAATTCTGACTTCACTCCTTTATAGGTGACCTTGGGCAATTGCATTATCTATTTGTGCATCCTTGCCTATAAAATTGAAAAACAATTATAGTATCCACAAATGTCATTAACTGTTCTTGATAACTAATGTGAATTACTATATTTTCATTTGTGACTTAAAAACAATCTTTTAGATCTATGATTCCTAGTCAGTTATTGGAATGAAGACTGAAACAAGTGATTTGTGGGCAGAACTTTTAAATGTCAAATTGCCTTGCCCAGTAGAAGAAAAATATTGACTTAATGGTAGTGATAGAATAAAATTTGCATGCATTTTAGTATAATCCTCTCATTTACAACATGGGAAAGCTGAAACTCAAAAAGATAAAGATTAAGATAACAACAAAAATATAATTTTTCCCAGTTCACACATCCAGTGCAGTTTAAGTTTTCTAGAAGATTATATTGTTGCTCAGGTATCATAAGCAGTTTGACAGCTCTAACTTATTTAGTCCATAAATATTCTTCTACAGTCTAATCTCAAAAGGCAGGCTTCGATGAGTCAGAATGCCAGAATGACTATTTTACCCCATTTCTTAACCACCTCTTCTTCAGCAACAAAGCAAGTACCTTGTAAAACTAAACTGAGCTTTCTTCACTGGGTCCTGAGATTGATTCTGGCTTTGAATTATTTCAAATACTATATGCAGAATACAAAGTGCTTTTTTTTCTTATGAAATAAATGTTTTAACCGTGAGCAAAAATCTAATTCTGCTCATTTCAGTTAAAGTTGACAAACAGCATGGTCCAGCTCTCTGAGCTAGTTCACCAGGCTTCACTTCCCACCTTGGAAACTTTTTTTTCTTTAAGTAGGTTAGGTTAATAAGACCAAAATAAATATAAATACTTACTGCTTGAATGTCAACATATCTTTTTATTTAACTACAAGGAGAAGTAAAGGATGAGGTAAGAGCAGTAATTTAGGGTCCATGTTTCTAGGAGCTCCTTTGGGCATGCTATTTATTTCATAATTGTAAGGCTTCTCTTTCCCAGTCATTTTTCTTCTTAAATAAAATTCTTGCATTGAATGTTAACCAAGGTTGTGAGACTATTTGTTACCTTCAATTTGCTATCCAAACACACACATGCACAAAGACACACACATACAGTATAATGTAGATTATTTATATCTTAGAATATGTATTATGCAGTTATAATATTTGGCAAATTTAGGAACAAGTGCTAGGTCTTTGAAAATTTTTAGGTATCATAATACAATTGTCACCATTGCTAAATTTCTTTAGTCTTTAAGATATTTCATATTTCAAGCTAATGATTTCATATACATTATTTAGTGTGATCCTCATATATGAGAAATTATATCCCCATTTTACAGATGAGGCACTTGAGATTTAGGTTATATAAACTTCCCAATGTCATGTGACTTGTATATGGTAAGCCTGCAATTTGAACCCAGACCTGCCTGAATAGATTTTTATGCATCTTTCTAATCTCCAGGAGATTTCTGCACAAAGAAGATGTTCAAAAAGTCCTTGCTGAAGCACTGAATGCTGAAACAGTAGAAAAGTAACAAAAAGCTATATTGTGAAATAAACTCTTAGAAAACTTTTAAATCAGACCTTGAAAGAGATGTTAAAACAGAATCCCTTGTGGTTAGGCCTATATAGATTTGTGGAAGACCCTGAAGCAGCTTTGCAGAAACTACACCAAAAGTGCAGCAGTGAATTCTGAAGAGGTTTTGAACACATTTTTGTTGCTACAGAAAAAGAAATAGAATTTTTAGTCATAATTCTTCTAAAAATGCAATCCAAGCTTCTGCTCTATTGAGATTTGGGGGTGGGTGGGAAGAATAATGAAAGTGTCACAGATGTCCCTTATACAAAACTTCCAGGCTTTGACCAAAATGAAATGTCATTGTTTAATAAAGGGAGCTGAGATACCAAATGCTGTAAACGCCATGTACAGTTCTCCCCAGTCAGTTTATGCTTTCAGAAGACATCTGGCTTGACAATTTTAGCACTCACATCACTATCACTAGCTTATCATGCATGTACGCACACACGTACGCACACACACACACACAAACACAAACACACCATTTTGATATGGAAATTTTCAGAGCTATGTAAAGGGAATTCATGATTTCTCCTACACTTTTGCTTTTCAAAGTGTTAGTCACAGACCAGAAATATCTGTATCACCTGGGACCCTATTAAAAATGCAGATGCTTAGGCCCTACCTCAAATCTAATGGAACAGGATCTGCATTTTAATTATCCCCCAGTAATTCACATAGGTAGTCAAGTTTGGTTAAAGAGAACTTATAGGGAACCAGCAAGTTTCTTCCCACAGGTAATAAAATAGAGGTATTATTAGGAACATCTACAATCATGTCAACCACATGTTGATTTTGCTGATTCTCTGTAGTCAGTTTAATATGAGTCTTTCATTCACATATTCTGGTGATGTAAGGACCAAGAGGTATTTCTGTGGTCAGTAATGATGGATTCACTTATGAGGATCAAATGCTCCATTTTGCATGATTAGAACACCTCCATTGCATTCTTAGAGATGCTTACCTTCTCCTAGAAGGCATTTCTGATTCACCCTCCTATTCTTAAGACTTTTTGAATATGGATATCCAAGTACAAATGTAGTCAGTCTACACTGCTATGTGTATTTATATAGTTACTGTTGTTTTGTGTATTTATCTCCTCAACATGACAAGAGATCTTTGAAGTCAGGAACACTGTAGCCTACCCTTATTTAGTCCCCAAAGGGAAGGAAGTCTACCTCAAGACAATAAATATTGAAAAATAATCTACAAACAAGTCTATTGAGGCCTTCATTTCTTGGCTTTGTTTTTGCTACTGCTCCTGAAGAAAAACTATCCTTGAAATTCCCATAATTATATGAGGATTCCTAATTTTGTTGCTGATGGAAAATCAGATTTTGTGAGGTAGAGTTGTGTTTGCAAATAGAAAAGAAACAGGGCTATGCCCCACTGAGCAGAAGCTGGTCAAACAGATTTGAGATCACTCCTCACATCAGTGCTTCAGCTTGGCTTGTGGGCAAGGCCACAGCTGTGCAAATCTTGCAGAGGAAAGAGTGGACTAAGAGCTCTGCATCTGTCTCCTGTGGCTTTTGTTTCATTTAGGTCCTCACTCTATGAGTTTCACTGTGCAATGCTGAGAGTAGGGCTAAGACATTCAAAGTGGAATTCACTCAGAACCTTAGCATTTCTCCTCATTTTTTAGGTCACAACTGAAATTGGGTTTTAATGTGAAATTTGCCTTAGGCTCAGCAGATGGTTCCCAAACATCATAAGCATCAGTTTGCCTTCTGTACATTGACGTGGTTATAACAAAGTATTAAACTGAAAGGAAACTCATATCCTGTCCAAATATGACCTTCCCTTCTCTCTCCCGTTCCTGTTATTTTTTTCTATTTGTATTATTTGCTGCTGCAACACATATTTCCCTGCATTCAGCACATGCCAATCTGCTTATGATGAGAGGTGAGTGTGGGTAGGAAGAGAAGATGGAAATATTTCTATGCTAGACTTAATGGATTCAGACCATATGTTGACTTTTCTCTTTCTTAAAAAAAAATCCCCTTTAAATTTGGGGTGAAAAGGTAAGCAAATTGGATAGTGGATTTATTTACTCTAATGCTGCCCCAGATAATTCTCATCTTTAAATTATCCTGCAATTGCACTTCCAACTTTTCTGGACATCAATATTAATGTTCTGAGCTATTGCTGGGAGGTGGTATTTCATAATTCAGATGTAAAAATTAAAAATCCAGTGCTAGAAGGGGTACCAGGAAGCAGAATACATCCATTCAATCATTGATTGAAAGCCCTTCAGAAAGTCAGCCTTCCCCTGCCCTGTCTTACCAAAGAAATGCAACACCAACAGGTCTTCAATCTCTACACAAGGAGAAAGGACTTTGGCAAATCCACCCAAAGACGGTGCTTGACCAAGAGATGCCTGAGAGTGAATGGCACTCTACTCAGCAGGCAGCTGAAGTCTTCTGGAGCCCAAGCAGGTTGTTTCTCATTGCATAGGCAGAGAACTCCATGGAGGAAGATCCAATAATCCTTTTTGCTAGTCACAGGCACCAGGGTATTGCTCTCTTTGTATAAATGAGTTGTTTCTTACTGTTCGAAGTTAAAGGAACTTAAGTCCTTAATTCTCTGCCATGAGAAAAAAATGGTTCATCACATACTTTTGCACCATCCTTTCCTTTCTTCAAAAGCAAGTGTTTCCAAATTTGAAAGATGCATGAAGTGAGAGAGAATATAAAAATTATTGAACTAATGGCAACTAATGGCATGTGTAATAACATATATGCTATTTGAAAGATGCATGAAGTGAGAGAGAATATAAAAATGATCTGAACTAATGGCAACTAATGGCATGTGTAATAACATATATGTTATTACACATGCCATTAGTTGCCATTAGTTTATGAGGGCATAAACAAAAACCCCTAAGACATCTTCAGTCTTATAAACCAACATTACCCCAACAAATATTTTCTAAAAACAAGAAACATAAATGCTTATTACGTTAAAATAATTAAAGTGGACAGAACCATAATATCAAAATGGTAAGTCATTCAAAGAAAGAAAACCTCTTGCTTTATCACTCTATCTTTCTAGAACTATCTCCTTCTATCAGATATCTTATATTACTTTCAAGTTGAAACAAATAAAATTCAAAGAAAGCAGAAAAAAAAAGATAATCTTCATCAATTCCCTTACCCATCCTACTGATTTCTGTTTGTTTAATTTTTTTTTTTTGTACTTGGCTATTTCTTTAAAGAAAATAAGTGGCCTTTTTTTTTTTTTTTTTTAGAAACATGAGCCAATGACTATATCCAAATAATTATTAGAGAACTGATTCCATGAGGAATTTCATAGTTACTTATAAACCTTTATTTTAAAGGAGGCCTCCTTCACTGAAAACGATATGCCAAGACAGGTGTTTCCACAATGTTTTTTTTTTATTGTTAACTCTAAAATTGGTAATTTCCTCTTGCTTGCTAATAATGTCTGTTCTCCTCATTGCTAAGTGATCATTTTCTCAAGAACTAAAGCATGCACTGCTTTTTAAGAGATAGTTTTCCTTTTATCTTATGTTTTATCTTTTTTCCTTAAAATATGTTAAAAATAGGGTTTTATTCCCTATAACCTTTGGGCCTTAAGCATCTTATTGGTAGACACTACTAGGGCCAGAATGCAGAATGATTTTCATGAGTTGCAATAATTCCAAAGTCTGAAAAAGAAAATAAACCATTAAAAAAAAAAAGATGAAAACAGGCTCTCCATTAGCCTGCTGCAGGTCTGTATGGAGAACGTCATTATAGTTTAGTTGCTTTATTATTAGCATGCGTTCTCGCCATTAAAGGAATTATTTCCAGCTTGTCTTTTCTGTCTGTCATGAATGACAAACCAGGAACCCGAGAAGCTTACAATTGTTCTAAGCAGTATGTGTGCTAACCAAAACCAGACCAGGAGGCCAAGTTAGTGAAGCATTGCAAATATTTGTGTGACTCAAAGGTACAAGGAGGATGTGTCCCTGGTTAGGAGAAAGCCTATAAAAGAAGATGGACAAGAGATTTTACATCACTTAGAAAAATAAAATAGAGAAAGGACAGAGGAGAAAGGAGACGAGTAGGATTTGAGTTCAAACGTGAATTTAGATTTTATGTGCAGACAGTTCAATATGTGTGCAGAGTTGAAGTCCTTTCATTCTTTTTGCAAAGGACTAAATAAAATGAAAACTCCAGAATTCAAATGCTGACAAAATGTTCCTGCCACTCTTGGATTGTCTTGGATTCTGGCCTCCTCCACCCCATACTCTGCACTATGGTATGGCTTCACAGCCCTGGGTGACCACAGCAGATTGCTCACTGCCCACATACTCTTGATATGTGAAGGCAGAGGACAAAGACCTTGGTAAATCTCAAAGAGCTAGAGAGGAGGAAAAATAACAAGGCCATGTATACTGAGATGACTTGCATAGTCCCAATTTCGCTTTCCTTTGCTTGAGGCTTTGTGAGTGTGATGCTTTTAAGTATGAAAGACACTTTTCTCACAATTTGATTAGCTCCACAAACTTGGTTCTAATGTCAGAGTATAAGCATCAACATGGAATGTGAAAGGCAGTGTCTAACTTTGACTCCACAGACACAATTTACTTCCAAAATGATGGAAGGCTGTGGGAATGTACTGGTCTCCCGAGTTCATTTGTTTAAATAGTGTTTCTCCACTATTCCATGCAAGAATCAAAGAGCACAACAGGAAGCTTCCACGTTAGGGTCAAATAAAGTGGACCTCTTTATGTGACCTCTCTATATCGCTGCCATTTCTCTTCAGCATGAACAGCCATCTATCTTCTCCTTGACCTCTCCAAGGTGTGCTCCATTGCCGTCACGGTCTTGCTGCAACATTAATTAAAGAGCTTTCTGTGTTTTAGAGAAATTTGGGGAGAATTTCATTATCCATGGAAATAGTGGAAGAATGGCAAACGCATGCCATAGCATTCTTGGCTGTGAAAAGACTGAATGGGAATGAACCCCTATTATAACATAGCTGAGTTTTTTTTTTTTTTAAAGATTTATTTATTTATTTATACAAGCACTGGGTACAGTCAGAAGCGCAGGAGGGTGAGAGAACTCACCAGAGCCAGAGCGGGGAACAGAACAGGCAGACTGACGAAATGCACTGTTGAGGGGAGCAGCGGGCGCAGAAGGAGAGGTCTGCACGCCATGTGGGATGCTTGCCCGTGGCCGGGGATCGAACCGGCGCTGCAGAGGCTGCGGGCAGCTTCGCAGCCCAGCGCTCAACTGCTGCGCCACCAGGGGAGGCCCAATATAGCTGAGTTTTAGAAATAAGGGGCACCATGTTCTTTGTCAAATAGTCCAATTTCAATGTCTGTAAAGAAGAGTATCAGAATTTGCATTAAAGTCCAGCACTGTTTCTGGATTCTAGAAAGAATATGGAATAACAGAGAGGAGAGGCAAGCAGTTGACTCACTAAGATTGAGGTTTCTCCCCATGGTTGCAATAATTTAAAATAAGTTCCCATTTTAATAAAGGATTAGATGTGTTCACTGAGCTGACTGGAACTTGTCTTCACAGTGGTTTGGCATAATTGTAATTTCAAGTATGGTTCCTGTCAAAAATAACACCAAATTTTTCACAAATTAAGCATTATCTCAGCAAGGAAGAAGTGGTAGACTACAAGGTTCCAGAACCAAGAAGACTTGACCTCAAACCAGTCTCAACATCTATAAATTGGTAACTTTGGACAAGTTATTTGACTTCTTTTCATCTTTTTTTTTTGTCTTTTATAAATTGAAAGAATGACTGTAATTCATGTCAAGGTTGTTGGGAGAATCAAGTTAATAAGCCATTGCATGGTTATTTGACATTTAGGAACTACAAAATAAATAGTAGTTGAAATTTGCTAGAAGATATCTCATTTTCTAGTGTTCATCCCAAATCTCTAAAAGCTATAGCTAAAAATCTGCCTAAATCCTATTATTTTATATCAATATTGAACACATAATGAAGGGATAGAAGCCCATGTCAATTATTATTTTTACATAAAGATATGTGTTCATTGTTGACTTTGATACTTGATGCTTTTAATCACAGAACAGTGAATCTGATCTCAATCATCCATCCAATAAATGTGTTCTGAGAATTTCCTTCTACAAGACTAATCGAAGGGATTCCTTTTTCTATGTAGGCAATGATTCTAAGCATCAGAACTGTTACATAAGAAGTAGGACCCATGTCCTAAAATTCTCCCTGTGTACCAAATGACAGCTATCTGGGAACAGTCATTTTACTTTAATTCTAGGTATCTCCACAAAAAAGTATGAATTTTCATAAAATGAACAACCTTGGAAATACCAAGTATTTATGACAGTGAAATCTACATTCATTTATATTATTCAAATGATAAACTCATAATACCACAAATCTTATACAACACTCTGCAACTATTGACTATAGTTTGAAGAACTCTGAAAAGGGACAAAGCCATTTATACAGATACAGAGTTTTTAGACAGGCTTTCCGGATCACTCAGATTTCATATGGTGACTTGGAAATTGCTGTTGATCACGGAGAACCAGCCTCTCCCAACTCCACTTAAAAGTGGCTTCTCTGCCTTCATGTTTTATATACTGTGTCCTGATTAAACTGGATTTAAAAATGGAGAGTGATTTGCTGCTAAAAATCAATCAAAAGTTTGGAAACCACAGCATTAAGAAGGTTCAATCCAGTGACAGTGACTTTTTCTTTAACATCACCAAATCTCATCTGCCATACAAAATTTGCATTATCTTTATGTTTCAACATTATACAAGGATTACTTCAAAGATAATGCTAAATCCCATGCCCTCTGTAGCATAGATTTTCTCTCCTTCCTCTGCCCTAGGAATCCTTTTGAAATACCATTGCATTCATCCTGTACCTTCCTCAAATTATTCTCTGGTGTCAATATTTCACATGTTAATTTAATATCACTCAACAACTCTATGTAGAATGAACACCTTTTGAAGAACAACTCTCAAAAAGGGAACTAGGCTTCAGCACAAGGAAGCATTTTGAAAATAACTGAGATCAAACCCTCATACTCCAAACCCTCTCTCACCTCCATCTCCAAACTTGATCCGATTTGAATGGGTTTGGGGAAGTCATTTACTCTTCTCTCTAGACCGTGAGTGTGTATGGGTGCATGAGTATGTGAGTGTGTGTGTGTTTGTGAATATGACTACAGAATTGGAGAAAATGAGGTAAAATTCAGGAAAAAAGAATTAAAAGTAAAAAAAAGATCATGTATAAAAAAAAGTTTGTTTTTTTTCCCCTTGCTTCAGTTTTCTTTTAGATCTTGTTAGATCTTCATAATTACTTCTATTAAATAACAGTTTTCCCAGCTACTGTTGTGAAGTTTTAAAAGTAAGTTCCTCATTACCTCTTGCTATGTTTCAATAATTCATTTATGCATTCATTCCCTCCATTTAATAGATTTTGTTGAGTTTCCACCATGTTCCAGAGACCATGGAACAGTGAGATGAACAAACCTATGATAATCTCAAAAGGTATGATAGCTCTACCCTTACTTGGAGGCAGGCACATAGTAAACATAGGCTTTAAGGTCAAGTTAGTCAAGATATGAGTCTCCTTTCAGCAGTCACAAGTTATCTGAACTTCAGTGAGTGATTTGTTATCATTAAGTCTCAGTTTCCTTATCTGTAAAAACAGAACTTCATAATATCCTCCTTTATATAGTTCTGATGATTAGACATCGAAATAAATGTTCATAAACTCGTCCATTACCTAACACAAAATAATTGCTCAAGTATTAGTAAGAATTATTTTTCTTTGAAAGGCAGCTCAAGCCATGAAATACAGCCACATTTCTGTTGCAAGCCCATGGAAGAATTATTCAGTAGTAGTGCATTTGTGAAATGAAATATTTAGGAAAAGGCCCCAAAGCAACCTCCATTGGTCACAATTTTCCAGGGAAGATGGTGCTGCTTCCCAATATTTACTAAATTAATAGAATTCTAACTTAGTTTAGAATCATACTTACATAGTATATATTATATAGACAGGCTTTATTATAGAAAGGAATGCCCTATAAACCCAGGTGTACAACAAAAAGGGTTTCAAAATACTCTACAAACATGCTTTCTAAAAGTGATAATAACAAAGATTAATCTAAATTGATACTTTTCCCAGTGCAGGAGCAATTCCCTGAGAGTGAGGTAAGAGATTTAGACTGTCATCAATGGAATAATAGCTAACACACTGAAGCAATAATGATTAAATGGTATCCTGAGTTATTAATGCAATTTCTAAAAGGGCCCAGCTCATTATGAGAATATGGCTACAAACAAAGCAAATTTGGCTCCATAATACTTTGCTCATACAGAATAATTATTTTAATGCTTCAGACCTTAAAAAGCTATGAATACATTTGGCTTAGTATCGGGCCTTTCCAGTATATTTTATTTCTGTTGCTACTGTAACAAATTATCACAAATTTGGTGGCTTAACACAATGCACAGTGATTATATTAGAATTCTGTAAGCCAGAAGTATAAAATGAGACTTGCTGCGCTAAAATTGAGTTGTTGGCAGCACTGTATTCCTTTATGGAATTTATAAGGGAGAATCTGTTTTGCTTTTCCCAACTTCCAGATGTTGTCTTCATTCCTTGGCTCCTCAGCTCTTACTGTATCTTCAAAGTTAGCAATGTTGCATTTCTCTGGTGCTTCCTCCTTTGTCTATCATTCTCTAACTAAGGCTTGGAAAGCTTCTCTGCTTTTAGAAACCGATGTGATTTACATTGAGCATCCTTGGATAATTCAGGATAATTGCTCCATCTCAATATTTTAAACCTTAGTCATATCTGCAGTCTGTTTTGCCATGAATGGCAAGATATTCACAAACTAGGGATTAACATGCATGCATGCACACATAACGTAGCCATCTTTAGAGAGTCATTATTCTGCCTAATAACATGACATTGGGGAGAAGAGGCTGTTACAGACGCTGTTAAGAGACATGTGGCTACAGGTCTTCTGAACATTTCATGCATACAGTCATTAAGAAATTTATGAAATTTTCAGAAATCTCTCCTGCTTTTTACATCCTATTAAATTTTTCCTCCCTCCATACAATGAAACAGTAAAACAAAACAATCACTAGTTATTCTTCTGTTTTCAAAGGCTGGGAAACTTTAAGTCTAAACTTTATGAACTGTTCCTTGAAAAAATTAGATGATTCATATTTGAAGCCAAATTAAAGACCCAGGTGAAATAGGAAAAGGATAGGAAAGTTACTATCTAGAGCAGATGGATCACATAATCTCATGATTTCTGTGTTGGTTTGTCCCACACAGAATATTATGCTCCTTTGGCACTGACATGTATTTAAAGGGTTGTTGGCACCCTGCAGTGAATCTCAAGCACAGCAATCAGAAATGTGAGCGGTTGCCCCAACTTAAAATACAGTGAAAGGAACAATAAAAGTTACTTTAGAGACAGAATTTTAGAATCTGGGATGTGGAAAAGTAATGATAACTCTCTCTTTTTTAAAGATGTATTTATTTATGCGTGCAAGACCTGGGTGTAGGCCAATGGTGTGGGGGGGTGAGAGGATTCACCAAAGACAGAATGGGGAGCAAAACAGGTGGATCTACTGAAATACACTGCTGAGGGGAGCAGGGGATGAGACAGGAGAGGTCTGCTGTGCCATATGTGGGTTATCTCCCTGGCTGGGGATTGAACTCCTGCTGCAGTGGCTGTTGATAGCTTCATAGTTCTGAGACTTAACCCCCAGGGAGGGGTTAAGACCCCTCTGAGACTTAACCCCCACCACCAGGGAGGCCCAGATAACTCTCTTTAAATATATGTTCTTTTTTTAATATTTATTTATTTATTTATACAAGAACCAGGGTACAGGATAAATTCGCGGGAGGGTGAGAGGATTCACCAGAGACAGAGCGGGGAACAGAACAGGCAGACTGATGAAATACACTGCTGAGGGGAGCAGCGGGGGCTACAGGAGAGGTCTGCCGCGCCGTGTGGGACCCTCGCAGGCCAGGATCAAACCGGCGTTGCAGAGACTGTGGACAGCTCCACAGCTCAGCGCTCAACTGCCTGCACCACCAAGGGAGGCCCTAAATATATGTTCCTACTGAAGAAAATGAATACTATATAGTTCTTAAAAGCCAAGTTTAGATCAATGAAAAGAAAGCATAGGCAAGGAACAGAAGGTATAGGAAGAAACGATATAAGAAGAAATTTCCCACAGTAAAGCAATAGAAGCAGCTGTTGTGGGACAGTTTATTCTGTATGATTAGATTCCATGACTATGGGCTAAAATAGAAGAGAGGTAATTCCTCCATTGGCAGGAGTTTTATGTGGTGGTCTTAAAGATTCTTGCCACTACCAAACCTCTAGAAATTTTATGGATATTACTCTAGAGATATTTCTATCATTAATAAAAAAATAGATTAAGATGATAACTGTACAGAATGGGTGTTTTATATTACACCTAAAGAAGAATGTCTGCTAATTAAGGGTCTATGGATTTGAGGTTACACAAAAAATAAAGTATTTGAATACTTCAAAAGATTTGAGGTACCATTGGGTATAGGTTTGTGTCATGGTCTGATGGAGATGGGGCTGTTTATCCTTAATACTTAAACCATCATCATTTTGTGGAGTAGCCTGCAAGTTATGTATGGGGAATAGTTCCAAGACCTCAAGTGGATACTTGACACCATAGAAATACTGAACTCTGTATATACTGTTTCCAGTATATCATACCTACGATAAAGTTTTAACTTATAAATAGACACAGTAAAAGATTAACAGCAATAACTAATAACATAGAACATGTATAAAATAAACTGTAACAAGAGTTGTATGAATGTGGTAACTCTTTCCTTCTCTTTCAAAATATCTTATCATACATGTTATTTTCATACCATAGTTGACTATGAGCAACTGAAATCCCAGAAACAGAGAACCATGTAAAGAGACTGACCACTGTATTTCAAGGAACTCTATAGCGATGTCTTGTGGAACCCTGAGGCTTCGTATAACTTAGATAAAAACTTGCTGCTCCAGGATATACTGCCTTTAGCTGGAACCATTCCTATGTGTATCATAGCAGAAAACAACAAACTTTTACAACTTTTAAAATTAAAACTTCTCCAAAGACATACCACAAACTGGGGTGTGTGGAAAAATACTTGCAACTCAAAACAAGCAGCTAATCTCATTAATAACAAAGAATTCAAGCCACTGAAGAGGGGAAAATATTGATCACAATCCTGTAAAAAAAGTGGGCAAAAATCATACATATAGACAATTAATATGAAAGGAAATACCTACCACATATAAATATATAAGGAGATTTCAAAACTTAACTTTTTAAAAAGACTACAACCTGACAAAATCCAGAAGTTTGATAATAATACTTTGATGAGCTTATGGAAAAATATATTCCATATATTCTTTCACTGCAGGCTACCAAATATAATATTTACCAAAATTATAAATAAATACATTTTTTGAGCAATCTTAATTCAGAGGGCTTATCCTACAAATATACCTATGCATATAATCAGGCTTATGTATGAGGTTAATCACTGTACCATTGTTTATGATAACATAATATTATAAACAATCTAAATGGATTGGATAAATCAATTATAGAAATTCCAGTAATAATATAATAGTCAGCTATAAAAATGAATGTAGGAGCTTTGCATGCACTGATAGGAAAACTCTAGGAAAATTTCCAGACAGAAAGGAAAGCTGCAAATCATTGTATAGAAAGCAGAATATTCCTTTTATATAAAGAACATTAAATGACACATAGTCTTGTTTGGTTTTCTTTGCAGCATGAAAATTTGAGAATATACAAACATTTAAAAACTAATTAAAATGGTCATTTGTGATTAGGTAGAGGTAATTGGGCAAATGGTGGGAGGGATGGAGAACAAGTTATTTTATTGTATTATAGCTTAATTTTCTCATATTAATAGACCTCTAAACTCTTCTCAGAACTGAATTTTGAAAATAATTAAATGACCAACTTTTGACAAGCTGAGGAGATTCAACTCAACAATTACCATTTCAAAAGTAGCTTATTTCTTAAAAAGGTTGAGACAAATGAGAAGCATAATATAACAATGTTGTTATATTAAAAATAATAAAACCATAAATTCATGTAGGTGAAAGAGAAGTATACCAATCTCCCCAGTTAATGTAGAAGAAAGGATTAGCCATTAAATTTAATTCTATGAAACCAAGGAAAAATGAAAAAATCAAGTTATGTAATTCTTATCACCTGATAAAACATAGCCTACCATATCTTTCATAATTTATTATTATTGTTATAACCTACTGAATTTTCTAGAGGTGGAGATATCATTATTATTACAAAATTTTAAGAAAGTTCTTCCTTACATTTGTAATATTTTCACATAGTCATTTCAGCAATTGTTCTGTCGAATATGCAGAAGCATGATTCCTGTAACATAAATTAAAACTACTTTTATTATCTAAAATGGTCATAATGCTATTTTTGGCAATATAATAGCTAATATTTATTTCATTTTCACTATGAGCCAAACAGTATTACATGATGTTTTTAAATTGTGTATATACAAAAATCAGGTAATTAATATGCCCTTTATACAAATGAAGAAACTGAGGTTTAATAGTCTGGTAACACATATTAAGTGAAAAAAAGAGAGAAACTTAAACAATAGTTACACTCCAGAGGCAAATCTGAGACTATTATCAATAAAAACCTGGGGCAGCACATTTATGGGACAATTCAAGAAAACCTGAATTCAAGAAAACAGAAACTAACATGAGAAACATTCTCAAGAACAAGTATAGGCTTGGGATTTGTATTTTAAAAAGTTCTCCAAATATTCTCATATAGATAGAACAAAGTCCAATATTAGGAATGGTCAGCTTAGGTTTACTTCTGTAAATACAGCACATTCATCTGGAGTTTTGAAAGGAACTAAAATAGCATTTATTTCAAGCACAATCTCTCACTGGGGCCTGGATTCCCTGTTGCTGAAGAAGGAATGATCCATAGGATTTGGCCACCACACTCTCAGTTGGCAAGGTCAACATTTTGTTTTTAAACGTTGTGCAGGTTGACTTCATTCAGCTAGAGGGCAATCCTAACAACCATTTCCCCATGTAGACTTAGCACTTTGATAGATTTGTGTGCCATAGAGAAGGCAGTCTTTGCCCTTGAGAAGTTATAGAGTTGTCAATTTGGGCAGATGAGATTTACATTCTTTGAAATGATTAAAGAACCATAAAAGATGGTGCATAATCAAGGGCCAGATTGTGTGATATGGCTTGGTTAGTTATAAGGAATCAGAGAATGAATATGATGAAGCATAATAAGATAAGGCTTTATAAAGTGATGAGTCTTGAGTTAGCTTGGAGATTTAGAGAGGAATGAGGAGGTCACATTTAGGAGGTGAAACAAGATTCCAAGAAAAGACGAGTACAGAAAAGTGGTATTTTCAGGGGGTAGTTTAGAAGTCAACAGAACATTCATATTAATATACATATGAATATATTTTGACTCTTCTTTGCATTGTTTTGTTCTTCTTTTGGCAGCTTAAGTATATGCAGAAGCTCTGCTAAGCATTTGGAATATATTGTAATAATGACTAAAAATCTTTATCTTTAGATAAAGTTAGAGTTTACTTTTAGTGGTGTAGGATTTGTATATGTTGAAAATGAGAATGGCATTTATGTAAGTAGGAGTAACAGAAAGGTAGAAAAGACAGGAAAGGTAGAAAAGGCCACAGTATGGATGAGCAATGTGAAAGTGGACAGATATATAAGGTGTCTAATGAAAGAAAAATGGAAGTAGAAACTGGAAAGATATTTTGTTCCAGGTTGTAGAGAGTCACAAATACTATACCTTGGATATTACAAAGTGTATTGAGAAACATAATGAAGGCAAAGAACAGATAATGAATCTCAGATGAAATAATATGGAAATAATCCTGGGAATGCAGATACAGGCACAACAGGAAATCAATATTTTTAAAGATTAAACTAGAGAGTGTAAGGATGAAGAAAAATAGAAAAACTGAGGTAAGAGGAAATGTCTAGAAGGCATTGAAGAGAGCCAGGCCTAATATGACAAATGGACTAAAGTTAAAAGGATTGAAAAGGAAAGAGTTTAAGATGAATAACAATAACAATAGTAACAGTAGCATTTGTCAGTGATTGGTTTAGTTTATGAAGAATCAGAAAGACTCAAAGACCACTCCCAGTCTTCAAGTCTAACTTTTGCCCAACTTTATTTTTTTAATTTAAATTTTATTTTTATATTCCCCATACAATTACAACCCCCTTATTTTTACCCCAAGCCCTCCTTTCCCTGCCCCCCCCCAAGCCCCACAGAGTGCCTCTTGTTCATAGTTATTTGTTGATTTTGATATTTCCTTTCTTATAGTTATTCTTTTTCCTGGTCCCTTATTTAAGTTTTCTAGATTCTTGCTATGAGTGAGACCATCCGGTATTTTTCTTTTTCTTTCTGGCTTATTTTGCTGAGTATGATCCCTTCCAGCACCATCCATGTTGCTGCAAATTGCATGTGTTTATCTTTTTTGAATGCTGAGTAATATTCCATGGTTTATATGTACCACATCTTCTTGATCCAGTCATCTATTTTTGGGCATTTGGGTTGTTCCCAAAGCTTAACTATTGTAAATAGTGCTGCTATAAACACAGGGGTGCAGGTGCTCTTTGGAATTGATGTTTCTGTGTCCTTTGGGTAAATACCTAGGAGTGGAATTGCTGGATCATATGGAAGCTTTATGTTTAGTAGGTCAAGAAATCTCCACACAGCTCTCCATAGTGGTTGGACCAGTTTGCACTCCCACCAACAGTGCAGGAGAGTTCCTTTTTCTCCACAACTTTGCCAACATTTGTTGTTGCTAGATTTTTTAATATATTCCATTCTCACTGGTGTGAGATGGTATCTCATTGTAGTTTTGATTTGCATTTCCCTGATTACAAGTGATGTTGAACATTTTTTCATATGCCTGTTGGCCATTTGCATTTCCTCTTTGGAGAAATTTCTTTTTAGCTCTTCTGCCCATTTTTTGACTGGATTATTTTCTTTGTTTTTGTTGAGTCTCATCAGCTCTTTGTAGATTTTTGTGATCAGTCCTTTATCATTAGTGTTGTGTGCAAAAATTTTCTCCCAGTCGGTGGGGTTTCTCTTTGTTTTTGTTATTGTCTCTTTTGCTGTGCAGAATCTCTTTAATTTGATGCAGTCCCAGCTGTTGATCTTTGCCTTCACTATCACTGCTTTGGGTGATGTGTCTGTAAAGATGTCTTTGATGTGCATATCATGTAGTGTTTCGCCTATATTTCCTTCTATGTATTTTATGTTTTCAGGTCTTCTGTCTAGTTCTTTAATCCATTTTGAGTTGGTTTTTGTGCATGGTGTTAGGTAGTAATCAAGCTTCATTCTTTTGCTTGTAGCGACCCAGTTTTCCCATCACCATAAAAAGAAGGGAATGGAGGCATCACACTCCCAGACTTCAAACTATACTACAAAGCCATAATCATCAAAACTGCATGGTATTGAAACAATAACAGACACATAGACCAATGGAATCGAATAGAAAATCCAGAAATAAACCCACAGATTTATGGTCAACTAATCTTTGACAAAGGAGCAAAGAATATGCATTGGAGCAAAGAAAGTTTGTTCAATAAATGGTACTTTTGCCCAACTTTATATGTGGACAAATCCAATCTTATCTATCAAGGAGCCTGTATGTAGGATGAGATTCCTTTCTAAGTGTTAACATTTGTCTATATCTGTAATGAATTGTCTGATGGAATCTTCCACAGTTCACACCTGCATTGAGAGTTCCATTTCCTAAGCATCATATTTACAGGTTACAAATGATTCCAAAAAGAGAAATTAAATTTGAGAGTGACACTCTTCATTATTTGTTTGTTTGTTTCAATCTATGAGTTATGGCAAGTCAAATCCAGGATAGAGGCTAAAGGGTGTCACCTGAAAGAGTGTGCAGAAGTAGCTACAGTGAGAAGAATTCCTGGGAGGGAAGAAGTAAAGACCTTCATGGATAATCCAAGATCAGATATAAAATGAAGGCATTCTAGAAGCAAGAACATGATTCTTGGCTACAGATAACAAATTCAGATAAGAAAAATGAATTTCAATTATGGAGTGAAGCCATTTTACTTATGTTACTGAGCTTGTTTCAGAAGAATTGATAGAATGTTATAAATGGGTCAAGAACAGTAAGGATTTTACACACTTTGAGATTAGCTGACAAAATATAGGTTGGTAATGGGCCAGAAAGAGCTGTTCTCGCCTCTTTCTGAACCAAGGCCTATGAGAACTGCTGGAAGTCAACTGTAAAGTAAAAACAAGTTGCAGCTTAGCATTAATTCCCAGAGTTAATGGGGGAATTCAATATTCCCTTATTAGGAGGAAAAATATCACAGACTCAAGAATGTCCTGAAACTCACTCCAGATCTAATACTGAGGTCAAGACAAATGGACCCAGAGCTAAAGTCTCTGGAACTTGTTCAGATGGAAGATTCAATGTAGACAGAAGCATGACTTGTGTCCAGGTCACTGCCAGGCTGTGTATACACTTTAAGTCTTAAAATAGCTACTCTCTGGAAATGTGTTTGTGCCTCTGTTTATTTCTTTCAATCGGGGCTTTGTTTTGCTTTCCTTCTGCTTTCCTAGTAAATTTCCCCTTGAAAATTGCCCACCTTGTAATTAGAAAGCTGGAGGGCACCAATGAGATAGTGGCAGCTGCCATCTCAGCTGGATAGTATTCCTTTTCCTCCTGTTCCTTCCTAGCAGCTGACTAGGCCAAGGCTGAAGCAAATAGAGAGGTGAAAACCCTGAAGGAGAGACAAGACATCTGTGATCACTGCTTTTTCCTGCCTGGGGTGTTTTCTTGCTGTAAGTCTACAGTACCTTTTGAATACGTACCTGCATGCTTGCATGCAGACAGACAGACATACATACCAGAAAGAGTTAGAAATAAACAAAAATAGTGGTCATCATGGCTACTGCACAATGTCTTCTTAGTCTATAAGAAATCAATTATTGCTTTTGAATTTAAGCATACAAAGAAATACACCTAAAAATAGTTTAAGATATTAGCTATAAACTGCATACACATTATAATGTTAGAATAATATATTCTAACAGTACACTTTGCCTTTAGCAAATTGCATTCCAACATGTTTATTTCTGATTTTATATTGTGTTGAAAAGAAACAAATCTCCCTGGGCATTTTATAGCCCAAAGTACAAAGCATACTGAAAAACCACTGATAAGAGTATTCTATTTCTTTCCTTCACCTGTTGTGCAGCATTAGTATGTGTCTTCATCCAAGTCAGAAGTAGCTAGATTTCAGTGGTAGTGCAGGGATTACAGGTAAAGCTATTTCTACATGCTGGTTGGATTGTATTTTACTCTCTTCAATTGAACCAACTTCACACTGATCTCAATGGGAGTGTTGCCTGATAGAAGGTGGTAAAATTAAGCCTCATAGTTTATAAAGTACCTTGGATTTTTTTTTTTATCAAATAGATTCATATTATATTCTATACTGCTGTGACTTGTCCATGCACTAAATTTTCTTTGACTTTGTAGATAATGTGGGACATGGAAAAATGGAGAAAATCCAAAGCAAATTGAGGATCTAGGAAATATCATTATGTGTGAAGGAGCAAATGCTAATGCTTTTTATTTAAGAGCAGAATCTAATGCATGCCGTGACTATTTGCTCCACTGAGAAATTGAGTATTGAGAAATCAATCTTGGAGCTTCATGTGAGCTGAGGTTTATGGAATGGGACTGAGCCAAGCTGATATTGCCAGATTTAATTTGCATATAACCTTTTTAATCCCGCAAATATGAAATGCAATGCTGAAAGTGTTCACCATTCAATAAAGACTTTTTATTGCTTAGAGAAATAGTCAATAAATATGATATTCTTTCAGAGACAAAACAATTGTAATGAATGCCCTTTATCCACACAATATTTGCTATCCACACAATATTTTGACACAGCTTCTTAAAATACTCACAAATAATTAAGAATGAAAACTAGTCTATAAATCAGTATAATGAATAAAATGCAATGTCATGTTATACATCATTCTCTTCCTGGAGAAGTAAAAAGAAGCATGATTTTTAGGATGACATAAGATGGTGAAGGGATTTAAGGGATCTGGAAATGAAACCAAGAGTTTCTGTTGGGGATTAATAATGGAAATGGGATTTTTGATATTGTTTATAGCCCTCTCAATAAGGAACATTACAAAAGATACAAAGGACTTGAGAATTAATAGGGATAGGTCTGCTGTTCAGTAAACTGGATAGAACTCCATAAAAGGCATAAAAACTAATAAATATGACTCTTCAAATTTAATATGAGATGATGATATCAGAGATGGACATACTTTAATGAAAATTTATATACTACATAGAATATTTTCAAGCCTTTCAGTATATGTGGATAGAATTAGAGCTAATTGCAAATTAAAACAATGAAATTGTTAGTGACTGAAGAAATTGTTAGATGAAAATATGTTGTGAAGGCTTTACCTTTGGAGTAGAGTTTTGAATGAAAAGAACAATGGCCCACAGTGAATAGAGCATATCAGATTAGAGGAATCAGGTATGTCAAAGGTCAAAGTCAAGGATGATGAATTCAGATTTGGAGATCTAATAGACTTGGAAGGGAAAACAAAAAGAGGTTAAGAAAAGTGAGAAATTAGTAGAGGGCCAGCCTGGAAACTCAATTAGAATAATAAATCAAAAAAAAAAAAAGAATAATAAATCACTAAAAATGGGTACTCAAAATACTTGAATAAATTATTGTCAAATGTACATTATATTCTATTAAGAAAGATAGTTTCCATTTACTGGGGTCATTACATTTCTTAGGCAATGTGTTAGTTATTTTACAGATATTATCTCTTTTGACCCTTTCAATACTGTGAAACAGTATTATCCTTACTTACAGAGAAACAAATTGCATTCAGGGCAATTAAGTAACTTTCCCAGGAATTTTTAATTTGTTAAAAGAGGGAAATAAGGAATTCAATATTATTTCTAGAGAGCAACAACATTACAATGACTCTAGAGGAAGATGGTGTGTTGTGACACTTCGGTTAGACCAAGGAGAGAGAAGCATGAGAAAAGAGCTTTCTGGTAGTTCAAACACGGAATGTGTGAGCTGTGGCTGGGAAGGATCTGAACACTGTGGGGAGAGATTTAGTAGAGAAATTGAAACACTAGCATAAGGTATCATTAAAGCTTATAATATTGCCTTCACTGGCCATACTGAATGTGTCTACTCTATAAACTTTATAGCATAATAGTCCACAGCACAGGTTCACAAGTCAGCTAGCCTAGGACTGAGTTTTGATTCCATCTTTCTAGTAGCACACATCTAAATTTTTGTATTAACTAAGGCATATTAGGATATTTATTACATAGAAAAAAGGAGTTACTATCATTACAGAACTTTCTAATTAATATTTAAGATATTTTTGTATATCCTTTAATTATTTGAGATGATTTGGGAGGGAAAATATGCTGTGAAAGAAGACTAAGTCTAAAAGAGACAAGAGATTGATTGTAAAATGAAGAGTAGATAAGTAAAAAGTAGAAAGATAATTGTTGGAAATGGAAGCAGAGGACATGTGATGAATTGCTAGGTAATGAGGAACAGACAAGACCAGCACTGAATGTCTAGATAACATACACTAGAGGGACCTGAAACTGCTGTCAGCCTAGTAGTGTACAGTGAAGAGCAGCCAGGGCCAGGCTTCTACGATAATAGAGGGTGCAGGTGAAATGTCTTGAGAACTGACACACACAATCAAAGCAACACAGCAAGCAGAACACAAGTTAGTGATTGCCTTGTTCAAAGCTCTCATTTTTGCAGATGAAAAACTGAAATCTAGAGAGAGAAAATGAGTTGCTAATGTCATTAAATCACCTTGTAGGGAACTGGAGCTGAACCCTAGGATTCTAGACTCCAAACCCAGACTAGACATCTAGCAGAGATCATTCTCTTTAACCCCATGTAATCTTCCTACTTTCCCAATATGCATCCTGAAACTTCTCCAGATTTAATAACAATCTCTCAATCACAAATGTAATCACTTACAAGTCTATGAAACCAAAAGTATAAAACCTGGAAATGACCTGAGAACTTATAGAATAGCTCCTATCCATCACACAGAAAACTGAGATCCCAGAAATTGCTATTACCTGCACTTTGCTGGTTAATAGTAATATTAACAAACTGTTTCTTCCTTGGATTTATCGTTAACCCAATTTTTCCAATTGTTCTTATGTATTTCCCAAAAATGATATTTACATATATGTATATGTGTACACCCATGAGTATACAAATATGTATGTGTAGGTATGCACACACATATATATGTATATGCATGTATTTTTATATAATACATACATTTTTATATTTAACCATACACTGCATAGCAGTTTTACTTAATTGTTCTAGATGAACAAATTTTGTCTTCTCAATTTTCTAGTAAACTCCCAGAAGGGGAAACCATGTGTTGTATAGTTTTTCCTCATTTTTGTCCCATCAACATCTTAGCCTTTCAGTCAACATGTAACAGTCAACAACTATACCTAAAACTTTGAGGACAGTTGGCTGTTTATGTCAATTTTTACATGAGCATAATTCTGAATGAACGTTAAACTATCTTTCCAAGACACACTGCTATGTAGATGATAATGTCATTTCTACATTCAGAAGGCTCATTGACCAGCTTGATGCACATTTTGAATGCCATTTGATAAGTTGTTTTTATACTAATTCATAATCTCCTTTACCATCACTCTCTTTTCTTGAATTTTCTGTCAGTTTAAGCTGACCCAAGAGAAGTGACTTTTACTATTTGCAGTCTCTCTGTTGTTTAATCAAATGGTGGGTGGAATCAAGGTTGACTGCTCCAAACTGCATCCAAGCAGGGATTCTTAGAGGGTAGAAATGTCAGCCTACCTATTGGGAGCTATTCCAAAGCCAGCTGGAGCTGCCTCAAACACTCTTAATTACCATTTTGTATTTTAAATGTCTCAGTCAATGCGAGCTCTTTAAAAAAAAAAAAAAGTAAAATAAATAAATTCAGTAAACACAAAACCTGGCAGAATGCAGTTCTTCTCCAGACATGGAATAGAGAAAGAGTAGGCAAAACTTTCCTTAGCATGTTCTTTCAAAGATGCTAGTTAATTGCTCAGATGTGCAAATCACACTTTTCAGTCATTTCTTCATTTGAGAATTGACTACTGAAAGTAATAGCTCAGCTCAGATCTGAACTTAAGTTTGCCAAGGCAGACATTTAATTGGTGGGGTGGAGGGGTCACCTAATTAATTATAAATCAAAAATTTATGAAAATAAACCCCAGTTTTCCTAGATGTTGCTAATTATTTTATGAAGGAAACCAATTTATTTGAAAAGAATGAATGAATTTAGGCCACACTGCACACACACACAAATCCCATTAGCTGCCAATTTCCAGCTTCTTTCTCCTATTTTCCTTGTCTTTGATCCCACACTTTTAACTTTCTTTGTTTTGTTCAGATGTGGTAACCTGTAGTCAACAAAGTTACAAACATAGCTATTGGTGGCAGACAATTGAACCAAAGACATTGTGTATTTGTGTAATAGAAATGTACCCATTGAAATACAATATAAAAGTACTTGCCTCAGACATAATGCTGATATATCTTTGACCTCAGTTTAGGACTGCTATCTTAAAACAAATTATAATCCTAGTACAATAATACAGGAAGAAATTCACTGTTAAAGATGGTAAAATTATATGTATATTTGTATTCGTTAAATGATTCTAACTAGGATTTTCTAGTCTTCACTATATCCTTATACAGAATTGATTTAAGGCCAAAACTTGTTTAGAACACATTTCTAAAATAAAAAATCCCTATAATAAGAACATCATGGAATATCCACTTCTTTCGGAAGCTGTATTGGACCAGCGGGAGCATTGGAGATGCCTAACTGTAATGTTATTAAATTGTATTGTGCTTTATTCAGTAAGAGATATTTACCATTCTTGTCAAACTCCTTAGAAGAACCTGTGGGAAATGAGTTTTAAATGGAATTTATATCGTGCATGACTTTAAAGTAATGTAATTTTCTAAAGAGGCAGGAGAGGGATTGGGGTGTGTGTGCGGGTGTGTGCATGTGTGTGTGTGCATGCACATGTATTTCATAAATATACCAATTACCTATTCCAGGGAATACTTCCCTTCACAAGATCTACTTCGAGTGATCATAGTTTTCCCTTGCTCACTTGTGGAACTCTTTTGAATGAGTCTTTATGGTCACTGCAGAAAAACAGTTTTTAGAATGCTTTGTCAAACACAATTTCAGGTGAAAAAGAAAACAAAATGCTTAATTTGCAACAATTGACTCCAAATGATGTTTAAATGTCCTCAAAAGACATCCATTTTTACAGGCAAAATATGGACTGGGTTTTTATGGTCAGACTTTAAGAGACCAGTCAGCAAATGCTTGAGCTTCACCAATATCATGGAAATATGCAAATAGCTTGAAAACAGGACAGCTTTGAAAATGATAGAATTCATTAGAATGCAAAAATTCTGCTTTGTGTAAAAAAGGGATCTCAGCCATTCTTCCTTATATTTTCACCATATATATATGAGAGAGGAAATAATCACTTATTAACTTATTCATTTTGAATAAATATTTCCAATGATGATCTATGCATCAGGCATTATGGTAAATATTGGGCATGTTACAGGCAACAGTTTATCAGGTGGAACCATTTTCACAGAGCTTTCACAAAACAAATAACTACAATAGTGACTATTCAAATAAACTTTTATAAATTTTTTAAAGTAAAAATACAGTGTATTATGAAAGCAGGATATAGAGGAGGCAGTAAAATCTCTCTGAAAAAGTAAGACTTAAGCAGAGATTCAGCCATGGTATTAAGTACTTTGAGTACCTAATTTTATGTTCCTATCAGGTTTGAAGATTACTTATATTACCCCATTTTATAGGTGACATAACTAAGATTTTGGAAGATTAAGAAATATTTATAAATCTCTACTGCTTACAAGAAGCATACTTAATATTTCAATCCATGTCTTTGATATTTTTTTCTTTCCAAATTATCTGTACTGAGGTAAAGTAAGCTTACATCTCTGTATCGGCTCTGGGGGTTAACATTTAAACTTCTACAAATGTATACCTTTCACATCCTTCCTACCACCAATGCCCCAAAAATCCTCTACCATGCTCCCCTGGGTCCCTTCACTTCCCCACTTCCACCCTGATATGCCTAAACTTGTGCTCCATATATCACCACACTGTCTCCAGCAATGTCTTAAAGAACTTTGCAAATCATGTTGCACTTATTTGCTGAACCTGCAGGTCTTCTAAGTATGTTAAATGTCACTCAGTTGACACAGTCTGATGAAAACTATTTGTGCCAAGCAAATTTTGAAGATAATCCAATATAAATAAATATTATTTGGGGTGAGTAAAAATTGGCAAATTGATCCAAATCTTTCTTTTTCCTTGAAGAAATAAGTTTCCATGGAAAATATAGATCCCTTAGGTGTAATAAGCAGCAGCAATTCAGGACATGATGGGTCGTGTCACTCAAACAGATTTTGAACAGATTCTTTGGCTGACTTGACTTCATTTCTCCCATCTAGAGACTGCTGTCATTACTTGGCCCAGAAAAAAAAAAAAAAAAAGTGGCACTCTCCTCTCTGCTGGGTGACTTTACATTTCAACAATCTAGGGACTTTCAGTAAAACATACACATATTCTTTTTATGTTCATTTGAATATTACAAATATTTATTGGACACCTTCTTTACATAAAGCACTGTACTGTGCTTTTCCTCTTTCCTTTAGGAATGAACCTACCATATAACCAGATGAAAGAGAACAACTTAATAACTAAAGGGAAATTACTTCAAGGAAGGTGATTTAAGTGCCATCAGAACAAAGTGCTATATGTATGGAACAAAGGAAAGAAAGTACTCTGGTTTCTGAAATAAAAGGCAATGAAGTAAAATGGAAAGAGTGGGTTGGTGGAAGGAAGTGGTCCCATTAAAGGACAATAGTGTGTAGAAACAGTGGACCGTGGTGACATCTTTGGCTCACTTGTGCAGAGTCGTTGTATTTGGCTGAAATAGCGGGTATAGGAGAAAAAGAAGCTTAGAATATGGCTTGGAAATTAAGTTGTAGGGAAAGCAGTTAGTATTATTTTGTAATTAGGGTTTTCAATAATTAATTAATTTTAATTGATATAATATTGGGATAACCCCTCAGGTATTACCATCATAGTATACCCACCACCACTCACGCATATTCCGCCACCATAGCCCACTGTGCTTCCTTCCTTTTTTTCTTCTTTCCCTTACCTACCTCTTTCCATCCTTGTTGCTTCAGTCCTGTAGTCAGCTATTAAGGTTTAGTTTTTCAGTTTGCCTGTATCTGAATATTAATTTAGTTACTTTATATTCCACATCTTAGTGACATTATTAGGTATTTATCTTTCTCCTTCTGACTTATTTCCCTTTAGCATTATTTTTTCAAGCTCCATCCACATTGCCACAAATGACATGAGTTTATCTTTTTTGATCACTGAGTAATATTCCATTATATGTGTGTGTGTATATATGCATATACACTTTCCAAAGTGTACTTTGGAAAGATAAATTGAGTGAGAAAGTGGAGAATTATTTGGATTAGAAGAAGAGAGGAGAAAGTAAGTGAAAAGAAAAATTTGGAGATATGTTAGTAGTGACAGTGTGAATGAAGGATCATGCTGATGAGAGGTAGAGGCTGTTACTATTTAGTATAGTGTAGCAGTACTGTGTTATAGTACTAACTATAAAATACCTACATTTATATTTTTTATTAATAAGAAAAATAACTGTCCCTCCTATACTGATTGTGGTAGTGTAAATCAGTAAAACCATTTCCCTAAAACTGTAAATCTGAATACATTTATGAGCCAACAATGAAACTTCCAGGTATGTACCAAATAATGCATATATAACGTGACAACACAGGTATAAGAATTCATATAATTGTTAATAATACAATATTTTGTTGCTTGCTTACAATACAAGTGCCCATAAATAGGGGAATGGATAAACAGGTCGTGGTATATTCTGCAATGGAATACTATAGATCAGTGAAATTAAACTGCCATTACACATTAAATCATTGAACAAAAAAATGGGTATCAATGAACACACTGAGTCTTATACCACTCACATAAAGTTCAAAAAAGTTCTAACTCATCTATTTGTGTTAAAAATCAGAATAGTGGTAGTTTATGGAAAGGATGAATGGTAACAATTGGGAGATGTAAGAGAGGTTTCCTGAAGTGCTGACCAAGCATTTTTTTCTTATTCTGAGTGGTGGTTAGAATAGTGTGTACTTTTTTGTGAAAATCCATCAAAGTATCCACTTGTGATTCATATACATTTCTGTAATATGTATTTCAATTAAATGTCTGTTAGTTAAAAAAAAAAGTAAGTGGTAAAGGAGAAATGCTATGGAGAGTTAGAAACACTGCAGCTATAAGCTGGAGGAGAAGCCATCAAGTTATTTACTCATTTCAAGGACCCCCTGTTTCATTCATGACAGCACAGCATGGCCAAACTTATGGCACTTCAACTCTCAGAGAACCAAAAATCACTCTGAAAGATGGATAGGGTGAATAAGAAATAGAGAAATACCTTCAGCTCTCTCTCACACACCCATTTACTTATGAGATAATTTTGAACATTCTATGAACACCATACACTGAATTAACTTCCCTGGTTATTGGAAAAAACAAAAACAAAAACAAGAAGTATTTGTTTATGTGTGTCTTTCTCTACTGCAGGGGTCTCAAAAAAGACAAGAAACCGATGGTCTGATGGTAAATAAGCTAAATATTTGCTTTGTGACTTAATGTGCTGTCATGTTCTGGCAACTTCATTGTCATTACAGGTAAGAATAATGGGAATAATGGTTACTAGTGTGTGTACACTCATTAATAAAAGAACCAACATAAGCTTTGCTTTATAGTTGATGATCCGAAAATATAAGCCCTGAAGTACAATCTGGTCTTGTTTAATATGCCAATTATAAGTTCATCCACATGATAATGACTGATGGGTAGTTTTACTAAATAGGTAAAGGTGTATAGAATGAGATTTAAAATTTCAATAAAACTTGACAGCTTGGCAGGCATAGGGAGTTGGAATCACAGTGGAAACATAAAATCTTAGAAACTTAAATATAATATAGAGGTTTCTTTTTTTTTTTCTTTTGCCCTTACCATTATTTGCAAGAGATCTGGAGTGGATGCTGATGAATTGAATTGCCATCCTTGAGATGGTTTTGATAGATAGCAACTGTGGATAAAGTCTAAACAGACTGTCCTTTAACTACACCAGGATCAGAATTTTCAGTGGAAATCAAAGACTAACAATTGCAAAAATGGATTAAGTACCCTCATTACAATGGATAGCTTCCTCAAAGGCAGGTCATTGAGCACCAAAAGGACAGACAGGCAGAGAGTTTTCACGGAGAGAAGCAATGTCATTCCTTCATTGTGTTTAGAAGATTCCTTTCTTCTCTGTTAGCTGCTAACTCATTTCCCCTATATTGAATCCACGTTCACTATTTAAATGGAAAAATCATTAATATAACAGGCTTGACATTGAGGGTATGATTAAAGTGCTATAACACTAATCTATTTTTTTCTGGAATGGGAAGACAATTTCTGCTGAATCAGAAGGTCCCCTCACTACCTATCACCAGCCAGCTCATGATATTTTCAATTCAACACAATGTTCATTTTAGTGCCAATCTCCATATTAATGGAGTGGTGCAGTGCCATAGACAAACCTAAATTCATAGAACATATTGATAGACTTAGAATTTTGGTACATTTGATATTTAGCTAACTCATTACAAACATAAACACACACACCACACAAGCCATGGGGAAAGATCTGACCTATAAAAGCTAAAACAAATGAGGTTCTTTGCCCAATCAAATTCTCACTCATTCTTTGATCCCTGTTGTATCCCTTTCAGTTTGATGCATTAAATCTACCCAAGATGTGCTAGCCTTCCTCATTTTCACCTTCCAAATGCTAAGGGAATTAATTGATTGTTTTGTTTTAAAAGACTTCCTGCAGGGCTGTAGACAAGCTGGGTAAATAAAAATAAGCATAAGAGAGTAAATTGTGTCTGTACATGATATTATATCCTACTTAATTATGCTAATAGAGACTCTAAAATAATTATGAGATGACTGTTCCTATTTATGCCACTCTATTGGTATACAATTTACTTCCCTCTTCTAGGGCTTCCTGGGATCTATGCATTACAGTGCTCTAGTTTTTTCTCCAGATTTTTCTTTTTAACTATTTAATTTGCTAGGTCATAGGCACCACAAGAAGAGTGAAATTTTAAAATGATGACAGACTCCCACACTGATTTTTTTCCCCTATAATGGCAAAAGTTCAGAGGTGGAATAACTTGTCCCTTTTGGTAGAGTTAGAAAAAGGGGGAAATAATCACATAGAAAAAGATGGTGTTATACAGTTAAAACTGAACTATTCCATTTTTCTTTTCAGCCTACAAGATGTTTTTCTACTACATCTTAAAAATCATGCTAAAATTCATTTAGCCTCTTTCTAACCTCTAGCCATTCACTTAAAATATGGCATTCTATGCACTTAAAGCTTTAAAGTTTAGCAAGAGGAGATATGAGAGGCAGGAAAATTATATTTACAGACTTGAGGGTACACTGTGTCCCAAGAACTATGTCAGGTGTGCTTTATGCTTTGTTCACTGAATTTTCATCATCATTTTTTGTAGGAGAGGATACTTTTATTCAGGCTCAGAAAACTTAATGTGCCCAATTTCACATTGTTAATAGGTAGCAAAGTCAGATTTGTAACCAGGTCTCTGATCCATAGTATGATTTTCCCAATGCATACAACATGTGTGTTACTATAACTTATCCTCTGATTTTTATTTTATCTCTTATTTATGCTGCCATGAAAATCATTAACCTTACCATAAAATAAGATCAATATTTTATTTTAAAAGCTTGGGAAACATAGTTATCTCAGCAGGATACTAATAGTGGAATATAGCTTCATTTCTAATGCAAACTACCCTAAATTAGTGGCTTTATGTTTAAGAGCATCCTGTTTCTAACACTGGGCACAGAAGAGGAAAGGTTACACTGGTGATCATGGAGAGATCAGTGAAAGGGTCAGCCCTGGGACAGAAGATCAATTGTATGCATTGTGAGTTCTCCTTGCCCAGAACACCAGGGACTCAACTGCAATCGCTTTCTGTTTTCAATGCCTCCTTTCTCTCTACTCTTGAATAGTCCTATTTGAAAGTAGTCTGTCTAAAGTTCAAGTAGAACTGATTCTAGCTCAGAGTTCAAACATTTAGTTGAGCTAAGAACCTGGAAGGGCAGATTATTGTTATTTTTTTCTTTTTCATCTAAACCACTTGTGACTTCTAAATTAGGATGGCAAGATTTCAGATATAGTGTTTTCTGCTTCCAGTCAAGTCAGTTAATACTATAATTTACCATGTTAATGGTACCATTTGTCCCTTCTGATCTCACCCTACATGCAAAGGCAGCAGTTTAAAAGGGGTTGCATAAACTCTGCTTCAACTAAGGGGAAGATGGGTTGTGATTATAAATAATGCACTTTGCAGAATAAATAATGCACTTGCAGAATAAATAATGCACTTTGCAGAATATAAATCAGCATCTTTAGCTATCGACTCTGAAGACATTTTGGCAACCTTGATGGCATTACCATTAATATGTGACTATAAAGAACATGACTAAAGTACTTAATGCTATATTTCATATCACATAGTACATAATTGCAGAAGTGAATTTTCACATTGCCAAAATAATAGATCAGAATATAATCTAGTCACTGATTATTAGGAATACCTGCACAAATAAAATTGCTAGCAAACTGCATATATTTTTCATCAAAACAATTTCAGCAAGGGAAGTTTTCAACCTTGAGCTGCCAAAATCTTATATTATTCTAATCATCATCTATCTTTTGTAGTTTTCTTCTCTTTTAAAATCTGCATTTGTTTGCCAGCCTAATCATAGAAATCACAAATTGTAATTTCAAGAAGACACAAAGAGACAACATAAACTTTGATCTCAAGTGTTTCTTCTTGAAGAACTACAAAAAGCAGTTTCAAGTCTTACAAATTCTCTTTGGTAACAATGATTAGAAGCCCAGAGGCTTTCATAGTAATTGCTCCATAATCATATCTGTAATACTCGACCTGGTTTATGCATACAATCTATATTCTAATAGCAGTCAACAGGTCACAAGTTAATAAAAATACCATTAGCATCCCCCTGTGACTAAGGAAGAGAGATATTCATCTTACTAGGCATAGTGGGTGAATATAATTTCCTTGGCTGTTAGTGTAATTAACTCTGCTGGTCTGTGGATTTCTCTGGAGGACAGTGTGGGCACAGGATGACCTTGAAGTGGGCTCTCTGTGGGACTGTGCCAGAGGGCACAGTTGTCAAGGGTTCAGGTCAGTTCTGAGTAAGGTTCGTAGGAAGTTATTTGCTTATGTAACCATGCTCGACACAAAAATCACATGTACACAACTTCTGTTTTTCCAGGTACAGGTGCATATAAACAGAGCAACTGGTGATAGCTATAGTAGATGATAGCTTTCCTCTGCTATCTCCTTTTGGCCCTGCTTTCCAAGTCCAAGATTTTTAACTTTGCTTTCCTGTAGATACACAGTGGCTGCCTACTTTCCAAATTTTCCCCATACCCAACCAAAACACAAAAGTATCAACATCAACTTGAAACTTTGACCAATACTCCATCACCTTAAAGTTTAAATCCTCTTACATTTTTTGTGTATTTAAATGAGCAGGCAAAGTTTTAATTTCCCCTTAAGATATAGAAGATGGGGATTTAAGATCTGGGGAAAGTGGAGGAGTGTTTCAACCTGTTCTTGAGATTCCTCCCAGTGACCCTTGTACTAAATTTGCTTTGTTAATGTCTGGAGTTGGATGTGCACTTGGCAACAGGACCAGGAAAGTCATGGAGGGCTCTATACAAGCATTTTTTTCTTTCTCCCATCAATGATCGTTTCAGCATTGTAATATGGGATTTCACTAGTCACTTTCCATTTCTTAATGAAAATGTCTAAAGATGCAGAAACAGAATAATATTTTAATAATGTGTAGTCTTCATTTGATTTTAGTTATTTTACTAGTTTGCTATGTTAGCGCCTGATCTATTTTCTTTAAAGAAATAAAATGTTACAGATACAGACAATAATTCTTTTTTCTACATCCCGAGGGCTAAACCCTGCCCTGAAGTTTTACTATTGGTAAAGTGCTTTTGCAGGTTGCTAAGCAACCTGTAATTGAGTTCTTTGTGCTTTTAAATTTTCTAAGTGATATTACCCCTGGTATGGACTGAATGACGCCAATTTCATATGTTGAGGCCCTGACACCCTCTCCCCTTTAAATGTCACTGTATTTGGAGACAGGGTCATTACAGAAGTGCTTAAGATAAAGAGGCTATTAGTGTGGATCTTAATCCAATCTGACTAGTAACCTTAAGTGAAAAAGAAGAGACAGCAGGGAGGTGCCCAGAAAGAAGACAATGTGAAGACACAGGAAGAAGGCAGTTGTCCACTAGTTAAAGAGAAATTCCTCAGAAAAAAACAAACCTTCTAACACCTTGCTTGGACTTCTGACTTCCAGGATTGTGAAAAAAATTAATGTCTTTTTTTTTTTTTTTAAGATTTATTTATTTATTTATAAAGCACTGGGTACAGTCAGAAGTGTGGGAGGGTGAGAGAATTCACCAGAGCCAGAGTGGGGAACAGAACATGCAGACCGACGAAGTACACTGCTGAGGGGAGAAGCGGGCGTGGCAGGAGAGGTCTGCACGCTGTGTGGGACCCTTGCCCGGGGGCCGGGAATCGAATCAGCGCTGCAGAGGCTGCAGGCAGCATCGCAACCCAGCGGTCAACCGCTGCGCCACCAGCGAGGCCCTAACGTCTGTTATTTAAGCCAGCCAGTCCGTGGTGCCTTGTTAGAGCAGTTCTAGCTCAGTGATATAACCCTCTTCAATTTGGCTTCCTATTCCCTATGCTCTCCATTTTCCCTGTGTTGATTCACGTGACTCTAGTTCACTTATTTTAACAGTTGCACAGATTTCTGTTGTGTGCATTACAATTGATTTATCTATTCCCACTTTGATGGACATTTAGGACAATCACAACTTTGTACTAAAATAAACAGTGTTGAGTTGGACATGAGTTACACTTCTCTTTGTGCACACTTGAGAGTATTTCTATATCCAGAAACAATTTTTTTTTTGTTTTATCTGGTGGGGGCACTGATAACTTCACTACTTTAGAATCTTGTCAAATTGCTATAAAATGTGATATAACTAAAAATCCTCCTCTGTGCAATATATTGTTTCTGCTTCTTTACAGTCTCATCAAGACTTGGCAGTGTTAGAATTTTAAATTATATTTCCAGTCTCATGGCTGAGAAATGGTAGAAAACTCAATATTTTATCTTGCAGTTCTGATTATGATTAAGTTTGAGGATATTTTCATGCTTTTTAAAAACCCAAGTCTCCTATTCCCCAAATTGTCTAATTCTAATTTGGCTCAATTTTTAGTTGGATTATTTTCCTTTTTTTAAATGCTGATTTGTTTATGTACCTTGACACTTGATTGTTGTAGGTTATGTACAATTACAAAAATCAAAAGCTATGACTTGTATTTTAATATTATGAATGATGTTTCTAATTTAAAGATAGTAAAATATAATAAAAATCATATTTGTGGTTTAGAAATGTTGATTATTTCAGATTTTTATATACCAGAATAAAAATACAAGTTTTTATGAAAGTTTATATATATTGCATTTAGATTATCATTTAAATATCTGAAATTCATTTTACCATATTACACAATAGAAACATCTAATTTTACCATTTTTATGTAGCCAATTGTTTCCACACCATTTATTGAAATCCATCCTTACTTTTCTAATTACCACCTCATATACTAAAGTTTTACGTACTGTGGAGTGCATCTTAAAAATGCTAATTCAGGGCCTCCCTGGTGGTGCAGGCGGTTGAGCACAGCACTGTGAAGCTGTCGGCAGCCTCTGCAGTGTGTGTTTGATCCCGGCTGGCAGGTGAGGGGCCCACATGGCACACAGACCTCTCCTGTCTCGCCCCCTGCTCCCCTCAGCAGTGTATTTTGTCAGTCTGCCTGTTTCTTTCCCTGCTCTGTCTCTAGTGAATCCTCTCACCCTCCTGCGCATCTGGCCTGTACCCCAGTCCTTATATAAATAAATAAATCTAAATAAATAAATAAAGGACTGATAAAAGCAAGTGAAAAGCTTTTAAAAAAATAAAATGCTAATTCAGCATCTATTTATATAGCATTGAGTCAATGCCACTCTGTCTTAATAATCAAAGATTGATTATTAATCTTAATAATCAAATCAATGAAAGTTTACAAAGAGGATATTATGAAAACATTATGGCAAAAATTATTACAGCTTTGATGAAATAGAGAATTTCCTTTAAAATGTGTTCTCAAAACTGATACAGGACACAGGAAATCTGAATGATCCTATACTTATCAAATAAATTGCAATTTCTGCTGTGTAGAAATGTTCAACACAGTTAATGAATTCAGAATGACAAAGAAAAAGTGTCCCAAAAACCCCACCAACATTATTATTTGGTTTTGTAGGACACTAACTCATTACATTGAAAATGTGGGTTATATTACGTAGGTGCAGTATTTATTTAACTATAAAAGTAGGTGGTCTTTATATGTCTTCAGAATCATGGTGGGATAGTCTTCTACCATAGTGAAGGAAGAAAAAGTCCAGAGGGGACATGGCCATGAGGCAAATCATAGCTTCTGAATATGAATATGTCTTTCTCTCTCTTACTTTTTAACTCTGAGGATTTAGATACTAATCTATAACAAAGGAACAAATAACTGAGATCTTGAACCTGGTTTGCTCAATAAAACTGTTGAATGGTGAGGGAGGTTAGGGCAAAAGGACTCCAATTAGAAAAGCATGACCCATATTTCTTATCAATTACACTAATGAATTTTGCAAGCAAATGGAGAGACATGAGAAAAGAGATACTGCAGTGTTCATTTCAGCCTAAATCTTTGAAGTTGAGTATGAGGGGGTTGTTTATCTTATCTGGTATGTAGAAGAAGAAGGAAAATTTAATGAGAAGCTAGAAATCACTCATTTATTGAATGTCATTTCCAAATAATGTCATGCTATAAAGCAGGATTCCTACAAATATTTCTTATAATAGTTTAAGAATTTTACCAACTGAATACTAGAGAAATTGCTTTCCTGTTAGATGTTCCTTAATCCTGAAAGTATTTTCTTATCTCCTTAGACATTGCTCCTATATATAATGTATAGATATATAGATATCTAGATATATACCTCCCCTTTTAACACATCCCCAACAATCAATATCACAGCCACAAAACAATCTCAAACAAAAACTCTTGAAACTACAACAGCTGTTCAATTATCAAGGAAGAAACAGAGTCAAGAGATTTTTCCTGGGTGGATCTATTCCAGGACAGAGGTGTTTTAGAGTCAATATTTTGTAGCAGAGTAGTATACTAAAGCACTTTTGAAGTACTGGGTAGCTGTGAGCCAGCAAAATGCCTACAGTTCACAGCCACATCCATTCCCTTTGAGCCACGCTGTTTAATTCCTGGAGCCTGCTATTTGGGTAATGTCAGAACACTAGGGAAATGACTGAAAAGCTGTGATAGGTTTTTTAAAAAGTATAAATGAATGTGCTGAACATTGGCAGAATGAGCAGTTTCATTTAGAACTGTGTCCATTTTCAAGAGTTCCTTGATGTGTTAGACAATAAAGTGCTATGAAGAAATATATGCAGTAACACATAAAAATACATAAAGTAACACATGGGGAATAGTGTAGGGTCATTGTAATGCACTTTCTAGATAATCCTATAGGACCAACACACTCACCATCCTGGGTATCTGGAGTTTTGGCTACTAATGGCTCATTGCTGGGTCCCTCTCCATCAATAGTTATTCACTCAAGTGCTTTATCCAAGGTTACATTTTATTTCCGGAGCAACCTGCATCAAATAACTGGTCAATGTAGTGACACAAAGGCCTCCTACCCTTGCTTCACATGGGACACAGGAGTTAACTTAGATTCAGAGCTCTACAATACAGACTAAGGCCTCTCCTATAACTGTATTGCCATTTTAATTTCACCTTCTCCCTAGACCTCTCTGCCTACCCTTGACAGGCGCTGTTTCCAGGAAGCTCCTAAAACCCTCTCTAGTCACTTTCTTTCTCAGTCTCTTTCTCAAATCGTTGATTCCTACAAGTGAGCCTAGGGAAATCTTAAAGACAGGATATTGGAGCTAGATCACTCACTGTTTTATTGGCAATGAGTCCCACATCTCAATGGGCAGGTAGAACACTGAGAACTCCCAGCATGTAGTTGCAGTGCCATTGTTAAAACTTTCATTGATGTAGATGCAATTGCTTAAGTGTCTGAGAGTTTTTCAGAAATGATAATTATAAGGGCTACAGAATCAGATAACTATTGCTGACACCATCAATATCTTGGAGAAAGATAACAAAAGGCAAAGTGTGTAAGTGCAGACTTGGTAACATGTACACTCTGCTCTCTGATAGAGGGAGGGCAGAGACAGTTAAGTTTCCTTCCCCATCAAGTCTGCTACCTCTGAGACTGAAGATGAAGACATCTTGGTTGAATTCTAAAGGATGACAGCGAACCAATAAAACCACCAGGTGATAGTCTAATTGCAGCACTGGGCTAAATGTGGCAACTTTCCCTGAACATGTTAACATAAACTTGGGTACATGGTATGTAGCCAGAATTTGGGTAGATGTTTTCTTTCCCATTGTTATTAGGAAGAACAAACAGTTGTTCACTATCATATAGAAAAATCCAGAGTATTATAATCTTGCCAGAGCACCAGTTAATACTTTCACCTTCTATCTTAATATACTCTAAAGAGATCTGGATCTTTGAGACATTCCTTGGATCTCTTTTGTGTGCTACTTTGAAAATATTACTTAAAAGAAGTCAATAAAGCAAAAATTATTAGAGATTTTGATTAGAGAGGTGAGCTACAAATACTTAGGAATATCAAAATCTCAGTGACTTTTAGAGTCACAGTTATCCTGAAACTGCCCAGACATCCCCACTGAAGGAAAAGACACATTATAGCATCTTGCACCTCTTGCCATGAGGCATAATGCCAGCTAAGCCTCTTCAATTTCAAGCAGTGGAATATATTACTCTTGAAAAAAACTGTTCTGACCCATTTACTGAGCGAAACAGAAATCTGGTAGCTATGAGAGTGATTTGAAGTAGAAGAGAGCTCTGTTGCAGACCTCGACCACAGTGTTGGCAATTCTGCTACTTCGGCCATATGATTCCTCAGACCCCATGGAATTGCAAGCATTTGTCATGAGAAAAGCATTTATACAGTTTATTGCAAGCCCGGTGGGAAAAGACAAATACAGACACGTAGGATTTTAGAGCAAGGCCATGATAGGTACAGCAAAGAGCGATACACTATTTGAAAACAACTTTCGTTTCCTGATAGAAATAGCCTAACTATGGTGAATAGCTGGGTGGACAGAACTGACTCTTTGAGCTGAGTTCTGTTAGAATCACCAAGTCAAGGCAATGTGGGCCCACTAGTAATTCATCATAAGATGGGTGTGAGAAATCCAGGTTCAGACATAATATATAAGGCCATAGAGTACAAAAAGCTTGCATGAATGTGGGGTTCAGAGTTCATGTCATTCACTATATTGCTTAGCACCTCTTCCTCAGTTTACACTTATGGATAAGTCTGACATGTATTTGGGGGAGGGTAATCATGGTAGAAAGAGAGTTTCTTAGGAACAGCTGAAAGAGTAAGAAAAAAGCCTGAGTTTGTCTCACAGATGGGACATCTCAATGTGTGTGCAAGTGGAAGACGGACTATTGCTTATTAGAGTCCCATTCAAGGGTGAAGGAAAATTCTCTGACTAGGCATTGATTTCAGTGGTATACTTGGTTTTCTATTTTTATACATAGATACATCGATTTTTATACAGAGATAAAAATATATTGGTACTCAAAGGCAGTAGCAAATGCTACTGGTTTTCCAAGGGCCTGCAAGAAGCACAACTAAAAGAATGAATTCAAGGATATCTGGAGAAGATATAAGTAGAAGTTCACAAAATGTGAAGACCTGTGAATCATGTACTAACACTAACCAAAGAGCAGCTACTAAGGAAGAGGCACTAATAAACCAAATAACAAGACTGAACCTCTGTCTATGGCCACGCCAGTGCTGACACAATGTGCACAGAGGCCATATATGAGTCTGAACACCAGGAGCTCACACACACCAAGTCTGATCCCACTATCACTACTGCCTAGCGCCCAAACTGCCAGCCATAGAGGCCAATACTGAATTGTTGATAGGGTACCAGCTTCTCTCTCTGCCCAGCCTGCCTCCTTCATCCTTCACAGGTGTCTTGAGAGTGCTCCCCAATAAATCTCCTGCAAGCAGATTTTTGCTTCATATTCTGTTTCTCGGGTCATCCAACCTAAGACAGATAGTAAGGTGCAGCACTTCCCCACTGATGAAGTAATTACCTTCAAAAGAGAGCATGAATTAATCTCAATGGTCATTTTTCCACACCTGCAAATTCAGTAAAATGCTATTACTCCTTATTTAAATAAGAATTTTCTTTTTGCTCATGGGTAAGTTAGCAGCAACAATTTAGAAAAAGAAGTGATTTGGATTTGACTCACATTATTGAAGTGACTCATTGTCTCCTTGTCATGACTTGGAAAGACAAAGAACTAGGTCTTAATATGGACCTCACATGCACTTAGAATCTACCGGAGTGCTTCACGCAAATAATACTGCCTCATTTTGTACATTTTAAATGTGAAGTTGAGAGAGATTAGTTGCCTTGCCTAAATTACATAGCTGGGTTAGTGCTGAAGGGGAAATCAGAAAAAAGATCTAGCAATACTTACTACAGTGTTTCTTTCTATTATAATGCTACCCTTGTAAGCCTTTGAAACCTATTTAAAGTCTAGATAACATAAGTCATTTTAATGGGGAATAGCTATTTCACTTATTTCTAAAGAACTATTTCCTAAAATATTGTGCTTTTAAGGATATCATCCCATAACACTCATATTTACATGTGAGAAAAGGGGAGTTGAATTTTAGCTAACTTTTATTGGAGAGAGAAGTATAAGGGTTTTTCTTCAAGTCCACCTTAAATAGAAGAGCCCATCTGATTGATTTTCCATGGAAAAACAATAATCTTTCAAAGAGTTAAGATCTTGTATTTAATTTTCAAAGGAATGGATTTCTGATACTAATGTGTTTCAATAGTTACACCTTTCACCATCCATGAAATATTTTAAAACCAAGTTTCTTGAGATTTAGTTTATGCTCTTGCAACATTTTCTATTCTTGGTGGCAATAAGAAATAAATCTGAGATATTACCCATACTTTCTTTGAACTATAGATATCAAATGCAAATTCTTTGTGACTTATTTATCACCAAATTATCCAGTGACTACAAGTTGTGCATCTTATATTCCAAAGGACTAACTAGATTAAGTTAATGCAATATACATAGCTGATAAATAACCCAGGTAGAACCTACTTTCAGAGCCTATCACATTCTGGCTTTATCATAAATTTAAAAAAAAAAGGAATACATAAAAATATGCAGCATATAAAATCACAGCTGAGCACCAAAAAGAGTAGAGAAATAATAGAAAATAAAAGAACTGAGCAATATTTTTAAAGCAAATAACAAACATGAGAAAAATTGAACTAATTTTCTTTAATGACAGAAATAAGAAAATCAAATATTAAAGAAAAGAAAGTAATATTTCAAAAACAATGATCAATTTGCCTTTCTTAGAATGAGGATAATTTTTTTTAATGGTTTAAGTACCTCACCCATTTTGAAAATTATGAATTGGTAGGGCACTCTGCCTTACACAAACTAAGTCAATGTGAGAAATTAACTCAAGTCAGAGGAATCAAATCAAAACGCTGGCTCTATCCTCTCTAGCTGTGTGGCATGACTTGAGATGACTCAAGTTAGTTTTGCTATGTTTCAATATTTTATTTGAAAAAAGAAAGCCATGGGGACAGTATTTTGCTCCTTCTAGTCCTACAATTTTATGGCAATTCTTTTTTTCCCCAGACTTATTATTTTAGGAGTTATGAAATATTTAGTAATTTTAGAGCTACTTATTGAACAAACTCTATTAATAACTTTTTCATTTACACAGAACTTTATATTCCTACACATTTTTTATAGTCCTTGTCTCAATTAATACCCACAATGAAATTATGAGATAGGTTATCTTATTACCATTTTATAAATATGACAATGTATACTCACAGAAGATAAGTAACTTCACCAAGATTACTGAGGACCAAAGCGCCAATAAGACTCAAAGTTGTATGTTCTAACTCCAAAGCTACTCCACTATTGAAATTACCTACTATCAAAATGAAGAGCTTCTTTGAAGGAATTTCATTTGATATAAGAAATATTGAGTACTCAGAAATCATTTCAAAATTCTCTTGACTTTATTATAAAAAATTGGAGTGCTGAAATCTCAAATCTATTCATATGCCTATTAGCTAATTCCATCTGAGTGTATCCCTCAACTTATACATGTATATATTTTCATTATATATCAAATTCAATTTAGATTTTAGAAAAAATATAAAAATCAGTATTTTACAACAGTATGCTACCTGCACTAATATCTACTCTCTAAAAGATTAATATTTCTTTTGCAGTTCTTTTTTTTTTAAGATTTATTTATTTATTCATACAAGCACTGGGTACAGTCAGAAGCATGGGAGGGTGAGAGAATTCACCAGAGCCAGAGCGGGGAACAGAACAGGCAGACTGACGAAACACACTGCTGAGAGGAGCAGCGGGCACGGCAGATGAGGTCTGTTGTACCATGTGGGACCCTCGCCAGCGGCAGGGGAACGAACCAGTGCTGCAGAGGTTGCAGGCAGCTCAACCACTGTGCCACCAGGGGAGGCCCTCTTTTGCAGTTCTTAACCACACCCTCCCTACCCCATAACCAAGGTTTAAAAAGATCAGAGAATGCTGAGTCTAATTAATGCTAACCTTAATCAAGCTGAACTTAATCAGGATGTCTTGAGTACAGACATTTCAGGACCTTTAATGTTACCATGCATTGTAAAATATTTAAGGGAGTAGACAACATTCAGTATTTCTTGTATCTTTAGCTTTGATTTAAAGATAAACCTAATATTTCTTCAAATTTCTGTCCTTTAGAACACAGCTCAGAAGTTTGACTCCTAACATCTGGAAAAGGTCTTAGAGATTATTTATTTCATCTTCATAGATGACATGGCTCATAACAAGAACCAGGAATTCTGATTCCCATAGGGTGCTATTTCATTTCTCATACTATATTTCTGAAGATCAATATGAACAGTGAAAATAGTTTTGTAGCCTGATACACATTTAACACAGCCAAAGTCAATTTGCATTGATTTAAATAATGTACAGTAAATGTCTCTCTGAATCTAATGTATTCATTTACTAGAGAACGTTTCACCATCAACTCAACATATTTTCAAACACTGTTGATTTTCTGAAATCATCAGAACAATTGAACTTTGTAAAATAATGTAAAGCTTTGTTTTCTTTTATAAACATTGGGAACTTTTAAATGCAATTCTATCGATTTACCATTCATTCAAAAACTATAATTTCAGAAGGTTTTACACCTTGATATGTACATATGCCCATGCAGTCATCATCAAAGTTTTAGAGCCATCACCCTATCAAATTGGCCCCCTCTCTTCATTGAACCAAACCCCCTTACTTTCTTGTCTGGTAACTACCACATTTTTCACAGAGTCTAAGAGGTATATTTGTTGTATTTTGTCAGTTTTTTTTTTCACTTTAGTTGTTCATAATCCACATACGAGTAAAACCATTCTGTAATTGTCTTGCACCTTGACTTACTATGCTTAATAAAGTTCCCTCAAGTTCCATATGTTGTTGCAAATGGCAAGTCTTCATCAATTTTAAGTAGCTGAGTGGTGTGACATTGAGTATATATATATATATATCTCACATCTTCTTTATATCTTATAAGCATTTAGGTTATTTTCATAGATTGCCTATTGTAAATAGTGTGTTGCAATGAACATTGGAATGTGTATATCCCTTTGAATTCCTGCTCTTTCATTCTTAGTGTAGATAACTAACTAGGAATAGAATGGCTGGGTTAGGTTATAAGGTAGATCTATTTTTAGCATTTTAAGAAATCTATATTATTTTTCATAGATTCCAACTGTGTATGAGAGTTCCTTTTTCTCCATACTCTCCTCAACTTTGTTGCTCCTGGCCTTTTTAATATAGACCATTCTCACAGGTGTGAAGTGACATTTAATTGTAATTTTGATTTGCATTTCTCTGATGATAAGTGATGATGAGTATTGTCTATGTGTCTGTTTGTTATCTATCTCCTTTGTAGAGTGTCTATTTAGTTCTTTTTCCTAATTTTTTTATTGGGTTATTAGTTTCCTGGTGGTTGAGTTCTGTGAGTGATTTCTAGATCTTGAATATTAGAAACTTGTTAGATGTATGATATGCAAATATTTTCTCCCATTTAGTAGGTTCTTTTTTTGTTTTAACAAGTTTCTTCTGTTGTGCAGAAGATTTTTAGTATGCTGTTCCATTTGTTAGTTTTTGCTTTTATTTCCCTTATTGTTAGAGGAAATTCTCCAATATATCATTAAAGTCAATTTGTGAAGTACTTTGCCCATGTTTTCTTCATTTATTTTAAAGGTTGAGGTATTATTTCCATATTTTCAATCCATTTTGAGTTAAATTTTGTGTACAGTGTGAGAGAGTGATGTAGTTTCATTCTTTTTTTTTTTTTTAATTTATTTATACAAGCACTGGGTACAGTCAGAAGCGTTGGAGGGTGAGAGAATTCACCAGAGCCAGAGCGGAGAGCAGAACAGGCAGACTGATGAAGTACACTGCTGAGGGGAGCAGCAGGTGGCAGGAGAGGTCTGTGCGCCATGTGAGACCCTCTCCCAGTGGCCAGGGATCGAACCAGTGCTGCAGAGGCTGTGGGCAGCTTCGCAACCCAACGCTCAACTGCTGTGCCACTGGGGAGGCCCGATCTAGTTTCATTCTTTTTGCATATGGCTATCCAGTGTTCCCATCACCATATAAGTGTAGGTCTATTTCTGGGATCTCAATTCTATCCCATGGGTCTATTTTTATTTCAGTACCATACTGATTTTATTACTATAGATTTGTAGTATAGTTTGTAGTGTACTATAATTTGACATCTGGGAGTGTGATACCTCCATTCTTTATCCTTTTCATCAGGATTGTCTTGGCTACTCAGGGTCTTTTATGCTTCTGTGTAAATTCCAGTAATACTTGTTCCATTTCATGAGCAAGAAATAACCTTGAAACTCTGATAAATATTGCCTTGAATCTGTATATTACTTTGGATAAGATGGTATTCTTAATGAAGAGAGAATGTATCTTATTTTTTTTTTTAATTTCTTTTTGTACTGTCAAGTCTTCCAGTAACAGGTACTTAACAAATATACCTATAGGGGAAAATCAGTAAGAAAGTTCATGAATTATCCCTTTGTTGTTTTTGTTCTGAGGTTCCATATTACTTTTAAAGTGGTACTGTAGGTCTTTATATATTTGTATATCAAGCAATGCTGAAAACTGCTATTTTAATGAGAAATGCAAGATTTGTAGAATTCAAAATTGTTTTGGGAAATGAAAATAAAAATGCATTTATTAATGGTTACTAATGACTGATAATCAAGAGAATAAGAGCTGGGCAAATAAATAAATAATTATCTGATTTATTTGAAGTGTAAGCAGAGGATAATCTAGGAATTTATTCATTATTCTTATCTGCTATGTCCTTTATCTCTCAACTCCATACAGAAAAGCAGAATATAAACTGAATGTTTTTATATTAAAATATATTTTAAATACATTAGTTGAGTTTGTGCTTACTTTCTAATTTAAATTCTGTTTATGTCTACATTTTTATTTTGTGTTTCTTCAAAGAAGACATTAACAGATTAAAATATATTAACTTCCCACTTGTCCATAAGTTCCAGCTTGTCAGAATCTCTAATAAAGGTCTCAGAGAAGCCAGACATTTTTACCCAAAGTCCTACATGAAAGCTCTGAGGGATTCATGTGGAACTTTATTGACTTTTTGAATATGCAATTCTTTTATTTTTATTTTTTTTATAGAGGCATGTTTTTATTTATTTATTTGTTTGTTTGTTTGTTTTTGTTTATACAAGCACTGGGTACAGTCAGAAGTGCGGGAGGGTGAGAGAATTCACCAGAGCCAGAGCAGGGAGCAGAGCAGGCAGAAGGACCGAAGTACACTGCTGAGGGGAGCAGCGGGCGGCAGGAGAGGTCCGCGCGCCATGTGGGACCCTCCTCCGGTGGCCGGGGAGCAGCCGGGAATCGAACTGGCGCCGCAGAGGCCGCGGGCAGCTTCGCAACCCAGCGCTCAACCGCTGCGCCACAGGGAGGCCCGCAATTCTTTTAAAGCTTAGTTATCTGGCTTTTCAGCCTCTGATAGATTAGTAGAAGCAAACCAGAAAAGGTCAGAAACTGTCTGAGGCAGGTAAAGTATGAACAGAGGTGATGGCTGACAGCCTTTTACTACGCTGTCAAAAAAAAAAAAAAAAAAAAAAAAAAAAAAAAAACCTGGTCCATAATGATTATCCTGGATTGAGAAAATAGGGCTAAATGATATTAATGATGCTTGGAATTTTCAAGGTAAGTCATGCATTTTAGAATGATTGTCATCAAATGTGGTTAAGTTTAGGTAGCTGTAAAATTGAGTGGAGTATGTGCGTGTGTGTGCGTGTGTGTGTGTGTGTGCAATTGGCAATGCCTTCTCAGAGTAAGTACCACTTAAAATGTCTTAGTAAGGGAGAAGGAAATCATTAGGAAATTTAAAATGAGGAATATATTATAAGGGAGAAAACCATTATCTTGTGTTTTAGTGACTTGAAAGGGGGATAGTGATTTTTCTAATATGGCTAGTGTACATTGAAAAATGACAAGCCCAGCTCTCTCTCTTTTTGTTAAATATTTAATTATAATTAAAGTCTCCTTCTTCTAATAGACTATGACTCTACCTTGGTGTATCACACAGTTGTATATACACTGATGTGATTAAAGAACCTGTGGTATGCTTTGATTAGGAAAATAAAAGGGTCGAGTATGATATGCCTAGATATATAAGAAGGTAAATAGAAAAGATTACCAATTTGTGCCTAAAATCTAACGCAAGTTATCTATTATACATTTTCACATCTAATTCTAATTTTCCCAATAGTCATAAATCATTACCATTGTTGTTATTCTATCTCATGATAAAAGTGAGTTCCAGAAAAGTTAACCATCTTATTGATAGTAAAATTCAGTGGCAAAGACAAGTTTCAAATTTCATACTCAAATTGTCTTTGTATCTGAGTGTTTTTTTTATCATACAGTATTATTAGCTCTGCTGAAGGAAAAAGAGGACAGAAAAATGAACTACCACTTCTAACAACTAACTTTACTTACTGCAAAATATAGTGGTTTGACCAAATTCTTGAATAGATTATTATAAACAAGCATACACATATGTATATGTGTGTATACGTATGCATATATGCATACGTATACACACACACATAGGTATCACAAATTATGTGCCAGTAATATTAATGACATACCACCAACTGAATATCTATTATATGGCAGGCATCATATTCCACATACACTGTTGGTTAGTGATAAATAGTCTCATAGTAAAATTGAAGAAACTACAGCCAAAATATTTAAAATATTTTGCAACCATACATTATTCTAAGTAATAGAGCTAGATAAACTAGTCTGTGCTTTCCCTCACTTTGTTTGGTACCTCGCCAATAGCCCCAAAGAATAAATTGTAGTAGAAAGAAAAGGGAAAGTTGCATGAGACTAGGAAAAAAATTTTTAATGATTTTAGTAGGAAACAATGCATTTTTCATCACTATATATAATCAGCTATGTGTATACATCTGTCTTTGAAAATAGAAGTACCATGAAGCTTCATGTTGCTCCTACAATTATATAATCAGCTGTAAGAAGTCAGCAACCTTAAAAGTCTCTATTTACACAAATGTCTATTATTTTTCTAATTTTTATAACTTGGGGCAGCCAACTTCCTCCTTTATCTGTATAAAATGAGACTCTGCCATAGTTAGATTATTAGCAATAAAAAAAAAGGTAACACAAGCTCTGCCTGAAGTTTTCAAATGATGTGGTTGAAGAAAATACTGGAACAGTCACTTAGAGAGCAGATTCTAATGTCACATCTGTCAGTAACTCAACATATGATTTTGTATGCGTCCCATGATCATTCCTACCACCCACTCATATGTTACAATGACAGATAATTACAGCACTATCCCTTCTACTGGTGTGAAAAGAATGATAGATGGCAATCATAAGATTAATGATTGATTCTTGCTGTGTTTTAATTGTGAGATATTGATCAATTCAAAACCTTTGAGTTTATATTCTCATCTAAAAAGTCTTGCTATCTGGTTGGCCTACCTAATAGAATCGTGTTGCAGATCAAGGGGAAATAAAAGTGTGCTAAATTTGATAAAATATTGAAATCATAAAAAAAATCCACACTAGTGTTTTGTACATTGTAGATATGTTAAATATTTATGTAATGAATAGTAGCCAAAGGATCAGCATTGAATAAAGGTTAAGAGTGATGCCCTTAGGTCTGACTATCTTGGTTCAAACACTGGCTCTACAACTTACTAGGTGAATATATTTGAAGAACTCTGTGCCTTTGGTTTCTCGTGTATAAAACAGGGAAGGTAATATCTGCCTCTCAGGGCTATTGTACAGATTAAATAAGACATCCCATGGAAGGTGCACTATGTTCAGCACATGTAAGCAGAAGTTACTAATATTAATCTCTTCCTGAAGTTCAAGTGAAACCAATAAAAAGGGAGTAGATATTTAGGAGGACTCTGTAGAATCTCCTGCTTATTGAAAACCTGTGAGTGGGTAGCTGAAGATGGTTAATTTATACAGACAAAGAGAGCTTGTGTCAACAGTTCTGCTCCATCATCTCTGAAGGATAAGAAAATTGATCACTACCAGGGAGATTATCCAAGAACATACCAAGTTACCACTATGAATTTTTTTACCTCTATCTATCCCATTGTTCTCTTTTTGTAAAACCCAAAAGGAACACTGAAATTCAAAAAGAATAAGGGAAGCACGAGGGTTAAGTATAATAGGGTAGAGGCAATCATTTGATCGATTATATTTATGCTAGAGTAATTGGACAATTAAACATATGAAAATTGTGGGTTTTTTTCTCTTTAGAGAGAACATCCTTTACTCCTTTCCCTCCCTGATGAACCTCAGAACTTCTTCAAACACCCAAGAGAGCTTCCTTGACATGGATGCTTGTCCAAGGCCTCCTCCACCACTGTGCTCATGTGAGGCTCTATGTCCTTCTATAATTGTATCTTATCAAACATTAAAACTACCTGTTTACATATTGGTAAATTTTTTCCACAATATAAGTTTCCCAAAGATAATAATCATATTCATCTCTATATCCCTGAAAGAGTACTTGGCATATATTGCAAACTCATTGAATGTTCACTGAAATACATTGCATGTTTTTCTTCTTGATCATGTCAATACATCTTAAATTTTTAATCACTGTTGATAGAAAATCTAGCCTGTAATTTTCTTGACCAAATTTATTACTCACAATAATTTACAAATTCTGACGACATAAAATAAATAAACACTTGCTAACCTTCAGAATTAAAAAAGAAAGCACATACATTCTATACAACAATCTAGAAAAGCCCTAAAATTCCCACCACTTTAGGGAATAAGTTATCTGATATTGACTTAGATTTATATTAAAACTTAAAAAGATTAGCTTCTATTGGTTAACTTTCAATATAGACCTCTGATAAAAAGTCCATGTCTTTTCTAACTGCTTGTTAAAATCGTCCTAATACTAAATTCCTTAAGGCAAAAAACTGGAATTATTTATTACCTAATTATATTTATTGCTCAAAATAAGCTCTTCTTACTAGAAAGAGCTTATACACTGTAATACAATTGCAGGAACTGCAAAACATTTGTTTTTGGTTTTCTACTTTAAAAATCTAAATCTTTGGTTCAATCAAGTAAATTTTCACCATAGTAGGAAAAAACTTTGCTTCCTGAAGTCTCTTCTCCAGATTTGTCTAGAGATATGTGAGGTTTTCCTTAAGTTCATAAAAAAGTTTGACTGTTTTCACAAGATGATTGACAATTTGATCATTTGTAATCTCAGAGACCTCTTACAAATACTCCTCACATATTTCTTAGTTATATTTCACATAAGTCCTAAGCAACAAATATAAAGCCATAGTATAAAAATATATAAATTATTTTATAGATTTATAATGACGTAAGCATTAACAAATATAAATAGACATACAAATTATATGTATATAAAATATTTGTATAAACTGTCAGCTCATAAGGCATTTTTTCCTGTAGAGAGACATAGGAACCAGATCTAAGTTTCCTAAGAAATCATTTTTCTTTACTTCTATGGCCATTGTCTTTTACCAATATCATATTATTAATTAGAATTCATTTGATGAAATCATACACATCTTGCTTTCCCAAACCTCATATGGCACAAAATTAAGAATAAAAGTACTATGTTTTTGGGCCTCCCTGGTGGTGCAGGGGTCAAGACACAGCTCTATCAAGCTATTGCCAGCCACTGCAGCATGAGTTCTGATCCCTGATCAGTGAGCTAACCCACATGCTACAACAGACCTCTCCTGTCTCACCTGCTGCTCCCCTCAGCAGTGTATTTCAGTAGATATACCTGTTCTGCTCCCCTTCTGTCTCTGGTGAATCCTCTCAACGCCCCCCCCCCACACACACACACACAAACCTCTGGTCTACACCCAGGTTCTTGTATGCATAGATAAATAAATCTTTAAAAAAAAAAGCACTATGTTTTCCTCCTTGACATCTGCATAGTACACATGGAGCAATGACACATGCTTGGTAGTTTACATATGCAATGTTCTTGAATGTGTAATGCTTATGTAAGCACATATTCCTGAATATAGAAAGGAAAACATTTAAACTTAAAATAGAAATACATCATTTACTCAACTGAAATGGGTATTTCCAGGCAAAGATTAGAAACAGGAAGAAGCCAGAATTCAGGAATAATAGGAAGAAAATATATCTTATGTTATTGGGTAAGGTTACAATAAAAATTTAGGATTATCGTCATACTTGGTTGGATGATAGTAAAGCTGGGTGCATCTAGCCCCCCTCAACCAAAGATTTATGATGCCTCCAGATCTATTTAATTATTTGTGCATTCATACTCTTGTGCACACTTAAGTAGACACTGATGGTTATAAAAATTAGAACATGCATTTTCTTGCTAAATAATACTATAGTGATTTCATTAAATTTTCATTATTGAAAATTGTACTGTAGGAAACCCACCAGCCAATCACCTTCAGAACCATTCAATTTGCTCATGTCCATCTAGAATAAAAGCTTGCTGCACAGCTGTGTTTAAAACTGTGTAATGACTTTAAATCTAGGACAGAGACTCTTTTTGCATGTCCAATCAATTTGTTAGGAATCTGATCCTGTGCTAATAGGGCTGTGTGCATTAAAATTCATTCTTTGAAAATTGTATCTGAACTAGATACTGCCTATAGCCTCTGAACTCTATCAACTTGGTTTTGCCTTTATTTTACTTTCTAGAACAGGTTATTTTTTTAATTTTTTTTCTTTGAGAAGGAAACTGTTGTTTTCAGAGGCATAAATTGAAGACTAGAAAATGTTCATATATCAGTATTTTAAATTCCTAAACTAATATGTTTTGATTGTAAGGTAGTCATGAAATATATTACCCAAACTTCTAAGAAAGCCCATGTGGTACTTTTTTTTTTTTTTTTACCAATTTTAGAATCAAAACTACAAGCAGTGAGCTTTGATAGCAATCTAACTTTCAATGCAATAAGTGTTTAAATAAGACTGAAAGAAATCATGCGCAGAAAAAAAATGAGAGGGTATATACCAAGACATCAGGAATTTTTGTTAATAAAAGAAAAGCAAGATTATGCAGTTCTTGGGTACACATCTTCACTTAAAGACCTCTCCGATGTTTATATCTGTTACATACAAACAAAGAAGTATCATTTGACAGCCTTAAATTCTTGAGGGAAAACAGTTAATAATATGGGAATCTGTTCATATCATAACTATTTCTTAATTTTTCTCCATTAGCAAATTCACTGAAAACTGAAGTCTAAGCTAATTTGTGTCAACTGTTATCTAATGTTATAACTGTGTGTTTTGTAATCTTATGTTATAATTATACAATCTTATTTTAGAGTCACGGTGGTAGTCAATATATGACTGCAACATTCCAAACACTGCACATGATCGTGTCACTCTACCTGTTTTCATAACACCACAACACAGGATTAAAATTCTGTAAACCAGTGTTTGGCATGGAGCTGTTCAAAGCATAACAGTGAATGAGGCATAAAAATGTCATGACGTGATCATCATACTTCATTGAAACAAGAACTATAATTGTCATGTCCTGATTATCCAAATTAGTAAAAAAGCCAAAATACTATATAGAACTACAGTGACAACATAAAAGTCTCCTCTGACCCAGTGCAGTCAAATCCAGTTCCAACTGACCTTCAGAAGAAGGACACCCATGATAAAAAAGTGATCTTTCCTTCTTGTTCTATGATAAAGACATGAAATGTGGCATCAGTTAAAGACTGAGTGATAACCACAGTTATCAGTTAGATGACAAAAGGTTGAACCACCAGGCATTAAGCAAAAGCTGCCAGTAAGGAATCTTGAACTGTAAAGTCACTGAAGTCAGGAGCTATGTTTTACTATCTTATCTTTCTGCTCATCATGTCATCACACACATGGTTTGCAAGTCCTTGAAAATATTTTTCAAAATGAATTAATTGATTAGATTACATAACTGTTTTGTCTTGCTCATAGCAAGTTCCTCAGATCAACCAAATCCACAGAACTGTCATGCTCAGTCTTTTGATCAAATGTGAAAAGGCAGGATTACTATACCATTTGTACCCCCTGAATCTTTTGAAAAGTGGTTGAGGCTATAAATAAATGTCTTATTAAATAAAACTAGAAATTTCAATGTGCCTCTATATATTTGTTTTTTCCCCAAAATTCTAGGTTGCCAAAGGCATTCCTTTGTCTGTGTGTAACAGATAGAAACATAGATAGTAGGTAACAATCATAAATTAGAAAATGAGACATATATCTTGTGGTATCTTTGGACTATGTATCAGAGTTGTTCTTGATAAGTTGAATTTTGACTTTTCTCTCACTTCATTCATGAATTTTCCCCATGATTCTGTCTCCCTCCAATTCACACAGTTTTCTATCTGGGCCAATCTCTAGGGACATTCATGAAAAAGAAAAATCCCTTGGACACACTGATTGTTGTTTCTCTCAGCTCACATTTTTATACGATGGATGGAGTTCAATCTACCAGGGAAAGGGTTGTGTGTTCACACTCTGTGCTCTGTTCACACCTCACCATAGAAGTTAATTTGTAGCTGTGGTTCATGATATCTAATTTGTCATAATGTAACAAAATAATTAGCCAAATTATATGTTCTTCTGCATGGATTTTCATAAAAAAATTTAGAACTCCATTTCAGTTTCTGTCACTTCCTAACTGATTTAACCACTAGGAATATTTTTCTACCTATTTCCCCTTATTTATTTATTCAATTATTTATCTATTAGTTTCATTGTTTTCTAACTATAGCCTAAAATATTTCTTATAGGGATAAAAGTAACACTCTTTTATTAGAAAGGGAATAGGTAAACTATTCTGAAAAATAGTTTACTGAAATAAAATAACTGAAAAATCTGAAAGGTAGTATATAGTTTTAACTTTTTGTAGATATTTCCTGTGTTAAAATCACAGTGCTTTCAACACTTTCAAAAGCCTTCCTTTATGAAACTAATCAGTATCTGCTATGTCTTGCCTCCTAAGCTGCTAAGCTCCTGAGAACAGAGCCCATTTTTCATAAGCCTTGAATTATTATTATTTTTATCTTATCAACATTCGATAAATGTGCATTTGATAGGTAATTTACATTTTGTTGTACATATTTATGTTACAATTAGCTTATAGAAACTTGACCAAGTATAAAAATATTACATTGAGTGTTATATTGCTAACTGTACTGGAAATATTAATATGTGTATTAATGTTTCCTAAGAAGCTAGATGTAAATATTTACTGAGCAAATGAGTGATTTATTTTAGATAGAAAATAAAGACTGTTTAAAAAGAAAATTCTGGTGGAAATTCCCAATTACTAACAACTCATCAAAATAGATTTTGGTATGGCAAAGAGAAAAAATGCCATAGTTTTAGGGACTAAATTGAATCTTTCAACTGACGAGGTACATTTTGCAAATTATGTTTCTAAAATCTATTATAATAACGTTCTCTTTTGCTTAATATTTAGGTGTAGCAGTTTCTCCTGCTTCTATCTTCATGTGAAGTATTATCAGACTTTATAATATAAACTGTAATAGTATATATATATATATATATATATATAAGTTCTATAAATCAAATTTTTTTCAGTCACTACTTCTCAAGTTGCTAGTGTGGCAACTCAGACTGCATCACTGCTAAAATCTGTAATACAGTTCAACTGTCTTATCGATTAGACTGGAAATCAAATGGAAATTACAAGTATATTTTAAACAGATAACACTGCTTTTAACATAAAAAATATGCCATTTCATACTCAAGAGGAAGAGATTGATGAAAAGAAACAGTCACAAGTAAACATTTATATATAGCTTTCACATACTATTTAGACGAAGTTGTTTATCTGCGATCAGTTTAGAATGGCATTTCAATTGTAATTATTTCTATTGAGGCTGCACTTCAGAAGCTTTGCATCAGGACATAAGAGGCTCTGAAATGCAGATCTATAGAAATGGACCATTCTCACAGACCTTGAGATTTAAGTCACAGCAACTTTTAAGTGAAATAAGCAGGTGTAACCACACACAAGAAAACAATAGCCTTGCTAGCCACGTGAGCTCCTTCCTGTATGTATGGAACAGCTGTGATATTACCATTTCAAGGATCCCTGCCTTCTTTTTTCTTCTAAGAGAACTCTGCCACCTGCACAGTATCTGCAGAATACTTCAGAAGATATTTTCACTTACCTGAAAGAAAGAACAACAAAAAAGCATTTAAACATCAATTCATGGTGAATTTGTTTCTACAACTTAATTTAAAAAAACCTTCATTATATAATAGTCATGTTTCTAAAACAGTGTGCATACATTGATGTTTTGTAAATCAAATATCCACTTTTCCTTTGTCTTGAGATTACAGCTTTAGATTATTTTTGAAAATTTGATAGTTCACTGGTCATCATCTCTGATAAAAATCATTCCAGTGCCTTGCTCAGGCCTGATTTTCTTGTACTGTGAGAAATTAATATCTCAATCTAATGCATTAGAAGATGGACACTAGCTGGTCTCTTTATATATTTAAACATTTAGCAAGTCTTTCATTCCTTTATTTATTCAATAAATATATGCTGATCTTATTGTGTAGCCACTTTGCTAGGCCTAGAGGTGATTAAGACACTCACCATGTCTTTAAAGATGCCATACTGCACCTGATCAAACTGGCAGGTACATCTGTACACCTCTGGTGCATCTGTACCATAAGTGGTAAATCTGTCAATCAGGAAAAGACTCAGAAGTCCCTTATTCTTAATCCCTGGCATACTCAAAAGTGTAATAGGAAATCTTTTTCTTTCTCTGGACCTTCATTTTTAGGTTTAGTTTGCCATATCAGTGCAAACATTCTTCATAGTCAGAGGAAACAGGATCCAAGACAAAAACAGAAAACTCAAGAATTAAGTAGTAAACCACATCTTAGCAGTCTAATAAGTCATCAGAAGGAGCCTGCACTACCTAGACAACAGATGCCCATCTCAGCTCCTAGCAGTCCCCCAGCATCAGCGCCACTGCAGATAGCATGTCCCTCTGGCACTTTTCACTGGTGTACTGAGACCTTTCAAAGGTCCTTGGCTTAACTGAACTCTGACTCCCTCTTCCTCAGCAAGAAAATCCTCATTTCTCTCCATTGTTGACCTCCAATTACCAGTCAGTTCTTAGACCTTTTATACTACAAAGTGGTGGAATCAAACTGGGTAGTCACAGCCCTTAGAGTGAAAAAAAATAAAAACACACTCTCTGCTGTACGTGAAAGCTGTGTTGGTCCCCCTGGAGATTTACACACAGGTATTCCCTATCTGCCATTGGATGTTGCTGATTTATGTTCTATCTTATCATCCACAATAAGCATTGGAAGCTGTTGGCTTTCATCCCACCCAATCTGAGAATGAGGAATAAGTTCCTTTCAGTGGGCATGTGACAAATGAAGCTGTTATCGACATACAATAGAAGTTACTAGAGCTATCACAGAGGGTTGCGTGAAGAGCCCCTGCATGGAGCCGCTGTTTGGGTGGAGGCTGAGCCAATACATTCTAGTAAATGAACATGATTAGATGGGAACTGGTGAGTGACATGACTGCTGGAATGGCCACATTTAGAAAGACGGCTAAGACAGTAGGGAACAATTTTCTGGCATTCTTCAGGCTACTTGATTTGGGTGGAAAATATCTATCTTCTTCAATTAGGTATTCCAAGGTGTTGTGTATGTGTCTCATTTTATTTTGAAGTCAGTAAAGAGTTTTTATTTATTTCTTTATTTATTTTTAAAGATTTATTTATTTATTATTTATATAAGCACCGGGTACAGTCAGAAGTGTGGGAGGGTGAGAGAATTCACCAGAGCCAGAGCGGGGAACAGAACAGGCAGACTGACGAAATACACTGCTGAGGGGAGCAGCAGGTGCAGCAGGGGAGGTCTGTGCGCCATGTGGGACTCTTGATGGTGGCCGGGGATCGAAAGAGTGCTGCAGAGACTGTGGGCAGCTTCACAGCCCAGGGCTCAACCGCTGCGCCACCACGGGAGGCCCAGTAAAGAGTTTTTAAAATGCCAGTTCCTGAAAAGTATCAAGTAATATTCCTTTATAATACCCTGCATTATTAATTAGATATGACTATGTCTTAAGGAAGCTCTAAAACACTATGAATACATTAAGTGCTTTTTTCTACACGCTGCTATTATTGCCCTCTTATTGTGAAAAGCCAATGAATGAACTGCAACAAATCTCTATATAAAGGCAAGCATATCTAACACAACATACTAGTATTAAAACAGGGTTAAACTATTACAAATTTTCACACTCAGATTTGTGAGGAGAATAATGAAGTGCTGAATACTTAGGTCTACTCATGCCTTTGAATATTGGCTTTTCTTAGTCAAAAATTGGGAGGTTAAGGAGGCTTCTCTGGTGGTACAAGGGGTTAAGTCTCAACACTATGAAGCTATCAGCAGCCACTGAAGCATGAATTTGATACCCAGCCAGGGACCCACATTGCACAGCAGACCTCTCCTGTCTCGGCAGCTGCTCCCCTCAGCAGTGTATTTCAGTAAAGCCACCTGTTCTGCTACCCACTCTGTCTCTGGTGAATCCTCTCACCCCCACATCTCTGGCCTACACCCCAGCTCTTATATGTATAAATAAATAAAATAAATCTTTAAAAATATTGGGTGGTTAAGTAAAACAATGAAACTTATTCTGTGACATCCCAGCCTAATCCACCCTAATTGTATTTGCAGGTCAAAATATTAACCATCTGATGCACAGACTTTTAGTCTGTAAAGGGTCATAATGAAGCTTGAAAATAACAATAAAGCTTGATGACTACTTTCATATTTGCAAGTTCTCCTGGGGCCAGTATTAGATTTTCAAATGGCAGGCAGAGGCTGCTAAAGGTAATTTTGGTGAAGTCAGAAGGAAAATAAATCAGATAGTCTGGCAGCTGTATTGAGAAGTGATTAAATGAATATAATCCAGAATTAGAATTTTGGGGTTGGAACCCCACTCTGCATTTTATCAGCGAGGGTAAATCATTTAAACTAAATAAATATTTGTGTTCATAGCTACATGATAATGTAGTATCTACATATAGTGTCTAGCCTATGCCTGTTCATAAAAGCTCAGTACGTGTTATTTTTTTTCACCTTTTCATCTTTTTATTTTTATTTTCTCTTCATTAATCTCAGCAGTGTCTTCTTTGCATTGTTGTGGGTAAGGTGGGTTTGAGGTAGAAAAGAAGGAAGGGACCACATATACAAAAGTTTTACATTATGGCTGGATACACATTAGGCTTATTGAATGTCCCTTTGGCAATGAGTTAGGGAGGCTGCTGAAGAAAGAAGAAATACAGAGAGATGAGAATAATAATGGTGGCTTACAATTGTATGCCCTTTGCTGCTTCCCAAATGGTTTGGAGGGTGTTCTCAATGGGTTCCTGTGATGAGCTTGGAAAGGGGTGTCATGACGACATGGAGGAAAGCATGGGTGGAAAGTCCTGCAGAATCTTATGGCTTAAATGGCAGGAGCAGGATTCTGACTCTTAGCATTGCTGGGGAGCATTTGTAAAACTGAGCACAAGTAAACTGAACAACTGTTTCAAGTTGTCATTGGAAAGAATGATGACGTTTTAAAAATATTGCAGTACCTTGATTATTTTCAATGAAAGACAGAATTGTTAGGAAAAAGTTTGACCACAGGCAGGTCAGCCTCTGGAGGGGAGGGGGGAAAAAGAGGTCTATATACCTTATCTCTGAATATTTGAACTCAATGTTACCTCTCTTACAAAAAAAATGTAATAGGTGTTTAAAAAAATAAATCAAGATAATACACTGATAATAAAATATATTTTATCCTCCTCCCTTGAAAATATATCTTCATAATAACCTGTAAATCAGGGCCTCCCTGGTGGCTCAGGCGTTAAAGATATAGTGCTATCAAGCTATTGCCAGCCACTGCAGCACAAATTCGATCCCAGCCAGCCAGGGAGCTAACCCACATGGTTCAGCAGACCTCTCCTGTCTCATCCACTGCTCCCTTCAGCAGTGTATTTCAGTAGATCCACCTGTTCTGCTCCCCACTCTCTCTGGTGAATCCTCTCACCCCCACCCCTGCACCTGTGGTCTACACCCCAGTTCTTGTATGCATAAATAAATAAATCTTTTTCTTTTTCTTTTTTTAAAGATTTATTTATTTGTTTGTTTATTTATTTATTTGTTTGTTTATACAAGCACTGGGTATAGTCAGAGGCACAGGAGGGTGAGAGAATTCACCAAAACCAGAGCCAAGATTAGAACAGGCAGACTGACGAAGTACACTGCTGAGGGGAGCAGCGGGTGGCAGGAGAGGTCTGTGCACCATGTGGGACCCTCCCCAGGTGGCTGGGGATCGAAAGGCTTCGGGCAGCTTCGCAACCCAGCGCTCAACCGCTGCACCACTGGGGAGGCCCATAAATAAATAAATCTTTAAAAAAAAAACAAAAACCCTGTAAATTCAGATTAAAATGTAGAATTCTAAGACCACTTGGAATTCTAGACCAGCATGTCATGTTAGAAGGGAGTTGGCACCAATCATGGGCCTTCCTCTCATTTGTCCCCAACCCTGTTCAGGCAATGCTATGAGAATTCTCACCTCCTTGTGGGCACTCTCAGCTTATACAGTTCTTGCAAACCACAATCATGGTCACCGCGTGGCCTAGATATATGCACACTTGAGTTCAAATTCACCCTTCAAAAACAGACCCAGGAAAGCGTTCCATACAGACCCTGGAGGAAGACTAAGGGCTACTTGAGCAGAGAATTTTAGAAACTTGTGAATCCAGATCATAGAGTAGAACTAGTGCCCTGGGTGGGCATATGTCTTAAACCCACTAAGGATTCCTCACTCCTTGTGGCAGGGTATAGCTAAAACATGAAACTCTTGGATGAGTTTTAAGCAAGCCTTTTTAACCAAGGCTAAGAGACATAATCCTCTATGGAGTCTTGGAACCAAGGTCATTATTGGCCTCCCAGTGCATATTGAATATCAACCTTAAGATACTTACTCTAATTGCATCCCTACTGCCTTTCTCGTTGTATTGTTTTTTTGCCCCCCCTCTGACGTTGTAATTCTCGTTCAGATTTCAATAGGAATTTTGCCACGTGGAGACCATAATGAAGCAGCTGTTTAACAGTTGCAGCTAAAGAAGAACAAGATAATTAGTCCAAGAAGTTTTCACCAAGTAACATTGGGACTATGAGAAAAAAAAAAAAATACCCAAATGGGAAACTGACCAAGCATTAAAGTTAACCCTGCCACATTCTCACACATTCTATGGAATCCTCAACCATTGCCCATGATCAAGCCTGGGGTTTTAAGTCTCCTCTGAAGGATGTGACTATCAGAATCCAAGCAGTTCAAGGATGATTCATGAATACCACCTGCAAGGATTATTTTCACTGGAGAGCTCCCTCTAGAAGTTCCACATAAATCAAAATTATAAATAAATAATATAATGTAAGTACTAAATGGACCAGACATCCCTAAGATAGTTTAATCAAAGCTTTGGGTATGCTAAAATCAGATTTGTTTTGATTTTTTCAAGCCCCATTTTTTACTTCATGATAAATGAAACAAAAGCTTTTGTAAAAAACACAAAAATGAATCACCGCTACCTCTGGTAAATGCCACTCACATGTCCTGAAAAAGTCACCTTGTGAACCTAATGTAATCAAAACAATGGCAGAAAAGTTCTAAACTCTTGTTAAGTAACTATTAATTATTTATCTAAAGAGTCCATTGCTTATGAGAAGCTGTAATTCTTAGACTTTAAGAAAGAAAACAAAAAGAAACAACTAACAATGAAGCTTTTCATCTGTTCAGGTTCTTGAGGTGTAAGTGCAATATTTTTATTAAAAGAAGTCTACAGAAATGGTGTAGAGGCAGAAACTGTCTGACCTACATTATCGAAATGAATGGACTATATTGTCTACATGAATGTTTTTAGCCTGAGTGGTAATACAATTATAGGAAATCTACTCTCAGCCAGTCTCCACAATAGCAAATTAGTAATTTGCTGAAACTCTAAGAGAAAATAAGTAAATATTATTAGTATACATTAATACTGAAAGAGATTATAAGAGTCATACTTAAATGACACATTGCAATTTATAAAAAAGCAATCCATTTATCTCATTTGAGCCACAAAACCATCATGTGCAATACTATGGCTAAGAAACATTCTCATCCCTCATTCTCTGTCTTTTAACAGGTTTCTGTTCCATCCCTAAGCCGCGAATGGGGAAACACCTCCATGGATAAGAAGGGAACAGAGTCAGGATCTGATTCTTGTTCTTTCTACTATGTTTCATTGTCTCTAGTAGCAACCTATGGGATGCAGTCATAGAGGTAAACATTCAGCATGGGCTGAATTAACTACGTCACTGGAAACATATTCATTCCTTCTGGTAAAATTAAAAAATGAGACCATTAGGGAAAAAACATTAGGTTGGCCCATTAAGAAAACAAATTTGTGGGCCTCCCCGGTGGCGCAGCAGTTGAGTGCTGGGCTGCGAAGCTGCCCGCAGCCTCTGCAGCGCCTGTTTGATCCCCGGCCACCAGAGAGGGTCCCACTTGGCGCATAGACATCTCCTGCCGCGCCCGCTGCTCCCCTCAGCAGTGTATTTCCTCAGTCTGCCTGATCTGCTCCCAGCTCTGGCTCAGATGAATTCTCTCACCCTCCCACGCTTCTGACTGTACCCAGTGCTTGTATAAATAAATAAATAAATCTTTTTTAAAAAATAGAAAAGAAAAGAAAAAAGAAAACAAACTTGTCTCAGGAAACTTTGTCTTCCATTTATTTCATTCTCTGCATTATTTTCATTTTTCTTTTCTCAATTTCCTCTAATTGACTTAATGGATTCACTCCTTTGTTCTAATTCCCTCTTTTTATATGTGCAAATAGTCAGATGACAAACACCCGATCTTTGAGTGTGACATTATTTTTCATCAAATAATGTAGATTTTCTATTTCTTGCTCTTTTGGACTTTGGAGTAAACCAAAGGAAGCACAAAAATCAGTGTCAAAGGCTTGAAATATATCAACAATGGTATTTAAGTTAATTAAAGCTTTTGTCATTTTTGTCATTTTTTCCTGCATATCACATCTGCTAATATAACATATCAAAATTTATTAATTCAGATTGTTCTTTTTAAATTTTATCATCCCTGCCTCAACAAACTAAACCAAACTACCTAGTTTGCTGTAACACTCGACCCTTAGCAACAGTTGAACCTGCTTCTATTTAGTTCCCTGTTATCATTTAAAAAAACCTCTACTTTACAGATAAAGCTGAAAGAAATTAAGAAACTTCACAGAGGCCATACAGCTAGTAAAAGACTGAGCCAGAAATTAATTCATTTGCCTGATGTGAAAGATCTGCCTCTCGACCACTCTGCAATTCTGCCTCTAACAAACATCCTCACTTCCCTCCATCTGCTGCCTACATTTTTTTTCTTCATTCCATCTATAAAAGACAAATGGGGAAAATGCAATAAAGCAGAAAAGGAAAAGAGATTTCTGAATATTCTTTTCAATACTATAGCCATTGGTATGTGTGGAACAGAGTGAAGGCAATCTGTGTGTTTATCCCTGGAGTTCTCTGCTAGTGATTCTGATTTTGCACATGCCACAGCTCGTACCCTATGATCCAGGTCTTTTCTCACACATTTTTGTTTCTACGAACGATACCAAGTTTAATTTTGTTGAAGTGCTATTCAGATCACATATAGATTTTACAGTAACTCACCTGGTTTCATTTGCTGTCACTCCAGAGAGCCACAGTTGCTGTGGGAGGTGCCCCCTTAGCAGCTGTGTCCTCTCTATCAATACTGCACTTTATCATTTGTCTCCCCTGCATCTCCTAACCATCCCCCCCTCCTTTCTCCAGCAGGGATAGAGGAGTAAATTACATTATATTCCTCTGCTCCATAAACTATGTCAATTGCTGTGGAAACAATATTAAATATGGTAATTTTCCTGGTCTTTTTCTTAATCCATTATATTCTCTAACCTCTGTCACACCAACTTTTGAAAGAAAACAATTGCAAGGGCTTCTGGGTAATGTCATTATGCTAATTTTCTGGAGTTAGTCTGTAGAAATCCAAAAGTAGCTAGGAGAGTGAGGAATCTCTGGGAAGAAAGCATGGGACAGCATCCTCTCAGTCCTGTCCCCTGCCTGAGGTCCATTTCGGCTAGCTTCTTATTGATTGGACCGTACATTCATGCAGGTCCTGCACCTGCTCATCTTAAGAAATAATTGGCAGGGTAGGGCTTGAAACTCTGACTTCTACGCACACAAAGGAGAAGTAGAACCTTAGCAGGGAATTGGGTGACTCTCAGGGGCAGGTGCTCACAAGAAGATGAAAAGCAATTATTGGGACCATATTTCACAAAATGGGCAAGCGGACATTTTACTGACACACCATAAGAATCTGTATAGTAGGGGATGTTTAAAACAACAAATACAGGGGCCTCCCTGGTGGCACAAGGTGTTAAGGTGCAGCCTATAAAGCTATCTGCAGCCACTGAAGCATGAGTTCAATCCCTGGCCAGGGAGCTACCCAGATGGCGCAGCAGACCTCTCCTGACTTGCCCACTGCTCCCCTCAGCAGTGTACTTCAGTCAGTCTGCCTGTTCTGTTCCCCACTCTGTCTCTGGTGAATCCTCTCAACCCCACACCTCTGGCCTGTACCCTAGTTGATACATGCATAAATAAATAAATCTTAAAAAAAAAAACAAATACAGAAAAAAATCTAGATAATCATGTCACCATTTTAGTTCTCTTACCTGCCCTACTTCTAAGCTTTCCTGAATGCTATTGTTAACAAAACAGAGATCTTTCACCTGCTCCCAGGAAGGGTCAGTGTTCTTAGTTTAGGGTCCTCTAGGAAACCTCAGAACTATAGAATCAAGGAGTGCAAACCATATTAGTAAGCTTTCTCTTTTCTCCATGGGACCTCATCCCATTTTCTGCATATATTAAGCTGAAAGCAGGGAACTGGCCATGAAGAGCATCTGCTCAGTGTCTCTGGTAATGGAGTTGAGCTTGCTGCTTAGGGCAGGGATGGCTGCAGAAACACAAATGCCCAAATATTTGGACTCTTAAAATTGCTCCCATTTACTGCACAGTTGAAATGGGACTGGAAGAAAGTGTTTTGTATAACTTTAAATTTGTGGCAATATTCATACAGCATCTTATTTCTTTTAGAAATGACAATCTCATCTATTCTAATTGGAATTAGGTATAAATAAATAACCTTAATCTGTCTCAGATTCAGACATACAGCTCAATGTGAAATTTTGTCTAATAATTAGAGAAAAAAAATGAAAAGGTAAACTACACACAGCGATGTTTTATTTTGACAGAGCCTCTCAATTTTTCAGGAGATATAAATGTGTTTAATCCATCTACATTCTCCCACATACATTCTGGCAAAAATCTCTGCAATATGACATCAGGCATGGATTAATTATCTAAATGTTACTTAACACTCTAGCACTGAAGCACTTTACACAATGTGGAAGGACAGAAAGAGTTTTGCGTATTTTTGCTCAGTGTAACAGTGTGTTGAGAAAAGTGGGAAGAAAGTGTGGCTCAGGGTTAAAGGCTATTGCCTCTCAGAACACCTGTGTCTATTTTTTATAACACTGGTCACTGGGAACTTTATCCTGTGGTAGGTGGGATTTTTTTTTCTTTTGTTTAACATTTCTAATCTAGAAAATAAGCCAGTTTGGCATAGGTAACTATATCTAACATTCAGTATAAAACAGTTATGTTAATAGCAGGAAAGAGGATTATGAGTGTGCTAGGAGTAGAAACTAACAGAAAGCTGGATTTATGGGGAGTTTTATCGAAAAGAAAGCCAGCATAAAAGCAGAGAATGGTGCAATTGTCAGCTATTAAATACAGATCAGCACAGTGATGGTAAAACCCCCTCAGGGGCAGCCTGAGCATAATCCAGACTGCTAGAGCCCTCCCAGGCTGACTTATATTGTCCACTCCCTTCACGTTCCCAGCACTGCTGACCTGGTCCAGGCCCTCTTCCTCTCTCTCAGGGAAGGATTGTTGCATCAACCACCCTCCCTAATTATATCCTGTTCACCCTTTTCTCTTCTAGTATTCAGAGAGTTCATATTTTCCTCTACAACCTCATTCTAATAAGTTCATCACTCACAAATGCTTGTGTGGTACCAATGCCTTCCCAATATATGGGAACCCTTTACATGACATTCAAGGCCTTTTACAATCAGGCCACACACCACTTGGCCGCCAGCCTTTCAGAAGTCCCCCATCTATACCTTGCTCACTGGAGCCACGGGACATCACTGCTCCATTAACTTCCTCACTTCATCATTAACTTTGTCACTTCTCTCATGACAAAGTCTCTTCCCATAATGTTCTGTGATCTTTTTCAGGTCTGTCAAAACCTTGTCCATTCCGTCAGTTTCTGTTCAGTCTTCATCCTAGGAAGTAGTCCCTGATGCACCTCTCCTAACCAAATCTCCATCACAAGCAAAAACCTGGCTCCCCACCCAGTACTCCTACAGCACCTTGTTCATATTACTGGCTGCCCCTATCTCTGCTTGCCATCCTCTTGGTATAGAAGACTGTTTTCCTCCACCACACAGCCAAGGCCATAAGGGCAGGAAAGGCAACTGGATGACTTTGGATGGTCTGATTCCCAGAATAGTGTCTTGTACCTACCAGGAGCGGTATTAACATTTGCAGATTCAAAGACTCCATTTAATTTCATTCAAAAAAAACCTGTGACTCCATTCTACCCATTCAGTGGCACTACACAAATAACAGTATGGATCACTTTAACCAATATATTATGCTACATCTGTTTGGTGCTTCATAATTCCCAGAGTGCCATGGTAGAATACAAGAGAGAAAAAAATACACTGAAATGTCAGTGGCCCGAAGGCAGAGCTTTGACGATGCTGGAAGCCGCTTGGGGATGTCTTCTGTTGTGTTTTAACAGGAACAGTAACAGTAGGCTTTGGTAAGGACGAGAAAGCTAAAACATCTCTAATTTTCCCATTCCTAAAGCTTCTCTTGCTTGGCAGAAGCTTCCGATGTGTGGAGAGGCCTTTGGGACATCTCTCTCCACTGCTGCCAGGTAGCTGCTTTCACTGTGTCAGATGTGGCTGTTTGTCAGACTCCCTCCATCCCCTCTGCCTGCCAGGTTACATAAGGATGATTTGACATTCCATGTAAAAATAGCAAAGGTTATATGTGAGTCCCGGGTGCTTTAATAAGTGAGCTTATTCAGCCCAGTCGTTTTGGGGAAAAAGCCAATAAAAATATTGACAAGGGGAACTGATGTTATCTTTGTAAGGTATTCACAGAGTGTCTCTAAAAACAGTCCCCATGGTAAGGTTACATTTGCCTTTTCGTTGTCTACCTGAAGTACCTTCTTCTGAACACGGCTGCTTTATTTTCATCCAAGCGCCACAGTTGAATGTAATAACAATCGTGGATTCGGAGGGAAAAACAAGGCAGCCAGAAAGGAGATCTTTGCTCTCCCATGCAGTGTTCTGAGTTAGGTATTTGAACAAACTGCTCAAGCAATGATAATTCTCTTCCATGTGGCTAGGGGGCGCCCAAACACAGTTTAATGCTCTCTGTTAAACTGAATTCATTTAAAATTTGTCTGCAGCTTGAGGGTGTCTTTAGAAAGTAGCCCCTTTCTTTGGTCCTGAGAAAAGATTAGGTCCATCTCCTATTGGAGAATGGGAAAGCAGATGCAGGATGATTCCCCAGCTACGTTCAAGGGACTTTCATGGTATTTGTTTCTGTCTGTGGAGTGACACTGTTTCCTGCCTTTGTACGTAATCACAGCAAGAAAAACTGGAAAGATGATTTGTATGGCTACTTTGATTTTTGTATGGCTACAAAAACTGGATAATATAAGATGGAGGCATTTTGAAACTGGCTTGTTTGTTCTACGTAACCCACTTTTTTATTTTTAATTTGATGGTTTCTGTGAATGCTTGTTTCCCTTTGTTTAATGTGGAATTTAATTGTTTTTATACCAAAATTATATGTCTAGGGTGTGGTACTTATGTGGCATGTGTGTATACACATAGACACATACATATATTCTTTTGCTTCATATACAATATTTTTATAAGAATAAGTGTGGGGGGCCTCCCTGATGGCACAGGGTTAAGATACAACCTGTGAAGCAATCCTTAGCACTGAGTTTGATCCCCCAGCTGGCCAGGAGCAACCCACATGGCACAGCAGACCTCTCCTGACTCGCCCGCTGTTCCCCTCAGCAGTGAACTGAGGTCAATCTGCCTGTTCTGTTCCCCACTCTGCCTCTGGTGAATCTTCTCACACCTCCCCCACACACCTCTGGCCTGTACCCCAGTTCTTGTATGCATAAACAAATAAATCTTTAAAAAAAAAGAATAAGTGTGTAACAGTATCCCTAAGACAAGCAGTAAGTGCGAATTTCTAATTTAACAATGGGCAGATTACATTTCAATTGTTTGGAAGTTGCTTGCTTCCCTTAGAAATAAGAAGTATCCTTATGTACTTAATTGACATGAAACATAAATATACTTTTGAAACATATACTTGATCATAACCTGAGAAGCAAAAGAATATAGTGTTGTCACTTTGTTAACTATGAACTTCAGCAAGCTATCTAACTTGACTAATCAAAGAGTCTTACTTTAAAGGAAGGATAACAAGCCTACCCAATTCTTTAGGGGTCTTTTGAGGCTCAAATGATAAAAGTGGTAGTAAAGTGCTTATTTAGCATGTAACTTGGCACATATAAATGCCTACTGTCCCTACCTATCTACGAGCTGACATACTGGTTGGGGTCAAGTAAATATATATATATATATATATATATATATATATATATATATATATAGAATGAATGCATGAGCAAAGGGTATTCCACATTCAATATAATCATGGGGAATATTCAGGATCACATTTTCCTGACTACCTTCTCTATCCCCTATTCTTTGACTACCATGAAGAAGGATTCCTTTCCCTTCTTTTCTCCTTGAATAAGTAAACAATGACATGTCTAGCTCTTCTCCATTTAAGTTGCTTCAAGACCCTTTAAGGAAGGGTCCCTTCCCTTGGGAGAAGGTAGTGATTCTATGGTTCTGGTTCAGGGTAAAATAACAAATACAAATATTAATTTTGAGTTCTGATAATTGTAGAATTGTAGGAAAGAGACTAAGTTCAGGGATATAGGTATATCAGCCTTGAAATGCAGGAAACAACAGCATGTAAGACTCTAGAGGAAAAAAAAAAGCATATGTGTAGTAGGGAGAAAATCATATATGCAACACTAAAAGAGCAAGCGGTCTGGAGATGCAAGGAAGATCTGATGAAATAGGTGAGGAGAGGAGGGATATGTTGAGATGGGATCTGCAGAGATGGGACAAGGCAGCAAGAGAATAAGATATGTTACTGTAACAAGTAAGCAGTAAGAAAAAGGGACAGAGGCAGAACATCTCTATGTGGTAGGTCTAGGATCTGCCCAACTTCAGAATCAGGGTGAACAGCAAGGCAGAAATGGAGCCAGGCCATGTTTGCATGGGTGGTCCAGGTGGAGTGATAATATTACAAACTCTCCTCAGGAAAGAAACTAGATTTCAGGATGAAGCATGTAGCCTGACTTCATGGTCTCCACATCAGCCTCTGTGAGAAGGCACACAGTCCCTACAGTTGGACCACCTGATGCAAAAGCAAAGAGCTCCCCTAAAAATAATTGTTCAGTGATGATTTCTCAGTAAGAGTTTACATTTCTAAGCATCTAATTATAGATCTAGCAACAATTTAATAGAACACATAGAAAAAAATGCTGCTTAGTACTTCCGTACATAAAATTATGGAAGAGGACTTTGCTTAATATAAAGAAAAACATTTCTGTATCTGTAGGTAAATAAAGTCTGTTACATCTTCACACTGTGGCACTTTGTGTTTTCATAAAGGTAGTAAGTATAACAAAAACTAGAACAGCACCTGAACTAAGAAAATACTGGATACTGATGTTTTCTCTGTGGTATGTGGTTCCAATTGCCCTCATGAAACAAAACAGCACCAAATAAATTTTACAAACACTTTCATTCATTGTGATTTAAAAGAGCTTCATGAAAATTACTGAGATATGTGATTTCTCTGAGGGAGGCTACTTGCTCCAGAATTACATGCTTAAATAATGCATCCCTTATTATTCTGAACATTTATCCAAGATACAGAAATATTCAGTTCACTGAGCCCCTCATTGTGTCTCAGTTTTTCTGTTTATAAAATAAAAACTGCTATTCTAAGTCACAGAAATACTAGAAGAACTAATGAAATGCCAAGGACAGAAGAAAACACATAGATATGTGAAAGAAAAATATATATAGTTTTGTACTTGCTATATTCTAAAGCTAGATTGTTTTTGACATATTAAGGGTTATAAAATGAGATTGTACATGATAACTGGACTAACTACTCTAGTTTCAGTTGAACATCTCACTGTCTATGCGACCTCTATCAAACCACCAACCTCTGCTGAACCTGTTACCTTGAGTTCCTAATGGGAAAATTCATATGAAAATATTTTGCAAACAGCAAAGTGCTTTATAAAAGCATGTTTTTTTTTTCTAGAATGTGAATAGATGCAAGAGCATAAATACATAGAATTTTAAGACATTGAGTCACAGGGAGATTTCCTTAAAGCACACAAATTCTTTAAACTAGTTTCCAAAGATTAGGACATAAGGTCTTAGTAAATAGCATAGGGTCTTATGTAGCAATTAAGAACATGAATTATAAAAGTTAAAAAATGTTAAATATTTTCTCCTCATATATGAAGAACAAGCAATGACTTAAATGCTTTGAAATTCAGGGGGCTGGAAAAGAATAGAAAGAAAAGTCTACCAATAATGTACATTAGGAAGTGTATATTATGTATACACTACATAATATATTCATATATTAATACCATATTTAGAGACATCCAAGGTTATGTTAACAAAGCTGGAGCAGGTAACACAGATGAGATTGGATGTGCATTGGAGACAGCCAGTGTTGAATTTCCATTTGTTTCCTTAGTAAAGTACTAAAAGTCAGACTCCATAATGTGCCTTTCCGTACGGTAGTAATCTGCCACTACTTCTTCTCTTTGACGCCTCCCTTCCCTTTGATTTTAGTTCTTCTACTATCTTTACAAAGTGCAAAAATGTATGACTGGTACACTTCCATGAAGAGGCCCTATTATTTCCAGAGTAATACACATGCTTGACTCCAGTGCAACCCCTCAAAGATCCTTGTAATCCTAAGAGACTCAAGGAAGTTAGGAGCTTTGCTCAAGGTGACACAACTTGTAATAGAACCAGGACTGACATCAGATCTGGCTACATCTGGAACTGTATATTTCTTCCCAAAGAGCTGTAAAGGAGAGTTCTATGGGTGTGGACTTTGACATTTGGCAGGAAGACATGAAGGGCACGAGATAGAACTAGGTGGCCCCAGAACTCTGTGTTCCACATTCATTGTTTTTTTCTGGGATGTGAGCTCAGGTAAGTAAAAAGAAAATGGTGTCTAACAAAAAAATTCTTTAGGCTGATAGAAAATGCTGTTGAGAAAATGATGAGCTTTTCTTTGTGGGAAGAGGAGTCAATATCAAAAGTTTGCTTCTGACTAGATGAAATCTCATCAACAATTTGAAACTAGGATGGAAGGAATGAATTGCATCTGCTGCCCTACCCTCACTCCCCATACATCTGCCTTTAACTTCTGCAGTAGTCATTTCATTTGCCCATTGAGTGACACTAACCTCAGTGCTAGCTTTTTACTCAACACCAGCTTATTGTGTGCAGAAGAGCTTTTTACCTTTTTAGTACAGAAAGAATCATGGTCTATGTCCTGATCACTTTTAGAGGATGCTACTATAGCCACCTCTTTCCTTTTTATCATACATATCCTGCCTGTAAGTCATTTTTCTTTCTCTTTCCCTGGTGGCACAAGTGTTAAAGGCACAGCACTATCAAGCTGTCGCCAGCTCTGGGCCAGGTGGCCAGAGAGCTACCCATATAGCACAGCAGACCTCTCCTGTCTCACCCGCTGCTCCCCTCACCAGTGTATTTCAGTAGGTCCACCTGTTCTGCTCCCCACTCTGTCTCTGGTGAATACTCTCACGCCCCTCCCCCTGCACCTCTGGCCTGTACTCAGGTTCTTGTATGCATACAGATTTATTTATTTATGCAAGTACTGGGGTACAGGCCAGGGACATGGGGAGGGTGAAAGAATCCACCAGAGACAGAGCAGGGAGCAGAACAGGCAGAAGGACTGAAATACACTGCTGAGGGGAACAGTAGTGGGCAAGACAGGAGAGGTCTGTCACGCCATGTAGGACTCTCCCCAGGCAGGGCAGGAATCAAACCAGTGCCGCAGAGGCTGCAGACAGCTTCACAACACTGTGCTCAACCCACTGCGCCACCGGAGAGGCCCAAATAAATAAATCTTTAAAAAAAATAGTTAATCCAGATTTTACCCACTTAGGAGCTGCCATCTGTGAGGAGGGTCCAATAGGGAGAGTCAAGGGGCTTATCCTGCAGGTCATCCCTAGCTGCACAGGTGTGAAGCACTATTTGGTCCCAATGGTGAAGGGATATGTACTTGGACTTCATTTATTCTATCACCTGCCTGAAACTGCAAGTAAAATCCTGTTGGCTTATGTATAGATGCTCTTTTTTTCTGGAAATAGTTTCCATTAGATTTTCAAAGGGGCCTATAACCTAAATATACATAAGTATAAAGAAGTTATTTAAGGGTAATAGTGATAAAATTTCTAAAATTCATTCTTTGTATAGACGCTAACATTAGGCCCTGTTTCATATATCATTTGATCTCATGATGATCACAATTGTGATGGACACAAATGAAGACTATTATCACTGAGGATAACTTGATGGTACATTTTAAAATATGACTTGTCTCGACATGATACTGAAGAATAGGGATTACTCAGAAGAAGTGACTGATGTAAGATGCAATTTATAGTGCATTCTCTGTATCAAATTAATATGTCATAGACTATATCCAATATAAAGTATTTTGATTCACTCACACATCAATAAAGAGCAAATTTATGGGACTGTTGGTTAAAAATATACAGTGTTTCAAAAAACAAAAATGATCAATTATTTTAATTAGCCTTGCTTAGTAAAACCCCAAGACCATGATTCATAAGCAACGGCATTTGACTTAGATATACTATAGTTATAATTCAGTGATACCCTTTGGTATAATGTGCTCCAATAATCCTCCTTTCCATATTATTGATGCACAGGGAAAGAGTCACGGGCTATCATTGTCTTGTCAATGCAGTGGGGAATTAGATGCCTCCAGGATTTATAATCTGACAGTGTTAGCTGCCTACATCCAGAAGGAAGCTCTGGGGGTAGAATTCTCCACTAGGACTGGAATATACTTGAACCAGATTCTTGACCCTCTTACTGTAGGGAGATTAGGTCTGCACAGACCCCTCCAAAAAACAGAAAAGGAGATTCAGAGTTCTATGAATTGAGCTTGAATTCTGTAAATAAAAACTAAACCCTTCATCAAGTCATTTTCACCTTTAAAGTGAAGTTTCAGGGGAAATTCTAAGTTAATGGTCCTAGAAACTAGATTTAGGGAATTAGGGATTGGAAATGCCACCCTCGATATACTTAATGGCAAAATGAAGAAAAGAACTGAGTAGTACATGAAAAAAAAAAAACTCATATAGGTCAATTCATTCAATAATTCACTCAACAAAAATGTACTTTAACATAGGTGTCTTAGTGAAAGGAAAACCTATGATCACACAAAAATCTTTAAGTTACCCTGATGTTTATAGAAACATTTATCTGTAACCACTCCAAACAGGAAATACCCTCAAATGTCCTGCTACAGGGGAATGGATAAGTAATCTGTACTACGTCCCAGGATGGACTACTACTTAGTGATAAAAATAAATCAAAATACAGGTATATGCTCACCAGGGATGGATTGCAAATGTTTGTGCTAATTGGAAGAAGTTAGACTCAAAGCCACATACTGTATGATACCATTTATGTGACATAGTGGCAACTACAGGAACAGAAAACAGATTATCATTGTCATGGGGTAAAGGGTAGGAAGGACTTAACTACACAAAATTAGCATGAATATGTCCGGGGTGGACCTTTTCTGTATCTTGATTGCCCTAGTGTTATACAATTCTGCATCTGCCCAAACACATAGAACTATACAACAAAAGGAGTGGTTTTTACTGCACACATATTGAAAAACAAAGTTTAAAAAAAAGATGTCAATAAACTATTCCAAATTGAAAAGCAATTTTATTGACCAGCTTTTATTTCTTGGACTCTGTGAACTCAGGCATAGAAAACCAAACAAAACAAAATCAAAAGTAAACATCACAATCTAATGAGAAAATAAGCTTGTGGGGAGAAACAGAAAAAAGTAGTAGTTATAGGAAAGGTATGCACAGTCTTAAGTGTGAGGAAAATCTATTATAACTGGAGTAGATTTCCCTTCCTGGCTATGGCTGTTGAAATATATTTTCATAGCTGTCATTTGGGTACTACCACCTTTGCTCCTCAGAAGTGAAAGCAGCTTCATCCCAGGGTCCCCACAGCACCCTGGCAGCTCTCCATCCTGCAGTCCCCCATGAGACAGGCAGGCATGTGGCCTCCCTCTCTTCTGCCCCATCAACTCAACTGCTGTTATCCAGCAGAAGGCAGCCGCCACCCTGCCGCTCCTCCCCTTTCCTACAGTTAGTTGTACTGATTCCACAGACAGAAAAGACTCTCCTCCACGGAGCTCATGGTTTGGGGGTGCCAGTGGGCTACCAGATAAAATGAGCAGTTACAGTGGCCACAGAAGAAGCAAGGCTCGTTCGTCTCTGATGGGCATGTAGAACTGACCATTTAAAAAATAGCTAAACTGCACTTCTTGTGGGCTTTTTATTTAATTATTTTTTTTTCCTTTGCTGTTTTCTCTATCTCCTGGGAGCCAAGGGAGTAGCTCCCTCCCTGCCTCATCTCACAGACTACAGTAATGAGCTCCAGGGGGACCTCCACACTGCCTTTGAAGTAACACGTTTCTCTGAATACACTTTGAAATTTCTCTTCTTACATTGTTTGTTTCTTGTTTACTCTGTCTCCTTGTGGGGGGGGGGAGGGGTCTGACAGCTGTTGGGGGGGAGGGGTGGTCCATCATGACAGTTCTGGAATGTGTAAATTGAAAAACAACAACAAAAACACAAACAAAACAACACAAGAAAGAAGAAGGGAAGGGTGGGGGGAGAAACCTAACCGGCTGCCAGTGCAGAAATGTAAGCCCTTGAGCTGAGTTGCTGAAGCATCCTGCAGGCTGCAGGCAGAGGAAGAGAGCCAAGGACAGGGGCATATGGGAGGCCTGAAGGCTGTCACAGAGGAAATGGCCTGCTGGAGACAAGTTCTTCTAAAGATACCTGAGAGACAAGCTCAGAAGCAGGACCTAGAGGGGAGGGACTCTGCCTTCCTCTCCTTGGGATTTTCTATGCTCACAGATCCTGCATCTGAACTACTTTCAGATCCCTGCACACAAAAAAAGGAAAGTTGGATAGCACATTCATTTTAATCTGTGCACTGTCTACCTTGGGAAGACCTAATTTTTTTTTTTTTTTTTGAAATTCAGGAATGGGAAGGGAGATTATATTTATCATTTAGTAGACACAAAAGGAAGGAGAGCATAAAATGTCAGAGCCAACCTGGTTTGGATTCTTGATTTATCCACTGGCACTCAGGATGACGGAATTAAATTTCAGCCTACAGAGAATTAGTCAACCACTATTTCCAACTGACTGAATTGCAACTTGAGAGTGTATAGTAGTGGGAATACAGAGAAAACTAGATTGCCCTAATCCTTGAAACATAAAAATGGTAGTCTTTTGCCAGAAACCCAGTGCAGAAAGGAAAACCAGACTGACAGTGTCAATATTATTGAGCTTTATTTTCATGAAAATACTTGAGAAAATCATTAGATTCTGAAATGTGGCCTAAAGGCCAAGGACCCCCAGGGAAGCTTGTGCTGCTCTAGTAGAATAGCAGGAGGCAGGCAGAGTGGAGTTTCCTCAGCATAAGAACAGGTGGGGCATTCTTTTGCTCTCACTTCTGCTTCTCTGGGCTCCTTCTGAACATTTACCTGTGGTTTGATAATCACAGCTCACCCTTTTATTTGAACATAGACATAGACTCTCCTTGCCTCTCTTGCATCATATACTTATTATAACTTAAATCATCTTTGACTCCTTTGTCTTCTTTCCTGTCTCCTGGCCTAGGTGAATATCCAAGTTATGTTTTTCTTTTTTTGTGGGATATTTTATCTTAGCCCCTATTTTTTTCTCGGGTTGTCACCAAGTTCATATCATTACCTAGACAAACTCTAAAAGCTCTACTTAAATCATTTCCTTGGTTCTGTCCTGCCCTTTGCCTCTCCCTAAACTTCAGCTCATATTTTTTATATCACTGCTTTAGTGTCTAGTCACAGATCAAGAACTTCTAAGTATTCTTATTTATATAAAACAAAGAAAACGTTCCTCAAATAGAATTTTAGGTAGATAACAATTACCCACCTACCTCATAGACTAAGTTGTACATAAACCCTATGAATATTTCATTCCTACTTTCAGGCCTTTCTCAATCCATAATCCCACCATTTCCTTCCCTACTTCTTTGTGGTACTCATAGACTCAAACACATGTATCCAGCTTTCCTTTCTTGTTTCGATAAGCATTTGTTGTTCCCTATGTGAATGTAGTTTATAATGTGAGGATTTCTTCAGTCAAAGGAAAAACACTCAATATAATATAAACAACTGTGGACCTTGATACGCTGGAGAATTAACAAAGGCCATTGACTCCCTTCCCCAAATATGCCACAGAATACAAGAAGGAGACTTATGAATTAAACAAAACCCCTAGAGAGAGAGAGAAGTTAATGATCTCATGTGGGTGAAAGAGTTACATGAGCTGGTGGTGGGCTGGACTTTGAAGGAGCATTTTTAGTTGGTCCTCTTTTGCTTCCCCTTCCCATTTGACGTATAGATCCTTGCCTGCCAGGAATCATGAGTTACAACGGATAGGATAGCTGCTAAAGTTTCATTAGGGTAGAGGGCGAATAACAAAAACAGATTCTTTTTTGGCTTACATAAGAAACTCACAAAAGTTAAATTTCACAGTGTACCTGTGTACCTATTCACAGATTAAGACTCACTCAATTCCAATGAATCAATATCAGATTTTTCTCTAGCCACACTGCAATAAAATTGGAAAAGGAATGCTGAAAAAAAACAAAGATATCAACTCTGTCTTGAAGCTCTAAAGCTTGCAATGGAATTATCCTTGGGCTAATGCAGAAGTCTTGAAGGGATTAAGAAATATTTAGTATTGAAAGAATGTTATTGCATGTGAAAGCTGGCAGGCACAACTAAAGCAGAACTTGAGGGAAATGCATAGCTTTAAACACACCAGAAAAGAATAAAAATAAAGATTGTATTAAAAAGGGCAATGAATTCATTTTGACTCATTAGAAAAAGAGGAATAGACCAAATTGATATAAGAAGATAACTACTGAAGAAAAAAGCAGAAATCCAACCATAATAATAATAAATATTGTTCAATTCTTAGTTATGTTAATGTTCGGGGGAAAGGATGTCCTGAACGAACTCCATACAGATTTTGTGGACCACCCCCACTCCATCAAGACACTGGGAACTACAAATCCCATGATCATTAAAGGGAAGGTTGCCAGGAACTGAGGGTGGCGTTAAGCAACGAGGTCTTTGGTTTAAGTATTTAATGGGCCATGTTGCCAGGGGCCTCTTGGCCAAGTGGCGTGCTCGTTTTTTTGCCAGCTTGGCCAGTCATTAGGATTCCAGGTCAGCGGAACAGGTAGGACACATTTAGAAACTTATCTCCCTCTTTTTCTCCCTGAGTTATTCATTTCCGCAATCCCTTCCCATGTAAATAAACCTTTTATCAACTTTTTAAAAAATATTTATATAAGAACTGGGGTATAGGACAGATGCGTGGGAGGGTGAGAGGATTCACCAGAGACAGAGCAGGGAGCAAAACAGGCAGACTGACTGAAATACACTGCTGAGGGGAGCAGTGGGCAAGTCAGGAGAGGTCTGCTCGCCATGTGGGATTCTTGCCGTCCGGCTGGGGATTGAACCTGCGCTGCAGATGCTGTGGACAGCTTCACAGTGCGGCACTCAACTGCCTGCACCACCAGGGAGGTCCCTTTTATCAAGGTTTTGTGTGTGTCTGCAGTTTAACATTAATAAGTCCCCTTTAAGTGCACGGGTGAGGACCCACAGTCAGGCAACTGGTTTTATATCGGGGTTGCTCTGTAACATTTCAGTCAGTCTGCCTATTCTGTTCCCCACTCTGTCTCTGGTGAATCCTCTCACCCCCTACACCTCTGGCCTGTACCCCAGCTCTTGTATGCGTAAATAAAAAAAAAATCTTAAAAAAAAAGGACATAATGCAGAATACAAAGTTGGACAAAATCGCTGTAAGACAAACAACAGTTAAGGTAAAGAAGAATAATATGACCAATTATTCATTCATACATATGAAAACATAGATATCTGTCTGAAAGAATATACAGATTACAGAATACAAGTGGTATTTGTCATAAACGTACATTTGTGCTTCTAGGATCTTGCCACACGCTCATCAGAAGTGAGGTCCTTTTCCCCTCCCTTTGAACTTGGGCAGGTGTGTGACTGCTCTGACTGGTGAAGTGTAGTATCTGAAAATTGACTTCCAGTCTTTCTGTAGTTCTAGGAAAATCAGTTCCCAAGCTGGAAGCCCATACAGGCTGACATGGTGAGGGGAGAGGGGTGTGGCACGTGAGACCAGGTGGAAACATCCACAGGGAAAGGAACTGAGTTCTTAGCTAAAAGTTGACTCAAATGCAGAGACATGAATACAATAGCCTCCAGGAGATTCAGTCCTAATTTTCAACTCACCTAGCTAAGGGAAATCATCACAGCAACAACACATCCTATTGTAAATCTTCCTGCCCCACGGGAGCAGCAAAGATGAAAATATGGTTGCTTTCTCCACTAAGTTTCAAGGTAGTTTGTTGCATGGCCAAAGTAATTGAAAAGTCACCAAACTGGGCAAAAAATTAGAAAATTGAAATGATTAGTAACCATTTCAAAATCTTGAAGTGGCAATTAGAAGCATTCTGTTATATCTAAGCAAGTTCTGGGGCCAGGGAATTTTATGGGAAAATTAAATTGTTGAAGAAAAGGTTATCCAGTCTCACAAATTTTTCAAGAAAAGAGAAAGAGAAAAAAAAAAAAACAAAAAACATTGTGTTTCTAAATTTTCTAAAACTAGATAAGGGCACTAAAATACATTAATGGGTTTATTTACCAGCATAGGTGAGAAAATTCTCAGTAAGAATCATCAAATTCCAAGAGACTATTAAGAAAATAAATTAATTCAGCAAAAGACTTAACAGCAGAAAGATTATTTAATATCAGAAAATCTACCAATATAAATCACTAAAGGAGAATAAAGAGTCATCCATTTTTCAAAATGTAGAAAAACAAATTTTTGATATAGTTCAGTAAATATTTGAGTATTAACAAAGCCAAACAATATGCAAATAAAAAATATCTCTAGGAAAACTTGGGATTGTAAGGCATTTCTGGAACTTTATAAAGATTATATACCTAATCCACAGTAAGCATCCTACTAAAAGGCCCTCCTTTACAGACCTGGAAGAACTGGGATAAGCAGATATTTGCAGATATTATCATTTGCATAGAAAATCAGTATATTTGTCATAAATGCCTGTAGAACTCAAAATGAACTTAAGAAACACAGGATCAACTTCCACAAAATAGTAACATTCGTCTATTTTTGCGCAAACCAATATATTTATCAATATAATACCTCTTGTCCAACTGGTAAGGAAAATAGAAATTAAGTGTCATTCATAATAATAACAAAAGATAGAAAGTATTTAGAAATTGTCTTAGTCAAAAGCAGTCTTTACAGAAAAAAAATACTAGAACTATTGTAAGTTCTAAAAATAGATTTAAATAAGTGTTAACAACTTGCTCATAAATGAGATAGAACTGTAAAGATGTATAGTATCTATAAGTTAATCTAGAAGTTAAATATAATTTTCAAGAAAAAATAACAGCAGTATCAGCAGAATTATTTTAAAGAATCTTAATAAATATTCTGAAATGTATACAAACATACAAAAATCATACATCACTAAATCTACTCTCAAGATCAGAGAAAACCTTAAAAGCATTGAACTATTATAAAGTTATAGTAATAAAAATAGCATAAAATTATCACAGAAATACACAGGTTAAATGAGACAGAATAAAGTGTTTATAAACAGATCTATGTGTCCAAAGAAACTATACACATGATAAAAAAGTAATCTGAATCAATAAAGTAGCTATTATGAAAAAGATATTTGGGGAAAATAGGCTCATCTGGAAAACAAAATTCAATTTCAGTCTTATCTAAAAACAAATCCCAAAGAGATCTACAATCTACATGTTAAATTAGAAGCAGGCTATTTTAGTCAATGTTGGGATATACTGAATTCAAATACATCAAAAAGTGTGCCAGAAGAGTTAAGACTTCTTTTTATGACCTTATTTTTCCTGTCCTAGACTATTTTCATTTTTTTTTTTTTTTAAGATTTATTTATTTATACTAGCATTGGGTACAGTCAGAAGCATGGGAGGGTACGAGAATTCACCAGAGCCAGAGCTGGGAGCAGAACAGGCAGAGTGACGAAGTACACTGCTGAGGGGAGCAGCAGGCACAGCAGGAGTGGTCTGTGGGCCATGTGGGACCCTCGCCAGCAGCCAGGGATGGAACTGACGCTGCAGAGGCTGCAGGCAGCTTTGCAGCCCAGCGCTCAACCGCTGCGCCACCAGGGAGGTCCTTAGACTATTTTCAAAAAATACATGGGTTCTGAGAAAGAGTTCATCATTAACAAAGCTAATGAAGCATTATTCAGCAAGGTGGTGGCACATTATTTCATCCAACTAACTACAGTCCTCAAGGAAAGACTGTGTCTTATCTACCTATTTTAGAATTATAATACTCAAAATGTGCAAGAAACATGCTGGGCAATATTAATTTATCATGAATGGCTCCCTTTCTGCCTTTCATTATTTTATTATGAGAAAGGCCTAAGGAAATACTTTCATTTACTCTGTCAATTTCTCTGCATCAGTTTCATATTTTTCTTGAGTTCAAGAGGGAAAAGTTTCATTTTTACTTCTCATAGATTAACATTGCATGTTAAGTTGAAAAAAATTACAAAAAAGGTATTTTTAAAACTTTTTAAAAATTCGTAATGTTTACTTAGACACTTAAGAGAAATATATTTATTAACTTTCACAAAAGTTAATACTGTATGAAGATATTAAAGATTACGGACATGATTGCAAGGAATAAAAAATATATATTTATATACAAGTTTTTTGTTGCAAAAGTTGATAGTTTGACCAATAGCATACTACTTTTAAATATAAAAGATATTTCATTAAAATTATGTGAAGTAGTAGATGGGGAATAAAAATTCAAGAGAAAAAGGAACAATGTAAAATTGTTGACAATTAAAGGTTTTGTTTTACTCTAAAGGGCTCACCTTTTAGAGTAATGGAAAATATCAACACTCTATAAGGTGTGTCCAGATTGTTAATTCTCAGTATCATTTATGTTTCAGCTAAAAAAAAAAAAAAAAAACAAACAAAACTGATCTTTTGGGGAAATGGCTAATTCCATGTCTGGAGCAGGTCTTTTATAAGACGAACTATGCCATGCCAGAAAGAAGAAGAAAGAAGAATAATATTAAAGTTTACTAGGATCAGATTAAAAGGAGAACAACAACAACAGTAACAACAACAACAACAAAAACCAACTTAAAGATGCTCCCATGGCCTAAAATCAGAAAATTTGAGTGTCAATAAATAAATAAATAATGGCTGTGATAGATTGAAACATATTCAAATATCAAAAAAAATTCACAATGATTAAAAAAAAAAAACTCAAAACATTTGAAGGTTGTTCAGGCAACATTATTCTCATTATCCTAAAATCTGTTTAAGGGAAAAGAGCAAATATTTGTCTTGCCTATCCTACAGAACCTTTTCTCAGGGTGACCAAATAGCTGATAAAGAAAAGGTCTTCTTTATAGAAAACTACAGATAATAAATTCAGAAGAATGACAGAATTAGAAAATCAGAATTGTGTGAATTTAATAAATTGGTTGATATGAAGATCACAGACTACAGTTAAAATTATTTGACTGACATGATATGTTTCAAATGGATAAATTATTCTGATAATATCTGAGGTGATTGATGAATCTTAATATCACCAACAATAGGACAACTTTATATTGTATAGCTTCCAGTGGGATGCAGTACATAGAAAATGCTAAGTTATCACCCATAAAGTATTCTTGCAAACACACACACAAACACACACAACAGAAGCATGCTTTCTCTATATTACTTAGGTAGTTAAGGTCATATTACAAGTTGTTGAGGTCAATAGGAATCAATGACAGAATTTTAAGTAGGAGAGTCAAATCAAATTTTTGTCTTTAATAATCACTTTGTCTACTATGAATTAAATGACAGAACAAGCAAGAAATAGGTGAGCATGCATTAAGAATGGAATTCAGTAATTACAGCATTTGTCATGTATTTGTTTTGTGCAGAAGCTTACCAAGGATGCAGATATAATTGGGTATGACTTGGCAGAGAGAAATACTGAGAGTTGTTGTTGAGCCTGAACACAATACCTGACAAAGAAAGTTTACTTTGGTGACTTCTGTTTATTTGATTAATCTTTTCAAAATTCTGGAAAAAGTATATGTGAAAATAAATGCTTCCACCCATATGAGAAATTTATCTAAGGGTCTGTGAGTTGAGCCGAGGTGGAGTTCAGAATTAGTTTAGTTGTTTCCAAGGTATAACTTGCTTAATTCCTTTATCCTCAGTAAAGATACTTGCTTATTTTTCTATCCTCAATAACTATCTCAGAGGTTTGGTGGAAGATTAAATGAGAAAAAGTGATGAAAAGTACTTAATAGTTAATAAATCCTAAACAAATGGAAGCTGTTTTTATTACTTGTGTCATCCAGGACAGATGAAAATAAAACTTTTAAAAATATCAACAAATTGGTTCTATAAGAGGGAGAGGTTTATCAACATTTAAAAGCATAGCTGAAAAAGAAAAGATTTAGGACTAGCAATGAATATACAAATGCCCCATTAGTTATAAAAAAGGGTGACATGAAAATTCATAAATCTGAATAAAGCACGCATGAACCTTCCAGATATGTTCCAAGAAATGATTTGTATTTACTTGTGCCATACAAATTTAATATACTAATAATATCATTCAATTATGTCCAATTAAATCCTATTATCTCTTTATTTTCACACCAGAACCTTTTGTTTGTTCTCATAACAATATGTATTCTAGAAAACTTGTTTGCTAAGGGCAATTTAAGTTTAAAGTAAAGCTATTTGTTTGCAAACTTCAGTCTGTGTACAAAATTGATAAGATAGGAAAATGATATACTGGGCTTCAAATAGGAAAAAATACCTCCCTGATATAATTAGTGGAGCATGCATTGCCACAGTTTAAAAGAATGAACCATGCATTCTTTTTATGGCTTCCTTTCTGTCAGCCTACAGCAAGAGCCCCAGGAAGTATGCATCTTAGGTTCATATATTGTCAGTACTATTACAGACCAAAGTACAGAGAAAGGGCTCATCATATTTAGAGATGACAAAAGATCGAATTGTAACAGGGTGGTCCCCAGGAAAGGGGGAGGTTCCCTGCCCCACCCAAGGGAGGGTGGAGCTGAGCAGGAAGAGGAGAAGCAGAAGAGACGGAGGAAGGAAGCAGGATGGAGCCAGGAGACCTGGAGGAGGCGCATGGAGCCTAGAGACACGTAAAGAAACTGCGCTTGTCTTTTGGTCGTGGACTGGGTGACACAGATGTGGGTGAGACCCGTGGGGAGGTGACAATGGCAGCTTTTATCTTGATGTTGATTTTGCTCTTTTCCTTCCGGGCTTGTCCGGTTGTTTGTGACCCTTTGCTGTGGGTCCCCACTGGAAGATGCTTTAGACTTGTAGCAGGCTTTGGGGCCTTGTTTTGGGCAGATCCCATATGGATGGACTTTTACCCACGAGGGGATGGGTAACTTTGGGTGCTTCATTTAGAAACTACACTCTTTGCCTTACCTGTATTGTTTCCTAGTTTAATTAAAGTTCCTTCCCATTAAAGTCTCCTATGTTTTGTGTTGATGCGGCGGATGGCAGAACCCATTTAGAATAGGCAGGTTTGCAGGGTTTTTGGGCTGCCCCTCTCCCTGTCCTATAACAGATTTGGCAACCACGAAGGGATTTAGGACAGAGCCATCCGTGGTTAGTCAGCCCCATGGGGAAATTGGGCTTCCCTATGGCACTGGCTACCATAAGCGCAAATGTGATTTTTGGTTTCTCCGGTGTGTTTGTTTCATATGTCGATTTGCTGTTGAGAAACTGGCTTGGGCTTTGTGAAGATCTGTGTGTCTGTATGTAATTTGTTTGTAGTGACTTTCTAAGACATTTGATTTTGTGGAAATTGTTCTGTGCCAGTTTTACTCAAAAGATTAGGCAGTACATTGGACCATGTGGCCAGATCAAAGATGGCGTCTGAGGCCACTTGGAACTTTTTTTTTTCTTTCTTTTTGTAATCTCTGCTGTCTCATTAGCATTTCTAAAGGCAATAATGGTTCTTCAGTGGTCTGTTGCTTTGTCTTTGGCTACTTCCTGCTCTCTGCCTGATGGATTTTGCAAGCCAATTGTGGAGCAGTGGTGTTCAAATTAGCAAATGTATGCCTGGGTGTTAAGGAAAGAGTAGCCTTAAGCAGTAACTGGTAATTGCTGGTAGCCTTGATGGATTCTTGGAGATAACTTGAATTTTTGCAAAGTCTGGATCAGAAAAATTAAGAAGATTTTGTCTGAGTCTGAAAGGATTTGCTGCTGTGAATTTTGTCTACACAATTTGTTTTGGGCATGTTTGCCATTTTGAATACTGGATTTGTTCAATTGCTGGTGTAAGACAAGATTCTAAGTTTCTGCTTCCTACTGAGGAAGGTCTGTTATGGAAAGCACTCTTTAGGGTGCATCATGTAACTGTACCAGGTTTTCATACCTGTGTTGTTGTTGTCCCTCCCTAGTGTGGGGGAGGTGTAATTTGTGCTTAGATGTTTAATCTGCTCTTTCAGCTTCTGTCCCAGAGTGGCTAACAGAAGTAAGGAGATGACTCCTTTTAATTGAAAGTTAATTACTGATATTTTGATTTTGCTTTTTCAGGTTCTATTCCAGGAAACCCAAGGAGTGCCTGCTTGGTGGCTAACAAGAGATGACTCCTTTTGCTTAAAAGTTAACTTTTATTCTTTCAGTTGCTGTACAGAACACCCCAGGATTGACTTCTAATAAAAAGTCTTCAACACTGAAAACCCTAAGGTGATAAACAAGGTCATGTAACTCTTGTGATTAATAAAACTTTTCCTTCCTATTTCCAAAGTCTTAGGTTTGCAGGATGACAACTGGAAATTTTTCTGCCAGCAACACTCCACATTTTTTTTTGGACTTTGACATTTTTTTTTCTGAGCCTATGGAGTAAAACTGCAGTTACATAACATATTCTACATGGCATAATTAAAAAAAAAACTGTTTTTGTCTATACGTTGTATGTCTGTATGTCCTTGTGTCTAACTGTCTTGACCTCCAGTGATCGACAAATTGGTATACATGGTGCCCATAGACGTGAAAAAAAAGTCTCCAGTTATGAGAAAAACTAAAGGTTAGGGTTTGATTGTCAACATTGATTGTCAACTGAACTAAGCTGGTGCCTTCATAGAGACTTAATATTGTTGTTTCTGTTAATTTTCTGATATTTATGGCAAAGCTTCCCAGAAATCTAAATTCAAGTACAAATTTGGTAGCCTGTCATTTGACTGATGCAAGGAAATTTTGTGGAACCTCAGTAGAGCTCCTGAGACACTCCACGAAGTTTCTCCTTTTCCTCCTGGGAAAGCATTACATGAATTTGTTCTATTTGGCTTTCACCTAGTAGAGTAAAACTGGAAGGGAAGCATTGTCACTTGGGAAAATGGTAAAACTTTTGTATGTACAAAATGTTAACAGTAGTATCTGGTATGTATGTAAATTGTCAATGGTGATTGTCACCTTTTAATATTGTATAATTCAATTGTTTCACACCTACAGAAATTGTTTCCGGAAATATAGGGAGAAAAGGTCTCAACAGATTCCTATTGATGGAACTGTTGAGAGTAAAAAAACTTTCCTACAAAGGACTGAATAGACCTGGAAATACACCTGACATTTACTAAGGTTTCTTTGACATACTGGAACTTTTTTTTATGCATTTCTGTCCTGAATCCACGAAGTTTTTTTTTTGTTTTGTTTTGTTTTGTTTTGAGTAACCAGGATCTGCAGAAAGGTTGTAATTTTTTTTTCAGCAAAACTAACTTGTCACATTTTCTCTCCCCTTGATACCAACACAGCATACAAATAGTGGTAGTAATTTTTGCTACTTATCTTAGAGTCTGTTTTTGCATAACTTCCATAGGGATTTTGTCTGTTTTAACAAAAAAATTGGACGTGAGTTTGATTGTGTGGCTTTGTGTGGAGTTCTTCCAAAAAGTTGAAAAAGAGCTGAACCAAGAAGAGGAGAACCTGTTTGCCTTGTTTGTAGGGTTCCAGAGACCTCCAAAGAAGGTGAGGAAGCTTGCCTCCATTGGCAGGACTGGACAACCCGGCCAACGAAAATGCCCTGGTACCCTCGAGAAGAGGAAAGCCCAGGTGGAGTCTGATGAGACCAACGTTATACCTGAAGCCTACATCGACTGGATGCCACCGGTTCGCTCTGATCCTGTATGGAATATTTCAACAAAGCCAGCTAAAAATTGCTGTTAGTTATTTCTACCCTGTGATTTTATGCAAAAATAGGAAAAATGGTTTAAAAGTAGATTTAGTTTGCAAAATTTTGCTATGCTGTTAAAAGTTTGGGATCAAGGTTGAGAAAATTTGTGTTTTACATCAGTTGAACCATTTTAACATTTTTTAACTGTGATTTTGATATATTTGCTGTCTTGTTTTAGCCAATGCTCCAAATTTTTTTCTTTTGGCTTGGATAATGGACTATTTTTAAGTAATGAAACTGTCATACTGGACATTCATAGACAATGCTGCTGACTAATTGTTGCTTCTCTTACACACATTGTAACCCTAAAAAAGACTGTCTCCTAAGACTACACCCTGAGATTGTGCCACCATAGATATGGTGGAATAAAAATTAAAAGGGGGGATTGTAACAGGGTGGTCCCCAGGAAAGGGGGAGGTTCCCTGCCCCACCCAAGGGAGGGTGGAGCTGAGCAGGAAGAGGAGAAGCAGAAGAGACGGAGGAAGGAAGCAGGATGGAGCCAGGAGACCTGGAGGAGGCGCATGGAGCCTAGAGACACGTAAAGAAACTGCGCTTGTCTTTTGGTCGTGGACTGGGTGACACAGATGTGGGTGAGACCCGTGGGGAGGTGACAATGGCAGCTTTCATCTTGATGTTGATTTTGCTCTTTTCCTTCCGGGCTTGTCCGGTTGTTTGTGACCCTTTGCTGTGGGTCCCCACTGAAAGATGCTTTAGACTTGTAGCAGGCTTTGGGGCCTTGTTCTGGGCAGATCCCATATGGATGGACTTTTACCCACGAGGGGATGGGTAACTTTGGGTGCTTCATTTAGAAACTACACTCTTTGCCTTACCTGTATTGTTTCCTAGTTTAATTAAAGTTCCTTCCCATTAAAGTCTCCTATGTTTTGTGTTGATGCGGCGGATGGCAGAACCCATTTAGAATAGGCAGGTTTGCAGGGTTTTTGGGCTGCCCCTCTCCCTGTCCTATAACAGATTGAGAAAACATCATATATGACTCAAAAAAAATTTGACAGGCTGAGAAATGGGTACACACTAGTAAGATGTGATTAAGTTATGGATTAATGTTAAATCTGCCTTAAGGTTGAAGCCCTATGGGATGTGAGAAACTTGGTTTTGGGGGAAAAGTCAGATTTTTTTGACTACATTATAAAAGGAAATAATAGTATTGTGTTGCATTATAAACGGCTTTTTAATACTGATGGAAAAAATTCAACTTCCTTCTTGGAATACATTGATATAGTCATACTATGTACCAGGTATTGTGACAACCTGTGAGAAATTTAAATATTGGATAGAAGGGCTGAAAGTTTACTAGATCAAGAGATAGATGGGCGCTTTGTATCATTTATATCATTGCTAAGGCCCTACTTTGACTAAGGCATGGAAATGGATACATATAACAAAAAGACAAAAGAAAAACACTCTTACAGATTCTATAATTTATATAGATCATAAGGAGAGAAATTTTTCTTAAATTTTGAAAATGTAGACTTAATACAAACTACAACTGTTGAGAGATATCCAACAGTCAGTGAATGAATTAATTATATACTCACATCCCTACACCCAAATACACTCCTTCATAGAGAATTCATAGTTAGATATTCAGAGGGGTTTATTTACCTCTGACCACAGTGAAGAGGATGCTTCATTCACTTTTGTGAATTTCATTTGCAGGTCTCAGTAGATCTCAGTTCCTTACCAATTCTAGCCTCACTGCTCCAAATCTTTTGTTGTTGTTTTTTAATCATCAAATGTTATTTAACACTAGTGATTTCTGGATTGAGTGATTTTGAGGAGAGAGATTTTAAGCAATTATTTGGACAAGACCAAGATATAGGAAGTGATATAATTTCTCCATTCTTCAATGTATTTTTTTTTTTAACCCCAGGCCAGTTGACAACCCTATTAGCTGAGTTTTGGCAACTTCATCTTAACCTTGCTTAGATACATTTCAGTGATCCTGCTGTCATAGACTTTGCTTACCAACAACTCAGTACACATGCAAATTCAGTGTGCAATTAAGTCTGTATATTATTTTTTTGTTCCTTTTGCTTTTTATCTACATATACTCACTAATAGCCCAGTGCCATGTAATGATTTAGTTTTAAAATTATGCAGCCATCCCTACAATTACTTATATATTAATTTCTTAACAATTGTAAATAATAATGACCAATATTTAGTGTTTCTGTTTATTATATACCTAAAACTCTTCTAAATGCTTTACATAAAATAACTTAATCTCTCAAATAAGCTTTTATGTAATAACTATTATTATCTCAAAATGTTATTAAGACAGTATCTTAGATTTTGAATGATAAATCCTCATATAACACAGCTTTATTGGAAAACCTAGAGAAAGGTTATTTTTTACTAAGAGTATTGCATAGGCTTCCTGGGGAAGATGTCATACAATTTGATAGATGTCCACAATTCCCAATAAGGAGAGAATAAACAAGGTGGGGAGAATCACAAATATAAAATTCACATTCAGGTTTAGATAAGTATGAATAAAGCACCAAAGGAAAGAAATGCAAGGTGTGTTAGGAAGACATCCAGACAGTAGAGTGGAAATCTATCACAAAGACTTTGAATGCCATGTTGAGGACACCGTGCTTTATTCTATAAATAAACAGATCATTTCACAATAGAATGATTTATTCCTTCAAAAATAAAATTAAAAAGTATAGTTTGCTGATCACCATCTTACAAATAGCACCATTCCTGGAGGCATCTGGGCTTGACAAAGTTCCCAAGCATAGGTTAGAGCTTGAAGAAATAAAACTCTAATCTTCAAGTTTCTTAGCCTTTGAGTGACCCTTAAGCAGCATGACAATCCAACTCCGCAACCCTGTAAGGTTTTCTGCTCATATTCAAGAGGTGGAGAAATAGACATTACTTCTCGATGAGAAGAATGGCAGCCACATGGCTAAAGCATTTGCATACAGGATGAAAGACATTGGACATTCTTAAAAAAAAAAAAATCCAGTAATTTAGAGAGAATGGGATCTTAGGGTAAAGAGGAGATACTTCTAAGGATTTTAAGGGAGAAATAACAAGATGACCAAATGTGCTTTTAGATTATTATTCTGTCTAATGGAGAAAGGATGGAGAGAGAAAAAACTAGGTACAGAGATCTAATTAGAGTGAAATTATTGTACCCCAGGTAAGAGATTATGGCAGCCTGGAGTAGGAAGTGGCAATAGAACAAATGGAAACAGACATATGGAGAAAATCTTACAAGATACAGAATCAAAAAACTTGACACAAAACTTAGCTTTTGGAATAGTGAGGCTTGCTAATGTATTCTCTTTCATATCACCTGAGTTAATGAACTTATAGTTGAACTAAATAAAGCTGATGTACTGCAAGCTATAGAATTAAAAGAAAATACAAAAGAAACAAATTAAAGTTTGATGAAAATGGAAAGATTCAGCTGCTGGTGACACTTATTATTGTTCAAGTGTCCAGCAATACTGCAGAATGGTGGAAAATCTATTAAGAATTGCTTGATGGCATCCTTTTACAATGCTATTTTCAATAGGACTTTAATTTACATTTTATAAATTATGCAATATTTTATAAAGTAAGTGAAATCTTTTAGTATTCTAAAGTGCAACAGTGTATTTTTGGCAGCTTAGAGTTTTGAACATATAATTTCACATTCCCTCATTCAGTAATAAGCTTCCAAAAGGTGAGACCTGTGGAAATGTTGAAATGAGTTATTCCATCTCCTTGTCAAATTTTTTTAAAAGTAATTTCCACATTAAGTACTGTTCACATACAAACCATAATGGGGATGTCTGATATGCCCACAGTAAATGCCTAAAGTAAGTTAACATTTAATCAGGAATGTTTGTTTTAATCCTTATAGAGATATTAAAGGTAAATATTCCAATGGCAATTGAGATAGACTCTCTATTTGTAAGGAGTGTGTACTTTAGGCCTGGGAAAGGGGAAGGGGTCCCTTGTAAACACCTCATTAAAGCACACAGAGATTCAGTAGGTGCTCCTTTCTCAAGCAAGATCAACACAGAGCCTTTGGGATTTATAGAGGCCTTGCTATGGGCCACTCTGACATCAGCAGTGGAATTAATTACTTACATGGCAGCTGACCACTTCCACGAAGTGTTGAAGTCATTGTTTTGAAGCATGGAAGGCATTGTATTAGATCAAATTAGCACAGCTAAGATTCTTTACATAATTAGCACTTTGAAATGCTAGGTTCTAAGTGGATGATATTCCATGATCAGCTTAGCTCAGTCTTCTTTTCCTACAAATGCAGACCAAGAATTTCCACCCTGGCTTCTGTGCCATTTCAGTGCATTTCCAATGACCTCCACAGATGCCAGGATAGTCTCACAAATTCCATTAAAATGTACCTTGATTTTTTTTTAATGATATGAAGTGTGAAATACTAAAGTATAAAAACTTTGTCCTTTATTGTATAGATGCATACTTAGATACTGAGAGTGGGTATAGGAAGGGCTGTTAATTACATATAGAATTTATATTTCATCCAAATTTTAAGAGTGGAGATAAATGTGACATTTATATGTTGCAAGATAAGGTGATGGTTGATGGGAATTGCCTCCTGTTTTAATGGTTAAGAGACTTCATGATTGAGATCAAGAGATATTTTAGAATATTTCTATTTAAAAAGATACAATTAAAAGTCATTTTCCAAATAAGAGAGCTTTTTAGTTAACCATGGCATGGATAATCATGACAAGGAATTTGAATATAAAAGATTGCTAATGGGACAGGGAAGGAAAAGAAAGATTATAAAGGTGACAGGCTGAGATAAAAAACATTTTTCAAGATAATTTGGCAAGGGCTTGTAGGATTTTGGTGAGTATTGAATTTTAGTAGGACATTGAAGTATTAAGGTTGGATATCATACGTGTTCATTCAGTTGCTATACAAGCACAGTGATCCCAGGCAAAACCCCTTCATAGCAAGTCAAGGGGTGAAAAGGTACTCAAATATCACTTTCTTCTACAACTCAAATGTTTTGAAAAGGCCATTGGACCATAAGATCTTTCTTCCCTCTTGATGTAATAGTCTTTGCACAAGTGTACAAAGACAGGGACTGTTAGAGTTTCAGGACCAGTAGAAACAGAGACAACATGGAAATAATTTAAAAGCTGGTAGGAGGTAAGGAACAGTAAAGTCATTTTGATGTTAACTTATCTTCTAATTTATGCTTTTTTCTACTTTCAAATGTTTCAGATATTCAGCTTTGTCCCTGACTTTTTCTACAGCTTCAAAAGCAATTTCATGGGTGGAAAAGGGAAGCAGTAAAGATTCCTTTACCTCCCTCTTCTGCCATCAGAATGTGGTCTAAATCCTACCATAAAAGAGAAACTGTATTTAATGAGAAAGTGGGAAGAAAATAGAGATGAAGCAGGAATCGCAGTGGCCCAAAAACAAACAAACAAAAAGGACCTTTTTTTTTCGCTTAATAAATGTTTATTGCCAATGTCAATTACCTAAGGGTTTTTATGCATCTTTCCTATGTCTTTCATCTTTTTCACATCATAGTTTATTCAAGCCATGAAAAGTGCATGTGTCAGATAAATGTTGATTTACATGCAAATTGTATTTGCTAACCTTCCTTTAAGTGAAAAAAATATTTGGAAATTTATTATTTCTCTCATTAATTTCTACTTTTTAGGAAACTCAAATATTCTCTATCTGTTGTAGATAAAAAAAGGGTTAGTTGTGTGGCAATTTTGCCCCTCCCTGTGCCTTCTAGAAAACTGTGTTGACTGAAGTCAACAAGAGCAATGTCTTCTTTGGCTTGTTTTTCACCAGCTCCTTACTCTTAACAGTTGGACCTTGAAAACATAAACAAGTCCAAATGCATGTGTTTGGTTTATATGGCAGAGAAGGGGTCCCACTGTATTATCCGAAGAGAGTAACTATCCAGTGGGTGACCTGGGATAAGAAGGGGAGGGGAGGGGAGGGGAGGGGAGGGAAGGGAAAAACATCAATAACAAAACTGATATTTAAAAAGTCCATTGTGGGCCTCCCTGGTGGCGCAGCGGTTGAGCGCTGGGTTGCGAAGCTGCCCGCAGCCTCTGCAGCGCCGGTTCGATCCCCGGCTGCTCCCCGGCCACCAGAGGAGGGTCCCGCATGGCGCGCAGACCTCTCCTGCCGTCCGCTGCTCCCCTCGGCAGTGTGCTTCGGTCCTCCTGCCTGCTCTGCTCCCCGCTCTGGCTCTGGTGAATTCTCTCACCCTCCCGCGCTTCTGACTGTACCCAGTGCATGTATAAACAAAACAAACAAACAAACAAACAAATAAATAAATAAATAAAAATAAACATGCCTCTATAAAAAAAAAAAAAAAAAAAAAATTAAAAAAAAAAAAAAAAGTCCATTGTTAAAAACTAATTTATTTATTGGGAAATTTTAAATTTTACCATTACTCTCACATCTACTGTCATGTGAAGAGTATTGTGACTTAGATCCAAGTTGAAAATATTTGTCAAGATTATGCAAGAAACTGTTTAATCAACAAAATAATTTTAAGATTTTCAACATGAGGGGATTAAAAACACCACTACTCAGACACATATAAACTTAGATTTTCCAGAAGGTTCTGGGATGTGATTTCTGACTCCTCCTTGCATCTCAATACCACTCAATCTAACACAAGTTTACACAGAAGGTTTACTTAATAGTACAGGCAAGAACAAGGCTGAGTTTTTGATAAGCTATTGATTTGAAAAGAGAAGGAATCCAGGCCTCCCCAGTGGCATAGTGGGTTGAGCACAGCACTTAGGAAGCTATCTGCAGCCACTGCAACACGAGTTTGATCCCCAGCCAGGGAGCTGACCCATATAGCATGGCAGACCTCTCCTGTCTTACCTGCTGCTCCTCTCAGCAGTGCTTTCAGTCCATCTGCCTGTTCTGTTCCCCACTCTGTCTCTGATGAATCCTCTCACCCTCCTGCACCTCTGGTCTGTACCCCAGGTCTTGTATAAATAAATAAATAAATAGATAGATAGATAGATAGATAGATAAATAAATAAAATCTTTCAAAAAAAAAAAAAGAAAAAGAAAAGAGAAGGAATCCTTTCTAGCTGGAGAACAAAGGAAAGTTTCTAGGGGACTGTGAAGAATGAGATACTGAAGTGCTCAGAGCTCAGGAACAAAGGAATAAATACCAGGGAATGCTGACCAGCATGAAAATATGGAGTTACTATAAATAATTATAGCAACATCTATTAGTTAGCTAGAAATTAATGATAGTATTTTGGAGTTAGGAAGTTATTGTAAAATTCCTTATTCTCGTTTTATCTGTCAGACTCACAGCTGCAAATAAGTGTTAAGAAAGGCCAACATCTGGGGGCCTCCCTGGGGGCGCAGCACTTGAGCGCTGGGTTGTGAAGCTGCCTGCAGCCTCTGCAGCACCAGTTCGATCCCCGGCTGCTCCCCGGCCACCGGAGGAGGGTCCCACATGGCGCCCAGACCTCTCCTGCCGCCCGCTGCTCCCCTCAGTAGTGTACTTCGGTCCTTCTGCCTGCTCTGCTCCCTGCTCTGTCTCTGGTGAATTCTCTCACCCTCCCACACTTCTGACTGTACCCAGTGCTTGTATAAATAAATAAATAAATAAATGCCAACATCGTATCCTTCTATTATGGATTTATATCGAATTCATAGTGATACCCAAAGTGAATAAAACCTAAACTTCCAAGCCTGCCCAAACTCTGATGTGTAGTGGTGGTGGCTGTGTATTTTCAAGTGAATGAGGACGGATAGGGAATTAGAGCTGCAAATAACATGTATTTCTTCATGAACTTTTTGGAAAAAATGCCTATGGAGATTTTGGAAATAAAAGACAGGGATCCCTAAGCCTTTACTGATTTGTAGTTATTTGATTTCTGATTCAAGATAAATATTCCTTTTCACAAATAATTCTGTATGTGTAATTTTGTATTCTTAAAGAGCTACCCCTATTTTATAAACTTTAGTATCCTCAAAATCTGTAATAATCTTGCACGTATTGTAAGTGTTGAATCTCATTTATGAGTTTAATCTGACTTAAGATAGTTCACTTTTGACTTAAGCAGTCACTTTTGATGACTGCTTAAAATATTTTAGATTTGTTCATTTTGACTGACAAGAGAACTGTATTTGTCAAGATGTAGAAATGCATGGTTACAAGTTAAAAAAAGGGATAGAAACTTAAAATATGATTATGTTTCCTTACCACCACCTGGTGGCAGTATCCCTAAAGTACAGAATGTAAATAAATGGTTTTATGAGCTTTAAGCATTAAACAATGTTTACCAAAGGAGGGGAGTGAGCTCAGCAGTCCCTACAACAGAAAATGTTAACAATTATGCTTTACTTGTTTATATTGTGACAGCCTATTCAACCAATCATGAATCTGATGGAATGGAATCCTGTTTTACTTTTCAGGTAATACATCTGAAAAGATCTATTAATGAGATATGATTTCATTAAAAGCATAATACATTTGAGGCATGAAAAATATTGTACTCGATGCCCAGCAAATCTCTGCAATTTGAGAGAAGGGGTCAGGGATGACTTGTCCCTCAGGCTATGTCTACTCTTCAATGTTTTGCTCTTTTAAATTATAAATGAATAAAGACCAAATGTTAACACTGAGTATATGATCGCTGAGATTTTAAGGCATTCTTTATCCATTAAAAGATCTAGACTCTACTAAAACCGGAATATATTAAGGAGCATTCCAATCTTATTCATCATAACCAATTAGGTCTTAAAATTTGGGAGAACAAAATCATTGCAGGCCATCATAGGTGCACTGCGATTTGTTTCCCTGTTATGTGGCCTGGTTGACACCTTTGTGGGGATTTTACATAGATCCACTAGACTTTCTTGAGCAAAAAGAAACTTACAGATTCTCTGTGCTCTAAACAGACCGTTGGCAATAGCTAAACAGCTGTTGGCTGTATGATACTTATTTGGCTAAAAACAAACCCATCTGTATTTAATGCATTATTGCCAAAGTGTAGTAACATGCTGTTTCCAGTCTGAAAACACTGGTACCCTCATGTGAGACAATCAAATTGAAAATCTCACAACATGGCTCTTGCACTTCTTGGCTGTGCAAGTGGAAAAATTAGGAGTGTGCCAGCCGATGGCAGAACTTGTTTCCAGAGGATTCAATTTGGGAGGATAGGAGGATAGTAATGGTAGGCATAGAGTAGATAATCCTTTCCCTTGATGGATTCCTTAACCAAAATATCTTGCTTTTCAAAAGAATTCCTTAGTGTCTATTGTCTTTTTGTAAATGCATTAAAAAGTAATACATTTTCAAACTAGAAAAATTATAATATACAAATAAGAAAAAGAAAGAAGAAAAGAAATCACCCTTTATTCTACCACATAGTTTACTTGAATGTGCCTGTTTGGAATAATGTATTATTTCAGGACTCCACTGTTTAACAAAATCAATCCATTTTCTGGGATCACTGTGCTTGGATAGCAAGTGAATGCACAGACTGAGAGAGGTCAGGCCACTTGCAAGTTTGCTTATGTCTCACATGCTCCATCAATGAACCTGAGCCCAGGTTCACTGTCTTTATACCTGAGAGCTGGGGGTTAGCCACCACAGCACATCTACTCTCATTGTGAAAATAATACCCTTCAAATAGTAAGTCCCCATAGGTCAATAAAGGAATAAATACAACTGTTTTTATAACAATTTAAGACCCATTTAAAACTGGAAGCAACCCTTAGGCTGGTCATGAGTGAAATATTCACAAATATATTAAACTGCATCTGAATAACTAAGATTTAAGATTTCCTAGTATCTACCATTTAAAGAACAAATGTGTTAACTAATGAATTTTTTAAGTTCATTAGTATAATGGCATTTTCCTCTAAATACTAGCACTTACTTTATTTAACAAAACACTGACTGAACAATTGGGTGGAATCCTTGTAGTTTTTTCGTGGTTTGAATAATGCATAGCTTTTTCTCATAATAGGCAAATGTTTAAATCAAACCCAAAGAAATCTTCACCTGGAAAGCTCTATCTAAATGAGCATTTTTCTCTGCCTACCACTTGCACCAGCTTCCGCAGTAAATAGTCAACAGCTGGAGTGGTAACAGGGACTCTCAGTGAAGCTAATGAGAGCCCCGTATTTCACAGCTCAGGGGCTGTAAAATACCTTTCTTCAAAAAAAAAATAAGTATTTACAAAAATCTCACTTCTTTGTGTGAGTATATACCGAAGGAACTGTGGTTTTTAAAGGAATAAACTGCACTAACAATCAAGTTCACAGAACTATAACATATAAATGAAAATAATTTATAAAGTCATTGGTTTTATAATATGCAATGACACAATCTCATCAAAACAACAAAGCTGTGTCTGGAGTATAATTAAATCTAAAAATGAGTAGTTTTAAAATGTTATTTTCTTTACTTCTCAAATGAAAGCAAAGAGTGGCGGCAAGATTACCTATGAAAATGTTCAACTAGATGCTGTAAAAAATGCATGATATGAAGAATATATTAGTTCCAATACACAAGAATATCCTTGAATATATATTTTTAAACATGTTGACAAAATGTCACATCCCTAGGAAGACATTCTAAATAATTCAAATTAATTCTGAAAAAATGTTTGCCGAGACTTTTGCTTAACTCACGTTTCTCTCCTGCTCCCACCCAGTGTTTGGTTTTGCTCCAAAGTGCTTAGAGGAAATACTGTAGGCACGTCTTTGACTTAGAACAAAGTAAAATTTGAGGACAATTGGCCAGCATTCAAGGTCATATTGGAGTGGAATTTGAGTACTCAAAGAGAAAAGAAAGAGAGAGACACAGAGAGAGAGATAAAAAGGGGAAGGAAATGTAAACAGTGAATGAATTGAGGGAGAGAAAGTTTAAAGATCATTTAGAAAGGTCTTTAGAAAGGAAGCAAGAACAGAAGTTAGGAAAAGAGCAAGGCGAGAATAATGTGCAATTCTAAGTGATATATTCCTCAAATTCAGCTAGCCTCAAAACAATCACGTAACCTTGATCTGAATGGGGAAGCGTCCAGGGACAAAGATGGGTATTGAGTGATGCTGAGCCTTATTGTGTGACCTGGACAATTAATCTCAGGGAAGCTGCTTTGAAGGTAAAATTGAAATTTTTTTCTGTAGCAATATCTAATACACTCTAAACCTTTTGGATGAATAAATGTTTTATTAGTGATAATTTAGGCTTTATTTTATAAAGACTGGCCTAAGGCCTCCCTGGTGGCCTCAGCGTTATCACAACTATGGCCTGAGTTTGATTCCTGGCCATGGAGCTAACACACATAAGGTGCAGCAGAAGTCTCCTCTTGTTTCTCTTAGCATGTATTTCAGTAGATCTGCCTGCTCTGCTAACCATTTTGTCTCTGGTGAATCCTCTCACCCCCAGAACCTCTGGCCTGCAGTTCTTCTATGCTTAAAAAAATAATAAAAAAAGACTGCCCTTCAGAGAATTTCAAGGGCTCCAGTTTGGAAACCCACTCATTTTGTTCATTGGTCTTTGTTGGTTGATTTTTAAAAGTGTGTAGGGCCTCTCTGATGGCGCAACGGGTTAAGACACAACCGAAGAAGCAATTTGCGGCTACTGCAGAACAAGTTCAATCCCCAGCAAGGGAGCTACCCACATGGTGCAGCAGACCTCTCCTGACTTGTCCGTTGCTCCCCTCAGCAGTGTAATTTGGTCAATCTGCCAGTTCTGTTCCCCACTGTCTCTGGTGAATCCTCTCACCCCCAACACCTCTGGCCTGTACCCCAGCTCTTATATGCATAAATAAATCAATCTTCTTAAAAAAATTTAAAAAATGTGTAAATGACATTAAAGCACAATCTTCGCCAAGTGTAGTTTCTCACTAAGAGATTGCTATTATAATTATCCTGCACTTTGCTCCACAGTTCAACAGGAGCCCATCTCTTCTTATCATGCAGAAGTCACCTTGGCCTAGCCTGATGAGAATTAGGGAAGAGTTGTGAAAGACTTTCTTTGCTAGAACATAAAGAATTTAGTATGGGGCCTCCCTGGGGCCGCAGCAGTTGAGCGCTGGGTTGCGAAGCTGCCCGCAGCCTCTGCAGAGCAGGTTCGATCCCTGGCTGCTTCCTGGCCACTGGAGGAGGGTCCCACATGGCGCGCAGACCTCTCCTGCTGCCTGCTGCTCCCCTCAGCAGTGTGCTTAGGTCCTTCTGCCTGCTCTGCTCCCCTCTCTAGCTCTGGTGAATTCTCTCACCCTCCCGCGCTTCTGACTGTACCCAGTGCGTGTATAAACAAATAAATAAATAAAATAAAATAAATCTTAAAAAAAAAAAGTATGGCAAAATGATTAAAAAAAAGAATTTAGTACGCAAAAATGAATATGACCCATAAATGCTCCATACTAGATTTCAAAAAGGTGTATTCATATGGTATTTGAGGGATAGAATCTAACAGTTAAGACAAGCTGAAATATTTATGATCATGGGTTTGTAGCAATACTGTCCAATAGAAATATAATGGGAGGCAATTAAGTAATTTTAAATTTTCTTGCAGCCATACTTTCTTAAAGTAAAGAGAAATAGGTGAAATTATTTTGATAATCTGTTTAAACAAGTACATTCAAAATATTATCATTTCAACATATAATCAATCAATAATATTCACTTTGAGTTCATTTTTGTCTACGGTGTAATATACGAAGCCTTCAATATCTGGGGTCTATTTTACATTTACAGCACATCTTAATTTGGACTAGCCCTGTTTCAAGAGATCAATAGTGATACATGTTGGTGTAGATATAGAACCCAAGGAGAACAATAACATAAGAAACCAATGTAGATACTAAACTCCCCACACCCCCCAACAAGTAAGCTAACTAGAGAAGCTTATGGTCTGAACATAAAAACTATTCCTCATCAAATATTTACTCTAGCCTGGGGCATTTTGCTGCTTGGCTTTACTGAAAAGAAATCAAAGTCACAAAGTATAAACTTCCTCACCTTCTTTTCCTCAAAATGTCTCTGTAGCTATATCCTTTTCACAACTTCTAAGTAGCCAGGGCTTTACCAATTCTTGACTTCCTCACTTCTAGTCTCAAAGGAAAAAGTGTTTCTTCCATTCCAAGACTTAGAATCCCTCCTTCTTCTGCCTGCTTTTTCACTGCTTCATCCCATCAAACATTGTCTTGTACAACTCCAGACTCACCTTCAGCGAGGACCAGCAGTACAATTGACTTACCTCTGTGCTTATGTTAGGGGGAAAGGATGTCCTGAGCTAATTCCATACAGGCTTTGTGGACCCCACCCCTACTCCAGACCAAAGCCATCAGGACATTGGGAAAGACAAATCCCGTCACCACCAAAGGGAAGGTGGCTGGGACCTGAGGGTGGAGTTATGCAGCCAGGTTTGGCATGAAAACTAGACATGTGGGCCTTGGGGCTCTCGCTGGCTCGTTCTCCTCCTGGCTTCAAGGCTCTTGGCTGGTGGCCAGCTCTCAGTGCCATTTGGGATTCCAGATCGGCAGATCTGGTAGGACGCATTTAAGATTTTATCTCCCGTTTTTCTCCCTGAGTTGTACATTTCCTCATTTGCCCTTGCCTTATAAATAAGCCTTTTATTAACCTTTCGCATGTGCCTGCAGTAGAGTATTAATAAGTCCTTTTAAGCGTGCGGGTGAGGACCCACAGTCAGGCACCCCGTTTTGTATCGGGGCTGCTCTGTAACAGACTCTTTTTCTTAAACAAACCCAAGTAAAAGCAAGTCTGTTTTGGTTTTTACTCAGTTACTCCCCGACCACCATCCTTATCTCATTCTTTTCAGCATTTCAGAAGAACCGCTGGTACTTAGCAACTTCATGTACTAGTCCTTCCCTCTCTTCCTTCTCTCCTTTCTTTTCTTTCTTTCTTGACTTTATTTTTTCTGAACACTTTATATTCACAGTGAAGTAAGCAGAAGGTATAGAGATTTCCTATATACCACCTGCCCCGACGTATGCACAGCTATCAACCCCATCCATAACCCCCACCAGAATCGTCCTTTGGTTACAATGGAAGAAACTACGTCGACACATCACTATCACCCGAAGTTTACACTAGGGTTTACTGTTTGTGTTATTCATTGTATGGGTTTTGAAAAATACAAAATAACATGCATTGAGAAAAGAAAGAACCGACCCAAAATAGAGTCCCTCATGCCAGACCCACAGACCTACTATCTAATCTCATTGCAGTTTCAGCCTCTCCTCTTCCCAAAGTGGAATCCTAACCCAATAACTCTGGAGATCCCTGGAAAGCACTAGTGAGATAATCTGCAAGGCAATACTACTCACTCCCCTTTACCTGAAGGAAGGTAACTTAAAATAATCTTTTTCTTTTGCTAATAACCTTGCCCCACCCATCCTCTTGCTGATTATAAAAAAAAATTATTTTGTGCAACCCTTGACGGTCTCTTTTTACTTGCTAGATGGGCTACTGTCAAATGATGAGTTGTTTTATTTTATTTTTAAAGATTTATTTATTTATTTGTTTGTTTGTTTATTTATTTATTTATTTATACAAGCACTGGGTACAGTCAGAAGCACAGGAGGGTGAGAGAATTCACCAGAGCCAGAGCGGGCAACAGAACAGCCAGGCTGATGAAACACACTACTGAGGGGAGCAGTGGGTGAGACAGGAGAGGTCTGTCGCGCCATGTGGGACCCTTGCGGGTGGCCGGGGATCCAACTGGCGCTGCAGAGGTTATGTTAGGGGGAAAAGGATGTCCCAAAGCTAATTCCATATAGGCTTTGTGGGCTCCACCCCCACCCCAGGTCAAAGCCAAAGACACTGGGAACTCCAAATCCCATCACCACCAAAGGGAAGGTGGCTGGGACCTGAGGGTGGGGTTAAGCAGCCAGGTGGATATAAAAGGCAGACACGTGGGCTTTGGAGGATCCCCCATTTTTGGCTCTCCGCCAGCTCGCAGTGTCTGGCCAGCTCTGAGAGTGACTTTGGGTTTCCAGGTCGTCGGATCGGGTAGGACGCATTAAAGACTTTATTTCCCTATTTTCTCCCTGAGTTGTACATTTTCCTTATTTCCTTTTCTCTTGTAAATAAACCTTTTATTAACCTTTTGTGTGTGTCTGTAGTAGAGTATTCATAAGTTCCTTTAAAGCGCGCGGGTGAGGACCCACAGCCAGGAACCCGTTTAATATCGGGGCTGCTCTAGAACAGCTGCGGGCAGCTTCTCAGCCCAGCGCTCAACCGCTGTATCACCAGGGGAGGCCCGATGAGTTGTTTTAAAAAGCCAATTAGAGCCCTAAGTTTATTCAAATAAATTTTATAAGTAACAGACACTATAGTAGGACACAGAATAGTTTTGTTAGGGGGAAAGGCTGTCCTGAGTTAATCCCATACAGGCTTTGTGGACTCCACCCCCACTCCAGACTAAAGCCATCAAGACATTGGGAAAGACAAATCCCATCACCACCAAAGGGAGGGTGGCTGGGACCTGAGGGTGGAGTTGGGCAGCCAGGTTGGATATAAAAACCAAACACGTGGGCCTTGGGGTCTCTCTGGCTCACGATCGCTCGCCTCCTGGCTTCACCGCTTCTGGCTGGCGGCCAACTCTGAGAGCGCCATTTTGGGATTCCTGATTGGCGGATCGGGTAGGACTCATTTAAAACTTTGTCTCCCACTTTTCTCCCAGAGCTGTACATTTCCTCATTTACCCTTCCCTTGTAAATAAACCTTTTATTAACCTTTCACATGTGCCTGCAGTAGAGCATTGATAAGTCCTTTTAAGCGCACGGGTGAGGACCCACAGTCAGGCACCCCGTTTTGTATCGGGGTTGCTCTACAACAGTTTCACTGTCCAAAAAAATCCTATGCATTTCCTATTCACCCCTTTTATCTTTTGATAACCACTGATGTTTTCATTGTTTCCATAGTTTTGTTACAGACTGCATCCCTGTGTAAGTAATATATATACACACATGTATGTACATATATGCATAGATATAGAATGTTCTTATCCACCTCGCCTTGACCTGATTGCTGTTTTTCATGTGTCCTTCATCCCACACATGTCTGGATCACATTCCTCTCTTGACTTCTGTTGTTCTGCACTATTCTAGTTTTCCTCCTATCTCTCTGATTGCTTCTATACCAGTCAGTAATATAGTCTGTTACTAGCTCTTCTTACCCCTACTAAATTTGGAGACTTCAACAAAGAGGTATTGAAAGGGAACTGCTAATAAAAATAAATCTTTCCCTGTTCAAGAGTCATAGATGTGTAAATGTAAAGTAAATAACAAGTTTGCTTCCTTAATAAGCATATCTAAACAAGGTCTGGCAGCCTGCTAGCCTGATTGATCTCCCAGGCCATCCTCAAAGATCTGTATCTTTCCCCCTTTCCTGTGTCAAGAATTTGTATGCTACCTAACCAATGTTATCAATGTAAGATGGTTATGTATAAAAGAGACCCTTTGTCCCCAGACTGGTGCTCAGACCTTTCGGGACTACCCGGGTCTGGGACCTCATGCATGAGTAATAAAGCTTCTCCTGACCTCACCATTCCTGAAGTACTGTTTGTTCTTTCCCTGCCTGGGTAAAAGGCTAAAATTTGTTTCTGCAACAGTATGTTTTCCCTCATCTGTGTATACTCTCTCTGTTACACATTTCCTCTTACTGTAACAGGGTGGTCCCCAGGAAAGGGGGAGGTTCCAGGTTCCCTGCCCCACCCAAGGGAGGGTGGAGCTGAGCAGGAAGAGGAGAAGCTGCAGAAGAGAAGGAGGAAGGAGCAGGATGGAGCCAGAAGGAGACCTGGAGGAGGCGCATGGAGCCTAGAGACACGTAAAGAAACTGTGCTTGTCTTTTGGTCGTGGACTGGGTGACACAGATGTGGGTGAGACCCGTGGGGAGGTGACAATGGCAGCTTTTATCTTGATGTTGATTTTGCTCTTTTCCTTCCGGGCTTGTCCGGTTGTTTGTGACCCTTTTCTGTGGGTCCCCACTGGAAGATGCTTTAGACTTGTGGCAGGCTTTGGGGCCTTGTTCTGGGCCGATCCCATATGGATGGAGTTTTACCCACGAGGGGACGGGTAACTTTGGGTGCTTCATTTAGAAACTAGACTCTTTGCCTTACCTGTATTGTTTCCTAGTTTTATTAAAGTTCCTTCCCATTAAAGTCTCCTATGTTTTGTGTTGATGCGGCGGATGGCAAAACCCATTTAGAATAGGCAGGTTTGCGGGGGTTTGGGCTGCCCCTCTCCCTGTCCTATAACATTACCACTTTAATTATTCCTCCTTTTTGGAGTAGATCTATGGTCATTACCCCACTCTATCACGATCCTCTCTAAAAATGAAACTGAACTCTGCTGATGAGCTTTACCTATTTTCAGGTTTATTTGGCTTCTATCTGACAGGTAATTGTTCCACACTATTTTCCAACTCTTGGGACAGTGGAGTCAGATTGCCAGGACAGAGATGAGGCAGGCTTTTAAAAGAATAAAGTCACAATGGTTTAGGCTTTCAATGGCATATTAACCCAAATTATTAAGACTTTAAAGTTATCTGCTTTTCTCTTTCTCAAAAGAGTTTGTACTTTCTACTTTTAACCTCCCATTCACTTCTTAGCTCATTGACATCCAGCTTTCATTTCCACCACTTCTCTGAAACTATTTTGGCATCAAAATGATCTCATTGAAAAACTCATGGACATTTTTGTCCTTGTCTTCACAGAATAGCTTCGCTACTTAAACTTGTTTTAGCAATGCAATTTTCCTTTGCTTTCCATGAAGCAAACACATTGGGTTCTTGCCCTAGCTCTTATCCTATTTTACTTTTCACTGGTTCCTCTTCTGTGTTCTCCATTAAAACTGATGACTAGCACTTTTCTAGGATCTTTGATTTTTCCTTTATTCTACATTCTTTCCAATCAGGCAGCCTATCTTTAACTCCCATTTACACACTGATGAATCTCTTTTCTATCTTGAGCATGTATTCCTTCTTCAGCTCAGACCCCTGAATTCTTCATCAGCTGGACATATTCATGTGGCCATTCAACAGACAACTCAAATCTAAGTGTCTAAATCTGAAGCTCTTTATCACCCCCCCCCACAATAAACTCCTTCATCCTCTTGTTTGTCCAAATAATACTTGTAGAATTAATAAAAGAGGGAAATAAATGGGGGAAATGGGAAGGTAAGGAAGTGGAATATTAGAAGTTGTTTGTTAAGAGGAGTAAACTAATGATATTCTGCATTATTTATTCATGATCCTGAAGAACTATGCTTTAATTCATATTTAGGAAAAGATCTTGCCCTTCCCTTTTGAAGTCCTTCAAGTTGGGGTTGTCTTAAAAAAAGAAAGAATAGGCCCCAAATGGTGTCTTTCATGTAGGGTGCACAATAACTTAATGCCTAACCTAGATGCTATTTGGAAGGTGGCTTTATCAATAGTAATTCTTTTCTTTTGCTAATGACCTTTTCCCACCCTATAAAATTTTCTATTTTCATAGCTCTCGTTGCTAGATGGGATGTTATGGGATTCATGAGTCCTTCAAAAAAGTCAAGTAGAACTTTAAAATTAATATGGTTGGATTTTTGTTATTTAACATGGTATATTTTCAAAAGAACAATTCGAATTCTTCTGCCTAATCTACCCTAATCAATTATCTAACTTTACTCTCTAGTCCAGGATAAGTAAGATATCTTCAGGGATTTAAGCCTCATTTATTACTGGTAGGACCACCACAAAGATTCAAAGTCAGTCTTACAAATATTTAATTTACCTACTAAACCCATACCAAGCCAGAAACAGTCAAATGGCGTTTTCTAAGCATTCACATTCACTTGGATTTTCACAACCTACATGCAACTATAGGGGTATATTACCAGTATCTTTATCCCCATTTCAAAGATGGGGCAATTTAGGCACAAGGAAACTGAAAAAAAGCCTTAAGCAACTTAAGTAAAAAGTGCCTGAAACTGATTTTAAACTCATACACTTTGGCCTTAGGACCTAAACATTTAAACACTAGGTCACACAATTTATCAAGTGGGTGAATAAGTAAGTACACCTACTGTGATTTCAGGGGTACTAGCTAGGCTCCATTTTATTAAGCTGGCCTTCTTGTCATTTATTTGCTGATGCCTAAAATTCCAGGTCAGAGCCCAATCCCTTTAGTGAAACACAATGATCTCTATTCAAATGCAAATATAACCTTTACTGTCCTTTATACCTTAGTACAAATTGATTTAGCAAGACATTTCCTGACAGCAGATTTTGATGGTGGGAGTGTCCAAGGAGATGCTGAGACTGAGATTAGAATGTAGGAGCTCTGGAGAACCTGAGAAAGAGTGGGGGAGGGAGATTAAGGTTGTGACTGGCATCTCAGTTTTGTCTATTGGGGTAGATTGGCTAGATCAATTAAGGGGAAATCTCACTGTTTGTGGAAAAAAGTAGGATGGAGACTTATTTCATTTTTTTCCTTGGTATATTAGAAAGCTCAATATTTCCAAAAGTAATAAGGTCAGGCAGTGCTAATTTTGCCACAAAACAGAAAAAAGTACAGAGATTTCAGCCTTTGGTCTTAAACATCTAGGATGTTGTCGAAACATTATAAAGTAAACCTTGAATTTATCGTTCACCCAGTATTGCCTCTAGAGTGAATAAATAGTAAGTCCCACTCATACTGTTAGAGGGAAAAGGATGTCCTAAAGCTAATTCCATACAGGCTTTGTGGACTCCACCCCCACCCCAGGCCAAAGACACTGGGAACTCCAAATCCCATCACCACCAAAGGGAAGGTGGCTGGGACCTGAGGGTGGCGTTAAGCAGCCAGGTTGGTATAAAGCCAGACACGTGGGCTTTGGGGAGGGTCCCCCATTTTGACTCTCCACCGGCTCGCAGCGTCCGGCCAGCTCGGAGAGTGCTTTTTGGGTTTCCAGGTCGGCGGACCGGGTAGGATGCATTAAAGACTTTATTTCCCTATTTTCTCCCTGAGTTGTACATTTTCCTTATTTCCTTTTCCCTTGTAAATAAACCTTTTATTAACCTTTTGTGTGTGCATGGAGTAGAGTTTTAATACGTCCCTTTTAAGCGTGGGGGTGAGGACCCACAGCCAGGCAATCCGTTCAATGTTGGGGCTGCCCTATAACAATACATCTCACTATTTTTCAAAATGTATAATTCTAAATAACAATTTTATTTAGGTATACAATTATGGTAAATGCTTTTTTGGCAATTATGAATATGCTCAAGCAGTTTGGAGAGATAGGTGAGGAAGTTGCTTCTTTTAACTTAATACTTGAATTGTGAATGATTAGTATAGGAGAAAATAAGGAAATCAATGTGAACAAGTTTGGTGTTCTTCCATGTATTTTACTGAGTTATAGAAAGGATGACACTAAGCTCAGGATCACATCCTTTCATACAATAGACAGAAATTTTTCTAGGATGAGAAAAGCAGGGGTCTCTAGGTTAACCCCAGGTAGTGCAGACAGCCAACTGGATGTGTGTGTGCACTGCTGAGTGTTACTGTTACATACAGTAACAATGCCTTTTTTATTCCACATTCTCTTACCTTTGCCTCTTTAATTCTGCCATTAAAACACTTGTAAAGTCCAACAAATCAAGTCATGGTTTTCTGACAATTATCATATCTAAATAGAGTAACAAGATCAAGGAAGACACATTCATTGTAATACCCATTGGGCTACAGATATCAGTTGCATTTGGGATCAAATCAGGCTATTAAACCACAGGCCAGAGCGTCTGTGATTTGCATGAGTAATTAGAAATGATTAATAGAATGCCTTGTTTAATTAAACTTATCTCATAAGGGCACCTCTTGAAAACTCATAAGTTTGACAATTCATAATCACCTTCGATATGCTGGGTATAATATTTTTTAGTTCTAATGAAGAATTTTTGAGTTTTTTAAAAAGACTTCATTTAATGGCACATACCACAGATTTAGAAATTTAAGAATTCTATAGACTAGTGTAAGAAATATAAAATGATAATGTTTTAGGGAGTATTATAACTAAGAAAAGAATGTATGTTATTTATTTTAGCAGTGAATCAAGCTGTCAAGTAAGATGTCTAGCTCCTCAATATAGTGAAAAACACATTTGAAAACAGTATTGCTGTTTTAGTAAGTTTGAATTGCTATAAGAAAAAAAAAAAAAAACATAGACTCACTGACTTAGCACATGTTTATATATCTTCATTCTGAAGGCTAAGACGACCAAGATCAAGGTGCTGGTGTATTCACCGTCTAGTGAGAGCCCTCTTCCTGCCTTATGGGGGGTTGGCACTAGGAATATCCTCATCAGGAGGAGAAATTGATCTCTTTTTTCTCTTTTCAATAAGGGCTAATACCTTCACTGGGCTCCATCTCCTGACCTCACCTAACCTAATGGCCTCCCAAGGTTCCATCTTTAAGTACCATCACTTTGGGTATTAGGAATCATGAATTTGGGGAGGACACAACCATGCAACTGTAGCAAATCAGTACAATGTCACTTAATTTTAAATTAAATGAGTGAAGATGAAGGAAAGCAGGCAGGAGACACAATGGACCACAGTAGAGGATTTTGGTGCCTCGGTGGTGGGTGCAGTATGGTAACATACACCTGAAGGGTGAGATCCTATACCTCTAAATCATTAAACAGTTGTAAATGAATTAAATAAATTTAATTAAAAAATAGCTATATAATTCTAAAAATTAAAAAAAATAGTAAAGAATGAGACAAATTCTCTTATATGCTGGGTATCAAAGTAATAGTTTTAATGTTGCCATAAATGCAAAAGAGAAAAAAGACCATGGGTATTACCCTGTTTCAGAAGCACTGAAAGTTAAAAAAGTTTAAGTGCTTATAAACCCCCTTGCTAATTCCTAAGAGGCACAATATTGTACCATTTTTCCCTATTTACCAGTAGGATTCTTTCTTATCTTTTAGAGTAATATCTTATTAATTCAGTTTCTAGAAAAGTTTCTCTCTCTCTCTCTCTCTCTCTCTCTGTCTCTCTTTCCTTCTTCCTGTTAATTGACTTCAATTGTTTTAATTATGCCTCTACTTCTTACCTGCATAAATGCCCCAGTATGACCCAATAATCATACATTTTTGAGTCCCAATAATTGTTAAAATACAAAATATATTCTTCATTTTCAGTGTATAATACATCATCCATACAGTATATTTAATAAATGTTTCTGGACAGGTTAAGGGGAGTATACTTAGAAAATTAGAGGGAAGATGATTGTGTCATCATCATCTTCTGAAATAGGCAATGATAAGATTACTCATGGAATTGATTGCTTTTATGTTTAGTAGAATACTTGCTTATGAAATCTGCTGTAGATATTATTCCACACTTGTACTTGGAGCTGAGTACTAGAAAACTTCCTTTCAACAAACAATAAATCATTGGAGCAGCACATGGCAATCTGGAGTTCAAGAGTACCTTTAAGATAGCCATCTGTGCCCTTAAGTGATAGGACTCAACTGCCTAAGAAAGGTAAATTCATTTGTCATTTGTAAGGTAGCAGCTTTTACTTCCATTCCAGAGAGGCATGCTATTCTTTATATGAAGATATGTAAGGACAAAGACCCTAACCGCAAAAATTTTTTTAATTCTATTTAAGAAGACAAAACATAACACAGAAAATCTGAGCAAAGACTCAGAATGTGATGATTACTGTAAAAGAATATAGTTAGTCTAAAAATTGTGATGATTTTGTGCATTTTGCTTCAGGATGTATATTCTGGATTTGCTATAAATATTAATCACTAGCCATGTACTTAAAAGAAATTTGCATTTCTAAGCCTACCAGGTTTACTACAGATCACAAAATAAAATTGCCTGAAGTCTGTGAGTATGGCTTTTGGATAAAATGCCCACAGGACTAGGTCCTTCTCAGTTTGGGATGCCTTGCTGTGCTACTCTGTAATGGGGGGATGGGAGATGGGGAATGTCAATTACCTTCCTGAGGGAGTTAAATTGAACCTAGTTGAATGAAGTGACATTTAGAATCTGGTGTCCCTGGTGGCGCAAGGGGTTAAGATGCAACCTATGAAGCTGTCCGCATCCACTGCAGCAAGAGTTCTATCCCCGGCCAGGGAGATACTCACATGGCACAGCAGACCTCTCCTGACTTGCCCACTGCTCCCCTCAACAGTGTACTTCAGTCAATCCGCCTATTCTGTTCCCCACTGTGTCTCTGGTGAATCCTCTCGCCCGCCACACCTCTGGTCTGTATCCCAGTTCGTGTATACTTAAATAATAAATCTTAAAAAAAAAAAAGAATCTGCTGTTTCTCCACTCAGAATGAATATGCCATTGACTCTGCACATGCTCATGGATATAGGGGTAAAAATGGATCACTGGGCTCAAGTGTGGAGGATCTCATTGTGGAAAGACAAAGGGTTTATATGTAGGCAAAAGGATATCGACCCTTTTTCCACATGAGGGTTTATGGTAAGCCAGGAGAGAGCTAATCTAGATCCATAGCACATAGAAGAAATGGAAAAAGCATCTGTCTGTTCTGATCTTGAGTCTTCCATTAATTAGTGATGTGATATTAGATAAATTCTCAACCTTTGTGAACTCCATCATATCCATCCACGAAATAAAGTAGAGCAGGGTTTGATCAAAATAATTTCTATGACATGTTAAATTTCCAGAATTCTGTATTAGCATCTTCAAAAGTACCTATTTTAAAAAAAAAAAAAAATATTTTTTTTATTCAAGAGCTGGGGTACAGGCCAGAGGCACGGGAGGGTGAGAAAATTGACCAGAGACAGAGCAGGGAACAGAACAGGCAGACGACCAAAATGCACTGTTGAGGGGAGCAGCGGGCACTACAGGAGAGGTCTGCCATGCCATGTGGAATTTCCTTGGCCAGCTGGGAATTGAACCTGTGCTGCAGAGGCTGCAGAAGCGGCAGACAGCTTCACAGTGCTGCGCTCAACCTGCTGCACCACTAGGGAGGCCCTCAAAAATACATTCTTATAGAACACAATAAATATTCTGTGAGGATGTGTTCTATGACAAAATAAGATTGATAAACAGTTGGATAAAAAAAATTAAAGAAATGATAGGACTTTTAATGACTTTAATATGTTGGCTCTCCAATAGTTTCTCCTCTAACTTAATTGACTATGAAATTATTTTTGTTTAAAGCCTGTTAACAACTAACTGTGACCATAGTCCACTGAGCAGAGTTTGGGAAAAGCACTTTTATGATTTTGAAAATTTCTTGATAGTTCTTAGACCAAACTAATAATCCACCTAATTCCATACATCTTTATTGAGAACACCCTATGTGAAAAATTCTTTCAAATATTATCTCCCTAACTGTCACAACAGACTAATGATGAAGATATTATTAACTTATGTTACAGGTATGGGAATTCAGTTATGAAGTATTATATATATTACATAATTTACCCAATATCTCAAAATTAAGGCGGAAACTGAAGTTATAACCCTGTATTCTGGAGTCTACAGTGATGTCTACCTTGCCTCTCAGCTTTTACCACCACCAAAGCCAAACATCTACCTTGAATTGTAATCTTTTTTTTTTCTTTTTGAGATTTATTTATTTATGCATACAAGAACTGGGGTGCAGGCCAGAGGTGAGAGGATTCACAAGAGACAGAGAAGGGAACAGTACAAGTGGATCTACTGAAATACACTGCTGAGGGGAGCAGTGGGTGAGACAGGAGCTGTCTACTGCACCATGTGAGTAACTTCCTGGCCCGCTGGGGATCAAACTTGTGCTGTAGATAGCTTCACAGTGCTGTGCTTAACCCCTTATGCCAACAGGAGGGGCCACTGCATTGTAATCTAAGCTGGGTTTCTGTAAATGCAGTGCCATTTCACTGGGCCACTGATATCCATAGGCCACTAAGAGGAAAACAAAAAGTACCATTCATGAACATATGCTGTGTTGCATGGGGGACAGAGCTCTGTGATATTTGACACTTCAAACACTCAAGGGATACTTATGGGAAAGGTCTTTCTAGAATCACTCCTGGTGAGTCCATACACATCATATTCTAAGAAAAAAATAAATGAATAGTACATATTTCTACTTCCTTGAGAAACTTATTATTTAAACTAGAATTTTACAGTATTTATCCTAAATTTATGAAATCAGTGTCTTTCTCAGTCACCTGCTTTCCATGAACTTAACAGTCTCAAAACAGGCTGAACTGTCTATCTTTTCAACTCTTCTTCAAGAAGAATTTCATTCTTGTAGAAGATAATTGATACATTGTGAAATTAATGACTAGAGAAGATTTTGCATTTAGTGGTCACCCAGGATTCAAAAGAAGATAACAGTTGTACTTTTTAGTCTATGGCATACTAGAACTTGACTGTTCTATATCCCTGATATCTGGATAGGCTAGTAATATGGACCTCCGTGAGCATAGGTTTTCTGTGAATCAAGAAGAAATAGAGATGAAGAGGACAGAAAAAAAAAACACCAAAAACCCAGCCATAGGTAAGTATAGAACTTTCTGGCAAATTTACAGAGCTGTTATCCTGAATTAAACACATTGAATTAACTGTTTCATAGTTATCAATAAGTTCGATCAAGAAAAAAATTCCAATACTAAATTTTCCCAAACTAAGTTTCTATCCCCAAATACTTTTGAAGAAGACTCTGAAGCAAAAGCTTATTTAGCATCTTCTCAAAATTAAAAAAAAAATCGATCTTCAACAAATAATAGCTCTAAGGCCAACATTTTGACTGTAAGGAATACCATCACCAAACATCAGGCAATTGGTCTTAATTGGCTGCACTATATTTCCCACCTTAATCAGTATATTCTTTTTCCCAAAAGTCACATAACAAGAATGTGATGGACGTGATTAGAGAGGAAAGAAAGAAAACAACTAATAGAGGATTCAGGCAATTTGTTCTATGCCTCACTTTCCCATTTGTAAACTAGGACTAATTATTCTTGTTCATTAATGAGATGCTGTCCAGATAACAAACTCCTCTAAAACACTACAATTAAGCGGTATCTATTCCAGGCAAGAAAGTTCTCAAAGATGTGCTTGGTTTTCCCTTGTCTCCAAATTTTCTAGAACTGGTTCTTGATAAATGGATCGTGAACTTTAAAACAACCAACCTTAGCAGAGAGATAAAATGACCCAAGGTGATGACTGACTACAAAGTCCAGGGAAACACTGAGCTGTAGTTTTGACCTTGGGCAGACTTGCCCAGAGAAAGCATCTTACAACTGATAGGGAATTAGATTCAAATCCAAAGTCTAGAATCCTATTAAATTCTTTCACAGAAGCTGTTTAGCTTTGGCAACTTCACCTTTCTAAGCTTGACTCTTCTCAGGCCATGACTTTTGCCTTGCTTGATTCACAGGGTTGTGACGAGGATCAAATAAAACAATATTGAAGAGTATTGAAAGTATAAAATGAAGACACATAGAACATCTAGTCTATAAGATATTTGACCCATTCTATCTCTATAAAATTTATCTTCTCCAGGGTGACATCTGAGACTTTCATTTAAAGAAAGGTTGAATAGAAAAAGACCTATGCCGGGTCAGTGACCTGCTGCATATGTGCTTGCCTGCGAAAGATTACTGTAATTATTGCTCTGGGATACCTATATAGCTTCCCCAGCAAAATTGCCAGACTCTTGTGTTGTTATGAAACAAAATGCACTCAACTTTGTGATATTTACCCTGGAGCTGTCATCTTCCAGCTTTAATGGATGGGTGAGACCAACATAATCACGCACATGTAAAGGCATGGAAAAAGCTGAAATGAGATGTAGGTGAGACTTAAGAGCAGATTTGTCACTTAAAGTGCGGTGTGATGTGATTAGGTAAAGGGTAAGTTATGTAATTCATATTCTGGTGCTGGGGTGACAGCAGCATCATTGATGGTGATTAGGGAACTGAACAAGATTTATATGGGAATAAGAACTTAAATATCATGCATAATATCTTTATACACATTAATAATTTGGGCTGTCTCATGTGTCTTTCATCATGAAGCTAAAGTTAAATAGTACCTAAGAAATATTGAAGACATTACAATCGTCTTAAAAATATTTCAAGTGTGGCCAATAGGGAATACAAAAGATTACCACAAGATCCTTTAACGGACATATTCTATCCATTTTCCCAAGATTCATCCATTTTCCCAGTAGGTTCTCTAAACAATCAAACTAAAAAATGCCCTCTGTCCTTCTGCCACTCCCTAATCTTCAGTTGTGGGTGACCAGTTTTATTGATTCATCTTTCTCATCCTGATATCCTAGTCTCTTTTCCAGAGGACTCAAGCCTCTAATTTTTAAATCCATCTATCTTTTTAAAACTCTTATTTATTTATATATATATTTATTTATTTATTAGAAGATTTTTATTTATACAAGAACTGGGGTACAGGCCAGATTTGCGGGAGGGTGAGAGGATTCACCAGAGACAGAGGGGAACAGAACAGGCAGACTGATGAAATACACTGCTGAGGGGAGTAGCAGGCAAGATAGGAGAGGTCTGTCGTGCCATGTGGGACACTCGCCGGCCTGCCAGGATTAAATTGCACTGCAGGGGCTAAGGACAGCTTCACAGAGCTGTGCTCAACCACCTGAGCCACCAGGGGAGGCCCTAAAACTCTTTTTTAAATTTCAAAACTCATCCCATTTCCCCAATTACACAACCAACTCAAAACTAAGTAAGCCAGACACCTGTAGGATGTTGTCCCAGGAACAGAGATATTTTTCCTCTGGTGTATAAAATTGACTAGAAGGGAGTGGAGAGGAAATTTCAAATAAAATTACATCATTTAATTTCTAGCTACATATGGATAGGTGGGAAATGTCTCATAAAATAGGGTCCTGTTAAAATATGGCTACATTTATAGACATGTGCAATGGAATACCTTGAGCCGCAATGGACTTTCAAGACAATGTGTTTATTTCAGAGATGAGGTGACTAGTCCCAAATCATTGATTCTTCCTCCATGTATCAGTAATGAGAAGTTTGTTAAAATAAACACATACATGCAAGCACAATAAACACACATCCAAGCACAATAAACATATGCAAAACACCCGTGCATGCATAAATTAGAAAATATTGCCAAACATTTGATTTTTAGAGTTATAAGAAATATGGACTAATTTGTGCTAAAGATAGTTCATCGTGGCTTACTTAAGAGGTCATTTCAAATTTTTTTTTATCTGTTCTTACATGATCCCAACTCTATAAACTAGAATATTCAATACTGGCATCAATAATTTAAAATAATTTATACAATTATTACAATTGAGTCCATGATTTAAAAATATTTCCATCCAGATGATTCTAGATAACATTTTATATCATTATGCTTTTATTTTCCTCCTCATTTTCCTCTGCAACTGAAGTTCTGACTTCTCATTAATTGGGTCAGTAAGCAATCACTAATGAAAATAAACAAAAATCCTCATTAAAAATCATTGTCTTCATGAATTTTTAGAACATGAGTTTTCCTTAATATCAGTAACATTTAATAGCATGTCTCTAGAATGTCCTTTCCTGTCTTCTGGCTGACGGTGACATCCAGTTGGTCTCCAGGTCATGGTCTATATTCTGGCTCATTCCAATTAGTCAACAGCACAATCTCTAGATCATCCGTTTCAGTGATTTCTGGGAGTTTAGATGGAAAACAGTCAGGTTCTTATGCAAACTAGAATAAGACACTGAATTATTACTTAGTAGAAATTCACTCTTCTTCCCACCTTATCCTATCTCCACTTGCCAAGAGTCTATTTAGAATTTTTATAAGATAAGACCATCTAGAACTAGTTTTCTTCCAATATATGTTAATCACTCACAAGCACCAGGAGGATGGTATGTTTCCAATCCAGAGAAGAGAAATGTTAAATAATTTATCTGGAAAGGGTCTGAGAGAATAATGTGTGGTTTTCAGAGACTTATTATGGCAAAGAAGATGCAACTAGGAATCAGAAGGAAAAATAGACCTTGGTTTTTCAGAGATTTGTGGGAGAATCAGCCTAGTGTTGCATTTGGCTTTAAAAAGTGTTCAATAATTGCTTGAGGAATGGAGTAACACTATTTAAGGTCATAAAGTAGGGATGCATAAAGGGCAGGGATCTATGTTGCTACCTGTCCTGATGAGAATTCAAGAGAGAGAGAGCTGACAACAACATAACTACTTTATAAAAATCTTAGAAGCCACCTTCTTTCCCTTAAACTATATTGCTGCCAAAACACAACTAGTTCAGCAACCTAGTTAACCTAGTTCAGAAATTCAGAAAGAACTAAAATAAATTTGAGATCGCCATTTTTATTTAATGGATAAACTGGTTAACTGGTTAACTGTCCTGCCTCTACAGCTAGCCAGCTTGCTGTCACTTTATCACTTTAGGTCCTCAACCCCTGATCTGTGAGATGAATGAATTGGAGTGAATAGATTCATGGGATTTATAAGTCTCTTTATTCTGCATCTGCCATGGCAAATTTGTGAAAGGATAGGAGTGCCAGTGATTGTGCTAAACTCTTTCATAGTCTTCATATCATTAAATCCTCATTTCATTCCTATAAATTATGTATTATTATCCCACCCCACACAACATTCCTTTTTAAATAGGATATCCAAAGTGTATAATGGTTATAGAACATATTCAAGGTCACATAGTTAATAAATGGCAGAGCTGCGAATCTAACTCAGAGCATACTTTTTGTTGCAAATTTCATAGACAGATTAACGGGAAGCAGCCTCGGTCTCATTCTGAAAACAACAATAAAAGGGCGATCACTTTAGATTGCATCCTGGTGCTTAAAATAGAACTGTGACATGAATTGTCATGAAATGATTATTTTCTCCCTTGTGCCAAATATAAATAAGTGGGAACTGCAGTCGAAACCTGAGAAAAATGTCTGTAGGTTTTTGGAATCATAAGTGGGTATATAATATAATGGTAATAAAACTCCATTAACCCTTGCTCTTGTTTCAATCAACAAAACTTTATTGAGACATCAAATGCAGACTGAATGCTGAATAGAGAACTCCATAAAATACTTCTAGCATGTGCAGAGAACAACACCACATATAATTTGTGTTCATAGAAATATGTAAGGAAGGATTTTTAACTTGCTTAAACTAAAATAAAACATAAGAGTTATAAACACATATCCTCATAATCATCTAGATTCACTATACACGTACATATTGAAAGTATATATTTACATAAGGATGAAAATTTATATATTTATATGTATATTTAAAAACCATGAAAATGATTAAATGTTGGGTAAGAAAATGTCAGGAGCAATAAAATATAATTTTTTTTAAAGATTTAGTTATTTATTTATACAAGCACTGGGTACAGTCAGAGGCGCAGGAGGGTGAAGAATTCACCAGAGCCAGAGCAGAGAGTAGAACAGGCAGACTGACGAAGTACACTGCTGAGGGGAGCAGCGGGCGGCAGGAGAGGTCTGCGCGCCATGTGTGACCCTCGCCTGGTGGCCGGGAATCAAACCGGCGCTGCAAAGGCTGCGAGCAGCTTCACAACCCAACGCTCAACCGCTGTGCCACCAGGGAGGCCCCAAAATATAATATTTTTTAATATACTAAACTGAGGACAATCCACATTGTCCAAGAAGGTGACACATTTGACCAGATACTGTCCCTATTTTCATGCACACACATGAACACACATAAAACACTGTGAATTTTAATTAACTTTTACTTGTTAGTGTTATCAAATTGTACTGTGTATTAATAGTTACTATATATTAAAATACATATATACATGTAGATATCTTCTATCTATCCTCTATTGTCATTTATTTGTCTGTATCTATCATCTCTCCATTATCAACTGCAATAAGGTGACTATAAACTAGAGACACTGCTATAAACCCTTTATTTTTAAAGACCAATCATGGAAAATATTATTTAGACCACAAGATTCTAACAAGAAATATGTCTGTCAGACATACAATTAGCCAAAATCATGAATGATTACACACTGAGTGCTTACAGCCCTGACTGTTACTAACATGGAGTAGATATGCCTGTACTGTACCCAACGCCTTCATCTTAGACTAGGAAAGAATTAGCAATATTGAGTGGGAGATGCTGATGAACTGCATACTCTCTGTGGGGACTTTGGGGTTCTGCCCAACAACGAAATTCAGTGACCTTCCCATTTTTCAGCAAACAGTAAGAATATTGAACATACTCAATCTTTCAGTTCCTTTTGAGTATAAACTGCTACTACCTTCAATCTGAGCTACTTCAAATGAGGAAACTATGGCTCCATATGGAGTTAGGGAATGAAAAGATAGATATTTTATAGACACAGGATAGTATAGGTTGTCACATTGTTTTGAGGAGTTATACCAGTTACTCAGCCTTGCTAAAAATCTTATGGCAACTTGGACTGTGTCAAGGTCAATCACTTTCAGGGGACTTGTTTTGTGTCCTTGGCTGCTGTAGTCATTTTGTTCTGCATTTTTCTTTTATCTTTTTTTTTCTTAGCATCCAGTATGACTTGATTGTAATAACATTTCTTGTTACAAGTCAATACTGAGTTTCTTTTTTGAAGGTGCTGATGAATGATCTCCATTTGAATGATTTTTTTATAACCGGATAGATATATAATAGTAGCTTTATGCATAGTAATAGTTATAGTATTTTTGCTCCATATGCACCCCTCCCTCTAACATATGTCCTGCAATTGGCAAGTAGTGTTCACGTTTTTTGTTTTTTTCATGAACTCTCAACCTCTGGCCATTCTAATAGTTTCCCTTTACTAACTATTAGTCATCTGCAAGATGGGTAAATCTCAGGAAATAAGTCATTTATAGATTGTGGAGGAAGATGCACAATTTTGTAACACACTGGATGTGAAATGGCTAAGCAGCAACACCTTCCATGTTACTATAAAGGGTATATTTAATGTTCTTATTTTCTGCTTAGGCTTCATCAAAGCAGTATCTCTCTTCACCAAAGATAATGAATCGGATCTTTCTTTTGCCATTATTAACACAGGTCATGAAGACAACATCAGAATCAAGCAAATAGAAAAATACAGTCTTCTGGTGTTGAAATAAATGACAGTATACAGTTTGCCTCTACAGGTTACAGCTCAGAATTCAAATCTTGGTTTTACTACTAATTTCCTAGGTAAACTACATTATTTGAAAACCTTATATTCCTTTTTTTTTAAGTGATTTAAATAAAATTACCTTTCAGAATATCTGTGAAGATTGAACAAGAAAATTATACAAAATGCAACAAAATAGGGGTAGGTGCTCTATGAATGTTATTTTCTTCCTCCATCTCTTGGCACATTTGGAGTCAAGAAAACCTATAATTTTGGTAGACCTTTGTGAATGAAAAGACAAGGCCATCTACAAATAATAAAGATTCTGAAGGTCATAATTAAACATGGGTAAGAATTCAGTGGGACACCAAAAGATCAGTAGTCATAAGAAAATATGAAATGATGACAAGTAGGTAAGCTGGGTATGGATTATTTCCAGGACTTTAGGAGGAAAGAAATAGAAATTGGTATTTCCCCAGATAGGATTTTATGAGTTAGTGTTGTATAAAGATTGGGAGCATAAGCTGAGGACTAGGAACGCTTGGGTTTGAATAGAAGTTATTAGCTGTGAACTTGAATAAGTTGTTTTCCTTCTCAGTGCCCACTGTAAAATGGAGACTTGAAATGTGGTTTTGAATGTTCTATTAGTTAACTTATGAAAAGTGCTTAGCAGAGTGCCTGAGATTTGATAAGCATTATTCAGCAATGTTAGGATGTGTGCATATGTGTGTGTGTGTGCTCAAGCCGCTATAAAAATTACACAGAGTTGTCATTTCAGAGTAGGTATCAGTAACTTCTGAATAAATCAATTTTTCTTTTTCATAAAGTCCATGGATCTTACAAATAATTCAAAATATGGGAACCTGCCTGGGGGATGGAGAGAGGTGGTGGTCGGGGAGTGTAAATCATACCTGACTAACCAGGTAAAGATTATGTTGACCGGAATCAACAAAGCACACTGTATATTCCTTACAGTGGTGTTTTTCAGAGCACGGGTTAAGGTTACTTGCATTGGAACCACCTGGAGTGCTTATTTAAATTGAAGACTCACAAATCATATTCCTAAAGTCACCATATATTTGATTGTTCAAATCTGAACATATTAGAGAAAGAAAGGGATTGCTAGAAATAATGCCAAGTTAACAAGAATTAACTCATAACCCCGGGCAAAACAGAACATAGGGTGTTCCTGCATATCCCAGGTCTAGAGTACTGTGGGGATTGAGTCCCGAGATGATTAAGTTCCCAAGATGATCCCTTTGCAGTGTGAGAAATGTTGTCTTATATTGTGTTGTTTCAACAATATTGAATTCATTCAGATTGTGCCATTTTATATCACACCTCCTTATTCTGAGGACATTTCTTTGTGATGGGGAAGAAGGAAAAGGAGAAAGAAAAGGACCATTGTTGAGTATTTACTTATAGTAAAGCTTTCCCTCTCCTTGGCATGATTTTGCTGCAGTCTATAAAATAGACATACAGATCTGTAGCAGCAGGACAGGCCACAGTGCAGGTTTTCTAATATCCAGAAGACCGGGTAAAGGAGGAGTCAGAGTCCTCAGTGGTTTTGCAGGTTTTTATTGGGATTTACCCGGCATATGGCAGGTAAATCTTTACTCTGGGCTCTCTTCTCTTTCGGCTTCTCCTGGTGTCCCCGTGACGCCACCCTTAAAAAGCCCAGTCTTAGCCCAGGTGAATCCCATCTACCTATGCCCACACCCTACTCCAGGTGCCCGCCATCAGGCATGCATTCAGGACCACAAGGATCTCATCTATCCCGATAGCGGGAGGGCAGAGAAGCCTGACATTTTTTTCCTTACCTTACAAGATCTTTATCTGCTTTTGAAATTGAATGAATGCATATAATTATACTAAAGTCACATTCCCCTAGCTCTGAAACCTGCACGAAGGGTAGTTAACTACCCTTAACAACCAGACAACAACAATCAATAGGAATTAGCCCATCTTGTTTGCATCCCTATTTGCAGTAGTCATCCCGGGAAGTACCAGCTTCCCAGTCCTCTATCAGTGCGTGGATTCAATCTTATAGAACTCTGTGCAAGCTATAATATGACCAAAACTTTAGCCCCTTTTTACTTCTCTCCTAAAACCCTTCAATTGCTCTTAAAATCTGGGTCTCTCATCAGCAAAAAAAAAAAAAAAAACAAAAAAAAAAAACTCCTTTTTCTGAAACATTTTCTGTTCAAATTGCTCTTCTTGTACTTGTCCTAATAAAATTGTGCCTTGAGATCACAGTAGCCTTGTAGTTTTCAGGGCAGGGCTCTGTTTTAGGATCCTAAAACATGTCTGGGAGGTAGAGTTAACTCTCATCCTCTCCTTCATTGCCACACCATTCCTCTTTCCCTCCCTCCTTCAACAATTCAAGGGCCTCTGAAGCCAGCCACTATTACACACCATCAACCAGTGCTTCTTGTTTGAATCAGCTGCTACCACTGCTCATCCTTTCACTGAAAATATTTAGAACTTGCTCACTGCCTTTAACTAGACTTTAGTTACTGCTCTGTTCATCATGCAGTTAGGTACTGCAACACTTGGGGCTATTGATTTCTTGTTCTTTTTACTTCCAGCAGCTTTTCCCAAATCTCAGCCAATCACTTCCAGGGTGTTCATTACACGTTGTTATCACCTACTCCAAAATCCTGATTTTAATCAACTCAACTCTGTTCCCACTTCCATTCTTTAAAGTAACTCATTCTAGTTTCTCAGCTGCTATAAATCTTTGGCCCCAGTGAGCCTGCTGATCCCTTAATCTCCTTCTTCATTCTTTCTTTCTCCTCATCCTAGCTCAGATGCTAGGCTTCATCCCTATAAGCAATCCCTTGCAAACACTTTTTTTTTTCCACCTTGCAAACACTCTTAACTTAAACTTAGTTTTCTCCACACGTCAAAACCCTAGTTGGCAAAATCCAATTTCTTTTATTCCTCTACATATATGAGCAACTTAAATAGATGAAGAAAAACACCAAGCTCTAATGACTGAACCTCCTCTAACTTTTGATCAAACATTTAAAGCAGGACTCAGCATTGCTAGTAAGTGTCCTTATTTCCCAATCAGTTTATTCTTCCATTTAAATTTTTTTTAATTTTATATATTTTTACATCATTTTTCATTTTGCACAATGTATGCATTTTCATCTTGGTTATAGTCCCCATACAATTCCCACCCCCCTTGTTTTGATCCTACTCCCTTCTCCCCTCCCCTCCCTGTGCTTGTTGATTTTGATTTTTACTTTATTAAAATTTGTCTTTTTTCCCTGGTCCCTTATTTAGGTTTTCTAAATTCCTGCTGAGTAAGACCATCCAGTACTTTTCTTTTTCTTTTGGGCTTATTTCACTGAGCATGATCCCTTCCAGCTCCATCCATTGTGCCACGGGGAAGGCCCGTGAAGTGGGGCTAAGTTTTACTAAATATTTTAGGATATTGAAAAAGGTGTGAATTTTTCAGAGAAATAATATCCTAAAATATTCAGCGAAACTTTGCCCCACTTCATGAGCCTCCCTGGTGGCGCAAGGGGTTAAGCACTTCACTATGAAGCAATCTGTAGCCTCTGCAGCATGAGTTTGATCCCCAGCCAGCCAAGGAGAAACACATATGGCGAAGTAGGCCTCTTCTGACTCGCGGGCTGCTCCCCTCAGCAGTGTATTTTAGTCAGTGTGCCTGTTCTGTTCCCCACTCCGTCTCTGGTGAATCCTCTCACCCTCCGCATCTCTGGCCTGTACCCCAGCTCTTGTATGCATAAATAAATAAATCTTTCAAAACAAAAACTTAGCCCCACTTCATTATCAACTATTTATTGAATTGAGAAAACAGAAGCATTTGGAATGGAATAATCCCCATTTGCCTTCCATCAAATCTACCAGCCTGCCTACATTTGAATCAATATACCCTTCCTTTCCTCCTATTAAAAAATTGATGAATTGTTGCCACTTTATCTGAGACCAATGTAGGGTCAGGAATGGACCAGTGCAGGCTTTCTGATCCAGCAGACTGGGTAAAGGAGGAGTCAGAGTCCTCAGTGGGGTTTTGAAGGTCTTTTATTGGGATTTACCGGTACACAGCAGGCAGGGATGCTGTGGGGCCGGGAGGCTGGCAGGCCTCCCAGCCCCCAGCAAGTCTTCACTCTATCTGGGGCTCTACGGCCTTCTCTGCTTCTCTCGGCTTCTGTTCGTTCTCGGCTTCTTGGCTTCTGCTTCTCTTGCGGCTTCTCCTCGGCTTCTACTGGTGTCCCCATGACGCCACCCTTAAAAGCGCAGTCTTAGCCCAGGTGAATCCCATCTACCTAGGTCCACACCCTACTCTAGGTGCCTACCATCAGGCATGCATTCAGGACTGCAAGGATCCATCATCTATCCTGATGGTGGGAGGGCAGAAAAGCCTGACATTTTTCCTTACCCTACAACAAACTTTTGCACTTGTGCACTGGCAGCTGGTTACTTTCATGTACTAATGGATTTTGCTTTGCACATGCCCTCTTTCTCTCCAACAGCTTCAACTTTACCCTTATAGCAGATCATTTTATCAGCATATTAAATGTAGTGATATCTTTCGTGATATGAAAATAAATTTCCCCTTGATCCAATATTCCCTTCTAGCTTCTACCTCATTCCTCTGTTCCTCTTCTTGACATAACACCTCAAAAGAGGTCTATGTGTTGACTAAACTTCATCAGCCATCATACTCTCCTCAAAATATTTCAACTAAGACTTTTCCCTACCCTTGCAGGAAACCATTTTTGTCAAACTGAAAATGAATTCTACCTTTTGCCTTTTAGTGATCAGTTCTTTGTGACTTCCTTATTCTCCCTGTCCTATTCTAGCTCTCTGCAGCTTATGAAATATAAGAATTACTATTTTCATTTTACTCCCATGGTATCGGATTCCTATAATTTCCTCCTACTTCAATGATAATTCTTTGTAGTCAATGTTTAGATTCTCCTCTTGACCTCTAAAATTTGGAATGCTCCAAAATTCAAATCTCACCCACCTCATCTCTAATTACCCTCTTCCTCCAGTCACTATCTCTCTCCTCTTGCCCAGACCCACAGTTTTAAATATTCACTATACACATACTGAACTATGTAAGTATTTACTGATAAAATGATTTGCTATCTGAAATGTATGTGCATATGAAGATATAAACCTATGTGTCTTCTCTGTGAGCCTTCCTTGATGTAGTTTGAAGTCTATTTAATGCAAGCACTAAGCACCTCCACAATGGCAGCTCAGCACATAGTGAGGTATTTGTTTTCAATTTTAATGGTGAGCTCTCCAGACCAAGCCAGCCTAGTCTTATTAGTCCACTGCTGTTTTCCTGGTAGTTCTTTACACCTACAAACCACCCAATCTCTTAATTCTCCAATTATGAAACAGGTAGATTCCACAGGGAAGACCAAGCCAAACAAAGACTATCTTCTTACTAGTTCAGTATTAATGAGCCTTTTACTTTGAAAGCTATTTTAACAGCAGGGATTTCTGCTTCTCTGACTAGGCTTTTTCTATAAATGAATTACAACCCCAGGCACATGAGATCGAATCAGTCCTCTTATAGAGTTGTCTTTTTAGCCAAGAGTATAATGGAATTCAGTCACAATATGACTTTACCAAACAGTTTGAGTTTCCTTTACATCATTCTGAGCTTTGTTTGCCACAGTCTTACTATAAAAATAAAAATGTGTTCTAAATTTCTTCCTAATAGGTAGCTTTTACCCTAGTTCATGAGGTCAGTATCGTAGACATTTAGGTCAAGAAAAAATTCTTAGTTACAATATGAGTGCCTCATGCACTTGAAATAATGCACTCATTTATGATAAACTTCAAGAAGATCTGTGTTCTCAATATGTGCTTACAAACACTTTCACTGGGGTTCTTAGTCTCTGACCCCTAACTTGAGGGTAATTCATCCAAGGAAAACTTGGAACAAGGAAAGATATGCTTTTATTTCTACTCTATAACGTGGTGGGGGAGGGTGTTTTCAAAAGCTAATTTCCTACTGCAGTGTTAGAATCCAATGAATTTATCTGCAAGTCTCTTCTTTCTTTCTTCTCTTTCGCTCCCACCTGCCTGAATTATTCTTGTGTTTATTTGATACACCAATGAAGTAGTTTATGAAGCCTAACCATCTGTGCCTTTTTCTTCCTCAAATGCTTAAAACCATAATCCGTATACATAAATTCATAATCCATGTGCACTGCTTATAACTCTATTAAGATAGTGAATATTCCAGTGCAATTAAATGATGAGCTAAAGACATGATTGCAATTTTAGACTGTATCATAAATACTTGGGCCCTTATAGCTAAACACCTGTTGAGAAATTGGGACTGATTTGTATTTTGAAATACTATAAAGTAAAACTGAAAAACAGCATAAAGCCACAAACTCTTTCCTCCTGGTTAGCTAAGCATTCACTATTCAAAATCAAGATACAGAGGAGTTTAACATCTTTATGAAATATTCCTGCTCTCTGAACTTGCTATCTGAAACTAACAAACAACAAAACCAAATAGATTCAGGTATGTTTGTGTTCCTTGCTCCTTTAGCAAGCTTTTTGAATTCTCATTACATAAATCCAAGAACTGAACAGACTTAGTAAGTGAAAAATACTTGCACTTTGAATCTGTGATTTGGTCACTTTTTAAAATGAGCCTACATTATGGAAGTAAGGTAGTAAGAACTATTGGTATTTTATAGGGTGCATAATAGGCATTAAATATTAAGTTTTATATAGAAGTAGCCAAGTCATTTAGTGTATGGCTGGTCATAATGATTAAATAGTTATGTGCATGCTGATCTCTTGGTGAATTTGTTATGATCATTAGACCCAGATGGCCCTGGCATTCAGTCATCAGAAATCACTGTGAAGGATACAATGGAGCACATTGCCCCTACCTCCAGGACTGTAGTATAGCCCCCCTGAAAGTGGATTGTTATTGATTAGGATGCTTTAATAAAACCTGTATTTTTTTTTTAAGATTTATTTGTTTATTTATACAAGCACTGGGGTACAGGCCAGAGGTGTGGGAAGGTGAGAGAATTCACCAGAGACAAAGCAGAGCAGAACAGGCAGAAGGACGGAAAGACACCACTGAGGGGAGCAGTGGTCGAGACAGGAGAGGTCTGCTGCATCATATGGGAATCTCCCTGGCCGGCTGGGAATCCAACTGGGGCTGCAAAGGCTGCGGACAGCTTCACAGTGCTGTGCTCAACCCACTGTGCCACCAGGGAGGCCCTAAAACCTGCATTTTGCAACAGAAGAAAGCTCCAAGTTATAGAGTTCAATAGCAATTAAAATATCTCACATGGTCATAGGATTCCTTTATATCAGCCTTGGTACATATACAAGAGGTCAAGGGAGATAGAAAATACTCTGAAACTAGAATATCTTCCTTTTTATAGGGCTTTGTAGTAAAGTGCCTTTCACAACAATATGTTTGAATACTTATTAATAATAAATTTATTTTTAAGGAATTATTTTGAATTATCTTCTGAGCCTTGAATTAGGGAACTCTGCATCCAAGGCAGAAACGAGCCTGGCATGATAGACTGCCTAGAAGAAAACTTCCATTTGGGAAGCTGAAAGATACTAGAAACTCAGAAGCAGAAACATACTAGAAACTTACAACTAAGGGCTAAAAAGAGCCTTGCTATTCTTGAAACCTCAGCGGCATGCCTATTATGCTATATGTGAATGTTTTAACATTTTCAAGTTAGAATGCAACATGCACATTCTTTGCAAGGGTTATCACCAGAGTAATTCCATGTTGGGAGTTTTCATGATATAAAAGGAACAGTTTCTCAAAAGTTCAAAATTCATGAATCTGCCAGATGTCCTTGAGAGTTGGATTCTGCCTAGGGTCCAAACTTAGATCTTTCAGATAGCTTGATATTATGGAAGTTTGACAATAAGATGGAAAACCTTATTAGACAAGGGGGCCAATTTAATCTAAGAGAGATAAGGCTGAGCACCCAGATATTGAGATTAGAACAAGATGACAGGAAAGAGAATGAATAATCTTGAAGTGTCTGGGGAATAATGCATTTGAAATGGTCATATTTATTTTCATGTGTTTATTTTTAGTAGAGGTGTAATTTTTAAATAGTGAGATGCAAAAATAAGTGGACAATTTGCTGAGTTTTTATAAACACTGACACTTGTAAACACTTCATCAAGGCATAGAGCATTTCCATTACTACAGAAAGTTTCTTTGTACCCAATCCCACTCTAATTCCTCTTCCAATCCAGATTTATTCTACTTTTCTATTTCTGAAGGTTTATGTCCCTGTTATAGAACATGTTTAAGTAGAATTCAATTATATAGACTCTGGTGTTTGGCTCCCGTTGCTCAAAGTACTGTTTCTTTTTGTAATCTCTCTATATTGTTGCAGTTTTTCTCTCTTTTTGCTAATTAGCTTTACATTTTAAGAATATAGTAAAAATTATCCATTTTCTTGCTTATGGATATTGCATTTAAGTTTGGAGCCATTATGAACAAAATTGCTATAAACATTCTTTTTTTTTTTTTTTAAAGATTTATTTATTTATTTATACAAGCACTGGGTACAGTCAGAAGCGCGGGAGGGTGAGAGAATTCACCAGAGCCAGAGTGGGGAGCAGAGCAGGCAGAAGGACCGAAGTACACTGGTGAGGGGAGCAGCGGGCAACAGGAGAGGTCTATGCACCATGTGGGACCCTCCTCTGGTGGCCGGGGAGCAGCCGGAAATCGAACTGGCGCTGCAGAGGCTGCGGGCAGCTTCACAACCCAGCACTCAACTGCTGCGCCACCGGGGAGGCCCACTATAAACATTCTTGATCACAATGAACATATTTCCATTTATTTGGAATAGAAAAGCTGTATCATAAGATATATAAATGTCTTATTTTATAAGAATCTTTGATTTTTTATAAATAAGAATAAGGAAATGAAAAAAATGTTTTTTTTAAATGATACTATTAGCGGGTAAGCTAAGGGGTACCTGGAATCCCTAAATGTGCACACTTTAAAGGGATCTACAATCCACTGCATAAAGAGAAAACATACTCTTAATGTGATAGAATTTTAATTGACTCACTCTGTTCTTCCACCAAGTGATCTCTCCAAGTCTTCTCTAGCTTTCCCTCTTTGCTCAGCTCACCCTTCATTAGGTGGGGCAGGAATATGGAACCTCCCATTTTTATAAAGATCCCTCTCTGTAACAATACTACCATTTTATACTTCCACCAGCAAAAACTGAGAGTTCCAGAGCTATGATGCCAATAGCTTTCTGATGAATATATTGTATCTGTATCTTTCTTTGCTATTCCATGTATCCATACATAACATATGTATATTTCCCTACATCTTTCTTTGTGAAATGTTCAAGTGTTTTGCCTATTTTTATTCAATTATCTCTATATTATTAAAATATAGGAATTCTTAAATATTTTTGATACTAGTTATTTTTAGGTATATGTACGCAAACACTATTTCCCAGCCTGTGGCTTGCTTGTTTATTTTGTAAATGGTGTCATTTGATGAGCAAAAGTTCTAAATTTTAATGGAGTTCAACTATTCGTTTTCTTTATAGTTTCTGTTTATTCTGTCCTATGGAAAAAATAATCTTTGTGTATTCCAAGACCTAATGATATTCTCCTATGTTTTCTTGCAAGAAGCTTTATGGTTTGGCTTTTACTTCTAGGTCTGTGGAGAAAAAATTTCCACTAATTTTAATATAAGAAATGCATTTCTAAAGAAAATTTTGGGCCTCCCTGGTGGTGCGGATGTTAAGCACCACACTGCGAAGCAATCTGCAGCCTCTACAGCATGAGTTCGATCCCCAGCCGGCCAGGGAGCAACCCACATGGTGCAGCAGACCTCTCCTGTCTCACCCGGTGCTCCCCTCGGCAGTGTATTTTAGTCAGTCTTCCTGTTCTGTTCCCCACTCTGTCTCTGGTGAATCCTCTCATCACCACCCTCCCCACACCTCTGGCCTGTACCCCAGCTCTTGTATGCATAAATAAATAATGCTTAAAAGTTTTCCTTACAAAAAAAAAAAAAGAAAATTGTTAAAGGCAGTCAGTACTAAATTTCTTAGAATCACACCAAACACTGAGGATACAATTACTTGTGCTTTTAGGTACTTGCTCAAATAAGTTAGGATTTACCTTGTGTTTTCCTATCTTCTCTTAATAAATTCATGAATTGAAAACCCATGTTGCTAGAGTCTTGCTTATGAATGTTTGTTTTGCCCTGTACAGGAACAACCAGCCAAACAGGACCCATGGGAGCTGAACATCTCTCTGCGCTCCTGCTCCTGGAGCTGCACATCCTTGGGGACACAAACGGGAAAAAAAGTTACAACTGCAACATGAAAGGGTTTCAGTTAGTGCACACACAGGAAGCATCCTTTGTAGTTCATTTGGAGTAAAAAGAGGTGACATCTTTCCTAATTTGTATAATGTTATTCCATATGTCAGGATATATTGCTTATCCAATCATTCTTGAACTTATAGTATTTATTCACTGATTTTTCTAATAGTAACGGTTGCTTTAATTTAAAACCAAGGAGGCTTCCCCGGTGGCGCAGCGGTTGAGCGCTGGGCTGTGAAGCTGCCCGCAGCCTCTGCAGCGCCGGTTCCATCCCCGGCCACCGACGAGGGTCCCACATGGAGTGCAGACCTCTCCTGCCATGCCCGCTGCTCCCCTCAGCAGTGTGCTTCGGTCCTTCTGCCTGTTCTGCTCCCTGCTCTGGCTCTGGTGAATTCTCTCACCCTCCCACGCTTCTGACTGTACCAAGTGCTTGTATAAACAAATAAACAAACAAATAAATAAATAAATAACACGCCTCTATTAAAAAATAAAAAAAAAAATTAAAACCAAGGAAAAACTTTGGGTCCCTTTCTCTGTTTTATCTTTCAGGTTTTGATTATTATTTTTTTTGTCCTGTGGCTATTTTGCTGCCTTATCACTTTCTTTTATAAAACAGACACGACATTGAGGACTATTGACTCCTGAACTAATGATGCTGAGAATTCCATTTAATTGCGATATCCTTCACTAATGTTAAAATAGTGTTATAATACACTATAATATCAGCAGATTTCAATGTGAACAATGATTGTCAGGCAGCACCTAAAGGTATTCTACAAATATCTTAGAGGATTCCAACTTCTCTCCATCTACCACCCATTTTTCCCAATTTCTTATTTGAGCTTTCCTCTCTTCCATTACCATCTTTTCCAGGCTCTCAAACATCAGAATATGCAAACAGATACAGAATTTGATAGGCTAGATTACTTATACATATAATGATTTGGCTTAAATGGCTATTTCTATCAGTCATTCCACTATAATTTCCACTTGCATGTCTCATTTCAGTGTTGAAGAAAGAGAGTCTAAATAGTTAATGATTTGCCTAAATTTAGACAGCTATTTAATAACAGAACTTGGGAAACAACCTGAAGTTTATTCTCTTTACATATTTACAGATTTCTTTTATGTTAAACAGAAATTCTTGTCCTTTCCTTTCAACTAGACAAAAGAACATATATGAGTTGGACAGAAATGGGGGAGATATGGGAGGATATTTGAGCAAAGAAGAGAGGTTATGAACTATTTACATTGGGAGAGAAAACTGGCTAAGAAAATATATAATGCTATTGTTTGTTAAAAGCCAGTTTGAAATTAATGGTTATATAATTAAAGTAGAGTTAGCTTGTAAAATGGTGTGATAGTTTCCAAGCCAAATGCAGTGTTTGAATGGTTATGCATAGACACTTGAATTTAATTAGATTTTGGGTTTTGTTCCACAAGTAAGGGAGAGAGAGGAATCAGGGAGGTGAACATGTATGCAAGGGAATGATATACTGAAAAATAACGGCATCTTATTTATAAGGAGTCAAGTGAAGGTAAGAGAAAAATATAGTTCTGCGCAAAGGACAGAGCCCGATAGGGTCAAAGAACTGTTGGAACATACCTATTTTAAAAAGTAAGTTTGAAATACAAGAAGGATTGTTAAAGTAGAGATTTTAGTAATTAAATTATTGGCTGGCTTATTATTTTTTTTTTATATACAGCATAAGAACAAAAGAAAGGGAACCATTTCCCAGAATCTGGAGAATGGAAAGTTATCATAGGATTTACATAAATTTGGTAGAGATAATAAAGACTGATGAGGAGTTGTTGGGGGAGGTAAGGATTTTGAAAAAGGAGGAAAGGAAAGTGACCTAAGAGCAATGAGAAGCAAGTGTCTCAATTCCATCTCAAAGGTCTGTTTTAGACGGGGGATATAGAGGAAATCATTCACCCATTACGGTAGATATGACCGTATCTGAATCCACTAACTAAGGCCAGGTTTACACTAAAGTGGATGGATAAAAGGGAGAATAAGTGAAATAGAGCATTGCAATGATAGCAGATGGAGAATTGCAGGGACATAACAGGACCCTGTGGGAGTGAGTGCTAAAACAAGTCAGATTAGGAGGTGGGCAGATCGACCTGGGGAGAGGGATGAGTAGACAGCATGAACTCATGGTGATGATAGGGCTGAAAAGCATGATGTAATTTCTGTGGGTCTCTGGAGAATGAGAGCACACAAACACGTACATATAGTCAGTGTAAGGTTTACACCAAAGAAAACTACACAGCCTTTGATGAGCAGCAGAGTCCAGGGTCAGGGGGTGGTGGGGGTGGGGGAGTCTATATATATGCATTATTATGTTCGCTCCCTTTTGTGATTCTTATTATAACTCCCCCAATACTGTAATGTTTTCCTTGGATACAGTCATTCATATCCATGATAATGAAAGAAAATATGAACACAGCAACAATATAACAGAAATATTGCATTTTCCAGAGAAGAAAGTATCAGGAAAACTAAAACAAAGTGCTTCTTATTTCCTCTAGGGATTCCCGTTATATAATTTCCATTTTAAATGAAGCAAAAATGCTTCCAATAACCAGAGAAACACTTAAAAATTAAGAAACACTTGTTCTAGTTAATGTGTCTGAATAGTACTAAGAAAAAAGTCTCCCCCAGGAGGTCATTATTATTCAAAAATTACTCTAATTAGGTCATGAATACATTAGGCCTTATTCAGTGCCAACAAGAGAAAAAATAGAATTGGAAATGTGACACACATAACACTCCCAACGTGTTAGGGCGATTTTATTCCAAAATGCCATTAAAAGATGAAAAGGTCACCCTGTAGGGAAGTAATTGGTACAGCACTCTTGTAACTGATTAAAGGGGCTTTTATTTAGGCATATTTTTTTTTCTTTCTTTGAAAAGGGGTCTTTCTAGATAGAGAGAAAAATGTCTCTATGTATGTGTGTATATATATATATATATATATACACATACATACATGTATACACACATATAATCATAAACATTCTGATTGGATCACTGTTTAGCTGTTTTTAAGACAATAAAACAGGAACAGAAAAATAAAAGCTCTTAACACATCAAAATAAACACTGAGACTGAACAAATTGCACAGAATATTTTAAGAAACTAGGAAAAGGTATAGTATTCCTTTATATGATTTGTTTTATTCAATTATTCAATCTCTATGTTTTCTTAGAATATCTGCTGCATAGACAAGCTCTGCATTTCATTAGAAAAATATAAAATTTTAATGAGTTGGTAATGCCCAAAGTAAGGCTAGGAGTTTAAGTCCTTTACTTTTATTTTTCTTAGAGAAACTTAACAGAATCTGATAAAGAAAACCACTGACACAATTTGATGGTACAAGCTGTGAAGCTTCAGTAAGATAAATCAATATCTGTCTATAAAATATCAGGAATTAGGAAAAGCATCCACAACAGTTGCACATGCATTTGTCTCCTATGCATAAAAAATGGGGGTATTGTTTATAAACACACTTACTTTTCTTATATAATCTTATATTGTGAATACAGTTTCATATAATAGCAGATTGTAACACTCAAAATCAAAATCATATTCTTTAAAAGCTGCTACAGCCTTCATCATATGTACAATGTTTCCATTTCAACTACAGGACTCCTAAACATAACACCTGAAAACTCACACTTTTCCTCTTTATTATTAGCTTACAAATGTTCTATGTTGAAGTGTCATTTAAAATTTCTAAAAGCAAGTTGCAGAGGGGACCATGGATGTCTAAGTGATTTTATTTTATGGTTTATGATGATACTTGGAGTAACTCATGTTTTCCTTTCCTTATTTAGGCACTAATTCATTTAACAATATTTTTTTAATTGCAACTTTTTATTGTGACATATCAGACTTACAAGTTGCAAGATTTCTCATACTACCTTTACTCAGACTCCCAAATGTATGTAGACATATGCAAATACAGATATATAGTTAGGATATATAGGTAGTCCTACTCATTTGAAAATAATTTGTAGACATAATGTACCTTTCCCATAAATATTTCATTTTGAATTTCCTACATACAAGAACATTCTTCTACATGATTATAATTATCAAAGTTAGATGTATAATTTAGAATTTTCCAATTGCCCCAACAACTGCTTTTTAAATCCTTAAGATCCTGTTGTGTATAGTATATAAGGATAAAGAATGCCTGAGGAAGTGAAAGAGAGTCTTCATTCATCTCATTTTTAAAAATTTTTATTTATTTATTTATTTATTTATTTATCTATTTATTTTTTATACAAGAGCTGGGGTACAGGCCAGAGGCACAGGAGGGTGAAAGGATTCACCAGAGACAGAACAGGGAGCAGAACAGGCAGACGACAGAAATACACTGCTGAGGGGAGCAGCAGATGAGACAGGAGAGGTCTGCCACGCCATGTGGGTATCTCTCTGGCCAGCCGGGAATTGAACCTGCGCTGCAGAGGCTGCAGACAGCTTCACAGTGTGGCGCTCAACCCGCCACGCCACAGGGGAGGCCCTATCCATTTCATCTTTGTGTATAAACATCCAGTTCCTTTATCAATAAAAGTTACTGAATGTTAATATTTTATTAACTTTTACATAGAATAAATGATATAATTTCTATTTGTTTTGTGTTTACATTGGGCCAGATTCTCTATTAGTGTCTTTGTGAGAGCTCTAATTTCATTCTAACTAAACCTTATAAAGCAGACATTACTTTATAGAGGGAGCGATAAGGGCTCAGAGAATGAAAGAACTTGTTAAGTCACAGAATGAGTGAGTGACAGATGTGGAATTACTGTCCAAATCTTGCTGACTCCAAAACCTAAATTTTTATTCATTTCACCATATTTCTCATAGAATGAAACAATAGAAACTAATGATGTACTTCTCACTGCCCTGGAACTTATAATCTTTCTGAGAGAAATATACAAAAGAATGTATATAAACTCAAAACAACAGAGTGGGAGGCTTTTCTTCCTTTAGCGGCAACCCAAGTGCTGTCCTGTCTCTGGTACTTCAGTGCCCCTGGTCCTCACCTATTTTCTGCATACACTTAGCATCATTTCACTCATCAGGTAGTATAATATGCTAATATGGTGTTCTCCCCCCCATAGGAATGACCTGCAAGAGTGTAGAAAATTCCTTTTTATATATGTATATTGCTAGAGCTTTAACACATATAAAAGTGATGCATACAGTGAGCATTAGTAAAATACTTGTAGAACAAATGAACGAATTCCTGGGCTGCCTCATTTTATAAGTGAGTAAAGTGAAGTCCAGAAGCTGTTGGGTTGTTTGAGGTTAGAGTAATTTAATGATATATGATATCACAGAGTTGAATGTAAATAAGAGTGACAGTGAGTAACAAAAAAATAGAATCCTGTGGGAGCACAGAAAAGGAAGAGATGAGGACCGTGGGGTGTGGTGGGAGAGGGGAAGCATCATAGAGGGGGGAAGTGACAAAGTGGATCATAAATAATAAGTGGAAAACCTTTCATGAATAAAGACAGTGGGAGGGAAATTAACAGGGCAGATTAACAGGGCATATTAGAGGTCTAAATATAGAGGAAGTCTCATTATGGGAAATAATGAAAAATCAGGTTTGGAAGGAATAATGCTGCCAAGTTCTCGAAGAATTTTTTACTTCTTGTAGAGAAGTTTGCATTCTTGTAGATAACAGTTGGAAATGACAGGAAGACAGTTAGGTCATCAGTGACATAAAGGTTAACCATATCTCCACACTAAGCAAAAGCATTGCAGTTAGCAAGAAACAAACATGATTTTCCAGGGTCAATAGATATGCCCATCTCTCATTTCCCAAGTTAGTCTCTTGTTTCACTGTATTTGATACATCATTGCTGAGGAAATTTATGAACACATCATATCTTAAATTCATGTTCAGAAATTTCAATAAACAGAGATAAAGAAAATATTTTAGTTAAGTAAAATGGTAAATAATTGAAAAATATACCAGAATGAATACAAAAAGGAGGAAATAAATGTAAACGTTAATATTTGGCATATGGTGCTAATGAAATAAGATTTCTGATATTCAGAAATTTCTTTTTTTTAAATCTCAATATGTGCAATTTATCCCAGATTTAGGTCCATGAAAATTCTAAAGCAAGCATTCTTTTTCACCATCTGACTTAGATTCCATGTTGATTAAATCTTTCTGCTGTGACATAGGCAAAAACAGATTTGAAAAGAAAGTATAAAATATTTCCTCTAAAACCAAACCAAATCAAACTTCTATTTGCTTTGTATTATATGGTTTATAAAGTCTCTTTTTTATAACTCTCTTTCATTTGTTATCCATTTCACAGATGAGAAAACAGGCTCAGAAGAGTTAAGTGAGTGTACAAGAACACCCAGAGAACATAAAAACCAGGATCTGTGTTTAGATCCCTTGGCTTCAGTTTTTCTGTTGTTTCCATTATATAATGCAATGAGTCCCAAATCAGTTTTCTTTGCCCAATTGCCTCTCTGATAAAGTCTGATAAAGGAAAGGAATATATTTCCTCATATGATGTATGTGAGATTAGGCATTTAGGAGTATTATGAATTCACAGTCACTGGAAGTTCTGCCTTTTCCGTTGATGTAGGCGAAAAACTTGATTCATCACCAAGTCCTAGAGGGATAAGACATGCTATTCTTTTTTTTTTTTAAGATTTATTTATTTATACAAGAACTGGGATACAGACCAGAGGTTGGGAGGATGAGAGAATTCACCAGAGATAGAGCGGTGAACAGAACAGGCAGATGGACTGAAGACACTGCTGAGGGGAGCAGTGGGCGAGGCAGGAGAGGTCTGCCGAGCCATGTAGGTTTCTCCCTGACCAGCAGGGAATTGAACCGCGCTGCAGAGGCTGTGGACAGCATCACAGTGCAGCCCTCAACCAGCTGCGCCACTGGGGAGGCCCCAAAATATGCTATTCTTGCTGTTGGTTTATGTTTCTCTCCTTTTTCCCCTCAGTTTGAAAGGTAATTGGAGTAGTAGTAGTAGTAGTAGTAGTAAAGTTACTACCAAATTAATACATGTTGCTTTTGGGGGTTTTCTTGCTATACAGATACTTAATATTTACATATCCCAAATATGTATTTTTAAACATAACTATATTTTCTTGCCACTTTAGATAAAGCTTCATTATTTCAAAGCTAAAGTACATTCATAAATACTTATGGCTTCTTCGGGTTTTACTAAATATTTTTTTTGATTCATCTGAGACTTATGACATAGGAGTGTCACAAGTGAGTGTCATATGAGTCCAGAGATTTTTTTCTCCACTTTCTAGCCAGTTTCCCCCACACCATATGCTGAATCCAGTTTGTCCATCACCTTTAACATAAATTCTCATGACCTCCCTATTCACTTCCACTACTCTTTCTGCCTATTTTTATATCAATGTCCACTTAATTTTTACTACTTTGGCTTTAAAATATCTTACTATCTTAAAATTTCCTTACCTTCTCAAATTACTTTAGAAATTGTTCTGATTTTAATGTCTTTTTTCTAGAAAAAGAAACTTCAGTATTATTTTTTCAAGTTTCCTAAAGTCTTATTAGTGAGATTAAAATTATATATTAAGCATAATTTACTTTAATATAATTGTGTAACCCTATGTAAGAGTATTAATTTCCACTTATCTAAGACTTTTGTGTTCTCACTGAGTTGTAATATTTTCTTCATTATTGAACCCATACATTGATTATAAGCACTTTTGCAAATGATTTGGTGAATGGAAATCTGTTTCTTTTAACATTCTATTTGTTTCTAATTGCTGGTATGTTAATATTTTAATCAATCATCTTTTTAGATTTACCTGTTATTTCTAAGTGGATTTAATTTATTTATAGAGTAGTTAGACATATAATCACAGAATGTACAAATATATTATAGCTCTTTTTTCCAGTATTTGTAACATATATTAATTTGGAAAATGTCACTATCTGTGACATCCAGAATGATGTAAAATAACATTTCCTTTTCAAAACAGGAATGCAAATGACTTTAGTGTTTTATCATTTACCATGGATTTGAGTTTACAAGATATATTTACATCATTTCAGGAAAGTTTCCACCTTTCCAATTTATGCAAATGTGTTTTAACTTGCTTTAAAGTTTGAAATCGATTAAATTTATTTCCCCAATAATTTTTGACTTCTATCAAGACTTACATATTTTTCTCTTGCTAATGTTTTCATAAGCTGAAATATTTTAGTAGATAGTTTGTTACTATGCCATCCTTGCATTTCTAAAATAGACCACATTTGGCCATAGTATAACATTCTGATGATGAAATGATGTTTTGTTTTTTTTTCTTTCAGAGGTTACCAGGCTTTTAAAGAAGGAGACATGTGGTTTCTTATATTAGAAGTGTCTTCTTTGAAGACGTGAAAGAAAGCACCAAAGTGAATTTGACTGTTGGATAACTTTTTCAATGTGTCTCCTTCGTAATTTATTTGACTCAATATATTGTATCCTCTTACTTAAATTTAGGTAACTTCTTATTACCTTAAAAAACTTTCCTGGGGCTCCCTGGTGGTGCAGGGGTTAAGCCTCAGCACTATTAAGATATCTCTAGCCACTGAGCATGAGTTCCATCCCAAGCCAGGGAGCTAACCCACATGGCACAGCAGACCTCTCCTGTTCCCCTGATGCTCCTCTCAGCAGTGTATTTCAGTAGATCCACCTATTCTGCTCCCCACTCTGTCTCTGGTGAATCCTCTCAAACCCCTGACCTACACCTCAGTTCTTGTATACATAAATTAAAAAAAAAAATCTTCAAAAAAAATTTCCTTTCGTTTGAAAGGAGTTTAGAAAAATATTCATTAATTATTCTTTAAATTTCTTTGTTCAGGGCCTCCCTGATGGTGCAGCGGTTGAGCGCTGGGCTGTGAAGCTGCCTGCAGCCTCTGCAGCACAGGTTGGATCCCCAGCCACCAGGCGAGGGTCCCACATGGCGCACAGACCTCTCCTGCCTCCTGCTGCTCCCCTCAGCAGTGTACTTCGGTCCTTCTGCCTGTTCTGCTCCCCGCTCTGGCTCTGGTGAATTGTCTCACCTCCCGCGCTTCTGACTGTCCCCAGTGCTTGTATAAATAAATAAATAAAGCTTTAATAAATAAATAAATAAATTTCTTTGTTCAGAGGCTGATCTGATGTTAATTCTGACTGCGTATGATTGTAACTTTTCCTTTATTACATCAATCACTTTTCTTTTTCTTAAATCAGTGATTTGTCATTGTTATCACTCTTAACTAAATCTTAAATTTGGTACCTTTACACTTATTTGTTGCTCTTTTTCTATTTTTTCAATTGAACTTCTCAAGCATTATTGTTTAGATATGTAAAATATAAGACTATATATTTTCCTCCAACTTTTTTTATCCATCAAGTTTTAAAGCAATCACTATTTTCTAGGTATTTTTATTTTTGTTTTCATTTTAGACATAAGATTTGTCTAAAAATGTCCATTTTGCTTATTTTATTTAATTTCTATGCCATTGGATACATCAGTTTTTTTTTTATTTTTTCATGGGTTTAAGCATAATCTTAATATGATGCAAAAAAGGAATCTTCATTATTATTTTTTGGTTTCAAGTTTATTGAGGGCTTTCTTTAAAATTAGCATACTGCATCTATATGTGTACTCAGAAATTTTTGCAGCACATTTTGAATTAGTGTTTTTTTTAGGTTCCTGGATGCTTTGTCAAAGTCAACTCAGAAACAGACAACTCAGGAAATGCTTACAGATTGGTAGCCGCAGCCTCTCAGTGCAAAGGAGAATGAGCTAGGCCAGCTGTTTCTCCTAGGATTTTTTATGCTCTCTGCTATAGGCAGGACTTACTAAGCATTGAACTTTGTGTCCTGGTTTTCCTGGGGACAAACTGATCATTATGATCTTACCAAATATCCTATTGCTCTAAACTTTTAAAGGACAACCTTGCTTTGAAATCCCCATGAAGAAAGAAATAGTTCAAATATAGGCTCAACACTTTTCCCTAATATTTATTTTATTTTACCATCGTTAACTTGAGTGAAGATAGATGTTACAAGTGAGATTTTAAACACGGAACATCATTAAAGGGCCATAACTGTAATGGAGAGCTGCTCTCCAGATGTGGGTATGGGAACGTGAGGATCACACACACAGCACACTTCCATCAACCAAAGTTCAGTTGTCCCTCTGGGTTCTTTTGTGTGTATATGTATCTCAGATCTTTTCAGAAACAGCCAGGATGTTCTTTCTTTGATAAAGGATGACAAAGTGTTGCTAAAAAATATGACACAGATCCTAAAATGACAGATTCTAGGACTGAAGCAAACACTAGGGAAGATAGACATTTCTTTTTTGCTGTAGGACAGTTTCCCTTCTGATAAAGGCTCAATACTAGCTCTTTGTTTTAACAAACAATATCCTATCACTATGGCCAGAAGAGGTTTTTACAACTAAGATGATTCATTTCTTCAAAACATCATGGAAACAAATTAGAAATCCAATATTTTTGGCATTACTATCTTTCCCATCACACCCTTATCACCAACCAAGTAGGACCTCTGAGTTGACTTTATTAGAAGGCAGAATTTCTTGAATTTTGCCCAGGTCAATTTTTTTCAAAAATGTACTCTTCAAAGACCTGATTCAGAACTATTTGTGTGCTACATCTCAACAGAACTGGGATTTTGGAGTGACTGGCTCAGAAAGCAGTTCTTTTTTTTATTTTTAGAAAAACAGTTTCTTTATATGAGGTCAAGTTGCAAAAATTCCTTGTTTTTTGATTGTGTTCCCCCATTCAACCTGATTGCAAAAATCAGATAGAGAAAACATTAGGGTGCTTTTTCCCCCCCTATCTTAAATGGGAACCTTGCCAGCAGACAGTAACTGCTCTAGGTAGGAAACAGTATTTTTAACAAACCACAAGATGATAGTTAGGTATATAGGAATTTCACTGTCTGTAAAGATTGTCTTCTCAAACCTCTCCTGATTTACATAATGCCAATGTTACACACAATTTAAGGTATTTTAAAGAAAATACTATAATGAACTCATACCTTAGTGTGTTTACATGGGATCATTGATAGCCATAAATGCATTATTAACTGCATTACAGCAAGCTGTGCTCCATGGAGAAGCTATTATTAAATCTCCTGTGACTATTGGAACCTCTTAAAGCAAAGCTTTTCCTAAGTTTCAGCTATCTCTAGTTCTGTCCTTGGGACTTGAAACACAAACACTCCAAGATTCCTGCTCTTATGAAGCACATAATCTATCTTAGGTTACACTTGAAATTATCATCCCTCCTAAAATTTTATGTGAAATAGTATGCATATGCATATATAAATTTGCCAAAAGACTTCAACACATTAAAAATGGAGTCATTCATTCTCCAGAATACATAGAGCCACTCCTGCCCTTCTTTCTATATTATCTCTGGAAAGAGGGAATTCACTTGTAGTTCTTTGTTCTAGCTGTCATTTAAGAAGGCACCAGTGGCATTGCTGTGTTTCCCTTTATAATTAGATAAAGACTGAGCTCTTCTCTGTGCTAGGTTTGACTCTCTTCTAAAGTGGGATTCAGGAGAATCAATGCAGGTTTTATAACACAAGGGGATTTACTCATAGGAAAAAAAAAAACAACAACAATAAAAAAACTAAGGTCAGATTCTCCTACCTCACAGTGGTTGCAACTGAGAAGAATTTCCGAATCCTAAATGACAGTGAGTTGCACATACTTATATAGAATATGGTTAGGTGGAACACTGTTGCTGGCTGGTAGGTGAATATCCATACCTAGTGTTCTTATATTGCATTAGTCTTCTACAAGATATTAGCTCTGGAGGCTGAAAAAAATTATGCTGTTGGTGATTGTTGTAGTAGACTGAACAATGACCATCCAAAGATATTGAGTCCTAATCCCTAGATTTTTAAATTATCTTGTTTGAATAAAAGGGTCTCTGCAAATGTAATTAAGTCAAGCATTTTAAGATGAGAAGATTACCCTGGATTATCCAGGGAGACTCTAAATACCATCACAAATGTCCTTATGAAGGAGAGGCAAAAGGACACAACACAGACACCCAGAGAAGAAGGTGATGTAAAAATGGAGGCAGATAATGTAGAGATGCAGTCACAATCTCAGGAATGCTGTCAAGTAGTCAGGAGAAACTGGAAGAGGCAAAAAAGGCTCTTTCCTACACTTCCCAGAGGGAGGGAGCATAGTCCTAAGGGGTTTTTGACTCCTGGACTTTAGTGCTGGGACAGAATAAATTTGCACTTTTAAGTCACCAACACCTGTGGTCAATTGTTACAAAAGTCTCAGGAAAATAATCCAGTTTCTGTGCGCCACTCCCAGTGCTTATTCTAATGTGTTAGTTATTGAGGTAGCCTGTCTGGAACCTAGTGGAGTTTTCAATTGTCCTTTTTTGTTCTTGTGTCTTTACAATATGGCTGAGTCCCTTGAGTAAATATGCTTCTCTGATCCTTTAGAACATGGAATAACTTAAAACTTAACACCTAGGAGGGCCTTCCTGGTGGTGCAAGGAAGGCGCAACCTATGAAGCTATGTGCAGCCACTGCACAAGTTCAATCCCAGGACAGCAAGGTACCCACATGGTCAGCAGACTTCTCCTGGCTTACCCGCTCTCCCCTCAGCAGTGTATTTCAGTCAATCTGCTTGTTCTGTTCCCCATTCTGTCTCTGGTGAATCCTTTCATGCCCCCCACACCTCTGGCCTATACCCCAGTTCTTGTATGCGTAAATAAATAAATCTTTGAAATAAAAGAACACCTATGAACTTCTGTATCTATTCTTCAATAGCTCCTCAGATTTCCTCCATCACCTGGTCAGTGTGTGCTTGAAGAAAGGGAAAAAAAAATCCTTTTATTAAAGATTTGTGTAATTCTTAAAATGACCAAGACTCAAAACTAAAGCAGGAATAAAATATTTTTAAAGGCTAATTGATAGAAATTTATTTATTTATTTTTTGTTTTTGCTTATGTGTGCCACTATTTCATTCCAAAAAGTTAAAAAATAAAATAAAAATTATGGCATGAAGTGAAAGACTAGAATTTTAGCAAACACACCAGACTTCACTTACATACATGTGACATGTTGAATATGGACATAATTTTGACAGCTTTTCCCATGAAGAAAGAGTAGAATCTATTCTGATGCCTATGAATTTGTACTACGACTTATTTTGACCAAAAGAATATACCGGAGGGAAAAAATATAAATTCCAGAGTTTGGAGCCTCAAGAAACCCTGCAGATTTTCCCTTTGCCCTCGTGGAATGGTGTTGTAGACGAGCAAGCAAGGCAGCTGACCTAGTCTACTGGAGGCTAAGAGTCCCTGTGGAAGAGAACTAAATTCCCTTCCTTCAGAACTAACTGCCAGATTGTCAATGAGGCCATTGCATATTTTATAATCCAGAGGACTCTTGAATTCAATTATGTGAGTGGCTCTGGGTAAACTCAGCAAAGGAGCCGTCTGACCATCTCAGAATTGTGAGAATGATAAATTGCTTAGCTTTTAGCCACTAAATCCTGGAATGGCTTGTTATACAGCAAAAGATAACTGATGAAACATCCAAGAAGTGCTTCCCTTCACAGAAACTTCCCTGGGAGAATTGCTATCGGATTTTATATTAAAAAATCATACCCACTGGTATGGACTGAATTATATGTTGTAATTTTAATCCCAGTAGCTCACAAGATATAGCTGCATTTGGAAATAGATCCTTTAAAGAAGCAGTTAAGTTAAAATGAGGCTGTAAGGGTAAACTGTAACCCAACATGACAGTTGTCGTTATAAGAAAAGGAACTTTGGGGTCTCCCCCGTGGTGCAGCGGGTTGAGTGCTGCGCTGTGAAGCTGTCTGCAGCCTCTGCAGCATGGGTTCAATTCCTGGCTGGCCAGGGAGAAACCCACATGGCGCAGCAGACCTCTCCTGCCTCGCCCGCTGCTCCCCTCAGCAGTGTCTTCGGTCTGTCTGCCTTTCTGCTCTCCGCTCTGGCTCTGGTGAATTCTCTCACCCTCCTACGCCTCTGACTGAACCGCAGTTCTTGTATAAATAAATCTTTAAAAAAAACACAAAAATTAAAAAAAAAAGGAACTTTGGACATAGACATGCACAGAAGGAAAACATCTGAAGACAATGGAAAAAAAAAAAAAAACAGATTTGAAAATGGACACTTTGAACTCAGACCTCTAGCTCCAGAACTGTGAGAAAATATTTTTTTCTATTTTTCCTTAAGACTGTTTAAGTCATTTAGACTGTGATATTTTGTTATAGCTGCCCTATCAAACAGATACACCTACCTATAATTCCTCCCTACACACACACACAAATCTATCTTTGTTGCCTTTAAAAAAATACTAAAATAAAAATGTTTTTTGGCAAACTTGAATATCCACCTTTTAAACAGACTTGGCTTACTCTCGAAGACTACAGACTTACTTTGTTCAGGACAATTGAAAGAACATGCGTGAGACTCCAGAAGCAATTTCCAAGAGAACTCCTTAAACATTTTGAAGAATTATAGTATAATTAGAAAATAGATAACTTGCTCTGATTAGTAGACTAAAAAGTCCTCACTTTTTTTTTTTTAAGCAAATGTCACTGTTTTTCTATAGTCTCAGTTTTTAATGCATTTTATCTCTTTATTCTTCTGCTTGGTAGTTGTTTGGGGGATAGCGCTAGGCTATATAAACATCTACATTAACCAGAAAAATAACATAACTTGGTCTTGGAGTTAAACAAATATTTTGCGACAAAAATGCCTCAGATCATTTTTATGAGTCCATTTAATATAAAACAGTTCTTCCTTCCCAACATTATGCCTCCACCCCTCTCCTACTCTGAGCATTATTAGGAAAGTATAAAAATTTTTTAATAGTGAGTTGATAATGAAAAAAAAAAGAATTTTATTATAGAAATTGATGGGAAAAGGAGGAGTGTGAGTTATACAAAGACCCTAATAAAGGAAGGATTAATTTCTGTGTTCTCAGGTGGTTTCCATTTCATTGCTTCTTTTGCTGTCTCTCCCAAGATATATAAGTAAATGAAAGAGTTAGGGCTGTGGATTTAATAACTGTTGTTTGTTAAAGCATAGAGATACAACTCCCCACTTCTTCTTTGTCCAATTAAACCTAAGGTAAATTATTCCCCCATTTTGTATGACTCTATGATAACAACAGTCACTATATTAAAGATTTATTTTAGTCACTATATTAAAGATTTATTTCAAAGACATAAAAAATGTGACTTTCTCTAGTATTTCAGCTGGTAGCATACTAGTTAACACAACCTCTTTCTATTTATATCTGCTTTCCTTGACTGTGTTTCATTTATCTTTAAAATCAGAGCTACTCTTTTTTAAGACAATAGCTTGGAAGACTCAAAGATTATTAGTTCCAGGAAGAATTATAATAGTAATTCTTTGGCTTACTCAGCCAAACACAAATCAACAAGTCTTTCTCTAAGTTAGAAGTGTCTTTTCTAAATGCCCAGGTTAATATCTAATTGTCTCTACATGATAGAAAGTGGTAAGGTTGTCATGACAACTGGGTGGAAAGTTTAGCTAGAAAAATGTTTTCTTTTAAAAGAATGAAGCAATTTCAAGCTTTTTAGTGCTATCTGGAATTACAAAAATTGCTTTATATCCCCATTTTTAGATTGCAGGAGGTGATTGATCATTTTTTAAAAACTGGCTTACAGATTTTCTTATGCTATTTTAGAAAAGTGGTTTTTTTTTATCTTTTTTTTCCCCCATGGTAGCAGAATTCTGTACTTGTGAATGAAGCAAATGACTCTCCTGTTTATTAGTTCACTGGACCTGTAGCACGTGAATACAATGAATATTTAACTACAATTCACTTGATTGAATATTGTAAGACTATCCCTAGACATAAATCTTGTGTTGCTAAATAAAGAGAAACAGTCCTTTTGCTTTTCTAATTTGCAAGATAGAAAATGAGATGTACATCTTAAAATTTCCAAGTGGAAGCCACTAACAAGTCACAGAGAGTAGCTCTAGTCTTTGGAAAGCAACTTGCACATTTCTCTATTTTTATTCTTTCTCTCTTATTTCCTTTCTTTCCTTTTTTAAAAAAAGATTTATTTATTTATTTATACAAGCACTGGGTGCAGTCAGAATCGCAGGAGGGTGAGAGAATTAACCATAGCCAGAGCAGGGAACAGGCCAGGCAGACTGACAAAATACACTGCTGAGGGAAGCAGCGGGCACGGCAGGAGAGGTCTGCTGAGCCATGTGGGACCCTCGCCTGGTGGCTGGGGATCGAACTGGCCCTGCAGAGGCTGCGGGCAGCTTTGCAGCCCAGCGTTCAACCGACTGTGCCACTAGGGGAGGCCCCTCTTACTCTCTTATTTCAATAAAATTTTATTTCTTCTTTTCCCCAGAAATCCCTTCATTATAATTCCTCATAATTGTATAATTATTTTCTTGAGTGTTGCCTTTGGTCATTGTGTCTGACCATTCTGAACACTGAGTGGAGTGAAGCTTTAGGAAGGCACTTGATATCTCTATAGTCCTGGCAATGCTTATGTTCAGCCAAAGAAAGGGAGCTGTATTCCTGGGATTACTGGGCTCAAAGTAAGGGTAAAGTTTTATGAAAACTTGCTACAAATTTTGGTATTTCTATATTTATCTTTTCTATTTCAAGAATTAGTAGGGGAAGACTCAATAAATCAGAGTGAAGTAGACTCCTGATAAGAGGAGTTGGAATCTAGAACTATGCCTCTCCAAAGGCAGTGCAGGTGCTGGGACTGTGGTTGAAACATGCAATAGCAGATGGTGGAAGGGAGCATGTGAGCATAAGCAGTGGGGTTTTCCCAATATGGATTTTAGAATAATTCAAATTTAAGTACAGATATCAGCCTGAGAGGGTTCAAAATGTAGTAGCATCCCAGTCAATGCAATTGCTGAAAAGGGCAGTATTATTTCAACAGTAAAAAAAAAAGAAAAAAAAGACAGAGAAAAAGAAAGTACCAGAAAAGTTGGTCTTAAGGGTCTGGCCACCAAACAAAGTTTGGGGGGCCATATTCCTATTCTTTGCACAGGAACTAATAAGGGCATATCAAGGCCTGAGTTCTAAAATGGCTGAGCTCTCTGGTGCTTATGTCTGCTCAGTTGCTGAAAACCAGAACCCTATTAGACATCATGATTTCCCCATTTCCCTTCATTTTCTACATCCAGTCCCTTTCAACACCTCTTTGTTCCGCCTTCAATATAAATTTTCTATCAACCTTTCCAACCCACTATCAACTACTTACCAACCCACCTGTAACAGCATCTTTAATTCCACTCTTTCTACTCTCTCAATCATCCTTAAATAAAATAGTCAGAATATTCTTTTAAAAACATAATCCCATAGCATATGAAATAGGGATATGGGTACCATTGTGTTGGTGTGGTGTGGTGACACACATCTGAGGAGGTGTGAACATATCCCCCTAAGTCATAGACAGTGCTGTAAATCAATGTTACTGCTAAAATAAATTGATTAAAAGGAATATAAAAACATAATTAAGTCATTCAGTTACCCTATTAAAATACCTTCAGCAGCTTGTGATTGCACTGAGACTATAATCCAAACTCTGTGACACAAAAATCTACAAGATCTCTCTCCTTTATAAATCTCCAACTTTGTCTTTAACCACTTCCTCCTTACTCACTGTGCAGATAACTGTCTTTCCTCCTGTGTTCTATGAACTGGGATGGAGTCATGAATTCCAGCCTTGCAAACTAGAGAGAAATGAATAGGTAGGGGCTAAGGCAGAGTCTGACACCATTATAGAGGTAGACTTCTATATCCCTCTTGCTGTCACCTTAGTTTTTTTTTTTTTTTTTAAGATTTATTTATTTATTTGTTTTGTTTTTGTTTATACATACAAGCACTGGGTACAGTCAGAAGCGCGGGAGGGTGAGAGAATTCACCAGAGCCAGAACAGGGAGCAGAGCAGGCAGAAGGACTGAAGGACACTGCTGAGGGGAGCAGCGGGCGGCAGGAGAGAGGTCTGCGCGCCATGCGGGACCCTCCTCTGGTGGCCGGGGAGCAGCCGGGGATCGAACCGGCGCCGCATAGACTGCGGGCAGCTTCGCAACCAAGTGCTCAACCGCTGCGCCACCGGGGAGGCCCCGTCACCTTAGTTTTGACTTTTAATTTTTCTGCCAACACTATAGAAGCAGACAAGTCGATGAAGTGATTTGGCTAAAGTGAAAGGTTCCTCATAGTTGGAAATCTACATATCAAAAATAAACTACTCAAGCTAGAATTATGGCAGTTCAAGTCACGACCTAGAGACTTCCTCTCAGTTGGAGTAGGTCCAAAAGGAAGGCACTGGAGATTAGTGTAAAGAACATAGGGACAAGAAGAATCAGGAAACAAAAGTAAACATCTCCTCACCCTACCTCGTGGCTGATGACAAAAGCCAGGAGGGTCCCTGTCCCTGCAGGCTTCATTCCTTTGAAGAAACACAAGAGTATGGCAGGGCATACTGCAAGTGCCTCCCTCACTACCTTAATCAAAATATTTCCCTTTTACGAGGAGCTCATTTAGAGGAGATGTAACGAGCTGGTATCACCTCGATTCTCCAGGGTTAGAGTGGTGTCATGTGCGCCCGCCAGCATTTCATGCTCCAGTTTCAGCCTCCTATTTCCTCCTTGCCTAGAGTAGACAAGCCTGTCACTTAGAAGATGAAATATATTTGCAAATTAATTAACTTTGTCCAGCAACTGGAGAATTAGATTTCTGTTAAGGGTTCTGTCTGACTGATGGATTCTCAAGACATTGAAGGAATTAAATACCACTTTTTTTTTTTTTTTTTTTTACTTTCTCTGGAGTAGGATCATACAGCTATCGTTGTTCCACTCCTTTCATCCATCTTTCATTTATTACCACATTTCACCTAGAAAGCCAGCAGAATTTGCTTTGGTAGATGATGACTCTTGTGAGGATTTTTAATCTCTATGAACTCCTTATCAATTCATTATAGAACCAAGGAGCTAATAAACATTATGTTGAAGAAGAGTAGGAGGTAGTTGTATTAGAGCATCACTTTGTAAGGATTTTCTTTCCTTGACTGCCTCTTTGTTCAGATTTTGAAATGCACAAGGAAGAGGCCAGCAGAATGTAAAATAGAGACAAGGGTTTACAAAATCTTGGATATGCAATGCAAGGCCATTAAAAGATTTTTGCAATTAAAAATCTCAGGCAAAGAAAAGAGTATTTGTGATTCTTTCTTGACCAGTATGAAAGCATAACGATACACTAATGTTGGATTGCTGATGTTCATTCTATATGTAAAACAGTGTATGCAAAGTACTATTTTAATGATCCTGGCATGTATACAGTCTTAGGAGAGTATTGTCTTAATGAAAACAGACCAAGTTGGAAGAGACTATTTCAAGGACATGTTTTCACAGATTATGGTTTAAAGATGAGGTACTAACACATCCTCTCCCCTTTCTTTTAAGCAAATATCACACAGTGAATGTAGGAAAGAATCATGAAGATGTCTGTTACCTTAAATTGTTAATAATTTTTTTCCTGGCAAATGAAAAAGTAAGCAAAAAATATAATCACTGGGAGGCAACATTTAAAATGATGAATATGTGGATGTGACTTATTTATGAACACACAAAACACATCTATTAAAATTCCAGGGTGCGGGCCTCCCTGGTGGTACAAGGGGTCAAGACGCAACCTATGAAGCTATCCACAGACACTGAAGCATGAGTTTGATCCCTGGCCACCCAGGGAGCTACCAAACCTCTCCAGACCCACCCACTGCTCCCCTCAGATCCTACTGTCCTGTCCCCCACTCTGTCTCTGGTGAGTCATTTTCCCCCACCCCCACACCTCTGGCCTATACCCTAGTTCTTGTAGCATAAATAAATAAATCTTAAAAAAAAATGAAATCCCAGGGTGAATAACTGATAATTAAATCTTTCATGTGTGTGATAATTTAAATTTTATTTTTTAAGAGCAAAATGAAAAAAAGAAAAATATGTGAAGAAAGAATCATGGAATTCAACACCCTGCTAAACAGAACTGAATTTAAGCCCATTGAACATTGATGATCAGGACAATATTTTATTTTGTAAGTGTAAGACTAATCAAGGTACCTGAATTACTGTGAACATTCAATAACTATTTGAATGTAAGCAACAAAGCAGTAAATCTTTAGTAGGTGCCTCAGCAGTTAACAATTATCATTTTCTTTTTATTCTATAAAAGTCTTTCTCAAACTTTAGGGATATCGAGTAGTTGACTCATTCAGATCAAGTGTTTGGTTTTATAACAAATCTATTATGTCAGGAAAATGTTTCAACTAAATAGTACAAAGAGTCATCTACCCCTTCTTAATGATTCTCAAAGACAGAATTAGGTAAATCTTGCAGTCTCTCATGAACTAAATACAATGAAGTAAAGTGCTGAAGTTCAGAGAATAGTAATGTAGAGCAATGTCTCCTGTGTTTGAGTGGATAAAGGTCTGAGTGGTAGGAGAAGTGATGCATTTAAAAAAACCCTCTCAAGACCTCCCTAGTGGTTCAAGGGGTTAAGCACAGCACTATGAAGCCTTCTGTAGCCTCTGCAGCACAAGTTCAATCCCCTGCAGGCCAGGTAGCTACCCATATGGCGCGGCAGACTTCTCCTATTGCACCTGCTGGTCCCCTAAGCGGTGCATTTCAGTCAGTCTGCCTGTACTGTTCTTCACTCTGTCTCTGGTGAATTCCTTTATACTACCCCCTACCGCTGGCTTTCACCCCACTTCTTGTATGCATAAATAAATAAATCTTTAAAAATAAATTAAAAAAAAAACACTCCCTCTGTGGTGATATGTGATGCTCCTATTCAGACAGGAAACACTGCTATCATTAAAAAAAAATAATTTCTTAGTATTTGATTGTTATGGTACTTCCCTTCAGCAAAAGAATAACTTACTGCAGTGTTCATACTCTTGTTAACTTTCAATGATGTACACCTGAACTTATAGAATGTTATAATGCAATGTGATTTCAATAAAAAAAATGAGAGGGCGAGAACCCTAAACAAATAAATAAAAATCACTTTGCCTCATGTAAAGTCATCTGATTTTTACAGTTTTATATATCAAAAGATTTTGTTATAAAATTAATAAGCATTGTTTTACTACATAGTCCCATTCTACTCCAGCATTCCAACAGCAGTAAACAATCCTTGAATTTTATATCATTAAATAGAGTTAAATCATGACGGCATACAAATATAATGGGGATAACAATTTGTAAATATATCTTGCTAAGTGTTTTCTTCTTGGTAAGCGGATTTCTCTCCTTGCTTCCCAATGTCACAGCTAAACCTTGACATTTAGTATCCCTGAGAAATTGGAAGATAATTTTGAGCAGGTTCTTACCAGAGAAGAAAAGAAAATAGAGGGCCTCCTCTGGTGGTGCAAGAGGTTGAGCACAGCGCTGTGAACTGTCCCCAGCCTCTGCAGCATGGGTTCGATCAAGGCCAGCTGGCGAAATATCCACATAGCGCGGCAGACCTCTCCTGTCTCGCCTGCTGCTCCCCTCAACAGCGTATTTCAGTAGATCTGCCTGTTCTGCTCCCTGCTCTGTCTCTGGTGAATCCTCTCACCCTCCCGCACATATGGCCTGTACCCTTCTTCTTCTATTCATGAACAAATAAATCTTAAAAAAAAAAAAAAGAAAATAGAGAGATGGTAGATTTTGTTGTGTGGACTATGGAAGGACAAGGGAAAGTAGGCAGGGTGGGGTGGAGTGGTGGCTATGACTCGATGCGTTAAAAAGGTTGAGGAGGAATCCAGCATCCATAGATTTTTTTGCCTTTTCCCCCTTATTTTCCTTGAAAGAGAAACCCAAGCTGAACAGCCTGGTCCAGTGCAGGAGGGTGTTGATGGTCTGGTAAGATATTGACTGAAGAGATGATTCTCTGACAGTGCCCCTGGCTTCCTGTTTCTTTTCCATGGCAGCAGGGGGCCCAGAAATTTCTGTGTGTTCTGTCAAATTGTTATGAGGGTGCAAGGAGGGTGGATAAGTTATCAGAAGTCCAGGATTAGAAGGTGGAGGTGGATGCCCACAACCAGGTTCCAGCTGTTGCTGTCAGCACATCACTTCCACAGGCCCTGCACGACCAGTGAGTACATCTGTGTCATTAGCCCAAAGTCCTGGCCAGATTAGTCACCCATGGCAGCAATGAGCCTTCTCTTGACATTCAGGCCCCATTCCAAGAGTCCCACCTAACTTCAGTTTTATGAGCACAGCTATTCCCTGCCTCTCACCAAGCAACTAGACTGTCTGATAGGCTGCTGAGAGAGAAGGTGTGCAAGTGTGAATGACACTATTTACTTAAAAGACACCCAGATAGCCAAAGAAGACTATTTAGACTAGAGGAGACAGAGACTTTTAATGGTTAAACATGTTTTCCTCACTCCACCCTAACCTCAGTCTACTGGGCAACTAGAGGACTAGGAAAATAGCAGGCCAATTACAGAAAATTAAATGAATGATATTTCTTGTTGTCATCTAAGTAAAAGTGTATACATTTCCAGACCAATTCAACACAACTGTACTACTCTAGAAACACAAACTATCCCTGCTACTAATATTTTCCTTAAAGAGAACACTGTTCCCCTTTTATTTAGAGAAGACTGTCAGCATTCAACAATTCAGCAAAGTACCAGCTGTCATATGGTGATCAGATGTCAAGAAGAAGAACTCTGTAGTCTCCTTCCTTTTCTCCCATTCTGGAGGTCAGGAAGGCTAAGGTCTACCAAGATACATTCAATTCAGAATCATTGGTGTCTTTTTTCCCCCTTAAAAATTAACTCTCTGCTAGGAACAATACCATTTTCTCATACGACCTATTATAAATCCCTCTACCTCCTCTTCTTTCTAGTCTTGATTTTTGTTTCTTCTTTCCTCCCTCCCCAACTCAAAGCATAATATTTACTGACAAAATTTCATGCTCAGCCAAGTTCTTTATGGCCACTTAAGCATCAAAGAGGTTATATACCTACTCTTGGGAGCACTGCTGCATGTTTCTTATTATGTGTGTGGGCAGAGAAAGGTAAAGAGTGGTTTAGCACTAAGCAGCAGATCCTTCCACCCTGTACGTGCTCTCTTTCAAAAGAGATAGTGACTTCCAAAATTCTGTGTTGGAGGCTACAATTTAAAATTCCCCTATGCTTTCTTTTTCTTTCTTTCTTTTTTTTTTTTTAAGATTTATTTATTTATTTGTTTGTTTGTTTGTTTATACAAGCACTGGGTACAGTCAGAAGCAGAGGAGGGTGAGAGAATTCACCAGAGCCAGAGCAGGGAGCAGAGCAGGCAGAAGGACCGAAGCACACTGCTGAGGGGAGCAGCGGGTGGCAGGAGAGGTTGGCGCGCCATGTGGGACTCTCCTCCGGTGGCCGGGGAGCAGCCGGGGATCAAACTGGTGCTGCAGAGGCTGTGGGCAGCTTCGCAACCCAGCGCTCAACCGCTGCGCCACTGGGGAGGCCCCCTCTGTGCTTTCATTCATTCATTCATTCATTCATTCAATCTAATTCATAATCTTGCTTCATTTAATTAATTCTTTGTTCTATGTTCCTCTACTAACTTTTTTGAATGACTGAGTTTTAACATCCTGATATTTTTGGATTAAGTGCATTCATCTCTGCATCTTTCCTTACAATCTTTGACATCCAAAACATAAGATATCTCTATAGCACTGTGATTGTTAAGCATTAAGATATCTCTTTTTATTTTCTCCATAACCCTGAAAAGGTAATTAATATCACATTTAAAGATATAAATATGTTCCACACTCTAATGAAAGAAATTTAACTACAGAAAACAATTCTATGTCACAAATTAGAATTTTATATATATATATATATTTGCCTATCTTGAGCTCATTTTCCAACCTTTGCAAGTTGCAGTCTGTTTATAAGTTCATTGCATTAGGCTATTAAAGTCACTATGATTTTAAACTAGTGGGCTTAAGAGTAGAGATTATGACTATGTTACATCAATAGCTGCATGATCTTGAACTCTTTGAAAACAACAATTACAAAGTGTGGTAATGTAGTGTTCTTTTTGATCATATCATTCTTCTAAATAGCAAGAAACCATAGATACTGAAATATAAATTCAGGAGAACTATCAAGTTATGATTATATTTGCCAGACTTTCATTTTTGCCAATGAATAGACCTGATATTAATCAAGAGGCCTAAACTGTATCTGTTTAATGATAAAAAGAAGTAAAAGTTATCACATAAAGAAATGAGTCGTAAATTAAGCAGAGTTTACACACACTATAAGTGGAAATCTGCACTTGAATGTTTATTGCAACACTATTTACAACAGCCAGATATGGGAACAACCTCAGTGCCCCCCAAAAGATAAGTGATACAAGAAGATAAAAGATGTGATACAAACACACAGATATATATATATATATATATATATATATATATATATATATATATATAAACACACAATTAAATATTATTTAGTGATCATGAATGATAAACTCATGCCATTTGTGGCAACATGGATGGAGATAGAAGGGATTATGCCAAGGGAAACAAACCAGAAGGAAAAGCTAAAGACCAGATAGGCTCACTTATATGCAAATATAGAGAAACCAGGGCCTCCCCAGTGGTGGTGGCACAGTGGGTTGAGAGCAGTGCTGTGAAGCTGTCGGCAACCTCTGCAGCGCTGGTTCGATTCCTGGCCAGCCAGGTATGGCAGACCTCTCCTGTTGCACCCACTGCTCCCCTCAGCAGTGTATTTTGGTTGTTTGCCTGTTCTGCTCCCTGCTCTGCCTCTGGTGATCCTCTCACCCTCCTGCACCTCTGGCCTGTACCCCAGTTCTTGTATAAATAAAAAATAAATCTTAAAGAAAATATAGAGAGAAACCAAACAAAGGGTAAGACAAAGACAAACATTAAAACCAACCTTTGAGGGCCTCCTCTGGTGGCGCAGGAGGTTGATTGCAGTGCTGTGAAGCTGTCCCCAGCCTCCGCAGCGCGAGTTCAATCCCAGTTGGCCGGCAAGAGTCCCACATGGCGCGGCAGATCTCTCCTGTCTTGCCCGCTGCTCCCCTCAGCAGTGTATTTCAGTCAGTCTGCCTGTTCTGCTCCCCACTGTCTCTGGTGAATCCTCTCACCCTCCCGCACATCTGGCCTGTATTCCAGCTCTTGTATAAATAAATAATCTTTAAAAAACAAAAACAAAAACCCTTGAAAGAAGATCATAGATCTGAGGTATCCAGAGGGGAAGAGGGAGAAGGAGAGGTGAAGAGAAGGGGGTTAGAGGAAGAGCACAGTCCTCAAGGACTGTGGGATCTTTGGTGGTGGGAGTGCTTCAGTGATGACACCTGAGGGGAGAAATCCTACAGAGACAACATACTAACAAGGATGTAAAACAATGGTACTTTTTTTTTTAAGATTTATTTATTCATGAATACAAGAAGTGGGGTACAGGCTAGATGCTTGGGAGGGTAAGATGATTCACCAGAGACAGAGTGGGGAACATAACAGGCAGGCTGACTGAAGTGCACTGCTGAGGGGAGCAGCGGGCGAGACAGGAGAGGTCTGCCATGCCATATGCATATCTCGCTGGCTGGCCAGGATAGAACCCTCACTGCTGAGGCTGTGGATAGCTTCATAGCACTGCACTCAACCGCCTGTGCCACCAGGGGAGGTCCAACAATGGTACTTTAATAAGAAAAAATACTGTAAGTTTTGTGTGATATCTCATGTAAGCTGCTTCTTTCTTTGTCTTTCCTTGCTGTTCTATACTTCCTGAGATAAAACAAAAATAACTGGTATAAAACAAATACAATCAATCAATATAGAATGAAGTGGCCCCTGCAACACACCTTGCTTTTTAAGATGCAGAAGCAGTGTCAGACAAGGTTTCTATTCTCAGTGAGTCTATACGTCATTGAAAATTATGAAATGCTATGATCTCAACAATCTTAGAGTTACTGAAAGGACCCATCCAATACATGGCTCCCCTCTAGAACAGGGCTCCGCATCCATTACTTAGCCAACCATAACACTTCCTGTGACAGGGATAGTATTATTTCACAAGTCAATCTATTTTCATCTTTAAGCTGTTTGGAATAAATGTTTTCCTTACATTAATTTTGCTACTAGCATCCACCTCCCCATCTTTAATTCTGCCCTGTGTGACTATACATTTAAATGCATTATATTGAAACAAATGGGTGAATCCATTAATTGTTCAGAGAAGGGAAGGGGGAAGCTAGGGCTGTTGTAGCTAGGAAAATATTGATCTGGGTTTGGAAGTATGCCCAGGATTTAAATAATTAAAGAGGTACAAAGCATAGTTCAATGTAGGGAAGAACATTGCCAAAGCTTAGAAGTAAATATGAAGGTAAGAGGCTCTGGAATGGTTCCTCTCTGGATGCCTTGCACTTTGAGAAGAAATAACTGCAGAGATCAACCTTGCATTAGGAATGAGAACAGATCTAAGAATGATAAAGACGGCAATGCCTTGACAAATTTCACTTGTCTATAAACCCTCTCTGTGACATTCCATATTTTTGGAAGTACAGAAATAAATAATAACGGAATTTTCTGCTTAGAAAATAATTTCAAATAATGCCACCCCTGGGATTCATAGCAGTCCTGTACTTATCACACCAGGGAACAATTAGGCAATTAGGTTGTGACTCTGGCCCTATGATTTTGATAAAGTTAGACAGCTAATGAGTCTCAGGTATGGTTGTAGTGGGCTGAGAAATCCTGATTTGCAGAATTCCTGAGAGCAAAGGTGGCAGAACTCAAGCCTTCTAAAACAGTTGTCAATCAATGACCAGGGTTGAAGCCCACAATGGTAAGTGAATTTTTCAGTAGCAATGACCAGCAGCTCTGTGTCCAAGACATTCTGGAAGAATTCACAGCATCTGGGGATAGGTATGCAAATTCAGAATAAAGCAAATGCTTAATGATACATAGAGCAAGAAAGGGGTTGCTTCAAATAAAATGCAAATATAATTGCATCCTTATTTTAATCCAAACCCTGTTTTTCAAAGCATTTTTGAATTGTTGTGCCTTTTTTTTCCCCTTGGGAAAGACTTTTAAATGAAATATTTTCCTCCCAGACAATGAAATATGCACCTTCCAAAAGATACACACAAATCTTATTAGGTTCAGAAGACTATGTAAAACTCATTTTTTTCCCAATGGGTCACAATCCCCAACTCCTAAAATAAAATAAAAAGCAAACAAACAAACAAAAAACCCTGAAGTCTTTCAGTTCACAGGTTGGAAAACCTAGTGGAAAAATTGTGCAGGGTAGTTTGTTGCACAAAACAGTTTTAAAAAAATAAATCTTTCTGGGTGTGATAAGTGCACTGCCATTCTCTCTAACTGTACTGGTCCCAACAGTGTGGTTGTGAAATTAATTAACAGGCTACTTTGATAAGAAATTTCAAGTTCTCTCTTTGGTGACTTGTAATTTCTTGTGGAATGGAGAGATTCATATATTAGATTTCAAAACATGAAACATTTTTATTTGCTTATATGTGTTTGTTTTTCTTAGAATTTTTCATTGGCACTAAAATATGTAAATATTATCACATAGCACTTAGTACTAAAGAATACACTGACAACAGTTGGTATTTCAAATTATTCAAATTCTGTTTTGATAATACTGAGTTTGTGACTATTAGGAGCAGGCATAACAGAGGTGTTATGTAATATAGGAGAGGACATTGGGTTAGGAGTAGGATTACAAACTTAATAACAAGAGTAACCCTTTTTATTAGGTGCTTTCAATGAATCAAGCAATACATAGCTTCCAAATATGACCTCATCTAAACCTAAACACAACCCTCAGCATAAAAAAGATATTGTACCCCATTTACAAAAGAGGAAATGGGTTTAAATGATTAGAAATAGGACTTGTTTGAGGTCATCCAGTAACAGAGAGTTGGAACCAGATTTTAATTCCAGCCTGTCATACCCCAAAGCCCATACTTCTACCTCCCCAGTAGGCACTGACTTTTCTCATTTACTTACTGCAAAACTCTGTTGGTATTCCTTTCTGTGCATCCACTCACCCCTGCCCGTCAAAATGGGGATGACAATAATAGTAGCCCTGCTTATTCCATAAGATGGTGTTGAAAAAGAAATAGCATTGTATGCATGAAAGTGCTTTCTCAATAATACAGCATAAAGGAATTTTAATATCGCTGTACTTATTCCACTAGAGTAAAATGAGTAGGTTTTGCAAGTTGTAAGTCCAGTCTCCTTTGATCGGTTCTTCACATGGAATGTTGTTCTCAGTTTCCTGTCAAAACTCTCTCTGTGGCTGTGTAGTATTACCTACTCATAAAACAGGTAGCTCTGCACATAGAGTGATTACTGGGGCACCTCTTTCTGTGACCTACAGATGTCTGAAATATTGCAGGAGAGCTTAAGGGAAATCTCAGGAAGACTTAAGGCAAATAGAGGGGTAGCCGCTAAAAGCAAATAACAGGGCTGGTATTCAACTGGCATTAGAGGAATTTATTAGTTGTGAAAATACTGGAATACTTTACATCACTTGCAGAAATCAAGCCACTACCTTGAGCCCCCTAATGCCTCTCCCTCACACCCTCTTGTCAGTAGTGACCATCATAGCCCTTCCCCTGGGACTTCTTGGACCTCCCTGGGTTCCAGCAGCTAAACTAACCCCAGACACGGCAAAGGACTGGGCATCTATAGACTGTAACCTGGATGGGTTGGTCTTTAAGCCATGCTATTTGTTAAATATTTTTAATATACACTCTGGAATTACATCTGATGAAAGTTAACACTTCAGTCCTCAGCAGTGATGTGTTTGTCCCTTACAATGAATAAGTTAGTGAATTACTTTCATTGGTAGGTAGGAAAGTTACTCAACTTTCCTTGAGAACAAGAGTTTTCTCTTTCCAATTGCCAGTGAAGGGACTCCATCAAAGGTGATGTGAGATAAAGTATTAACATCTCGGCAAGAGTGGGGAAGAGGAAGAGGGAAAGATCATGGACAGGGGAAGAAGAAGGGTAGTCAGTGTCCAAAATAAACTGGCTAAGCTTAATGTCAGAGGTAGAACACATGTTTTTCTGAATATTTTAAGACATGCTATATTCATTACCATACTGTGTTAATATAAATTCAATTTATGTGACTGTTTCATACCCTGATTGGGAAAACACTGGGAATTACCTCCGATGTACTAATGACAGCAGGGCTCAAAATCAGACAGACCTGAATTTAAAATCTATTCCCCTACAGAAGTTGGATGGTATCTGGTAAGAAACAGCAGACTCTCATTTCTCCTGTAATACATGTACCTCACTCTAGGAGAAGTAAACAAAAAACAAAATGTGCAAAGAACTCAGAGTATTGTGTAGGGCCCCTTAAGTAAGTGGTAGGGCCCCAAGCACCCCCTTCGCAGTGTGTAATCTTGGGCACAGACATGGGCCAGTGTGGTGGAAAGAGCAGAGGAAGCAATGCAACAAACAGGACTGAAAGTTGCACTCTTTGCTACAGCTTTGTAATCCTAAGTGAAACACATCTCTTCCTTGGATCTTTATATCTTTATCTGCAAAGTGGGTGTGTTATGAGGATTTAAGCAGCATATGTCTAAGAGGTTTGTGAACTCTGAATAACCACCAAAATATTGGTTACCTCACCATTATCATTCCATATGCCACATCAGATAGTCCTCCAAAGACACAGCTCTGTTAATTGGACATTCAGTTTCAAGATTAGCCCATCGGTTCCCTGTGGGCTAATTGGACATTCGGTTTCATGATTAGCCCATCGGTTCACTTCTGATTCTAATGGGCAAGACAAAAGGAGAGGATGGATTGCTTTTATCTTTCTAAAAATAATTACTTTAAGGTTACTATGATGCACCCTTCATACTGGAAGTCCACATGTGATCTAGAGGAGAGTCTGAGATGGCAAATATGCAACCTGTTCTATGGGAGACACACGCAGTTGGGGGATCTAGCATACAATTCTATGTTGTGCTACTATAACTGCTGCACAGCTGTTATGCTCTATCCCTATGGCTGTATTCCAGTGGTGGGCAAAGAGGCTTTTAAGTATGCTAAATGCGCTGTACAGTAATTGCTAATTCAGTGCATTTGGATCCACTGGTGTTAGAGGCATTACGAAAATAAACATAGGGAAGCGGGTTACCATTAGCAAATGTTCAGATTTTTGATGGAAAGGGGGATCACATAGGGCAGTTGTTTCCTCTTTTCGTTAGAATTGAATGCAGTTCATTTCAGGACAGCACAATAACTGGGTGACAATTAAGTAAATAACATAAATATTAGTTCCTGGTTGTAATATGATTTTTTTTAGTTGAGACGATATAAACACATGAAAATAATATCTCCACAGTCCTGGACCTGAGCGACTAAATATGATAAACTCAGATTCTGTTAAAAACCCTATCTTGATAATGTGATTCTGAACAGAATCCCTCTGTGTATTCACTTTGCTATATGGAAAGAATGATATTTTCCCTATGCAGCAGACACTGTCATTGCTCCACTCATAGCCTCATGGCGCCCTGGGAAGTCAACAGCATCTTTCACAGACCTCAAGCATTTGTATTTCTCTGCCCACTTTCTTTTTCATAGGTATGTTCTTCCTACATGCAGATCGGAACAGTAGTGCAGGGAAATTAGTGCTTCTATGAGTAATCTGCAACCCAGGGAAGATGAGAATTTGGGGACCAATATTTTATTTTCCTTGTGCCTTGGTGAGACCATTCTAAGATGTAATTTACATCGTCTTTAAGAGGGTCTCCAACAAGACTGAGCTGCCATTGCTCACAGCAGTATTATGTTTAGTAATGACCTTTTTATTGGCTTGCACCAAATACTTTTTTCGAAGTCTTATTTGAGAGCAACCCAGCTAAGTCATCTTTATTATTTTGAGAATATTGTTTTGAGAATTTAAGCCAACATCACAAAGCCCACAGGGGCTCAGTAACTTACTGGTCTATATTTTGATGATTCTACTCTCAAGTAGTGCAAATATATTCTGGGACTAGGCATTCAGTGCTGAGTCTTTGTTAATGCAGTTCCTTGAGCCCCCATGACTTCCTCTGTGCCACCAACCTGCACATTCACGAAAATTTGTCTCCCTGATACCTTAAAATTGTTCAGATTTAACCCTTTCACCTCATCTCACTTTGTATTTTACATGCCAACCTGGACCTGGCATCCTTGTCATCTTGCCATTTATTAAAGGCTTCCAGTTACTCTGTTGGCACTGACTTTTGGCTTGAAATAACTCTTCTCCACTGAATTATCAATTTGCCATTCAGAATATTTCCAGTTCTGATCATGATAGAGAGCACCCCAGCCCAAATCAGACCACCCTGAACTCTCTATCCATCTAATTCTTTAAAGATCATTGCCATTCATATTTCTCAGATCCCTGCAACCAGGCAAGAGTGTTTTGCTCAATATTTGCTGATGATAATGTAATAGGAAATTATGCCCAAGTAACATACATGTATGCTCTTGGCGGGGGAGGGGGGGTAAGGTATCACGTGATTCATAAAAAATCAGAGCCTAAAACCTATTTGTCAGTGTGCTTTCTTTTGAGAAGTCACCTAATGAGGGAGATGCTTAGTTACAGGTTAGCTGCACTGGACCGGTGTTACTTGTAAAAGACAGAATCAGGAAAATGGGGTCTAAGATCTCAGATGGGCATAACAATGAAGTAGGCAGAGGATAATGAGGTGCAGATTAAAGGATATGCAGCTATCAGAAATGATGGAAAGAAGGAAATAAAATAGCCTGAAGACTGTGATATAAGCTGATACACAATATGACACATTATGATATGCAATACGCTTTCATTGGATCTTTACAACCTTGTATTTGTAGGTATCAGGTATCTCTTATTTGCAAGGGGTGGGGGTGGGGATGCCAATTAAATCATTTTTTTTTTCAGAAAGAAAGTGACTCTGTAGTCAGGCTTCTTTACCCCATAGGACACTAAGCAAACAGTTCAAAAGCAATCATTTCACAATGTATATGTGTATCAAAACATCACATTGTATACTTCATATATATATATGCATATATATGTAAATATACATCACATTTTATTTGTCATTCATATCCTAACAAAACTGAGGAAAGAGGGCCTCCCCGGTGGCGCAGTGGTTGAGCGCTGGGTTGCGAAGCTGCCCGCCGCCTCTGCGGCACTGGTTTGATCCCCGGCTGCCGGGGCGAGGGTCCCACGTGGCACGCAGACCTCTCCTGCCGCCCGCTGCTCCCCGCAGCAGTGTACTTCGTCAGTCTGCCTGTTCTGCTCTCCCCTCTGGCTCTGGTGAATTCTCTCACCCTCCCACGCTTCTGACTGTACCCAGTGCTTGTATAAATAAATAAATATTAAAAAAAAAAAAACAAAATTGAGTAAAGAATAAAAGCCAGTTAAAAAAGTTAACCAGATCGAAGTCTCTGCATTTATCAGCACATAAACAGAAATAGGCTAACCCCAAGAGTGTAGGAAGTCCACAGCTTACAGATTCAAAAGAGTAGGTGGATGTGTCTGCAGAGATGCCTCTTGGTTCCGACAAAAAAGGAGGACAAAAATAAATAAATAAATAAATATGGCCAACTTCTTGAATCAACTAAAAATTGGATCATATACTCTCTCCACTGCCCCCCCCAACCCTCACCATCCAAGACATCTATGCAGAAACCAATATTACTTACAGTTTTCTTTAAAATTAAGTTAAAGATGTTAAATGTGAAATATCCACATTCTCACATGATAGTAAGCTCTAGTGGGCAAAGAAATGCTGAGGTGACAGGAACAGTGCTCAGGAGGCTCCCGCTCAGGAGGCTCCTGCGAGATCTTGGGTAAGTGGGCGTGGAAGCAGCACATCAGCATATGCACTCTCTCAGCAAAAGTCAGCGTAAAGCATTGTGTTTTAGGGGAAATAATCCAAACGACACGATTATGGGCTTGAAGTTATCAGTGACAATCTGGACACTTTCAAGTGCATTATTTTCTGAAGAAAATGGCTGAAAATGCTGCCATCCCTTATGCTGGAAACAAAGTAAAACAAGACAAAATATAGTATAACAAATGTGGGCACATCCTACCTTTGCTCATCCCTCTCCAGCATACAGAATGGAGCTGGGCAAAACCCAGAAATTGGGTGGTCAGGATGTAGGGAATTTCTCTGATGATGTGGAGCTTAATGCAAATCAAAACTACCATGAGATACCATCTTATACCAGTGAGAATGGCACATATTAAAAAAAAACTAGCAACAACAAATGTTGGCGAGGGTGTGGAGAAAAAGGAACTCTCCTGCACTGCTGGTGGGAGTGCAAACTGGTCCAACCACTATGGAGAGCTGTGTGGAGATTTCTGGACCTACTAAACATAGAGCTTCCATAGGATCCAGCAATTCCACTCCTAGGTATTTACCCAAAGGACACAGAAACATCAATTCCAAAGAGCACCTGCACCCCTATGTTTATAGCAGCACTGTTTACAATAGCTAAGCTTTGGAAACAGCCCAAATGCCCAAAAATAGATGACTGGATCAAGAAGATGTGGTACATATACACCATGGAATATTACTCAGCATTCAAAAAAGATAAACACATGCAATTTGCTGCAACATGGATGGCGCTGGAAGGGATCATGCTCAGCGAAATAAGCCAGAAAGAAAAAGAAAAATACCGGATGGTCTCACTCATAGCAGGAATCTAGAAAACTTAAATAAGGGACGAGGAAAATGAATAACTATAAGAAAGTGAAAATCAAAATCAACAAAAAACTATGAACCAGAGACACTTTTTGGGGGGTGGAGGGCGGAAGGGGAGGGATAGGGGTCAAAATGGGGGGGTTGCAATTGTATGGGGAATATAAAAATAAAATTTATTATTTAAAAAAAAAATAATTTCCCACTTGAGGGCCTCCCTGGTGGTGCAAGGGGTTAGGCACAGCATTATGAAGCTGTCTACAGCCTCTGCAGCATGAATTAAATTCCTACTGGCCAGGGAGCTCCCCACATGGTACAGCAGACCTCTCCTATCTCACCTGTTGCTCCCCTCTGCAGAGTATTTCAGTCAATCTGCCTGTTCTGTTCCCCACTCTGTCTCTGATGAATCCTCTCACCCCTCCACCTCTGGCCTATACCCCAGTTCTTGTATGCATAAATAAGTAAATCTTTAGAAAAAAAGAATTTCCCACTTGACAGAATGATAGTGTACTCTTTCTCTTAAAATTATTAAATAATAACTGGAAGTAAATAGTTTTAGTACCTAAAACTTATACAACATCTAAGGTGCTTCGAATTTAGAATCCTGCCCACTTCGGCATAAATTTTGTAAAGTCCATGCTTCATCTCATATTCACACTTTCATGTACTTGTGCCTTGATCAAACAACCACATATTGACTGCTGATCATGTGCCAGACATTGATAAGATGCTGAGATTCGGTGCTGGGATACAGAGGTAGATAGGATTTTCCTTGCAGGGCTCACCAGATTTAGTGAGTAAAGAAAAGAAATATACAATTATGATACAGTGTGACGATTGCCATTAACTGAAGGTTGTCCCCAAAGTATGATGGTTCGTGGGAAATAAATCCTGAATTAATTTGGGGGAAAGTATAATAAAATGTATTTTCTATTATTTGGTTTCATATATGCTTTTCTTTTTATATTTCCTTTTCAATTGCACACTGATTTTATCTAAATGGAATAATAAAAAATACTGAATTATGATGTAAACAGCATTAAAACAGAACATTTAGCATGCCAAAATATTTTTTTCCAATGTTATTGATATGATTCTCTATTCTTATAGATTCCTACATACAGAAATTTATGTACTACAAACTCTTTTTCTTTCCTGTTAAATACTGATTGTAATATATGACAATTATTTTCTAAATGTACAATGCATTTTGTTTCAGGGCTTATAATACTAGAGTTTTGGACTTTTGAGTACTTAATTCTCAACTTTGACATTGCATCAATATGAGTAGTTTAATTTAATAATATGTTGCATTCTTTTTTTTTTTTTTTTTTTTTTGGTGGTACCCTCGCCGGTGGCCGGGGATCGAACCGGCGCTGCAGAGGCTGTGGGCAGCCTCGCAAGCCAGCGCTCAAGGGCTGCGCCACCAGGGGAGGCCCTGTTGCATTCTTATATACTTTTCATCACCATGGATCTAATTGTTCTTTATTACCTATTAACTACAGTGAACGCACTAGAGAGAAAATAATTTGTTTAAACAGCTATGTTAGTCATCCTAGGAATTATCATTGTTAAAACCTTTCCCAGATAACAGCAATTATTAAAATCTAATGAAAAAAGTTACAAAACTGATCTAGCAAACTTACTTTATTTATAATGTGCGTGCTAGACCAAAATGCCTATTTTAGAAAAATTCAAGTCTCCATAAAGTTATTATTCATATTGATTTGCACAGTTAGCATTTTAATAATACATACAAATGCAGTTGGAATGATACTAAGTATATATTCTTTCTAACTTTTAATATTTCTATAATTTTTTCTTGATATTTTTTATGTCAGCAAATTAGTAAATAAATTAAGACTTAGAAAAAGCATTTCTGGGGATTTTGATAACTACTCTGAAGGAAATTTGGATCATTTGATATAATTTGAATAAAATAATTAAGTGATATATTTTGTTTAAGTTTTTCATTGTAAATTTTCCTTCAGCAGGTATATATATTAAAGATCAAGTTTTTGTCATCCCCTTGGGTTAAAAACAGCATGTCTCTCTTTTTTCTTTCTTAAGTAGCCTTCCTCTCTGCACCAGCTGTTTCACCCTGCACCCTGATATATTCAAGTCAAACCTCTCTTTAAAATGCATGAGCCAACTCTCACTGGTGCTGAATTTTTCATTCTTTGATTTTTCATAAGATTGTTGCTTTACAATGTCAGAAAGCTTGAAAGGTTTGGTTTGAATGTCCAAACTCAAAGGTGTCCAGTGCTAAGTTTGATCCTGAATCAAACAAAAATCAAAACCTTTCCCATTTCAGTCACATTTTGCCTGTTGCCTTACAACAATAGAAGTAGCAATTAGTAGTAGACTATATCTTTATGCTGTTCCAGACAATGCTTTCACGTTTGACTCTGAGATGACTGTAAAAGTAATGATGCAGATGCATTTCATACTCACACACTTTTGTATGATAAGCATATGAAGGCATTTTTGTGCTTAGTGACTGTGGACCCACAGCCTCCTTGGGAGGTGAGGGGGGGCATGGGTACCAATGTTTCTTCTGAATATAAATCATTTTGAGCTCTTTATTGGGAAGAGTCTTCAGACCAGGCTTATGATCAAGCAGGGACATCAACATGATGCCATCAATTTGCTCCTTTTCTCTCTGGGCTTCTCTCTGGCTTCTTACTCTTCCTGTTGCATAGACTGAGGGAAGTCTAGGGCTACTGAAGGAAAGGCTGAAGTGAAGGTGCCCAAAGCCAAAAATAAATGGGAACAGGAATTGCTCTTAATATGAATCATCAAAGTCAGATATTGCTATTCAGTTTCTCAAAAGTAGGGAAGAGAGAGTTTGGGCCATGCATAGAAAAAGTTGCTTAATTTTAATGAGAGACATAAAGTCAGGCAAACCTAATATCTGACTCTTTCAAATTGACGAAACATTTGGTTTATTAAAAAGCTAATGGAAATTGGGCCTCCCCGGTGGCACAGCGGTTGAGCGCTGGGTTGCAAAGCTGCTCGCAGCCTCTGCAGCACCGGTTCGATCCCCGGCCTCTGGGTGAGGTTCCCACATGGCACGCAGACATCTCCTGCTGCCCGCTGCTCCCCTCAGCAGTGTACTTCGGTCTTTCTGACTGCTCTGCTCCCTGCTCTGGCTCTGGTGAATTCTCTCACCCTTCTGCGCTTCTGACTGTACCCAGTGCTTGTATAAATAAATAAATAAATATTAAGAAAATAAAATAGCAATTGATATTAAAAAAAAAAGCTAATGGAAATTGGCTCACTTAACATGTATCAGGAATATACTTTCAAAGTCTAAGTTTTTAGGCTTTTCCCCAAAACAAACATTAAAAACAACTCACAAAATACGCATTAAAATTTTTTTGTGTTCGTTCTGGTTTTGTAACTAATTCTTATGACATAGTGAGTTGAAGTTTAAAAACAATGAAAGGAAAACCACCAGAAGTGATTTATTATAGTAGTGTTCCACCCTGCACCCTGATACATTCAAGTCAAACCTGTCTTTTAAATGGCCATGCATTTTAAAGGAGAGATATGGTTAATGTTCTCCTAATATAGACCACAGGACTCACACAGAGGTACAATGCATTAATAATGAAAATGCAAAGTACTTGTTGTATATCTGCTGAAAATATTACTACAAGACTGGGACCTCTGATAAACTCTTGACAAGACTAGAAGAGGAAGGAAAAGTGTGGAAAACCCTGATTGCATTTGATACTAATGCCCACTTGGTATCTCTATATGTTGAGATAGTTTTTTTTTTTTAAAGCTTTATTTATTTATTTATACAAGAACTGGGGTACAGTCAGAAGTGCCAGAGGGTGAGAGAATTCACCAGAGCCAGAGCGGGGAACAGAACAGACAGACCGACAAAATACACTGCTGAGGGGAGCGGCGGGTGTGGCAGGAGAGGTCTGGGTGCCATGTGGGACCCTCGCCAGTGACCGGGGATCAAACCGGTACTGCAGAGGCTGCGGGCAGCTTCAACCCCAGCACTCAACCTCTGCACCACCAGGGGAGGCCCTATGTTGAGATAGTTTTGAGAACACTCATGAGCATATTCCATCTGCTCTTTGAATTCACACACACAGAAAATGCATATAATGATTTTAATTGTGACCAATAAAATAACTGGATTAAGTTGGAAGAAGGGATACTATTATGTGAAAGTGCTACTATGATTTTGTAATAGGAGGAGGAAGAAATTCAGGTCAGTATTTAATTATTTTATTTTTACCTTACCTCATTACAAAATCTATTTGTGGTGATTCATAAGGATTTAAACATTGTAAATAATGGTAGTTATAAGCCCCAAATGAATTTAATACCAAAAGGCATGACATGATTTCTATACTGCCCACGTTTTAATGAGAGTTACAAATATGGATCTTAAGTTTGTTGAAGAAGAAAATAAGGTTATTTTAAAAGAATCTCAGGGATACCCTAATTTTCCAGATACAGAATACAGAAGTTGATCGTGAGAACACAGAAATATGAACAACAGTCCCAACAATATCCTGTGAGTAAGCAAAGCCACAGATTTCAAAGGGATGTTTCATGTCTTGTGATGTCCCTTATAGAACAAGATATTTTATCAAAATGAAATTCAGTTAAAGAAATACTTTGAAGTTTGATCCATTGTGAAATGATTGTTTCTTTCCTTGGAGCCTTTAAAGTCATCCAAGGATGATGTGTTTGAATCCATACTCTATAGAAGGAAGGAAGCTTGTTTCTGTCCCCACAAATATATGGGGTTGTATAGGAAGTAAAAAATAGAGTAGTTGGGATTGGGGCTGATATTCTATAATAATTAACAACTTAACATAATAGAATATTGAAAAACAAAACTGCAGTCATGTCTATATCGGTGGTAAGTAAAGCTAAGTTTCCTAAGTAAATAATTTTAGAAAGAGTCCCTGTTCTATCTAAAATCAGAAGTGTTTAAAATAACTGCATGTAAAGAAGATGAGAAATTGTACAAATTAAGTTTGAATTCCTATTTTCAGGAAATAACATGTAAATAAATAAGTACAATTGCACATGAAGCTCTGCTCAGTTTTTAAAAATTCATGCAATAAAAGAGAAAAAGCGACACAAATAAATGTACATACTGAAAGAACTGTGAACATGCAAATATAGTGTCAAAAAGGTTTCAACCAGAAGGAGTTTTGAGTTCAAAAATATCCTACAATCAAAAAGACAAAGATTTTATATTTGTGAGATTTATTCAGCAAAGCTAGTGGCTTAGGGAAGATAGTGACCTAGAAACAAATGGAAGAAGGAAGCCAGGATTTTCAACTCCTGTGTTCCATCCATCTTCCCTAACAAGAAACTAAATCTTCCCAGTAGAAGGGGTAGGATAAACATTGTAAAAAACGAATTAAAGTTCTGGCAGATGAGGTGGTGGTAAATTATTACCTAGGCAATTTAAGCATCTTCAACGTCCAAACCTAGAAAGATTTTATTGCAACAATGTAAAAAGAACAGACATTAAATCATAGAGATTAAAGTGAGACAAAAATCCCAATTTTAAGAAATAGGGAAAATTATGGATTGGTGAACTTAATGTTGAATTCTAACAAAATTCTACAATGAACTGGGAGATAGATTAGTTATGAGTGCTTACAGAAGAGTCTATTACTAGTTATGATGAACTGAACTGATTTCTGTTTTCTATAAAACAGCCTCTTAAGTGAATTTTCTTTATTTCAGCCAATCATATGAAAAAGCACAAGGAAATATAAAGAAATTATAATCTGAATACCAGTTCACTATAATTAACTGACTCATAGAGGTAAAATTAATAAATGAAACATTTAATTCTCTCCTTCCAAAACAATGGTGAAATGTGGATGTGAAGTTATTTTTCCTGGGATGTGGGATAAGACCTGTTTGTCTATATCTCTATCTAATCATCTATGTTTATTTTTATCAATGGCTTGGACATAAATGGAAAGAATACTTGATGAAATATGTAGATAATGCCTTCCCAGAGCCACTGAAGAAGAATGCAGTTGTTTTGTCATAAAAACTCATGCACAAAAATGTTTTCTATTAAATAGGTCTTTGAAAAATGTCTAAACAGTAAAATAAAAGGAAACCTTAGTTTTGTTTTTTTTTTTTTTAAAGATTTATTTATTTATTTATACAAGCACTGGGCACAGTCAGAAGCACAGGAGGGTGGGAGAATTCACCAGAGCCAGAGCGGGGAACAGAACAGGCAGACTGACGAAATACACTGCTGAGGGGAGCAGTGGGTGGCAGGAGAGGTCTGCACTCCATGTGGGACCCTCGCTGGCGACCAGGGATGGAACCGGCGCTGCAGAGGCTGTGGGCAGCTTCACAACCCAGCGCTCAACCTCTGCGCCACCAGGGGAGGCCCGAAACCTTAGGTTTTTAAAACTTTTTTCCTTTTCATTAGCATTTCCTTTTTGTTTTCATTTCTATGAACACAACCCCCATAAGAAAAAGGAAATGTTCCTTTCAAAATAAATTAAGTTAATATTTAAAATTTTGTAGAAAAGAAAAAGTCTCAGTATTGAAGGAAGAATATATTTCAGATGACTATACTTGGCTTTTCACTAAGAAAACAATCAGGGAAGAAGACACAAAATTATAGAAAGACAGATAAATCATAGTACTTGAATGATCACTTTCACACACACACACATACACACACAACACACACACCCCTTCTGGAGTCATGGATCCAGTAATCAATAATTTGGTCATATCAGCTAACAACAGGCTGCTTTTCAGAAGGAATTCTCAAAGATAAGGCTATTCACATGAAAAGAGTCTCCATATTACTTTTAACTGTCTCATTTTCTTTGAAAGCTTTCTGATTTTTTTTTTTCTTTGAAAGCAGAGTGTCCTAAGTAGCCTAGGTAACAAAATAGTTGATTTCAGTAGAACAGGTGAGTTCAGGATCAACTTACACTCCAGATGAAGTGTTGAGGAATTTGGACATGTTACAGAATTTCAACATATAGCAGTCACTTCTCTGGAGAGATTCACCTATTTTCATGTAAACTATATCAATAAACATGAACCTCTTTGGATACAGAAAATTCAGACTGTTTAAATACATTTTACTTCCTTTATTTAACTGCAGTTCACGTTTGTGACTGGCAAATGGGCTGTGGAGCACCAACATCTGCTAAATTCGTGTAAAACATAAGAAAACTGGGACCATATGAAATCCAAGTAAATGGCCTGGGTGAGTGAAATATTTATATATTTACTATTTACACTGAGGTTTTTTATTTCTTTAGATAAATTTAACTAAAATAGATAAAATTTATGTAGGTAACTAAGGAGAGGTAGCAAAGAAATGGAATGATTTTTCTTCAGTCACCTATGATGACTGAAATGTTAAAATAAGTCTTCTGAATGATACTCTGCTTAACAACACAACCACAGTGTAGTCTGCTAGCAACATTGTCAAATTTATGCCAGGCTTAAAATAAACTATGAAAAGACAAAGTGTTTAGAATGTGACTTGCAGTTATGATTGGAATCACATTCATACACATTCCTATTTGTTTGAAGCCACCAGTTTAAAGGAGATAAGAGCTGGGATGAACCTGTTGGTTGGCTGGACAGCGGAGTTGGATGAGATTTCCCAAGGATTTAGGAGGTGCCAGCAGAATGAGCCCAACTCATTAGCACAGAGCCCTGAGGGAATGTCCGAGAATTCGAAGCTATAATTTATTTACTTGGAGTGGAAAGGTTAACACAATGATGCCTTGTATGTTTTATAGTTGCTATAGCCAAGAGAGTGGTAACCTGCCAGGGAATCTTAGCAATTATTTAACCTGAGCAGACTTGTCATGTTTACTCAGTCCTAGTCTAGAGCTACACAGACATTCTCCATACTACACTTATGTGCTATAAGTGTACACACATAATCAAAGTCAACAGATATCCTGACACTGGTGTCAGGTATGTGACCAGATGCTGTGGCTACAAAAGTTACAGGATGCACATGGATCCTAACTTTATGATACCTACAATTTGGAGAGAAAGAGGGGTATTAAACAAATGTCTGTGAGAAAGATGAAAACCATACGCAGTGGCGTGGAACCTGGGGAGCGAAAACAGGTAACTGACCAAGCCAGAAACACCCAGAATAATGACATGTTTGTTAAATCACAAACATGTGATAAGCTGAGGCATCTAGGTTAGTTTCAGGCACCGGAAATAGCAGATCACAAGACAAGAGAAAGAAGAGACTTGTGGACTTTTTGAAGGTCTGAAAGAGGTGTAAAACAACTGGAAGCAAGAGAACATGGGAATTGCAAGCCAGAGAAAATAGGCAAGGGCGTAAAGTCCTTGTTAATGACTTGAAAGTAAATGAGAAGTAAATGAAAGATTTTGAACAAAGAAACATATCATGGTTCTTGTGGTTATCATCTCTTAAATCCTCACATCAACCCTGTATATATGTAACTGATACCACCCCAATCTACAGAGGAGGACACTGAAAATCACAGAAATTAAACCAATTGCCCAGAGTCACACTATCACATAGAGTCATGGACTGTTTCTGGAGCCTAGTTTTGACTTTAAGTCCAGCACTTAAATCACTGTCATTATAACAAGGCATTTTTGTTGTAGGATCCTTTGCTTAGGAAACATCATCATGCCATTTGGCATTAGAGAGAAGAAAATGCAAGGGGAAGGGAGAGCCCAGAGATCTCCTGATAGCCCTGAGGCCTTCCTGCAAATGCTGCAAGCACTTGAAGAGATCAGAGAAAAGGATCTACTTGAATAGGCAGATATTCCAACCTCATCCTTTCATTGAAAAATGGGGGTTGGGGGAGCTGAAGGAGAGGTGACTAGATAATCTCTGAGGCTTTTTATTTTTCAGTTCTAAAATACAAGACTTTTCAGATTTAGATTACAGGACAACAGAATCACAAACCTCAGACTATGACTAGAGACTAATATCAAGAACACACCAGTGCCTGGGAGTCAGGTACAACCATTTTCACATGTGAATAAGAAACCAAGTATAGAAAAACAGGAGACAATTGAGCTACATCTTGTTACCCCAAGCTGCAATATGGTTGGGGTGCATCCAAAAAGATCTGCATAGGTACATATGTTCCAATTTTCTGAATTCCTTGACTACCAGTTAAAGGGAAGACCATTCGCTTGAACTAGAGCAATATAGAATAACAGTTAGGATCCCTCCACTACACTCCCTTTCTACCTCATATTGACAACCACCAACTTGTGACAATCTGTCTGGTGCCTGTTTTCCTTACAAGTGAGAAAAATGAAGGCACTTAATTAATATTTGTTATTATGGAGGAAATGAACATGAACACATGAAATGCAATTAGCATTGTGGTAATCTTTTTCTTTTAAGGACCTTATTCTCAATTAACTGTATTGTTCTCACAAAAAAAGTCTGTAAATAGTGATTTTCCTTCCAGCTTAGCTTATGGGTGATGGACAGGAAGATTTCTACCCAAAAACTGAAGCAAAGATACCAAATAGACATTTACTGTTTTTGAAAATTTTAGTCCTTTCTATAGTCATGATTTATGCCATCTGCAAGATAAAGCAACAACAAAAAACTACAGGGAAAAAAGCAAGATGTTAGAGTGCTTTTTCTTTCATTTCCTTCTGCTTGCTGTATCCCATCCTATTAATATATTTCTAATATGAATATCATTTTAGGATTTTTTTGAGAAAAAATGCAAGAAGTGACATTTTTAGTTTAGTGCAGCTGTTAAATTTAGTGAATTCTGAAGTCTGGTCGGTTCAACCTGTAGCTGTTTCCTGGGTGAGTGACCTTAGGCAAGTTAATTTATCTCCTGCTTCAGCTTCCTGATTCATACAGTGGAGATAATAATAGACCTACCTCATGAGGTCTATTAAGACTTATGGAACTGAAACATGTAAAGTAGTATCTTACACATCATTAAAAATTCAGTTAGTATTATTTATCATTTCTACTGTTGTTCTTCTTTCATTTCTTCCACATTTCTGTCCCCTGATCTGCTGTTTTCCAGTGACATCTTCTAATAGGTCTAGGGTGGTTGGGGTTGGGGGAGAACACTTTAATATCTTAAGAGTTGTGTATCCATTATAGTTCTTATATTAATTATAAAAACTGGTGACACATTTTACAGAAAGTAGAGGCAAAATAACAGAATGAAGCCCACCTATGCATGAGGCTGAATGCATCTGCCCACCCCAGGGGAGTAAAAATGAAAACTAATGGGGCTAGAAGAGAAAAAGAGCCAGATATTATCTTCAAATAGCATTTAGGGAATTGAAGAATAATACAGTCTAATAATAATATTTTACATGAACAAATTCCCCTCTTTTGAGAAGAGCTTAATGTGCTTAATTTCGTTTTCATTTATATTAATCATTTCTTATCTCTATTAAAGCACTTACCACATTGTATTGCAATTTATCTATTTGTACGTCTATCTCTCCTCCTAGACCATGAAATTCTTAGAGAGTCTCAATATAACTCATCTTTCTGGCTTGAAGGTTTGTACAGTATCTCAGACTATAACAGGCATTCAATTAATATTTGGTGAATAAACAAAAAATTGAATGGACTCTTCAATCACAGTGTTGGTTTAATTAATTTTCAATATAGATATGGTCCAAGTTATATATTCTTTAATTAAGCCAATAAAATTTTACATTTGTAATTTAAAAAGTAAATATGTAATATCCTACTAAAGAGTACTTTTTTTTTAAGGATTTATTTTTATTCATGCACACAACAACTAGGGTGTAAGCCAGAGGTGCAGGGTGGTAAAATTTACCAGAGAGAGCAGGGAGTAAAACAGGCAGATCCACTGAAACACACTGCTAAGGGGAGCAGTGGGCAAGGCAGGAGAGGTCTGTTGCACCATGTGGGTTCCTGCCCGGCCAGCCGGGGATCGAACTCATGCTGCAGTGGCTGGCGACAGCTTGATGGCTCTGTCTTTAACCTGTGTGGTACCAGGGAGGCCCTAAATAGTGTGTTTTTTTTTTTTTTTTTTTAAGATTCAGGTCACGGACTACTTAAATAGTAAGCTTTTTAGTAGTAAAATTTGGATGTTTCAAAGTTGTTGTAGAAAACTGTTCATTCAGAAATGATAAATTCTCTTTTGGACGAGCTCAGGTGGCAGCAACATGAATTTTTGATCCTCCTCTTCCACCATAGAGGCAGACCCCATGTGCAGTACCCAATCTGACTCAGCCTTATTCTGTCAGGGACCCTGATCCTGGGAAGGTATTAATAAAGCACTCCAGTCTCAAGAGAAATGGCTTAGAAATAGGCCAGATGAATCCAGTTTTCTTGCCGTTGGTCTGGAAGCTCTGTCTGCAGTGAGGTCCCCTTTTATTTAGAACCTCATGGGTCTTTTTAATTTTTATGTTGCCCTGATTCTCCAGAACCATACCCCTGCCTGTGTTTCTGATCTCCCAGAGAATGGTCGGACCTCTCTTTGCTCTATCCCACGACCGACATTTCAGTTTAGAAGAACCCCCAGTAGTTTTACTGAGTAATAATTTGAGTCATACAGATAAGAAATATGACTAGAAAAGTATACTGACTTATCCTCGAAGGCAGTCTGTAAATTAGGGTCAGGGAGAAAACTAAAATTAAATTCCCTTGTCTTAATGTCTAATCTTTTCCCATAGGATCGTGTAAAGCTGGTTTACTTGTCCATGCAATTCCCAAGACTAAAGACACTAATTCCTCACCTAGTAACATGCAGTCTGGAGCAACTTCCTGTCTTCATTATAAGTTAATCAGAAATTTCCCCACTCTCCTGGTTTTTCTCAGTAGCTGGGACAGCTTTCTGTGGTCTTGTCCAGATAATCTTTTGAATACTTGGCATTGACAAATCTTCCCCATATTGCAAGCTTTAGGTAAAGGGCCAAACTTTGTGCAGAATGAAATCCAATCTTTTGAACAATATTTGAGTGCCTATCATACACTGCACTCTGACTTAATTTATCTAAAGAGAATTCCCATGGGACCACATAGCCTCCTGTTTCTCTGATTTTTATACTAATTCAAATGATCTACTTGTCTGAAGCTTTATTATTCCAAATCTCAATTTTTGTCATTTGTTTATGTAATTACTCCATGTTTTATCTTAATTAACTGTTTTTCCATAGCTATGTATTTTAAGTTATGTATTGTGACATATTAGTAGTGTGTAAAATCAATTTATTAGGTTTTAATCAAACATGTTTAAAAATGGAATAGAAAGGAAGGGGAAAATAGAATATGCCATGCATATAAGGGTCTTACTTTCTTATCACCTCAACACACTGCACAGCCTACCCCTGTCCTGGGCATACACCAATGTATGTTTTATTATAGATTTTGATCAAAAACACTCAAAAGCTACTGACTTAGAATTTATTTACTTCTCATGAAAGGTTAAAATATTGGCATACTATCTTTCTTAAAAATTGTTCAGTGATTTTTATCCTAAAATTTTTAAATCAAATGGATTTTCAGAAGTAGGAGGAGTAAAGGATGATTCACAATCCCATTTCAGCTCTGGGATGCACATTTCTAACGTTGTTCCAATGAACTTAAAGTCTAAATACATTTTTAAAGATATGATTTAAGTGCAACTTTTCAGAACACCAGTTTCGGGCAGAGAGAAGGCACATGTACTCTGGTCTGCTTCAGTTAATTCTGAGATATCTTCAGTGCTTTTCCTTTTTGTTTATTGTTTTGGTACTCTTACTACATTGAAATCTTAAACTATCAGACTAGTATCCTCGAAACATATAATCACTATGGATGTGTGCTTGAGATCTGCTTATTTACTTTGAGGGAGATAGGAACAAAAAATGTAAAGAGAGAATTGTTGTGTAAATCCTTTTTGCAACCAAAAGATACATTAGTAAAGAATGCTCTTAGACTGAGGAGTTTAAAATTGGAAAACAAAGAATCTTCCTGTCAACTAGAGTATTAGTAAAGTTTTCATGTTTTGTTTTCTCATGCACAAAGAAAAATGCACAAAATAGGTAGATAAAAGTACTGAACAAGGATGACTTTTTTGGAGAACTAGAAATAAAAAGGTATGCAGACACATCGAAGAATCCAAGGAATGGAGATGGTTTTAAATCCAGTCATTTCTATCACACTTAGTCTGACTGATGAATTATTAGAACCACTTTTTGGCACCACAACAAGAATGGTTTGGAAAACATCTTCTCCACTTGTTTTATTATGTTGGTTTGCTTTAAATTAGAGTGGCAGATTTCTTTTCCACTAGTTGTAACAACAAATCTTCAGGAACAAGGAAATGGATAAACCCTATATTGGTGCTTTAGCTCACACACCACCAGATGGGAAACTGCCCACAATGACCCACAGTCCATTTCTTTCCAAGTCACAAAGGACGAATTAATGTTTTTCTTTTCTAAATTTTAATGAATTATTTTATTTTATATAATTCTTACATCATTTTTCATTTTTGCATAATGTACACATTTTAATTTTGGTTATATTTCCCATACAATTCCCACCCCCTTTTTCTGACCCTAATCCCTCTTCTTCCCCCGCCCCCACTGTAGTGTGTCTCTGGTCTATCGTTGCTTGTTGATTTTGATTTTTACATTATTGCAATTAGCCTTTTTCCTGGTCCCTTCTTTAGGTTTTCTAAATTCCTGATATGAGTGAGACCATCCATATTGTGCTCTTAAAAATAGGATATGTGATTAGATTTGATAAATGGTCTCACACAGCCAAATAAAATAATTAAGATAAAATTTTTTAGAAAAGAGGGCCTCCCAGGTGGCGCAGCGGTTGAGCGCTGGGTTGCGAAGCTGCCCGCGGCCTCTGCGGCGCCAGTTCGATCCCCGGCTGCTCCCCGGCCACCTGAGGAGGGTCCCACATGGCGCGCAGACCTCTCCTGCCGCCCGCTGCTCCCCTCAGCAGTGTACTTCGGTCCTTCTGCCTTCTCTGCTCCCCACTCTGGCTCTGGTGAATTCTCTCACCCTCCCGCGCTTCTGACTGTACACAGTGCATGTATAAACAAACAAAGAAACAAACAAATAAATAAATAAAACATGCCTCTATAAAAAAATTATTTAAAAAAAATTTTTAGAAAAGAAATTTTTATCTTAATTATTTTATTTGGCTGTGTGAGACCATCAAATCTAATCAAATATCCTATTTTTAAAAGCACAATACATTATGGTTTATTAGAGGTCTGATGTTGTATGCCAGATCTCTACAGTAAAGCCAACTCTACTTGCTGCTAGGCTAGTTTTATGGAACTACCATCACTTAAATTTGTTTTGATAAACACTTTACCTCTCATAGTGCAACTCTTAATTTTAAAGGGAAAGTTCATGTTTGAATTAGCCAAAACTCAAGATTATGTTCCTCATAGTTAATAAAATATAGAAAGTGTTTTACAAGGGGAACATATATTGTAATGTCCAGCCAAGCCCAGTGTTCTATGTTAAGGCCATGCATAGTCTCACTTTGGTTAGTGATGTTAATTCATTTGTCCAGCTTCTTGCAGAGGAGCTATGTGATAGAGTTTTAGAATACATTATATTTGATAACCAAAGGATATTATTTAACCTTTATTCTGTTCTATCTACATGACATCAACAAAGGCAGAAAAGAGAAATAAAGTGAAGATACAAACATGCTTTATCTCTTAATATTTGAAATTTGTAACATAATTTGTTTGAGCTAGATGTGAGTGGATAATGAGAGATAGTACCTTTATGAGTCAAATTTCATCAAAAGGGATTTTCTTTATGGTGTCACATAGCAGAGTACAAGAGGTAATCCTCAAAGTGTGTATCAATTGGAAATGTGCTGATTTTGCTGAATGAAAACATGGTATTTACTGCAACCACAATCTCCAATACAGTTTCAATGGGTTAGCCAGTTACAAACCAATGTACAATTTAGGGCATGTCTCCTTGATTATAAATAAATGTTTCTTTTCTCTCTTTTATTATTCTATGAGCAAAAAGAGGCTTTTTTCAAGGTCTCCTGGCCTTTCTTCATCTCCAAAGTCTCCCTTAAATCCCAATAGCAATTTACAAATGACTTCAGTTTTAAACATTGCTTATTTTCCTCTAACACTATTTCTTACTCTTTTCTAGAAAAGGCATACCAAATTGAAACAATTAAAGGAGGAAGTAAAATAAACCTCATAGAGAGATAATATGCTCCTTCATTCTTCTTCTTTTTTTTTTTAAAGACTTATTTTATTTATGCATACAAGAACTGGGTTACAGGCCAGAGGTGCGGGGGGTGAGAGGATTCACCAGAGACAGAGTGGGGAACAGAACAGGCAAATTGACTGAAGTACACTGCTGAGAGGAGCAGCAGGGGAATCAGGAGAGGTCTGCTGTGCCATGTGGGTTGCTCTCTGGCTGGCTGGGGGATCAAACTCATGCTACAGAGGCTGCAGACACCTTCATAGTTTGCGTCTTAACCCCTTGTGCCACCAGGGAGGCCCCTCCTTCATTATTCTTATTAAGATGTTTTCTCCTATCAAGGCTGCTATTCTTGGACTACAAAAAATGAGCCCTGTATCTCAGTGAGCAGACTGTACTGTCAATGATTTTTTCTAACCCTTCTTGTATTAGTTTTCAACTCAGTGAGATGAAAGTGTTTCACTTAAACAAATATCAGAGTGGCACCATTGCCATGGCAACCAGAAACAAGAGCTTTTTAAAATGGGAAAAAGTGAACAGGGGAAGAAGAGGTGTTATTATTTATTTTACATTAAATAAAATACATGCAAGTTTAATAGTTGAAAATAGCCTAGAAGATTAAAAAGAGATAATAGAAGAGCCTCCTTCAGACCTCCCTCACACTTTACCTGCTTTCCATTATTGTGAACAGATGAGATTCATCTAGTCGAAGAATTCAACCTCTTTTCATGACGATTACCAAATGATACATATTATTTCAAGCCATATATTATTAAAAGTCTCATAGAGCTCATTTGGAATATAAGTGAGCATATGCCCTACAACTTTAGAGAGATACAGTAAGAGTATGAGACTCTCAGTGGAGTTCTGAAAAATCTAGTTCTGAATCTTTTATAGATCAAATGTCAGTCAATTCATGGATCTCAGCCACCTTGTTTGAGATGGAGAAAGAGATTTTAATGTGCCAGCAGAGGGCTGCCTTTGAGAGCACATTTGAGATATTTGTAGGCATTAAGTTTGAGCGCTTCCATGGCTGAATTTCAACTCTTTAAACTAGTTTTTAAACTAATCTAAGTTCCATATTTGTACATTTCATAAGCTTGAATCATTCATCCTTCTTCCTCTTTCAAAAGTAGTATAAAAAATCTACCATAAAGAACAACTTTATTTCTAACATACGTATACTCTTAAATATGTTGAATGGACGGACCAGCCCATTCCTTAAAATCTTGAGGCTGAAAGCATTTCATTGTTTGCTCTTGAAATATAACTATTGGGGAACAACCCCCATCTTTACATTGTTCAGAATATCATTATTTTTATTGTCCTGGAGAAATTTAAGTTAAAAACTAGAAGCACTAGTGAGAAAATTACTGACTTGTGCTTTTACTTTAAAGTAGAGTTGTACAGCTCTCACTGTGTGAGACATGGACCCTGATGTGTCAGTGACAGAACAGGGGGTGAGAAATGAGGTGATTGTTTCCCCTCATTTGTTTTTTGGGATTCTCTAGATACTGTTTGCTGGTGCCATGAAAATTTCCAAATGAGGGAGTCTGAGGCGGACTTCACAGAAACCATCTCCACCTGCTGATTTGGGAAGCAGAATAGTCATGGCCTGGAACAAAAACTGAAAAAGAAATTGGCTGGCAATTCAATATTCTCCTGTTTTATTTTTGTCTGAGTGAAATAGCCTTGTTATTTCCAAATAAGGTCTTCAGTTTAAATATACCTCAATAGGATGCATGAAGTGGAAATCTCTAACGACTAACTAGATAATTGGGCACTTTTGACAGATACTTTAATCATGGAAGCACTGTCTATGAAGGGAATATAAGTAAACAAAGAAGCAAAAAATGCTGACAAATTCTTTCCTGGTCAGAATTAGGCCCTCAGACAGTGCTGTCAGGAAAACTTGCTCAGCCAGTGGTGGCAGCTTTAGATTTGCCATCATAAGGCAGCACTCACAAATCTTTGATTTGTAACATCGGTACCATGAACAAGCAAAGGGTAAGAAATAAAGGACCCAGGCCCTCGTTTCTTTCCTCCATGCTTTTCTCTATAAGTATGGAAGAGTAACATCTTTCAAAGCAGGCAGATGAGGCCATAAGGAATTTGAAAGATTACTTAGTTCAAGAGTTCTTTTGTTTTTTGGAATAAAAATTACAGGAGGTGTTAGTTACTGGAAGATTAATATGCAAATATTTCCAGGGCAAATAACTTTGGGAAATGATAGGTGACCTAGAGTTAAACAGGTCTTTGTAGAATTCTCAGCGCCTTTAATATTCCATTTCCACAACCATGTTTGACTGCATTATTTTTTAAAATTAAAATCCTTGAAAGAAGGTATTTCTCAGAACACACTTTGAAAAGATTGACTCCACCCAAACCTTTTAACTTATTAAGAAGTCCAAAGCCTAGCTAACTTAAATTTTGTCCAAGGTCCCTTAGTAACTGATTAACAAAAGCATGACTACCCCAGGCTCTTCTGACCTCAGTTTTGGAATCTGCCTGCTCTGTCATGCTATATTTTTACAGTTAGCTGAACTCTACTTCCTACAGCTGTAAAATGGAAAAAACATTTTCTTCTGACTCCTTGACAGAGAGATCATGAGAATCCATAAGATAAAAATGGTAAAGCTCTTCTATCGGAACTAGTATGGGGAAAATACTAATATTAATGTTTCAAATTAGTATGTGAAAGTATGTGAAAAAGCATATGAACATATGTGAAGTAATTAGCCTCATACAAATGCATGATTTTAAAGTTGGTAGTTGATTTTATACTTTTGGAAATCAATCTATTTGCAAGTCACTTATTCTGGAAGCTCCACACATCTTTTGTGAGAGAGTGCCTTGTAGTCTCTCCTTCATGCTGCAAGATTTGCACTGAAAAAGAGGTTTCTAGATCACTAGAGAGTTCACGGAGAAGCTACAGGATGCCCAGGGCCCCTCTGTTCAGGGATTTTTAAAAAACTTTGCTCATAGATGTGATTCTTGGATTGTGAAAGGTCCTGTGAATTTTTTTTTTCAATTTTATGGGAGCTATAACTAAATACTTGAAGTTAAGAACAAAAGATTCTGAGTACCCCAATTCTGGGTCAAGCCATCTCCCTATAAATCTTGCAGAAAGATGCTATTTCAGTCAAATCAGTAATATTTCTCCTGCTTATCATGGTAAAAGAGTCTATTAAACATAAATCACTATATGATCCATTCATTTTCTCCTAGATATTTACCCAAGGAAAAAAAGCATATGTCTACAGATATACTTGTATTTGAATATGTGTATCTTCTTTCTTTGTAATAGCCCCAAACTGGAAAAAATCCAAATGTCTACCAATAAATGAAAGATCAAAAAGTATGATAACTCAGTACAGCAGGAGTATTCAGCAACTAAAAGGACATGGCTTGACATATGCAACAACATGGATGAATCTTATAGTCATCATGCTGAGTGAAAAAAGGCAGACAATTTATATAAAATTATAGAAAATTCACATCCATCTACAGGAACCAAAAACAAATCAGAGGCTGTTTGGAGATCAGAGGTTGGAGGAGGTGTAAAGGAACAGGAAGAGGGAATTATAAAGAGTCATTTGGGGATAATGTATATGTTCACTGTGCTTATACTGTTCAAAGTGCACCATTGTTCATTATAACTTGCATGTATTTCTATAGATTCATGAATGTATGTATATATATGTGAAGACTTATCAGATTGGGGGGGTCCCTGGTGTTATAGGGTTTAAATCTCAGTGCTATCACCTGGCCAGGGAGCTAACCCACATGTAGCACAACAGACCTCTCGTGCCTCACCTGCTGCTCCACTCAGCAATGTATTTCACTCAATCTGCTTGTTCTGCTCCCCACTTTGTCTCTGGTGAATCATCTCACCTCCTAAATACTGGTCTACACCCCAGTTATACTATATATAAATAAATAAAAAAAATAAATCTTAAAAAAAAAAACTTGTCAGACTGTAGATTTTAAATAAGTGTACTTTGTTATATATTAATTATACTTCAATAAAACTTTTTGAAAAAGAAAATTGAAAACAAAGCTAACCTGTCTTTGCCAAAAATGGGGAGTACATTGGGGAAAAGAATGGTACTGTTTTGAATTACAAAAATTGAACAGTCTGCCTTTGCCCCCAGGATGGGCTACCCAGTGTTGGGCACACATTTGTGCCTTTCAGAAAATCCCCAGAGCTTTAAGAACCCCTCTTTCTCTCCCATATTTTAGAGGACAAAGTGTCTGTAGAGGAGAATTGTTGATTTTCTCTTTCTAAATGGTATCTTTATGAATTACTGCAGTGTGTACATAAAGGCAGCTCTCTTAGCAATTAGTTCTCTGGTGTGCTCCCAGCTCCAACCTTTCTTCCTGTGAAATTTCATTGTTGCTCAAATGCTTTAAAGCTGCTGTGTCCAGGAATATTTTTGCCAGTAGCATTCAAACATAAAAGAGCTTCTAGTGCTCAAAGGAATGACTTGACGATATTTTTTCTTGCTAATTGACATAGTTACTGAGCATCATCAGATTTCAGAAATTCTGTTGAAAGTCCCTGCTTTCCATATTTATATAGTGTTCTTCTCAGTGTGGGAGCACTAACGAGATAGAAATTTTGCATTATTAAATTCAGAACATGTTTGTATCTGTATTACTTGTGGTGTGTTTTAAATGAAACAATCCTTTTAATAAAGCAACTTTAAATTAATGCACAATTATGTATGCTATCATTGTTCATATTCTGATGGATACAATAGATAACATTACACTTGAAAAGGAATGTCAACTCTAACACAATCTCTTAAAGAAAGTTTGGGAAGAAATGGCAAAGTTTTGGAAAAGGAACTGTTGAATTAGAAAGTGCATAGATCAAGAGTTTGAAGCACTGAGTTTCAGCATCTGTTTTGCCATTATTTAAATGTGAAGTCTTGGGCAAATTACTAATACTTATTGGGACATAGATTCCTATGTCATTTATTGAAAAAGAGTGATTAAAAAAAGTCCCCAAGTATTTTCTGGCTTGATCACTAATGATCAGTATCTTCCTCAAAGATACAGGAGAAAATGCAATGGAGAGAAAATGGAGAGAAAAATCACATTGTCCTTAATTGTAAGTTCCGATTAGTTATCCTATTGTACAAAACTGCTAGTTTTTTTTCTTTTATTACTAAGAACACCAAAGTGTTCTTTCTAACTCATATTTCTAGAGTAAGGCACTTATACAATTTATTGACATGCAGTGGACATTATTTAAACAGGGCCTCCCTGGTGGCACAAGGGGCTAAGCACAGCACTATGAGGCAATCCCTAGTCTCTGCAGCATGAGTTCCATCCCCAGCCGGCCAAGGAGCAACCCACATGGCTCAGCAGACCTCTCCTGTCTCGCCCACTGCTCCCCTCAGCAGTGTATTCTATTTCCCACTCTGACTCTGGTGAATCCTCTCACCCCCGCCCCCTGCACCTCTGGCCTGTACCCCAGTTCTTGTATGAATAAACAAATCTTTTAAAAAAAAGAAATTATTTGAACAGTGATTACATGTTCCTAAATATAAATGTTTTGTTATAAATGCTCTGACAATACCAAGTATAGTATCTAAACCTGCCTGTTAACTATAGTTGAGCTAATTCAGGACAAGTGTCTGTACTGCACTGACAAAATTAAATGTACTATAGAAATAAACACCATAAACCTCTTTTAAACAACAATAGCTTAGGAGATACTTCCATTAGATGATTTCAGGTTTGAAATAATATCATCATTTTGGCAATTTGGGAATGCTGGATGTCAATTCTAGCCTAGAACTCAGAATTAAATATTTTTGTGTGGTATGTGGTGTTTATATGTATGTGCTACAGAGAATCTAAAATATTTATATAGTCTAGTCTGTTTTTATTTCTATGACCCATTATAAAATAAAATTTCTTCATTTTAAGTGCCATATAATTTAGTTATTGGCCATTACTGCCACAGATATAATTTCTTTTTTTTTTTTCAATGAAATAGTAAAAATAGCTCTTCTGTGTACGATGGCTGACATGAAATTAGGGAAAATACTAGGAAAGTGATCATAGATTGTCCTTAAGTGATATCCAAGAAATACTCATCCCAGTAGTTTTACAACAGCCATCAGGCATACCAAAAGCAATAAAAGAAAAAAATGTGTGCTCTCATAATTGACCATTTCTTCCTAAGATCTTTAAAGTATAAATCAGCAGGATTTATTTTTTAGCATCTCCCCCTTCCTTCCTTTTCTACTTCCTTCCTTCTTTCCTTCCTTTCTCCTTCACTCTCTCCCTCACTCCCTGCCTCCCTCCGTCCCTATTTTTAGTGCTAGGGAATTTTTTTTTTGAGATTTATTTATGCATATAAGAACTGGGGTATAAGCCAGAGATGCAGGAGCTAGGGGTGAGAGGGCTCACCAGATAGAGTGGGGAGCAAAACAGGCAGATGCACTGAAACACACTGCTGAGGGGAGCAGCGGGCAAGGCAGGAGAGGTCTGCTGTGCTCCCTGGCCAGATGAGGCTCAAACTCAAGCTGCAGTGGCTGGCAATAGCTTGGTAGCGCTGTCTTTAACCCCTGTGCCACCAGCGAGGCCAGCAATAGGGAATCTTTAAAACTGAATTTCACATGATTATTTCTCCTAATTTCACATGTAAGAATCTGCAGTACAAGAGAATTTGAAATAATGACCAAATTTCCCCCCCAGGGGGTCTGTGCCCTCCTGTTGGCCTCTGACTGCTTCTTGGCATTGTTCCTGATTGAGCCTGTGTGTAGGGCCTCAGGAAGCCCTACTTTTTGTTTGTTGTTCAAATAAGCCCACTTTAATAGGAGCGCATGTAAAAGAAGACTTTAGAATTTAATTTATTCCAGTATAATGAGGTTTCCAAGAAGAGATCAAGGTAAAAGTCAAACTTCCTTTTTTAAACAGAACCGTAAGAGTCTCGCTCGCTCTCCGCTCTCCCCCACAATCTCTGCTCCCTATCACGCACCTCATGCTCCATCTGTACTAAACCACTTACAGTGCCCACCTAATGCCACTTGCCTCCATGCCTTTGTGTATGCACATCTATTGTTTCAAATGCCAATTTCCTTTTTTTCTGTCTCCTCTCCCAGCAAGCGCTAATTGTCCTCTAAGACTTGATATAGGGCTTGCCCTCTGGCAAGTCTAAGTCTTTTCCATTGTCAGGAAAGGTTGTGTGTCTCTTGCTCTGTATTCCAACTTTGTAAAAATGAAAATCATAGCACACATCTCTCTGAATTACAGTTATCTCTGTAAATAGCTGCATCTCCCCAACAGTGATCTCCATTAGATTTGGGATTTCTTGTTCAATATCTCATCTCTAGAGTTGGTCACACACCTGGCACTTAGTAGTCACCCAGTCAGTTTTGAAAGGATGCAATATGAATGATGACCCAGCTAATACACCAAGGTTTTTCATTTGGAGAAGAGGACTCTAAGAGGCACATGGGAAGGGTCTAAATATCCTGAAGCATTGGCATCACTATAATAATTGCTGATCTTCATTTATTGCTTAATAAGTGCCATGCCATAGTTCACATTTTTCATGTGCATCATGTCATTTATTCTTGGCCAAAACCCAACCTGGAGATAATATTACTATCCTCACATTACACATGGAAAACTTATCTGTTTTTAAGATAAGTTAGTTGACCTCCACAGCCTCAGTCAGGACAGGATAGAGCCAGGTTTTAAGCCAGATGGTCTGACCTCAGAGCATACATTCTGCTAGTAAAGGGACCCCACCCAGGTTGCTGAGTCCAAAGCTGGCATATCTCATGAACTCCATAACTGCCTCTGATTTTCCTGAGTGATTTAAAAGCTGAATCCCACTGAAAGCAATGGCTTTGTCTCAGTAGAAAAGAAGAAGACAACATTTAACAATTAGAACTATTTAACAATGAGATGGTGAGATGGGCTGGCTCTGAAGTCTTATTTGTTTAAAAAAAAAAAACAGAGATGAGCTATCAGTTAATGGGGGATTTTAGGGTTCGTGCATCTGAAAAGGATTAGGTATAAATTGTCAGCATTCTTGTCAGTATAGTTATGTTTTGGTCAGGCATAATCTGACATATAATGACTGTAATACAGAACTTATTTAAAGGAAGTTTTTTCAATTAACCCAGATACCATTCAAACCTTGCTGATAGATGTGGTGTGGTGACATACATCTGAAGAGGTGGAAATCTATGCCTCTAAATCATACACATTGTTATATATCAATGTTACCCTCAATAATAATAATAATAATAAAAGAAGGGAAAAATCAAGTTCTCAGAGTGGGGTTAGACATGAGGCACTATGGAAAACACTTAGCATGACAGCATATAGAATAAAAGGACAGGAGACTTACATCTGCTAACTCATTAGATAATCAAGCAACACTGTCTATAGGACTTAATCTCTGTTATCCTCAGTTTCTTCAGCTATAGAATGGGGGTACTATAGCTTCCATATTTTTGAAAGTGGGGATAAAGTACATTTTTTGAAAGTGGTAGAGTGTGATGTAAATGTAAGTTGTCAAGAAGGAGATATGAAGAAGCTACAAAGCTAAGAGGCAACAACAACTGGCGTCAGGTCTACTGGTTACCCTCATATGAGTTGCTGCCTCCTCCTGGATTATATTTTCTGTCTCTGTATGTATACCATAAGTATCGTATATAAGCACAATCCTAATGATTCAAAATTCTTAAGTTGTTGAGGTCAGACCCATTCGAAGTTTTAAGTTTCCTAGTGTCAGAGTCATTCTCTTTCTCTTTTCTGAACATTCATATCTGCTGATATCAGCTGAGCATGTGCTGCAACATCGTTCATCTGGTAATGATACCAGCAGAAACATCTGTATGTACATATTTAGACTGTGGTTTAATCTGAGTGGCAGGCTGTCTTGGCCAAAGGAAGTATGATTCTAATCTTAAATTATAGAGTCGCCACTGGTGAAAAGCATACTTTACACACCAGTTAGACAAATGATTTTGGATGGAACTAAAGACAAAGTAGCACTCAGAATCAATAGGAAAAGAAAGAGTAAAAATACTAAGAGTAGTAAAAATAGTAGAAGATGTGAAATAAACAGAAGAAAAACTCCAGGAGAGAAAAGAGAACAGCATAAGCAAGGTTAAGGGAAAAGCCCACTAAAGAGGTCAAGAAAAGAACAAGTATTCAGTACCTGTTTTGCTGAACAGCTGATGGGATTCCCTGAACCTCACCATTCTAGTTCTCCCAATTTCCAGAGATGGATTAGCAAAATAATCTAAACCAAGCATAAATTTGCTGACTGCCTTTGTGCAGAGTCACCTTGGACCTCATCAGCATTGCTAAACATCACCCGTAACCTTTCCATTATCACTGAGGGTCTGCTCAGCACCAGGCCCAACTGCTCCAATAATTTCAATTACTTTCCCTGACAAATTTTATGTTTCATGTATTTTAGTGGCCTGATAATTATGATTTCTCTCATTTCTCGCTATCGAGCTTAATGGGTTCCAGCATGAGTGTGCAGTTTCAGAAATGAAGTTCCACTTGAATTCACAAGTTATTATCTACTTTCATTAATGGAATTGGAAAAGAGAGAGTGGAAAAAAGAGATAAAGAATGAGGAAGAAGGAAGAGATGAGTGAGCAGGAGGAAAAGGGGAAAAAAAGAAAACAAAAGGCCAGGACTAAGGAAAAAAAAAATCAACTAAATGGAAAAGTAAAAGTCAGATGAGGGATAAATAGAAAGTAGAAAAGAAAGTATGTAGAAAATCTATTTTTTTTAAATGTGAAAAGGATTGACTGGGTTATTTCCATTATTAAACATATGACAGATGAAGAAGTACTGTGTGCTGGGAAATTCTCAGACTCTGCAGCTAGATCACACTGGGTTTAAAGACCCTGGCTCTTTCACTTACTAGCTGTGTGATAATAAGCATGTGCTTGACCTTGCTTGGATTTGTCTGTTTTCTTCTTCTTTTTTTTTTTTTAAGATATATTTATTTATTTATATAAACACTGGGGACAGTCAGAAGTGCGGGAGGGTGAGAGAATTCACCAGAGCCAGAGCGGAGAGCAGAACAGGCAGAAGGACCGAAGTACACTGCTGAGGGGAGCAGCGGGCAGCAGGAGAGGTTTGCCGCGCCATGTGGGACCCTCACCCGGCGGCCAGGGATCGAACCGGTACTGCAGTGGCTGCGGGCAGCTTCGCAACCCAGTGCTCAACTGTTGTGCCACCGGGTAGGTCCTTGTTTTCTTCTTTATGTAGATAAGAACATGGGCTCTATGGGGAATTAATTTCCTTTCCTCCTTGTCAAACACTCTCAGTTATTGTGTGCATGTATGTGTGTGTGTGCATGTGTTCATATGTGTGTGTTTGTGGTGTGTAAACCATCCAGCTTTTATGGAATGACAATTATGTTGAAGAAATTGTGCTGGTGCCTGGAGATGGGTTTTTTTTCTGAGAGGCTGCAGAAATGGAGGCAGATATGTATGTAAAGCTCAAGTTCCCTGAGCATGGAAGAATTTTTGTCTTACATGAGGAAATGAATCTACTTGCACTGTCTGGCATAATAAATATGAATGTCCAGTTTTTAAAATGCATCCTTTAATAAAAGTCCTAGAAAAAAGATTTGCATCAAATCTACATGACTATCAAGTTATATCCAAGAAGAAAATGCTGCACTGCCACAAGACATCAAGGGGCTCAAATGCAGAAAGCCAGTGTTATCAGTGACACCAATGACATGGGTGACAATGGCACCAGTAGTGTGTGCAACCTGTTAGGGTGAGATTTGCTGAAATAGGCTGCAATTTCTCCTGATTGTAGAATTCTGATGCTTGGCGAAATAATTGGTAACTTAAGTTGACCTTAGAGTGAGGTTAAACATGTCATCTTTTATAATCAACAACTAGTCCATTTGAAAAGGTGTAGCTGGGATAAGTAGGACATAGAAAGATGAAGACACGTCCCTTGACTTCAAGAAGCTAATAATCCAGTAGGGGACAGAAGATAAATATATAAATAAGTATAACAGAAAACGAATACGATAAATGCTATGAAGTGTGCCACATTAGATCATAAAGGATTAAAGAAGGAAAATGTCATATCTGTTTTAAAAGATTATCTTTTAATAAGGACCTAAGTCTTAAGCCAAAGGAATGAATCTCTAGTTTTACAATTTCAAGCATCAGTGAGCTACTTGGGAAAAATAAAAGGAGGATTACAGAGTCCTTTGCTATTTCCCTGAAAAAACATCAAGAGGTGTATTGGCAACATAGTCCTGTACTGCAGGCACTTCAAGAGATAAAATGTAAAGATTTAAAAAGAATGAGAAATACCCAAAGAAACATTGAAATTAAAAATTGTAAAGGTAACAATAAGCAGTAGTAGAGAAAACAACAAAAACATACGTGGAAATAATTGAATTGGTGACTCGTTTGAAAAGTCTTTCCTCTGTATTCTGCAACTGAAAGTGGTATCAGTTTTCTCCAATGTCCCTAACAGGGACCAATGAAAGATGACTCATCTTCTTCCATTCAATTAAAGTCAAACTGACTGCCTGCTTACTGTGAACTTCAAGGATACTAACTGGACAACGTGCTCTTCTCACTAAGTACCTTTTTGCAAAGCCACTTAAAGTCAAGACATTAATACACTTTCCTGTGAATCCATTTTAGAAGGCCATTGGGTTAGGAGGAATTTGATCAATTGATTGACTGGTTGACCCAGTTACATAGGCCTTGGTTTTCAGAAGCTCACACCAATTCACAACTGGGGTGCAATCTATCCACATGGGATGCAATAAGGAGTGAGGAAATCTTGTCCTGGGCTTTATTTGGAGAAAATAAAAAAAAATACATACAAAAATAATTATTGTTTTGTAAGAGAGAGAAGTGAAAACTGCTGTGGCAGCTGGTGGGGGTGGGAGGTGACAACAGTATAGGAGGCAGGAGAGCTTAAAGCCTCAGAATAGGTCACATTTCAATTGAGACTTGAGGAATCCCAAGATCATGCTCTGTGGTGAAAGGAAGGAAAGAAGGTCAAATGTCAGGGAAGGTTCACACAAACAGTTGTTCTCAACAACAAAATTAATATCAGACAGGTGCTATTTGTCCTACAATCTATTTATTGGCTATCCCCAAGTTACCACTTGGCTGACATAATGTTAGTGACCCACAGAGGACTCTGGCAGGATTAAAAGAAATTCCATTTCAAAACAAGTGCTTGCTCTAGGGATGCTCAGGGTTGAAACACAATTGAATTTGGCTTCTTTGGGATACCAGTCTATTTTATCTCAGCAGGATCACATTAGGCCCAAATTAAGAGATTTGACATTATTGACCTTCCAGTCTCATTATCTTTTACAATGGACTACTTTGCCTCAGTTAATCATGACAGAGAAGCATTGAATGTTAGAGTACAGATGTGACTACGAAGGACCTCAGGGAAGCTGACTTCCTGTGCTCAGAAATCACCAGTCCATTGCAGCCTTTCCTGGAGGCTGTGGCCCCAAAACTCAATTAGAAATCTATTCCAATAATTCAGAGGCAGGTCTAAGGCTGTTTTGACCTGCTTGAGCCACTTAACTGTCCTGTCATCGTTGCTATCATATCTACTTTCTTCATCCAATGAGCAGCTAGAATAATAATACATATAGAAATCCTAAAATACAGAATATTACATTTATAACCAAAGTATCTATAACCTGCTAAAATCACTTCTACAACACTTTGAAGAATAAACTTTTCTTAGCTTTCGATTCTGGAGTTCAGAAAATTAAAATAGACTTTCTTCCTACTTCTGGGATGTGATTATGTATTTCTTGAACTACAGTCATATTACTTTTGAAGTTCAAACTATTCATATCTCTGAGTATGAAGAATCTCCATGTTAGCTGGAATTTTTTTGTCTTTTTTAAAAAAGCTATGGAACCAGTTGCCCCATATAATTAAATATAATCATTGAAATAAAGTATGGGCTGAAGATGTTCTTTTAACTTTTAGAATTCTTTTTTTTTTTTTTAAAGATTTATTTATTTATTTATTTATTTATTTATATATACACTGGGTACAGTGAGAAGCGCTGGAGGGTGAGAGAATTCACCGAGCCAGAGCTCCACTATAAAAGATCCACTATAAAAGGCTAAGGTAAATAGGAATGATGGAGTTGAAGCACAATAGGTGTAGAACAAGTGTTATAAATGGTTGGTGGGATTTCTATGTCTTCAGTGCCTCTCCCAGCCCATGGACTTAGTCCCAGTAGTACAAGTACATTATTTAGCAGGATGATTTGTCATGTGAAATAACATTTGGACAACTCATTAAAGATTCATTAAAATATGTTAGACACTTTACCTAATTTAAGTCTAATTTTCACAAACATATATTCATCATTGAGAAACCTGACTCACAGTGCTCAAGAGACTTATCCATAACAGATTCTAGTTAATGTATAGCAAAGATTTGAAGCTAGATAACCTGAATCCAAAACCAAGTCTTTCCCCTATTCTATTTCATTCCTATTTACAAGAATTTTAAAGGTTAGAACTCATTTAGCTTCCTCCCAGCTAAGTGGTTATGATCAGATCGCTCAGCTTCCTTTTTTTTTAATATATGCAATAAAGATATACGTCCTTTGGAAAAATTAAAATGCCTTTCTATCCTTTCCCATTAAAATAGGGCCTACCATTATCCATACTGAAGGAAAAAGGGGAGGCAAACTACCAGCAAATAGTAGGACTGTTAGAGGGAGAATTGAGTTGATGGGAGGTTCTTTTGGAGAAAGTGGAATATGGAATTTGAGTCAGAGATGTCTCTAGTAAAGAACTGTTGAAAATATAAGCAAGCCAAAGATGCAAACCACATATTTAACTTGAAATTTCCTAACAGACATGTTTAAAAATAAAAAAAAAAAGTGAAATTGATTTTAATCAATTTTCCGTAATTCAATGTATTTGAAGGATGACCATTTCAAGGTATAAGCAACCAAATCATTAATGAGATATTTTATATTAATTTTGTATATGAAGTCTTTTAAAGAGTGTGGTGTGTATTTTACATTTAGAGCATAACTTTATTTAGAATAGTCACAATTCAATGACTCAGTATCAACAAGTAGCTGAAAATTACTCTATTAGATAGCATAGTTCTAGTAGAAGAAATCTGAACAGATGATCAAAATGATTTTGTGTCACGTGAACTAATTTCAGAATGGGGTAATGGAAGTATGAAAATTTATATTTTGATCATTGAAGGAGGATAAAATTTCTTTTTTTTAAAAAAAGACTTATTTTATTTATTTATGCACACAAGAACTGAAGTGTAGGCCAGAGGTTCAGGGGTGTGTGTGAAAGAATTCACCAGAGACAGAGTGAGGAACAGTACAGGTGGATCCAGTGAAATACACAGCTGAGGGGGGCAGCAGGTGAGACAGGAGAGGTCTGCTGCGCCATGTGGTTTAGCTCCCTGCCTGGTATTGAACTCATGCCACAGTGGCTGGTGATAGCTTGATAGTGCTGAGACTTTAACCCCTGCAGGGGTTAAACCCTACAGAGGCCCATGAAGGAGGATAAAATTTCTATTGGTTGGTAGTTAAGTTAGGAGTGAGAGGGGGGAAATGTACAGTTGAATGACAAGGAAGAAAAACAAAGACTTGAAGAGCAAGCCTTTACACTCCCTGACTTAACAGTAACTCAACAGAAAGTCACTATCCTTCCACTATTAGATGAAAAAGTTGAGATACACTCATGTGCTTGTCCAAGATCCAACTTTCTACTATGAATATGTGACTATTACACAACAAAAAGTTTGTATCTATCTAATTCTCACTATGAGACTAAAATAATAAAACTATTGCATAACCTGTCCATTGACCTGGGGCAGAGACAGAGAGGATTTGCAAAAGGCAAGGTAGAAGGAAGGTAGAAAGCTCTGCAAAGGAGAGAGTTTCAAAGGCTATGAAACTACCACCCTTAAACCTTTAAGGTGTCAGAGGTGGGAAGCCAGACCCCGGGCAGCTGTTGTACAGCACTGTTGTTATTCTGGGAACATGTGCCTTCTGTTGTCTCAGTGCAGCTGAAGACAAAGAGAAAAGGACTGGGTCTGACATGTATCTGTAGTTGGCAGAAGTGGAAAAACTGATGATATTCCCGCAAATGAGGTTGATTTGATTAAGAATCAGAAGAGCTTGTCCAGTGACCTGTTCTGGATATTCAGAGCTTAGGGCAGATTCTGATATGATATACACGTGCTCAGTATGTCTTCTGGCTTGTATCTTTAAATATAAATACCAGTTATGCCCTAAATTGTACATGCGAAAGGCAGAAGTTACAAGGTGGGTACAGGTTACAAGGTAATCTGCTGGTGCCATGGTGGTGAGAATAACTTTTATCTCATTGCTCCCATAAAGTCAACTTTTTCATGAGAAGTTGAAAAAACTAAAAAGGGACATCAGATGCTCTAATCCACGAAAACTGACTTTCACGAAAACTGACTTTCTTGAAAATCCAGTTCAATTCAGTTAAGGAGCACTGCTCAGAGGAAAGAAAAGCCAAATGAGCTGAAGAGTAATAAGAACCTCTTTAGAAATGGAATCATAATGAATTCTCATTTCTATTTGGATAAGTAGTTCATGCTTAATTACTTAACCTACAGGATTGTGAGAGAGTTAAAGGGTAGACTATAGTCATTCATTTACAAATTCCTTCACACTTATTTTTTTTTTTCAGCACCTATTATGTGCAAAGTGCTATTTTAGACTCTGGTAGAGTATTGTGGCAAAGGCTGCTAAGTGATCTCTGCATTTACTTCTGCTGCTTGGGATACAACTAGTCTACATTCCCTAGCCTTCCTGTGGTTAGTTTTGAATATATGACTGACCTCTAGTCAATGAAATAAGAGCGTGTCACTTCCACTCCTGCTTTGTGAGATTCTGTATGATCTTTTCCCTAGGTGGTGTCCTTGGGAGCAACACGAATGTGGTAGAAGCACCCGAAAGAAGGAGGCAGAATCACCACTTAGAGAAAAGCAATAAGAACACTGATTTTATACTTGAGGTGAGCTAGACATAAACTTCACTGCTACAGCAGTTGATGTAAACTTAATATAAAATGAACAACAGGCTGGTTCTAGTCTATCTTGGTCTAACATTTGAATGAGAGACAGACAATAAATAAGCAGCAGTTCTCTGTGAAAATGTTAAGCCTAGATATCGAAGTTCACATAGCTAAGGTTCATGTTAAAAGATTAAAACTGGTGATGATACACAGATAATTTACGTTTGACCTTAGAATAAAGTCTCTCCTTGTTTCTCCTACCCTCCTCATTTCCATACACACACATTTCTTTTATGATTTAAAGTCTATTTTTTTAAAACATCCATGAACTCCAGGGTCTCCCTGGTTGCGCAGTTGTTGAGCGCTGGGTTGCGAAGCTGCCCGCAGCCTCTGCAGCGCGGGTTTGATCCCTGGCCGCTGGGTGAGGGTCCCACATGGTGTGCAGACCTCTCCTGCCGCCCGCTGCACTCCTCAGCAGTGTACTTCGGTCCTTCTGCCTGTTCTGCTCCCTGCTCTGGCTCTGGTGAATTCTCTCACCCTCCCGCACTTCTGACTGTACCCAGTGCTTGTATAAATAAATAAATAAATCTTAAAAAAAAATTAAAAAAAAAAAAACACATCCATGAACTCCAAAGTTTGTGAAATAAGAGAAACCACATCATCTTAGAGATTCTTGTTGACAATTTTCTTTACTGAACATTATTCCCCTTGTAGAGAGATACAAATGCATCTCCCCCCACCCCCAGGCAATATTGGCTAGCTGTTCAATTTTCTCCCATGAACAAATATGGAAGTGCTGAATACATCACCTGATGGTAGAGCAACAGAAGGAAGACTGAAGTTGTATTCACAGAGGCCTGAGATCCAGCCTTCATTATGTGATGCTAAAGTAGCTGCTTCAGAGCCCTTTGTTTCTTCATCTACAAAAATTGGATGGTTAGACCTATAAAATTCCTTCCAGCATCTCACTCTGAACCAGCACCCATTTTTATTTTTATTTTTTTTACAGAAAACAGTAAAAGTATGGCTCAAATGCAGTGCTTGGGAGACAGTCTGCATAGTTTACAGATTCAAACGATGAGGCTGTTTGTGAACTCTGAATCCAAGCCTAGTTAGAGGCCTGCCACATTATCTATGAGAAGGAGGCTAAGACAACACTGAAAAATTCCAGGTGACATAGAGATTCTGTTGAATTATCCCCAAAATACTACCCAAGATTACTGAGTATATTTCTGATTTCCCCAAGTTCTGCTGGAGTCTTCTTTGCCCTTTGAAGCTTCAGCCTTTCAAAATAAGAACTATATTGTTTTTAACAATTGGGTCTCTCTCCCCAGCTTTCTACCCCCTGCTCAGATTCTCTCTTCTCTGTGTTCTATCTCAGGCCCCTCTCAGCTGTCTGGCTCCTGCTGGTATGCATTGTGATTTAAGGTACTCTCTGCCTTCCTTTCCTTACCATGCTGCCTTTGATTCAGATACAGAGGGATGCATTATTGATCAGATTTTGACTGCTGTTCTTAGCTTGCTGGAGCTGCACTAGGAACTAATAAGCTGGCAAGAGGAGAGTGAGTCAAGTCTGCTTCCTTGTAAAAATCACGTAGATGGCCACTTCACAGACTCCATTTTAGAAACTTTAAGAAAAGCTACCTTCCTTCCCACCGGGAACCTCAGTTTGGTTAATCAGGCATCATCACTGCACAGAGTCCATGGTCTAGATACCAGGCAGTGTGTGAAGAAGATGACATTCTCATAGATGGAGGAACATTCTTTGTTCCATAGCATATAAGTGTTTGGACTGCTTCTAGAACATTCTGCATGAACCCTAAATGGCCATTTTGAATGACATTCTTTGTAATTCTATTTAACTTTTGCCACTAACCTATGATTAGGTCTTCAGGTACCGAACCTAGAGGCTGCTAAGCTGGGAATTCTCTCCTGTGATCACTCTTGAACACATTTTCTGGGACCTCAGTGAGATGACTGAGAAAATTATAATGAAAGCTATATCTTGGCTAACATTTCTTTTTACTTGAGATATTCAAATGTCCTATTTTAAAATACCAAACTTTTGAGCGCTCATATCTTTTAGCCCAACAATTTCACTATTATAATTAAGCTTGCAAAATTGTGTGTGTGCACACTCATAGAGCGCACAAGCATGATTATTCTCACCTATAGTGGAAATGTGACAAAAACTAGGAGCAACTTAATACATTATTATACATCCATTGTATTGAACAATATTCTGCTACCTTTAAAATGAGATAGAGGGACTTCCCTGATGGTGCAGGCGGTTGGGTGCAGCGCTGTGAAGCTGTTCGCAGCCTCTGCAGTAGCGGTTCAATCCCCGCTGGCCTTGGAGCAACCCACATGGCGAGCAGACCCCTCCTGTCTCGCCTGCTGCTCCCCTCAGCAGTGTATTTCATTAGTCTGCCTGTTCTGTTCCCCTCTCTGGCTCTGGTGAATCCTCTCACCCTCCCGTGCATCTGGCCTGTACCCCGGCTCTTGTATAAATAAAAATAAATCTTTAAATAAATAAATAAATAAAATGAGATAGATTTAGGGCCTCCCCTGTGGAGCTGTATGCAGCTTCTTCAGCGCGGGTTTGATTCCCTGCCGGCCACACCCGCTGCTCCCCTCAGCAGTGTTTTTGGTCCATCTGCCTGTTCTGCTCCCTGCTGTGTCTCTGGTAAATTCTCTCACCTTCCTGCGCCTCTGGCTTGTACCCCAATTCTTGTATAAATAAATAAATCTTAAAAAAAAGAATAAAATAAAATGAGATAGATTTGAATATCATTTTGAAAAATCTGTTTTGTTAATGAATGAAAAATGTATTTGTAGAGTCTAAACTCTTTTGTAAAATATTTTTCTGTCTACTTTCTATTCTGTCTATCTGTCCATCCATTTACCCATAATTATTTATACTGCTTTTTTAAAAATTATTTTAAATTTTGCTGAGATTGTAGATACAATCTTTTTTTTTTGGTAGATAAAATCTTTTAACAGCAACTTCCAGTGGGGAGAATGGCTATGGGAACTGAAAACATTTTACAGTTCATCCTTTTGTGTTTTTAAAAACTTCCAACTTCATGCAGCTATTGCTATATTTTTAAAAGATGTTGGACTCTGATATTATGGAGAATTCCTCTTCTTTATTTCCATATTCAAAACCTTTTATAAGTCATGCTTAACCCTCTCCCCCTAATATTAATGCTTAATAGTTATATAAAAATATGGTGCCAGTCACTTTTCTAAAAATGAATTTTAAAAGATGAAAAGAGTGAGTCATGGGGGTTATAAGTCCCTGAAGGGTGAGAAGACACTTAGGGGAACAAAAGAAAGTGACTGTGAAGGGAGAGAGGAGTGACACTAAACTATTTGCTTCTCTACTTCCCACAGAGGCAATGAGAGGAAGGCCCTCTGCTAGTTAGGAAAACTGGATTTGAGCCCTGCTCTGCCATTTACTATCCTCTTGCACATGTCACTTAACTTCTGCTAACCTCAGTTTCCTCATTTATAAAATAAGGGAATTTTATTGGGTACTCTCTGGGAATTGTGTTGGATGATCTCTGAGGTGCCTTCTGGTTCAGCAATCTATGAAACCCTATGAAACATCATCCTTTCTCCCAACACATAATTGGCAGGAGGCGGTAATAAAATAAGACCCAGAATGCAATTCGTCTTTCAATGTACATTTTCTCTGCCATCAAGTGGAAGTTGTTGGTAGATCTCATTTCCCCCTCCTATTTCCTCCCTATAAGGTAGGATGAATTCCCTATATTGGCACTACAGTGACTTTTATATGCAGGGAAAAATTGAGCAGGCCAGAAATATCCATTTGATAGAACACACATCTAGTCAGAGTCAGGAAATGCAGACATATCAACATAACTATAGTGCGGAAAGAGTGATCAGTGTTTTTATTTACAACACACAGTCATACACACACACACACACAAATACATTATTTGCCATCAAGAATTTTGTGTGTAGTGTTTTCTATTTTATTTGATTCAGCTCACCTGTCCTTTTTGAAGCCTATTTCAGACCCAGTATTATTTCTTATTCCAACCTACAGAGATGGAAGAAGTCTGACCTGGTTCTCACTATCCCAATGATTGTAAGGTTCCTCAGTCCTTTAAAGCCCTTGTCTGGGGTTACAAAAAGAGAGAGAAAAAAATATCAATAACCATTATTTAACTGTGTGAACAAGGAAAGCCAATGTACTTATGAATGACACGAAGCACACACTAATTTGGAATCATGCTAAGCACTAAATAAATATGCAAAATTCAAGAGCCTACCTTGAAGGAGACAGGAGTTTAAAGAGGGAAGAATAATATGTTTCTAAGTACAGCACAAATTCCATACTGGAAGGCTATACCAGAGCTATGGAATCACAGAGGAGGGGGCACTTAGCCTGAGAGTCATTTGAGCAGGTCATAAAGACACAACTAATGTCCAGTATATTCTTTTGCTAACAGCTTTTGAGCTTGAGCTTACTATAATAAGGAACCAATCTCTATTTCTTTTCCCTCCATTCCCCCCCCCCAACAACAGGCCCAGGTATGTGCATCTGTGTAAAAACAAGCAGATCCCTTAGAAACCAAGAGAAAAGAGACCTAATAATAGCAGAGCTGGTCTGGAAATGTGGTGAGCACAGCAGGGAGAGAAGGGGCCCTTGAGAGACTGTGAAACTGAATGGAGGGGGGGAGGGGCGGCAACAGGAAGGACCATGTCTCAAGATTGCAGGTTTCCTTCTGGAATGGTCTTACTTTCCTAAACTCTCCAGAAACTAGGCTTCACCTGGCATCTCATTGTACCTGTTGCCACAGTGAGTAGTGTTTCCTTTCACATAAGGTTCTTAGATGATTGTAGTCTGTCTTAAGCTGTCATGAGACTGGCAAGTTTTGTCCTGAAGCTTTTGGAAAAGTGGGAAAAAACCTAGCAGCACCATGAAAGTGCAGACACCCTGCTGGGGTGAAGATGAATGGAAACACAACTAGAAAATATTTCACATGCAGGTGTGAATAGATGTAGGAAGGAAAGAAAATATTTCTATTATGGAGTGATTTACACTAGGTTTAGACAAAGACTCAGAGTCAAGTGCAGGAATCAGCTGGAAGTCACATGTGAGAGTGTAAATAATTTGTTTTTAACATCAAGCAATGTATGTTATTTGTTCTTAAATGTTCTCACCCCTTGATTTATTTACTTTTCTTCTAGTGGAGACAAGGTCAGAATTGCTGTAGTCATAGTGTTTGAGAGGTCATGATATTAGTGGCTGACTGATGACTATTTTTGTCTTTTCAGGTTCTTGACAATACTGAATTATATCAATTGAGCTGGAAAATACTCTATAGCCATGTAATTATGAGCAATATTATCAATGGTTATTGTTTATATGAAACTCAAGACTTCATAAGTATTTATCATTTATCTACTTTTCAAATCACAAAGTGAAATATGAAAGATCTTACTTGAGGTTCTTAATAGAGTTATGATAATAATGGAAAAGCAAAAAAAAATAAAAAATAAAAAAAGCAACAACAACCAAGAAATACAGAGCTCCCAATTCTCAGTCCAATGTTTTCTGTAGACGCCACTGTTGCTGATATACCATAGAAGAATCCTAGCGAACACCTCATCAGAGAAATTACAACCCTTAGAGAAATTAGAATTTTCAAAGCTATCTGACTGGCAAATCCAAGCCTTCTCCCTGGCTTCTTCTCAGCCCCTGGAGCTGTCACATTAAGAGGCTCTGTGCTTTCATGCTGAGTGTGTGATCAGCAGCTTACCAAGCAATTGAAGGCCACCTGAGAACACCAGAGAAAGAGTGATCATGCATATCACTGGGAGCAAATCTGGAAATTGAGATAAATTAATAAAAAAGTAAGAACTCTAGGTGGAAAAACCTATGATGTATGGTTTTTTGTCTGCAAAAACCAATCTGATAATCAATGATCAAGGACTTATTTTGAAACGGCCCATGTAAGGAGCCATGGAAAGTAAAGATAAATAATGGAATGACCCCTATCCTCGAGCAGCTTATGATTCCTTCGTGATGAAGTAAGATTCCTTCTTGATGAAGTAAGATTCCAAGATTCCTTCTTGTCTTGGCCCACTGAAATGTAAAAGAGATAATTTTCCTTTGTCAACTTCCAAAAGGCCATGTGTTAGTAAAGGCATAGAGTTTTCTTTAGAAATTAAATTGTTAGGGGGAAAAGGATGTACCAAAGCTAATTCCATATAGGCTTTGTGGACTCCACCCCCACCCCAGGCCAAAGCCAAAGACACTGGGAACTCCAAATCCCATCACCACCAAAGGGAAGGTGGCTGGGACCTGAGGGTGGGGTTAAGCAGCCAGGTAGATATAAAAGGCAGACACGTGGGCTTTGGGGGCCCCCCATTTTGACTCTCCGCCAGCTCGCAGCGTCCGGCCAGCTCTGAGAGTGACTTTAGGTTTCCAGGTCGTCGGATCGGGTAGGACGCATTAAAGACTTTATTTCCCTATTTTCTCCCTGAGTTGTACATTTTCCTTATTTCCTTTTCCCTTGTAAATAAACCTTTTATTAACCTTTTGTGTGTGTCTGTAGTAGAGTATTCATAATTCCCTTTAAAGCGCGCGGGTGAGGACCCACAACAAGGAACCTGTTTAATATCAGGGTTGCCCTATAACAAAACAACAGACTAATGGGTCCACAATGGAGAACATTCAAGGTAGAGGCCTGGTGCGCTTCCATTCCTCCCCAGTCACCACTACCCTGCATTACCTCAGTAAACCCTCCCCTCAGTTCTACAAGAAAAAGAAACAGCCGGAGAATGCTAGGTATTATGGGTTTTGTAGTTTTCTGGTCTACATGTGAACTGAACTTTCTAGCCTCCAAATCTCATTTAAATGGGGTTCTTAATGCTAATATTTATCATATAACTTTATCTTAGCATACACAGATATTTTTACTTGAAATGAAAGTAATACATGCTATTTTGCCTATGACAAATATAAAATATGTGTTCTCTTTAATATAATTACTAAAAAGCATGAAAAATAATTGATATGAGCTGCTCAGGTCCAGGCATATTTATGCATGCAGATGCTGGGGAGGTGGCAGGAATTAACTTCCAGATCTCCATATAGTGCTGACTTGAAGGAAAGTGATCAATGTCAGCATGAGGGGCAGCTTCATAAGATATGATCCCAGATATAAAAAAAAAAAAAAAAAAAAAAAAAAACTCATACAATTCAACAATAAAATACAAGTATCCCTATTAACAAATGGCAAAATATATGAACAGTTAACCAATGGTGATATCCAGAAGGCCAAGACACAATATGAAAAAGGGTTCATCATCCTTCAAATAAGAGAGATACAGATTAAAACTACAACAAGAGAGCACCTCACACCCATGAGAATGGCACATAATAAAAAGATCCTTAACAAGTGCTGGAGAAGATGCAGAGGAAAAGGAACTCTATTACACTGTTTGTGGGAAGGTGAACGGGTGAAATCATGATGGAAAGCAATCTAAATTTACCATACAAAATTAGAAAAAGAAATACTGTATGATTGAGCAATCCCGCTCTTGTGCCTACAGCTACAGAATATGAAACCATCATCATCAAAAAAAAAAAGTTCCATATCTTCCACAATATTCACAGCGGCACTATTTACAATAGCTAGACATGGAAGCAGTCTAAATCTCCTTTAATGATGAGTAGATCAAGAAGATGGAATATATAAATACCATGGAATAGTGTATACATTTAAGAAAGCATGAAATGCAATTATTTTTAAGAAAACGGAGGTAACCTGGAATTTAAGAGAATTATGTGCGGCAAAGTATGTCAGAACAATAAAAACAAATATTGGATATCCATATAGCTGACAAATTGACAATGCAAAACATTTTCAAAAACTAGTGGACATCAACAAAAATCCTGAGAGCTCTGAGGTTAAAAAGAAGAGGGAAAAAATGGGAGAAAGAGGCACAAAAGATGGTGGGAGGGGAAAATTCTTTAGTCCAGTAGTTTATTTTTTATTTTATTTATATTGTTTGTATAACTTCAGTCAAATCACAGTCAATTTTTCTGTAACTCTTCAATTGTAGAATAGGAAATTAGAAGCAAATTTGGCAGATCATTTGCTAATGTGAATTCCATGTTGTATACACATATATCCCTGTGTGTGTGTGTGTGTGTGTGTGTGTGTGTATAACACAAAAAAGTATATAGACATATACACATGCACATACATATATATATATTTTTTCCTTTGGCTCGCTCTTATTTGTTTTTCATACAGCAAATGTTCTTAAATGCAAATACTTAATGCTTTGTACCTTTATTATGAATATCATCAATGTGTTAATATTTAACCTGAAAATATAATCCATTAGTGTCGCTGCTAACAAGTCTTATACAAAAAGTTTAAAATAATCTCAGAGAAAAGATCAGTGCATTTGTTTCCATGGTTATATTAATGAGGAGGGTTACATAATAGGGAGGAGATGACCTCCTGGAGAGAAAAAAGCTGAACAATCACAATATATCAAATTCTGCCTTCTGAAAAGTGTCTTTGACAATGTCTATTATCTCCAAATATGTCTTCACTCTCAAATGGCTCTCTCTTAATTAGTGTGTTAGTGAAGACAGAGTTTTTGTTGAATATATTTATATTTATTTTTCTCAGGTATTTTGTGGGGAGAGGGGTGTGGGATCAGAGGTTACTCATAACAGGATCACGTAAATGCAAAGGCTCTGGTTAAAAAGACCTTTGGACTTTTTACACACTAGTCATATGGAATGTTACCTAGTGTGAAAGAGCAGGTGGTATTGGGGCTGGAGTAGAATAATGTACACATCTTCATCAATAAATATTGTGAGTGAGACAGACTTCCTAAGGTCCCCTACATACCCACAGTTTCCCCCCACATAAAAAATATAATGGCCTAGTTACCCTAAAGATTGACTTTCTCTGTCTCCTATTTTGTTCATGATTTTGAGTCATTAAAATGTCATGTTATTGAATTATTAAATAATAATCTACTGGGTATGGAAAAATGCCTCCTAAATGCATTACTTAGAATGGCACTGTCTATGTGAGGAAGAAAACCATGTGTTTAAGAACTTTTTTAGGTGATAGTTGTCTTATGCAAGATTTGGCTGTATAAAAAATAAGTTAAGATGGGCCTCCCTGGTGGCACAAGGGGTTAAGATGCAACCTGTGAAGCTATCTGGAGCCACTATAGCACGAGTTTGATTCCCAGGCAGGGAGCTACCCACATGATGCAGCAGACCTCTACTGTCTCACCCATTGCTCCCCTCAACAGTGTATTTCAGTCAGTCTGCCTATTCTGTTCCCCGCTTTGGCTCTGGTGAATTCTCTCACCCTCCCATGCTTCTGACTGTACCCAGTGCTTGTATAAATAAATAAATCTTTAAAAATAAATAAATAAATAAATAAATAAATAAAATGTTGAAGCAGGCTTGACAATAATGCTTTATAATGCTCCTGAGTTTAAAAACAAAATATATAGGATTTTTCCCCCTCTAACCTGTCAAATTTTCATCAGTCAGTGATGGCTTTTAAATATCTCTTTTTAGCAGGAAGGCTAGAGTTTACAAACTCTCATCAGTTATGGAAGTTAGACTACCAATATCTAAGATGCTCGATTGATTTATTTCTCATATAGTGTATATCTGAGAATTTTCATGCTGGAAATTCTCTTATACAGACAGAAAAGAGAAAGGCATATTCTCTGTTTTCTACATCTGTGATTGAGAAAGACCAAATGCATAATGAAAAATGGATAATAATATGTAACAATAGATTTTTCTGGTTAAATGATGAATCTTCTCTTAGATGGGTAGATCAGTCCCTATACCCTGTGTATTGAACATTCTGTATTCCACGGCTTCAAGGATTTGCTGCCCCAAACTCTTGCTCACTCACGCACAGGTGGTAATGAGCAATAGCTGTTGTTGTTTTAGACTTTTATTAAATTATACTTTTAAAAACCCACATCTTGGGCCTCCCCAGTGGCGCAGCGGTTGAGCGCTGGGTTGCGAAGCTGCCCACTGCCTCTGCATCGCCGGTTCGATCCCCGGCCGCCAGGGAGGGTCCCACATGGCGTGCAGACCTCTCCTGCCGCCCACAGCTCCCCTCAGCAGTGTATTTTGTCAGTCTGCCTGCTCTGCTCTCCGCTCTGGTTCTGGTGAATTCTCTCACCCTCCCGTGCTTCTGACTGTACCCAGTGCTTGTATAAATAAATAAATAAATAAATCTTTAAAAAATAATAATAAAAAAATAATAAAACCCCACATCTTTGAAGCCCAACATGCAAGCACAAGACTGTATGGAATAGTTCCAAGCAGCTGGGAGAATCACAAAAGGGAAAAGGGAACAAGAGAAATATGTCCAAATACTCAAATCAAAGACTGTTTTCAATACAGCCCCCCTCCGCTGACTCCCAGCATGGAGACTAAGGAGCAGTCTTCCTTCCTGTGGAAAATGCACCCAGGTCACACAAGCACATTCATCTGTGACGGCATCTGCCTGCATTCGCACTGGTGCTCTGATATCCCATGATGTTTTTACTTGCACTCAGACTCTGTCTTAGGGCACCCTAGCCCCTGAGATTCCAAGAAGTGTTAATGAATTCCTCTCCTTGGGGCAGCTGACTTTCTTCCTTTTGCTGTCTGATTACTTAGGTCTTTTCTGAGTGCATAAGCTCAGAGTTTAGTTTTAATTCATGCTTTGTCACTTCATTCTGCACTGCTACAATCAAGAATTTCATTCAAAATTAACATCCCAGAGTAGCTACTAAAGAAAAATCAAGAGAGAGGCAAAGAAGAGAACCCGCACTTTTCCCTGCCGAAAGCATAACTCCAGGTTCAGTTGCCTGTTATGTCAGGCTTCTATGTGATCCTCACCCTGGGTCAGAACTGCTCTCTATGGCTCCTGCTTAAAGCAAATGTTAATGTATTTCCATCTGGCCATACAAAGCAGAAGGCATGACATCAATACACAGGGCACAGTTTGAAGAAAATACTAAGAATTTTATATACATTTCAACTAGTTGCATTTTTACCACTTTTTCACGGAAGAAAATGAATCATAGCATAAAGGAATGAGAATGTGGCTATTACAGGGATTGCTTTCAATCTGTTCTAACTCATGAAATATTTGCTTGCAAGTTTTGAACCCTGTCACAAGAGCAAGTGATTTGTGAAAATCTTACAATTGATCTTGATACACTTAATAAAGTTAATATGAAGGGAACAACTTACATCATCATATTTGTCTAAGTGGCTTTGGTATATGTTTATGTTACTAAATTTGCAGCCCATAGTCCCAGGACAAGCAAAAAATTCCATGTGTTGCTGTTTAACATTTCAATTCTATAGAATTCTAGTGAATGCAGAGGTGGAAAACTCCACTTAATATAGCAACATCAAGATTTCTATGAGTTTTTACAATAGAACACCAAGAGATAAAAAAGAAATTTGAAAAATAATGTGATGTTAAGAAGAGTCATTTATGCAGATGACTGAGAAGCAAATACTAACAAACCAGGCTCTTCCTGCTTCGACAAATGCTGCTTCATTTCAAGCACTTAGAAAAGAGTGAGTTTGAGATTTGCTCATAACTTTAAAGCAATCCCTGTATAAATTTTAGATTTTGGGGGGAAAATAAGCACAGTGCTTCATTGTTTTTAAAATCCTGTTGGCTCTCCTAGCCTGAAAATAGTGGGCTGCTGAGACAGTTGAAGCAATGGCTAACAGAGTCTAGGTTTATCTCTGAATTTGCAGAAATTGTTCTCATGCTTCTCTTTGTCAACATAAGAACCCAAAAACTAACCAAACTCCTGGTAAACAATCTCTGGCACTTCTGCTCCTCCTTTGGGATTGTCTTGCATGCATGATGCATTGGTATTCATCTGATATTAGCAGTTAACAGTGTTAACTATGGTGAAAATGATGATAGAAAGTATAAATTAAAAATAGAACATAGTTTTACCAAATTAGAAGTTTAATGAGAAAAGTTTTCTCCCTCATTAAAATTTTTCCTGTTTCTTCTGAACCAATCTTTGTACCTCCTACTGTTACACCCATTTGATTCTCCAAAATAAGTATTAAAGGAAGAAATTCCATCTTTGATTAAGGAGGTCTAATTATTTCATTAATGAAATGACTAATTATGTCAAAAAGTACATAACATACCTGCACTCTTCTTCTTTGAAAATATATTGGGTTGAAATATCTCTTCCCTGAAGGAAAAGATTTGAAGATAGTTGCAACTACCTTTAACTAAATAGGTAAACCCCATACAAAATTAGAGATGTAAGGCCCCCCCTGGTGGCACAGTGGTTAAAATCTAAGCAATATCAAGTTATCTCCAGCTACTACAGCCTGAGTTCGACCCCTGGCCAGGGAGCTGAACCACAGGGCACAGCAGACCTCACTGTTGCTCCCCTCAGCAGTGTATTTCAGTCAATCCACCTGTTCTGCTCCCCACTCTGTCTCTGATGAATCCTCTCATTCACCCAACCTGTGGCCTACATCCCAGTTCTTATATGCATAAATAAATAAAATTAGGTCTTTAAAAAAAAAAAAAAACAGCAAAAATAAAGATGTATAATTCTGGCCCAACAAAAGGTCTATGGTGCATAGCACAAAATTATTTAAAGATTTATTTATTTATGCATACAAGAGCTGGGGTACAGGCCAGAGACGCAGGAGGAACAGAACAGGCAGACTGACTGAAATACACTGCTGAGGGGAGAAGCGTCGAGACAGTAGAGGTCGGCTGTGCCATGTGGGTTGCTCCCTGGCCAGCCTGGGATTGAACTTGTATTGCAGAGGCTGTGGATTGCTTCATAGTGTGGCGCTTAACCCCTTGCACCACTAGGGAGGCCCCATAGCATAAAGTTATCTTTAATGTAAAAGAATAAGCAATTTTTTAAATTCATTTTGATATACTCGATCAGCACTAGGCTATGGAATTAGCTCTCAGCTGGATAACATTTAACTGACTCTGAAAACAATAGTTAAACTTAACAAATAACATTGCCCGCCCTAAGTGACAATCCAATGTGTGGTCTGGTATCTAAATTGACTTGTAATGCAAATTAGGTAGGAGTCAGTAACTTTGAAGGAATCCTGCTTGTTTTATTTTGAAATGGAAATAGACACATTTTATAGTGAAAGTGAATAGCTTGGATCTGGTCAGTCAACCTAGATTCAAGTTCTGTTTCTTCACCCATTAGTTGGGATGATTAACCTCACAGAAATGGTACTATAGTTTATGATGATTAAATGTATGAAGCATTTCATGTGCTTAATACAGAATGAATTAACAACAGAAATTATTTATTACTAAGTTCTATCTACTAAGGAACAGACATTTCTGGGTGTTAGAAGTATCTAATTCCTCTTTTTTCCTGTTTTGATGTTCCTTGCAAGTAACATCACTTTATTCTGTACTTTGAACATTTAAAAGGCAGGGTCTGTTCTTGAGGGTCAGAGCTAATATCACCTTAAACACTAATGGCAGATGGCAGGAGATAACTAGGGCAACTGTCTGTGGGACCAAGTTGGAGTTGGTCTGGGTTGGTAAGAATGGATACTGTGGGCGTGGAACTTCTCTGACTGTCCTCGAAGCAAAGGTAGGGCAGGCTAGTCTTAAAGGAAGGACTTAGGAGTACTATATATAGTGATGTGTGTGTACATAAACCTGTATAGAATTTATCACTCTCTTCTCAGGAGCTTTACTTAGCAAATGATCTCAGCAATATCCCCCCTGAAATTGCTTGCTCCGGGGTGATTAACAAATGGTTGGCCGTTTAATGGCCCGAGGCAGAGCCAGGGAAGGTTAACATACTGACAAAATGGGCATTAACTATGATAACAACTGTTTTCATGGGGGATTATTGCCATTATAAACCTTATTCAACATCATAATGCTAGCAATAATTTTTTCTTTTTCTCCCATTTTAAAATTAAGTCATGCTCCAAAATGTACATGACACAGAGGAGATCTGAAAACTCAAAGTATTAGAGTATTGGCTTTCTTCATATTTCTCTGTTGTTGCAAAAAAACCCACTTAGATTCATTATCCAATGCTTGGGTAGATTATATTACTCAGGCTAGATAAATGTATTTACAAAGGGAGATGGCAATTTGACGCTCTTGTGACAAAGACTTGTACCCTCTGTCCCAAACCCTATCAGACTTCATGTTTCCTGGACTTTATATCCCATCATTAGAATAGTTACTCTGTCTTGGATAATGAAAGTTGGGGTGTGTTTATGTAGAAAACCCTCATCCCATTGCATATTGCCATGTGTGCTCTCTCTCTCTCTCTCTCTCTCTCTCTCTCTCTCTCTCTCTTTGTGTGCATGTGTGTGTAAAGATGTATATAATCTGTTCTTATTAGCTTTGATAAGTGATAAGTGAACACTGATAAGTGATCACTGGGACATGTGGAAGATAAAGTGTCTGCTTAGTTAAAATATCTTTCTGGTAATATTCAATTTAGAGCACACGGCAAGAACAGTCTTTCAGGAAGATGATCTGAAGGAAAGGGTGATTCATCAGGGATCAGGTTAGCAAGATCCCTAGTGGAGGTATAGTCTCAGAAGGACAGACAGGCCTTGGAGGATGGGCTAGTCTCTTTGGAGTCTATTCTGAGGTGTGAATGACCTAACCAGCAGAGGATAGGGACCAGCAAATGAAGCATCTCACTTCCTAATTCTGTCTAGATCAGGACTGATAAATAAAATGAGGTTGTACATGCTAAGTAGATATTTGCATGAGTCCCTGGGCAGCCAGCTCTAATGAGTCCATTGGCTGGAGGAAGGGATAATGCTTACACTATTCATACTTTACATTTTTCTCCTGCCACTTGAGCAAAGTAAATTTGGCTTCTTCATTACTTCTCTTTTCCATGTGTATTCTATTCATTCCTTGTACATTCATTTTCTTATCTTTTTTGGCCTCCATTTCCACTCTCGATCCTCTCTTTCTTAGTCTTGGATTATCTTCTTTGGATATTCGCTTGACCTCTCTTTTCTTAGAAATCATGTTCCCTTTCTGTGTGCCCACGCATGCACACACACCCAACACATAAAGAAACTTCAGGATTCCTTTTCCTGTTGGGCCATTCTGCTCACTGTCACTGCTGTGCCAGCTGGCAGCAACTGCCCAGTGACTGGCAGAGATGCTCCATCACTTGCCACCAATTTTGGAAAATAGCTGAGAGGCCTCTCTTTAACTTTTTCTTTCTCTCTGCTTGTACCTATAGACCAACTTTAATTCTCTAGTTTCAATTCACCAGCAGAACGTTGCCTCTGTGCTCCAACACATACATTATTTCATTCAAATCTCCTTCACATTACCCTGTTTCTGAGCCAAAGACAGGATGACAATTTACTTGAATTTATTGAATTTTGATTGTGTTTATATATTCCAAGACAACTCTCACTGGAAAATAGTGACATTCTGGCATGTCACTGATAGGTGGTCAGACACTCTCTGCTTGATCACTTCAACTGAAAACAAATTCACTATCTTCCAAGTCAGAAGCATCATTTTATTCTCAGTCTGACTTAAGAATTTTCTTGCCAACGCCAATAAAATTTATTTCCTAATATATAGTAGAACACTAGTTGTATTTTGTAAAATAAGGCTAATATAATTCTTGTTTGGCAAGAATTCTTCAGCTATATCAAAATAGGAACACTCTCGGTGTCTTCTTAAAGCTAAGTATTTCCATTCTCTTTATCATTCATCACAAGGGAGAAGCCCAACAATTTTGGCTAGACCCATTTGTCACTATCCCAACTCCTATTCAGAATCGCCTGAGTTACAATATCTGGAACTCAGGGTTCTAGCTATGGTCCAAGCCATAAAGAATATAATACTAATATGTAAGACAAGTTAAAAAAAAATAAAATGCACTAGAGTATTTTATAGTACTTATTCTCTCTTCAAGCTGGCTTAGGTTGGAAATGAACAAAATCAAGAGGAAATAAAATCTTTCTGTTTTTACATTTTAGGTGTCAATAAAAATCATAGCATTTTAAGGTTATTCAAAGGTAAACCTTCTACTCCCTTCCTACATATAACCTAATCTGTTAGAATGGAAACATTGCATGCTTACCATCTCATCCAAAACAAAGCACCTCCATCCTTGGTAGAACTATTAGGACCCAGGGCCTTCCCAGTGACACAGAGTTGAGCACCACAATGTGAAGCTGTCTGCAGACTCTGCAACGTGGGTTTGATTCCTGGCCAGCCAAGGAGAAACCCACATGGCACGGCAGACCTCTCCTGCCTTGCCCGCTGCTCCCCTCAGCAGTGTCTTCAGTCCACCTGCCTGTTCTGCTCCCCAATCTGTCTCGGTGAATTCTCTCACCCTCACGCACCTCTGACTGTACAAGAACTCCAGTTCTTGTATAAATAAATAAATCTTTTTTAAAAAAGAACTATCAGGACCCTTATTTTACATTGACCAGAATTCAAGTCTGATGTGTTATGGTCATTTATACCACAAGTTCCTGGACAGTCATATAAGACCAAGTCCTCTTAGGGCATTTTGGTTCTCAACATCTGGGGTCCTGAGGCATGTGTAAACTTCTATCGGTTGACCCATTACAAGATGGAAGGAGACAGTCTACAGCACCACCTGCAATTCTAGAGCAAGCTCATTGCTCTTAGAGTGTCAGTGAAGTGTTCTGTTCTGATATTCTACTTAAAAAGCTCATGAGCCCTGACTCCTACTATCTAACCAACTTCAAGGAAATGGATATTTAATTGGATGTGAGAGGCTTAGAGACCACCATTGTGGCAAGGGCTTCCCATTCTTTTGTGAAACATTGATCCTTTGCTTTCTTGCAATATCTTTTAAATGGTTATATGTTTAGGCTTACAATTCATTGTTTGTGGTCCATAGTTGAGACAAGAAGACATCTCCTTAGAGAAGGGAGTCTTTTTATAGCACCTAAAAAGGTGCTATAAATCTTTTCAGGTACCTGTGGGAGAATTATCTCATGTTAACTCTTTTCAACTCCAAAATAGAGTCAGGGGTTCCATCTAGGGTCTGGATATCCTAAAATCTGGGAATTACAGAAAGCGAATCAGCACAGACTCATATTTTCAATCAATGTTAAGCCCATGTAGGGTAAATGGTTTTCAGGCTTTTCTGCCTTCCCAACATTAGGATTGCCCTGCCTAATGGGGCACCTGCAGTTGTTCCATTGTTGTAAGCTCACTTGTTTACTTCTGTGGGCCGTGTGGATGTGGACTGAGATAGTCACCGAGAGAAGCAGAAGCAGGAGAGAGGCAGGAGAGAGAAAGGAGAAAGAAGCCAGAGAGCCCAAGTGAAGACTTGCTGGGGTCTTGAAGGTCTACTGGCCTCCTGGCCCCCGGCACCCCTGCCTGATGTGTACCTGTTTGCCACACTACATGTAAAGCTAAATAAAAGCCTGAGAAACCCACCGAGGGCTCCAGGACTCTTCCTTTACCCGTCTGCTCGGATCATACAAAACCTGTTCAGTGCCCATCCTGCCCCTACAGCCCACCTAAACACTGACTTTGAGGAAATTAAATAACTTATTTCTTTCCCTTCTGTCTCTCTTTCTTTCTCTTAGAAATAGGTTGCCAAACAGATATAAATCTATGACACAAAATCACCATGTGTATCACTGCTGGCATTTGTACAATAACCAGAGCAAAGTCTCTAATCTGCTGGAAAACTAGTCAAACTTCTAGCCAGTTACTCTCCTGTTCTATTATACCAAGCTCCAGGTTCTTGCAGATACTGTTTCAATATTCCCCAAGTGGGTCTCTGCCCTACACTTCTCTGTCCCTCTAAACAATGTCTTCTTTCTTCCACTCTCAAATACAATCAGCTATCTGCCTAACTTAACAGTTTACTATTATATTAGATGGCAAATAGAATTTAGCAGTTGGTTAGTAATAGTTGTCTAAAACATACTTTTTTTTTTTTTTTTTTTGTGAGACCCTCGCTGGTGGCCGGGGATCGAACTGGCGCTGCAGAGGCTGCGGGCAGCCTTGCAACCCAGCACTCAACCACTGTGCCACCAGGGGAGGCCCCTGAAACATACTTTTAAGAAAAATTATAAGACTATGTTTGGAATCAGGGTGATTGATTGTAAATGCCTGTCCTGGGTACAAGGTAGTGATGTAGTAGCCACTCTTCGATGACTTCTCATACAATATTATAAGATAAATGGACAACAAATACATACCATGACAACTTGTTTGTTAACAAAAATCATTGTATTCCCATAGGTTGCCTGCATAGTAAATCTATCTTCAATAATGGATAATACAGCTGCTATTTACTGAGCAAGAACAATGTGCCAAAAACTGTGCTTGATTGCTTACATGCTTTATCTCAAATCTTTCCATCAACTATAAAATAGGCATTGTCATACATTTTCAGATGAGAAAACAGGTTTCAACAAACTTGGGCAGCTTTTTCAAACACATGTAAATAAACGAGTGGCAGAGGCACAATTTAAATTCTGGTGCATTGTGTACCAATGTGTAACAATAGTAAGAACAGCAACCCTGAGCATCTGGATCCTGCTGCATCCCAGAGGGAAAGTCTCTATTTCATAAGAGATGGAAGAATGAAGGAATGTGAGCTCAGGCAAAAAACATAATCCACCCACTATGGTGGAGAATCACATACGAAACTTTAATCTCTAGTTAAAACGTTCTCAAAAGTTAGCAAACAGAAGTAATGTTTGTGGGCCTCCCTGGTGGCGCAAGGGGTTAAGCACAGCACTGTGACACTATCTGCAGTCTCTGCAGCATAAGTTCAATCCCCGGCTGGCCAAGGAGCTACCCACATGCGCAGCATTCCTCTCCTGTCTCGCCCGCTGCTCCCCTCAGCAGTGTATTTCAGTCAGTCTGCCTGTTCTGTTACCTCCCACTGTCTCTGGTAAATCCTCTCACCCCTCGCATCTCTGGCCTGTACCCCAGTTCTTTATGCATAAATAAATAAATCTTTAAAAAATATTTTTTTGTGACCCAGGATGAGATAAAATGGACATTGTTTCTTTTTTGCTTTATACTATGATTTCAGAAGACAGTATAAAACTGTCCTAGATAGTAAACAACCAGGAGGCCCACAAGCCATATTATACTTTTCTTCCCTCCTTGCCAAAGGTAAGACTAAGCACAATTCCTTAAACATCCCTGTGCAAATGTGCATTACCAAAGGTGGATTCACTTAAAACCAAAACCAAAATGAAAAATATAACATATTGACAGGGTATTTATCTTTCTTAATTATCAGTGAAGTCATGGGGGAAAGAGTGGATAATTTACAATCAAGAGGGTGAAGGAAAGAGCTAGATGCTTTATCATTACAAGGGTTCATTTATTCGGGTAATTCCTCATTCCTCTAGAGGTACTGCCCAGTAACTTTCAGATATGGCAGAGAATTAGAAGTTCTATGACCAGAGTTATAACATTATTCTATTTAGTATTCACGAGATGGGAGCAAAGATATGGAGTGCATGTGGAGAGTTAAGTAATTCCAGCGGAAGCAGCAATGCTATCCTACAAGTTGTCGGGACAATGTAATGCTGCATCATCTCATTTTAGTAGCTGAAGTAATTATTTATGTTAAATAACCAGAAAGTGATTATTGCCAACATAATGATTAAGGTTTATGGTGCAATGTAGAAGGCCAAACTTGTTATATAAATGGTAAACCTCAATAATTCAGTTTTTTAATAACAGTTTGAGATTTAATCAACGCAGAGTAATTGCCTTAAATCTGAATTAAGTTCACATAGGAGACATGATAATATCAAGCGAAGCATCTCATTCCTTTTTCTAATATTTAGAACAGATCCTGTGATGGCGTGAATCAATGCAGTTCAGTTCTGGTTCACTGGAGAAGCAGTTTTTATGAGAGACCATAGTAGTATATCTCCACCAAACTTGACACATGGAACTTGCCCATGAAACAGATATTCATCTTGGAAATTTACCAAAAGCATGAATTTCCTCCATACTTTTTACTCAAGATATATCAAATAATTTTGTTACTATAGGTCAATGCATCGCAAATTTTAGCACCAAGGAATACCTTTGACATAAAAGAAATATACTGTTCCCCAGTGATCTGGATACACAGTCCACTAAAATGAACTTTTCTCTAACATTTGATACTTTATTTTCTAAATTATTGCAAATTTTAAATTCTCTTCCAAGATACATCTGACTTTAGTTTTATACCACAAATAACATTTTAAGTTGTTTATTGTCAATGAAAAAATTGTGTAATGTTTATCCTTGAATTACTCAAATCTCTAGTTTGAGAAGCTCCGCTTCCCATAATTCATTTAAGTAAAAATGTTAGAAAATAAATATTTACATACCGAGTCATAATAAACTCACTTTACTAGTTTTCCTGAATTGCTGAGTATTATTTGAAAGGTCACTAGATCTTGAAGTTTGTAACAAAAATAAAATGTTGCTCAGCAGCTTAGATTTCCCTACGTATGGATCAGACAAACATTTAATAAATGTTTGCTTGAACTTATTTATTTTGTCACTTTTAATAACTTTGAGGTATCAGTCAATGTAAACATTTAATATCCCTAACGTAAGGAGAAAGTAAGTCTGAAAGTCAGTTGAATTTGAGTCTTATAAGGTGTTGTACCTACAAGGAAAGGAGACAAAGGCGAAATATGGTTGGGAAATAAGCATAATGTATACTACTTGTAGATTACAAACAAACACTGGAACATTGAACCCTTTGAGAAATTGTAATAACCCAAACAATTTTCAATTTTAATTTTCACAGATAGTTATTAACCACTGTTGTAATTAATGCCCCATGGAGCACATTTTGTGAGAAACATGCAGTTATCTATCTCATACAATCCATCTCATGTTTGTCTTAATTGAAAAAAAAATATGTTTTCATTTCTCTGTTTTCTCACTTTTCTGTTAGATTTAGGAGTGTTGACTCTCACTAGCTGAATCATGTGTATTTTATATTTTGGCAACAAGATTTGGATAAGATTTCTATTTGGTTTGTTACAACTTTTCTAATGATACATTCATGACATAATTTTTCTAACAATGCAAAATACATTTATATTTTTTGGCTATAGAAACAAACTGGGTTCATACTGTTACCTGGCAATTGCTTTCAAGTTCCTCCTTCTTCAGTAGTAGAGGTTTAGAACTTAGGTTTACCAATGCTTTAGTTTTTTTTTTTTTTTTTTTTCTTTTCAGCAGTTATCTTAAGTAGAGCACTTTGGTGCCCATCAGAAATACTTTTGAAACTTTCTGAAATCTCTATCAATTAACTTGGAAGTTTCATTCACTCTTTTTAACAACTAACATGGAGATTTTTGCACTGTGTTTATCAAGTCATTGGCTCCAGCAGTGATCTTTTCATCTCTCTTTGTCAAAAATGTAATTATTCATTGTTATCCCTATTTCCTGTCTCTCATCTTAATTCTCTCCGGTTAAAACAGAAAAAATAGCAAGTAACATTTGGTTAAACTATTCCACTTTACAGAGAACTCCTAGGTGCATTATGCCGTGACTCTGATACTGAACACTGAAATGCTGTGGAGAAGGAGACAGGGAGACTGCGTAGTCCAGTGGGGAAATTGCATTGGAAGGAAATAGAAAGCCACAGAAAAAACCCAAATAAAACAAACTAGAACATGAAATGGAAACCTGAGGGAAATGGAGTGGAAGATGGCAGAGGGCAATGATACATTTCAAAACAAATAGACTAGAAGAGAATATATTAAAAAAAAAAACATACTGGAAGTGAATGGAATGGCGAGATGCCTAGGGGAGTTGATTGTTAGCCCTCAAATTTAGCAAAGAACAGAAGAGCAAAATGCAATCTGGCTGTGGGAGGAACACTGAAAGTGGAAAGGAAATTGCAACATGGGAAATCTAATTTCAAATTCAGCAATAGTTGCATTAATTTTATATAGATATATCTAATAAAAATAATTCAACATGAACTGGGGATAAATAAATAGTTATAAAATAAATATCCTGGAAATTATTTACCCAATTCAGGTTATCTGTGAAGCTACTTTATTGGGTATGTCAGTAGAGTGGCAAGGAAAGGACACAACTCAATGATGTGAGACTTAGGAGACTCATTTAAAATAGATGTTTCTAGAGGGCAATGGTAATGTTAGTGCTATGTGTTATGTTGTTTGAGTACTCAATATATAATATAAATTCAGTAAATATTCAATATTGAAGAAAATGATGATAAAGACCTTGCTTCTCCCTGTAATGTGTTCTATAACCAAGCCAATCTGCCTTATGGTTTTGTTACGAGGATTTATAACATACTTAGAATTCCTACAAGATGAAAGATGCCATAATATAAGACATAATGGCAAACAAAAGTGTGAGTTGCATAAAGACTGAGCTCTGGAAACTGCCTGAGGGAGGGATGAGGGTGGCAGATTTCTAGAGGCAAGAGAAAGGGGGCAAATTCAGCTTTACATAGCAGGATAAAATAAACTCCAGATGGGACACAATATTTGGAGAGAATGGTGAATAGGTAGAAGATGGTATACTCAAATAAGAATGATGAGGATAATAAGCAGCACTAACAATTTGTATTGTTGTATCTACCATCCAGGTACTTCACATAGGTACTCTTGTTTAGTCCCTGTTTAATCTTGTGGTTAAATATTATTTAGGTACCATATTTTCAGATAAAGGTTTTGAGGTTCAGAGAACTAAACTAAGTTCCCTCCAATCACACAGTAGTAGATTCAAATCCAATTCTGTCAACCAGGCTAAAATCCCTTTCTCCTCCCCACTTAGGAATACACAACATGCAATCTCAACATGAAACTCTTTTGTAGTTCTAAAGCACTGTATATAGAGTTGAAGTGCAGAAGCAATTCCTATTAACTAAAGGAAGAGAGATTCACTAGAACTATAAGTGCAAAAGAATGTCATTATGATATAGTTATCATTGGTTAAGTAAGAGGCTTTGAAATCAGATACATCTTGCTCAATGTATAATCTTGAAGAAGCCTTCAAATTTTAAAACCTGTTTCCATACCTACAGAACTGTGATGGTTAAGAAAACAAGTATATATGGAACATATATGAGTGCCTAACATATATAACATACCAGAGTGCCTAACATCTGGTAAATATTCAATAAATAAGAGGGTTTTTTTTTTTTCTTGTCACAGTGCAGGGTGCCAGCATATCTTAGTTATTTCTGCCGTTCCTAAACATTCACCCTACCCCTATATGCTTATAATTTAGAGATCATGTAAGGAAAGAAGAAATTTAGAACCAGAGTTACCAGTGACTTACAGAGTTAGAGTACAAAACTGGTCAATTACAAATGCTCAGGATTCAGGGGTAGACTTTGCTTTCATATCCACGTAGGCTATTTCAAGCTATCTCATGCAGTCTTGTGGCTTTGATGTGCTGCTGACTTCTAAATTTGAGGCTTCGCCTACACCTTTCTTTTGAAATCCAATCTCATATATCCAGTTCCATAGCTGACATCTGTATTTTGATGCATCTCAGTTTGAGTTGCCTCTCAAACTTAACCAGTCTAAAATGAAAGTCTTAGCCTTCAAACTTTATCCTTTCTTATTCTTGCCCAAACCCATCCTTTTTGTTGCTTAGGTCAAATATCTGCTATCTTCATTGGCTTCTTTCTTTCTCACATTTCTCTATACTCTTTCTGCCATGATATATTTATGTAACTTCCTGAAGAAATTTCCACCATCTGGGGCCTCCCTGGTGGCGCAACGGTGTGAAGATGTCTGCAGCCTCTGCAGCGCAGTTTCAATTCCCTGCCAGCCAGGGAGAAACACACATGGGGTGGCAGACCTCAACTGCTTTGCCCACGGCTCCCCTCAGCAGTGTCTTCGGTCCGTCTGCCTGTTCTTCTCCCCACTCTGTCACTGGTGAATTCTCTCATCCTCCCACGCCTCTGACCTGTACCCCAGTTCTTGTATAAATAAATAAAATCTTAAAAAAAAAAGAAATTTCCACCATCTGATCCCTTCTCACCACCACCAATGTTACCATCAGATCTGGGTTGTCATCTACTCTAGTGTAGAATATTGCAATAGTCTCCTAACTGTGTGTGCTGCTTCTTTCTTTACTTTTCATCTTTTGTCAAACAGAGTGATCATTTAAACATTTAGATTAAATCATTTAAACACTTCTGCTAACGGATTCCAATGGCATACCATCTTTCTTAGAGAAGAAGCTAAAGTCTTAATAAAGTATTCTTGGGGCCCTTTCTATCTAGGAAGGCCTCTCTGGTCTTGTCTCCCCTACTTAACCCACAATGGTCACACCAGTGTCTTCATGGATCTTCATACATACCAGGTATATTCCTGCCTTTGTTCTTATGAATTTGAAAATAATCTGTTGAATATGAGGAAATGAGTGAAATAATCTAGGCTTTAAGTCTGTTAAACCACCTTCATTGTTCTTCATGTTTAACCTTTATACCATTGTCTTTGTGTGTATCTTCCAAAAGGGGTGTGTTCTATGTGCACACACATATGCATATATGTATTTATAAGGTCTTTGTGCCTGGATTTGTTTAAATAGCTCTACCATATGTATAGTACTAATAATAATTCTAAATGCATATGCTTAATAAAATGTCCATAATTGGCCTTGATGAATCAACTACAAGCAACCTTTTGATGGCATGATATATGTTCCTATTCTTCTTTCCAGAAGAATGACTAGGGCAAAATCCATAAATGCGTTCTCCCATTAGTCACTATGAATAAACCTTCACATTTGCTTTCATCTTCTTCTATCTTCCCTCTTGTTCCATTTGCTTTTTTGTTGTGAAACTAGTATTTATAGCCAAGGAAAGGCTGAGTAAGATGCAGTGATTATGGCTGATTTTATCACAGCTGTATTACTTAGCTGCAAGGTGAAGCGCTGTGGTAAAATGGATCATGAATCCCTGAAATTGACTATCCGTCACCTTTATAATCCTGATGGAGAGGCAGGTCATATCAGGTCTGACAACTTTCCATGCAAACGAGAGCACTAAAGCAATGTTCCTGACTCAATTTGTCTGGAAAAGTAACTATTAAACAGTAAGATAAAGATGAAAAGGAAGTCACAAGTGAGGACATTGGGATCATTGTGTAAAGTTTTATCCCAACACATGAATTGGATGAAAATCATCTGAGTTAAAAATATTTGACAATTCAGCTATTTTATTCATATATATTTTCAATTGTTTCAGATATTATTGATTAATACTGGCATTTGTGATTCTTTCCTTACACACAGAATTTTCATTAAATTTCTGAGTTGAACATATCTTTGTTGTTTATAGCTCAACATTTTCTGACACATAAGCAGTAACCAATAAATATTTATTAAATGAATGCATTACTGAATAAATCAATGGATGGATATTTAAGTAATTACGTCTTTGCTTTGTCTTTATAGTGATGACCAGCTCAACACTTCACAAGGAAGCTAATTCCACTATTGAAAAAAGTTTCCATTTTTAGTAATATTTTTCATTATAATAAACCAAAATTTTTATTGTAATTTCCATTAGAAATTATCATGGCTAGGAGTCAATAATTTTGACTTTAGAATCTCTTCTGTACACTAGCTTATTAAAGCTCTTGCTGTGGAACTATCTGGTAGATTTTATTTTGTAGTTTTTTGTTTTGTTTTTGTTTGTTTGTTTGTTTGTTTGTTTGTTTTGGGTTGTGCAATAGTACATTCTTATTCCCCTTTCAGATCTAAGGTTTTGAGGATGTACTACGTTTCTACTTTAATATTCTCTGGGAATTCAGGTCAATATTGAGTGGCATGAATGTTTTTCAACACTGAATAGTCTTTCTCATAAAGCCCTAATTGTTGCATATATAATTCTGAGTGCTTTTGCCTTTGTCTTAGAACTTTTGCAGAAATTAATCCTAACATTCCAAGTTCCCTTTGTAGTTATCTGCTATTCTAAGTCTATTCTATTTTTCTGATGGAAATGTACGAGATTTTTTGAGCCAATAAAAAATGCCGTAGGGCTCAATTTCATCTCATCACATTTGTGAAATAATGCAAGTTTGGCTCTGTTTCTTCAAGGGGAAAAATATAGAACTTCATTATGTGTTTGGACCACCAATTACTTAAAATATAATCTATTCAAATAATGATGCAACGATAAGCCCCATTACCCGAAAGCTACCTCTCATTCCTGTATTCTTCCTCATAAATCAGTCTGCGTGTGTGTATGTGTATGTGTGTTTGCAGGATTAGCTGTCTTTGCAATTCATTTGTTCCTTGCTAATGAAACCTCTGCGTCGCTAACAAAGCAGAAAATAAAAAAGGTAAATAGCACTCCCCAGAAACAATTTGTTTCTTGTTATACTCACTCTTGTTAAACACCATCTGAGGGACTTTTGCAGAGCAAGGAAGAGGAAAAGGCTGCAAACGCAATTAGCTGAGTCAAAAAGAAATAATAATTACAGTCACAATATAGTTAAATGGATATTGAGACACTCATGCCTATGGGCCAGAAAGAAAATGGACATTTCTTTCAGGGATGGTCACAAGAAAGGAGGTTTATGAAGGAAAACATAGGCACTGAGTACCAGGAATGCTTTCATATTGATTTCATTAATGGTCACAGAGGCAGTTGTCATTGCTAACCCTCATGGCCAACCATATGTGGTCAAACCAACCCTGCATAATAGTAAGAAGAAATCATCACTTTTAATATTACTGAAACATACTTTTACTGAAAAACCACTATATGCAAAGCAACACATTGAAATGTTAATGGCAATATGTTAGGAAAACAATTCATGGGGGAAAAATGAATCAGATAAAGTATTAATGATAGGTATAACAAAAATTATGTTCTTCAAAACAGCAATTATTTAGCTTATCACAGTTCACAAAATCTCTTGAAAATAACTGAAGCAAACAGCATTATTTTAAAGACCACAGAAAAGTAAAGGGGTGTTATGAATATATACTCATTATGCCATGATTTCCCATTAGCCAGATACACAAAATGGAATCTTTCATGGCTGGAAGAAGGAGACCAACATTCTACTAAGTTTGAGATGTAACATTATTACACCATTCTAAAAAACGAAGGTGATCTGTAGTTTAGTGATCTATGTTTGGAACCATGACTGAGTCTATAATCTTTTAAGTCACAGGGTAGAGGTTAGTGATGATGAAAAAACTACAATGTACCTAAGGACTCCTCAGTATGAAATTGACACTGGAGGTTCTTTGTATGTTGCACCAGGATTCAGGAAAGAATTTTGTTCCTCCTTAATGAATTCCTGTAATTGGAACCCATCCAAATAAGGTTGTGATTTCCTTCATAGTAGACGCAATATCTTTTTCCTTAAAGCTTTCATAGTATCTGGCAACCAACAAGAGGCTCAAGAAATATTGGCTAACTCAAATCACTTGAGTAAAAATTCATCTGAGTGCTTTTAGCCATCACATGGTTAATCACAGCCCTAAACAATTTTATTTTCCAAAAAGTTTTCTGAAATGTGTGCATCATGAGAATTTGTGACATTAAAGCTTCAGTCTCTGCTAAGATTGAACGAACTGAACATAGAGCGATGGTTTTTTAAATCATCCAGACAATAGCAGAACCAAATGTATAGTGCATTTAGTTCTCTAGTATGGCATTCTCAACAAGCATCTTTATGAAAGATATTTGTGAACATTTTGCTCCTGGGACATCCTCACCCCCAAATCTTCTTCCACATTATTTCTTCCAGGATCCACCAACCACTTATAGAGCCATCTTGGAAACTTGAACAGTGTAAGAGGAAATCTACTATCAAGTCCCTCTCCTGAAGTGCTCTAGCACATAAATTGAATGGCTTACTAGATATTTACCCCTGCAACATCTTGGTAGATTAAAAACTAAAAATCTTGAAGACTTGAAGAAGAAAAAAAGAAAACTTTTACTCCATGGACTTTTTTGCAGTCATAGCTTGTTTTTCATATCAGCAATCGCATGAACATTTGTGAGACTTTAACTGGGAACTGAGAAACATTGAAGGTGTAAGGCACAAAATATCTATATATCTGGTAAGGATCCTGGCAAAGAAAACATGTTTTAGAACCAATAAAAATAATGGCAGTTTTCTGATATCACTATCTACTGATCAAAACAGAGTGGGGCAGTTTTGGAGCTGGCAACTGTGACAACAGTTTCTTAATTGGGTGGGTGTCTTGCTAATTCGGCAGCTTTCTAGAGTCTAGATCATGGCAAAGATTACAGTTCACTTGGAGGACTAGTTCTATGGTGTGATTTTAGAAGTCATTTTTTAGAAGTTCAGCTGAAATTTGTTTTGTCGTGGCATAATTCTGAATCTCTAACTTCTAATAAATTTTTCAATTCTTAAAAAGGCAGACTGGATTTTCCATTTTCCCCTATCTTCTTAGGTGAGGGAGGAACTTTATATTCTTTTTTTTCAATTTTTTAAAAAAGATTTATATATTTATGCGTACAAGAACTGGGATACAGGCCGGAGGTGTCGGGGGGTGAGAGAATTCACCAGAGACAGAGTGGGGAACAGAACAGGCAGATAGACTGAAGTATACTGTTGAGGAGAGCAGCAGGTGGGTCAGGAGAGGTCTGTTGCACCATGTGGGTCACCTCCCTGGCAGGCCGGGGAATCGAACTCAAGCTGCATTGGCTGCGGATAGCTTCATAGGTTGTGTCTTAACCCTTGCACCACCAGGGAGACCCCAAACTTTATATTCTTAAATACGTCTTTGCAGATATATATATATATATATATATATATATATATATATATATTTAAAGTATTTATTTTTATTTATTTATGCATACAGGAACTGGAGTCTAGGCCACAGGTAGAGGGGTGAGAGGATTCACCAGAGATACTGGGGAGCAGAACAGGCGGATCTACTGATGTACACTGCTGAAGGGAACAAAGGGTGAGGCAGGAGAGGTCTGCCTTGCCATGTGGGTTAACTCCCTGCCTGGAGGTAGAACTCAGGCTGCAATGCTTGCAATAGCCTGATAGCTCTGAGACTTAACTCTTACACCACCAGGGAGGCCCAGAAATATATTTCAATAATATAATACTTATGGCAATAGTACACCTCAACTCCAAGTCTCTTCTTTGTTATTTTAGAGGATTGTAATGAACGCTTAATTTGGTACATGCAGAGAAGCAATTACTCATGATTTCTGATAATCTTTAGAGATACCTTAATGGTAGCAAACCTAGCACCCACCTATCAAGCTCCAGAAAAATTTGTGTATTCAAGGAATAATTTCAATAATTTCAACTGCTCTGCACTTTGTTCAAATTCATTAAAAATTTGTCGAACTCTGCTTCACTTTTTCTTCAGGGTTATGCTCATATGTAGGTTCATGCATTCAATTTGCCCATTTAAGCTTAGCATAGCATTTGTGGAAAGGACTTAGGAAAGATCACCATTCTGAGATTTCTATCCTTTTAAACCTGATATTCAGTGACTTTTGTAATGGTTTCTTCTTTTCCACATACAAATGGAGTATTGACATGTTTTGCTCTGGCAACTGATAACTGGCACAAGAACCAACCTCGTGCCTGATGTCACTGACATTTTAGACTTTGGAATATGTAACATATTGAGGAACTTCTTTCTCCAGAAGGAAAATATTTTTTAATAATTATTCTTATGTAGTTTTGTTCTGCTTTTGCAAACTATTCCAACATGCCTGTGCATGTTCTCTACTAACACTTATTATCAGTAAGGATGAGCAGAGAAGATGAGAGGTGCTCTTATTCTACTTCATAAAATACCATTTTTAATAATAATTGGAACCTTTGCTATCTATGTCCCATGCTGATGTTGTAGTTTATCAGAAGTTATTTGGGCTATGTTAAGCTTGATAAGGTCATTTTATTTATATACAATAGATGAGTTCAGGAATTAACAACATTAGCAATAATTAAATACCTAATGTCTAATTAATATTAACTAATATTTAACAAATAACTCCTAATTAAATATTATTTGAATAACTAAGTTTTGAGCTTCATAATCAATGAGGCAAAGTCATACAAAATATTTTTTTGTTTAACCAGGTGAAACTACAGTTCCACAGATAAGTTCTTTTCATTATATTCACGCCATATCCATCTATAACAGAATAGATCTTATTTATTTTTAATTGTGCTTTCTGTGATATCCTCCAATGTCTCACTTCTTGAAAGTAATTTTTGGAATATGTGAAGTGAGATAAACACCCTCCTTTATTTGAGCCATAGCTTCCCTTAATATCTCATGGTATTTCCACAATATTCCTTTAAGTAGATTAGTTTCTTATAAAATGTTAGGTTGCAGGGCCTCCCTGGTGGCACAAGGGGTTAAGCACTGTAAAGCAATCTGCAGCCTCTGCAGCACAAGTTTGATCCCTAGCTGTTCAGGGAGCTACCCACATGGAGCAGCAGACCTCTCTTATCTTGCCCTCTGCTCCCCTCAGCAGTGTAGTTCAGTCAGTCTGCTGGTTCTGTTCCCCACTCTGTCTCTGGTGAATCCTTTCACCCTCTCCCTGCACCTCTGGCCTGTACCCCAGTTCTTGCACACATAAACAAATCAATCTTAAAAAAATAAAAAAATAAAATCTTAGGTTGTGGACATCTATTACAGTTGATTCATTTCATGAATAGTGTTGAAAATTTCAGTCAAGCTATTGCATTATTTCAGGTAAAGACTAAGCTGCTGTAAAAAAAGTCTCAAAACAGTGGGTTAAAAAAAGCAAAGGTGTGTTAATTTCTGACCTAGTAGCCCTATGGGAAGTGACCCAAGTTTCTGGGCAGCTTTGATCCTTGCACTCATTTCAAGATTCCACTCCCTTCCATTTTATTTTTTTATTGTTAGCATCCTGACTTCTTCTCTCTCGTCGACACAAGGTTGTGGATGTCTGTGTTTTCACCTGTCAGAGGAGGGTAGAGAGAACATGGACGAGCACATGAGCACTAGTTCAGGGCTCAGATAGTGAGAGGGCATTTGTGGCTCCCACTTATGTTCCCCAGCAAGGACTGAAAAAAAGGATGGGAAATAACAGCCTCCAAATGAACAACAATGTTCCCAGGTAAAGTTCTATCAACGGGCAGAAAGGAGAACACGGATTTTAATAGAAAATTCACAGTCTCAGCTACATTTGCCAATGTTTTCAAATCAGTTAATCAACTTCAGTGGTTCACCTAAATCAAGGTGAAGAGACTTTCTAACTATTTATGATTCATAATTGAATTTGATCTCTTATACTTTCCCCTCAAATATGTTCTAATGAGGGATAAAGGCAATCTTTCAGTCTCCTTATGACTATTTAGAACCTGAATGGTCCTTACTTTACCAATGACACATGGAAAGTAAAGCTAAGGGATAAAGTTAGGGAATGGATCAATTTTCCAGCACCTCTTTATAACTCATAAAAGCTTCAGAGAGAAGATTTGAGTGAAAAAGGATATTCCTTAGTGAAAACACATCAAAAGTCTGGCTGTCCTATGCACACTCAACACTAATCTTTTGGCTCCTGAAACCACTTCTATAAAGGTTAAGAAGGGTGTGCTTAATGAATTTCTTATTGTAGAATCTCAATTTTTCCATAACAAAGCAATCATATCAAATGCTATTAAAATAATTTAAAATAATTAATAATCCACTTGGTCCTTATTTAGCTCATGATGGCTTAATTTCACATAAAGAGATCAGGTTTCAGAGGTGAAACAAAGCATTAATAGGAACACAAAGGTGATTTCCCATTAACTACAGGGTAAATGTTCTGGAAATAGTGGCAGGAATGCTGCAACTCAGTGTTGCCTATACATCAAAGTGGTTATGTTAAATGAAGTTATTATATTAGTCAGACAAATTCCAGGCCATTATTTTAAGCATATTAATTAAAGTTGATAGTGTAACAAAACAAATTTGCTATTAACGTCACACATGTTATAAGTTGGAACCGGAACAATTCAACTCTAGTAACAAAGACCTCAAAATGATGCTTTCAACATCAAAGGGCACTGCACCTGGGACAGAAATGTATTTTCCGTTTAAACAATGGCAATGTCTACATATAGAATTAGTAAACTTTTACCAAAACAATTCAGCACACCAATCAATTTAAAATGTGAATGGTTTACGTCTGACTAGCTTATCATGGAGGTTGCTTAATTTCACATAAAGAGATATTTGTTTTTGTATGACCTTGAGCAGAATTACTCAGCATTTTCAAACCTTACTGACAACATCTGAAAAGTGAGGGTGTCAATTATTGTCTCTGCTATGAGTGCTGTGGAAATTAAATTAGTACTCCTGTGTTAAGCACTTTACATTGTATCTGAGCAGTAAAGGGTTCAACAAATGCTGTTTTTATTGTTGTTTTCATTATTTAATTTTACTTTCATTCAAGATGTTTCTATAATCTGTATACTCATTTTGTTGGGCATATTGGATCTTATGTTCGAAACTGAGGAAAAGCGTATTATTTTACACATAATTGACAAAGGCAATAAAAATTGGGGGATATGAGTGCCCTATTTTCTCACGCCATATTTTAACCATATTGGCTACTCGAATGGAGGTGAAAACTGTCTTTGAAAATTGAGACTAAAATGGAGAACATAATGGATGGCACATGGATAAGAATATGTGTTTCAGGAACCAAAACTGGACTTTATAAACTAGCGAAAGGGATCCCCTAGAGGACAGTGAGGAGTCCTTTATTTCTAAATGAGAGCTGAAGAAATTATTTTTAAACTGCAACTGAGTCACACATATGAAGAAAATTTTCTGTATATATCAATAGATATAATTGGACAGAGGAAGATAGCTTGGATCACATATGTTTAGCATGTTTGAGGAAATAATCTTTGTGAAATTTCTCTGAGACTGACCTCACTGAAAATTTAAATTAATAAATAAAAGTCATTGAGACTACACACACACACACACGTCGCCCCTGGGTTCGCTATAAAAAGATCTCAGGGGTTATTACCATCTTATCAAATATTCCATTAAAACTAGCAGCCCTAAAAGAGAACTGTCATTTGCCAAAATTTCCTCTAAGCTCTAGGAATCCCTTTTGTCAGTGTCATGCCTAGACCAGGATTCAATTCAGAGAAGAATGAACTCAGAACCTGGTTAATATATAATTAGCAATAAAAGAAGTTGGGGCATTTGAATAATACATCACATGGTCACATGAGAAGAATACCAGGAAAATGGAGAGAACATGGGCTAAAGATAAATCATGTGTACATGGTAAGAAGGAAAATAGATGGTAAGCAGAAAAGAGATAACAGAAAATAGTAATCATGTCTTATAACTGTATTACTTTTTAAAAAAAAGTAATACAGCATCAGTGAGAGAAGCCTGGAATAAGTATTCAAATCCTTATTTTGGAAATAAAAAAAAAATAGGATAATGATATAATTTGCCTAAAACTTCTTTAATAAGTCAGGGGTTCAGCTGGGACTTGCTCTCAATCTTGTTCATAGTCATTAAGACACTGTGACTGGGTGATTGCGGGGGAACACAAATACATTCCTCACAAGCAACCCCACCCATGATCTTCGTATCCTGTACCATTGAAGTGACAACAAATTTTAGAATTTCTGATGTTGGAGATTGTATGGTGGTTTTTATTCTCAGCACAAATCTTCTCTGGTGTGATCTGAGAAACAACAACATCTGCATTGTCTGAGGCTTCTTACACATGCAGAATCTTAGATCCCACTCCAGACCTACTGAATCAGAATCAGCAATAGAGCAAAATTTTCAGGTATTTTCTGTGTCCTAATTCACTCTCAGCCACTCTTCCTCTGTTCAAAAAGTGCCACAACTCACATTTCTTAATTTTAGTTTATTTTCACTCACATTAACACCAGGCAGGGGAGTAAAAATATATATATATTTGTTTTCTTTTTTTAAGCTGCTGAAGGGTATGTCAACAACAACCATTCTAGTTTGGTGGAGCAGACAGCCAGAACAGCTTTCTTCCCAGTGCTTAGAGAAGTCGACTCAACATCCTTTTTTCTCATGCTCAATTGCATCTGTGTCTCTCGGGCATCCCCAGCAGTAAAGCTCTTTAGGAAAGGTTGAGAGGGAGGACACTCTGGAACTGCTTTCCATTATTCCCAGGAAGGAGACCAAACTTTGTAATATCTACCTTTTAATCAGAAGACAAGCCTAGGGATTGAGCTTGACCAGGTAATATGTGGGACACTCTCAAGGATGCATTTATGGAATAGATGGGGGAGTGACCCACCTTGAGCATTTTGCCCTTCTCTCAATAAAGAGTATGAGCCCGGGCCTCCCCTGGTGGCACAGCGGTTGAGTGCTGGGCTGCCCGCAGCCTGTGCAGCGCCAGTTCCATCCCCAGCCGCCAGCGAGGGTCCCACATAGCGCGGCAGACCTCTCCTGCTGCGCCTGCTGCTCCCCTCAGCAGTGTATTTCGTCCCTCTGCCTGTTCTGTTCCCCGTTCTGGCTCTGGTGAATTCTCTCACCCTCCCGCACTTCTGACTGTACCCAGTGCTTGTATAAACAAACAAACAAATAAATAAATAAATAAATAAATAAATCTTTTTTTTTTAAAGATTTATTTTTATTTATTTATACAAGCACTGGGCACAGTCAGAAGCGCGGGAGGGTGAGAGACTTCACAGAGCCAGAGCGGGAGCAGAGCAGGCAGAAGGACCGAAGTACACTGCTGAGGGGAGCAGTGGGCGGCAGGAGAGGTCTCCGCGCCATGTGGGACCCTCCTCCGGTGGCCGGGGAGCAGCCGGGGATCAAACTGGCGCTGCCGAGGCTGCGGGCAGCTTCGCAACCCAGTGCTCAACCGCTGCGCCACCGGGGAGGCCCAATAAATAAATCTTAAAAAAAAAAAAATACGTTAAAAAAAAAAAAAAAGTATGAGCCTAAGGTTGCTGTTTCCCAAAACTCTAGAGTGAGCTATCTGGATAATATACCAGTGTCCTGAAAATTCAAATATGTAAGAACCAGTTATGGAAATTTTAATAATACAAATACAAGTTTGGTTCTTGAGTGGTTCTACTTTGAAGGAGCTTAACTCAAATATGAAACAAGAATATAGTATTCCATGCAATAGGTATTAAGAGGTGCACAAATAAAATCCAATAGAAGTTAAACTATAATTCATATTTTAAAGGATTTTCTATAAATCGTTCCATGAATCCTCCCATATGTCTATCTAGCCCATTCTAGATCTCCATTCCAGACTCTGAAAGTAATGTTCTCTTGAGAGTAAAAGCGATTAAGGAGACAATCCTCATTTGTAATTAAGTTCATTAATAAAAATAATTGAACAACTGCGATAAGTGGTCTTGTGCATCCATAAATAGATGGGGGAGAAAAAATTCAGTCTTGATATTAGATGACAGCAGATATGCACAGTGCATTTAAAGGCACAATGATAGCGTACACACAACACAATGCTTACTATGTATGGGAAAAAAGGATGAACAGGAAAGATGTTATTGAGGAAAGGGTTCTGAATGATTGTTGTTATCTATCTGAACTTTTACACTCTGTTAAAGTTGGAGGCAGAATAATGGCCTAATCACTATGACTTAAAAACAGGTTATTTTAAATGACAAAATAAAGTAATTAAAATTTTTGAGATGGAGAGATTATTCAGAATTTTCTAGGTGGGCCTAATGTAATGATCATAAGGACCCCGAAAAGTGGGAGAGAGAGGTCGAAGAGAGAAATAGAAGGAGGGCAGAGTGAGAAAATGTGAAGGGGCTTCAACCATTGTTGCTGGCTGTGAAGATGAAGGAATGGAGACAAAAACCAGAATAGGCAAATAAATAGATTCTCCCTCCATATTCCAGGGAGAAATGCAATCCTGCCAACATCATGGTTTCAGCCTTGTATCACCTTCATCGGACTTCCGACATACTGTACAATTATAAGTTTTGTTACTATAAGACCCTAAGTTATTGATAACTTTGTTACAGCAGCAATAGAAAACTAAGACACAGGAAAGAGAGGGCTCTTTCATCACTTGCTAAGACCCAAGTATTAACATTTCAGTTAAAAAAGAAAAAGAATTGCAAATTTATTGATAACTATTCATTCCATTTTTACTAAGTGGCATTAAGTTTTGTTAAAAAACACAAAAAGGGACATTTAGCTAATCAACTTGATAGTTAGAAATTTTCCATCTTGTTGATTTATTTCCAGTGTCCACAACTCATCAAAATAATGATGTCATATGTGAAAGAATATGATGACAGAATAGAATTTTTGAATAAAAATAATGTAAATTATGTTTCTACTGTACAATGACTTTGTAGTCATATGGGATTTTTCGAGTGGTTACATGGGTTAAGATTATACCATTGTCTGCTCTGGTAGGTGGCTAAGTGTTTTTCATCATGACTGATACAATCTGATTTGGATAGATTTGAAATATAAAATTATTTTAGAGAGTGATTAGTTCTATGCTGCACCAGAGAAACCCATAGCACTCAGTAACTGGAATACTGGAAGAAGATGTACACACAGAGAGGACTTACAAGCAGATCAAGTTGGGGCCAGAGATAAACCTCACAAGGGTGATTCAAATTGATTCAAGTTGCTTCAGCTAATTCTGATTTGGACTGTACTCAGTGGACCATTGGATGAAGCCCAGGCCACAGAAATGAAAAAATCCAAGAAAGACTATTTCATGATAAATCTATTTCTCTTCATTATGTACCAAGCACTCCCTTCACTACAGTTCCTAAATCAGTAACATTTCTATAAACAGAGACAGACACATCAAATTATATACCACAACACAAGTATTCTGACCATATTTCAGGTAATTTTTTTTGATATGAAAGTAAATTGCCTTTTAGCAAAATCCTAGCAATATCTGATTGCAGCACATTTTGTGTGAAGATTCTAAGAAGCTCAAGAGTTGTGCTATGACAAAACTAAGTAGTTTGGTTAGATATTCCGTCAATGATTTCAATAATGAAATAATACACTGGAAGAAAAGTGCTTATTAGAGATGAGAGCTGAAATTCTACATGATATAGAAATTTATTAAATTCCATAAATGGTGACACAGCCTTCAGATTTTATTTAAATAATCTTCAGTCTTACAACAGATCTACTAGTAGCTAGTATATTCACAGCAAATTTTTGGAATGGTGGTGAAAGAACAACATTTCTCCGGTGATAAATTAAAAAGTGCTTACATTCGCTACACCAGAAAAACTCAATAACAGAAGTAATTTAAATTAAAGAATATCTGTTTCATCCAGAATGCCTGTAGTCCTCCTTAGAGTAAATAACGTGTCCCTGAACAACATTCTTGGAAGTTGAAATTCAGAATGTATTGATTCATTTTATAGTAGTAAGGTAATTTCTGTCATCTTTTTTTTTTTATTTATGAAATTCCATCACGGGAGTCAATAGCAATTTATTAACTGGGCTAAAAAGAGCTTATATAGTGACTGGCCTTGGCCAAAAGAGGACAGAGAAAGTCTTCAATGGAAAAAGAAGAGTTTCTTCCTCATTAAAAATCTTTTAAGATGACTTTGCTCATTTTTTTCATTCAACTTTTCCCTTTTCTTAAAATCATTTGTAGTGAATAATTGCTTGGTACAGATGAAAAAAATTCTTAAAATAGAAAGAAGTATATTTTTGTTAAGAATATTTTGGAAATGTCAAGATCGATTCAAAGACGTGTTTGGAATCAAATTAAACTGGTCTCATCTGGGAGGTAAATTGTCTGCGTGTGCATATACGTATGAATACTTTTAGTCTTCTATTTCTATTGCCCTCCAAAAGACTTTTTAATTGCTCTGATATGCTATGCAGTTCTGCCTAATTTGCATGTTCATTTCTTTTGTATCATCTTTAGCATCAATAATGAATATTTACTGAGTGAATATTGTATACATTACATGTTTCTTTTACTAATCTGGTTGGAAAGTGCAGATCTAAAGGGTGAATTTAAAAACAGAAAATGCTAAACTTCATTAGTTGCATGGTTCATTCATTTCTGAAACTTCTCTCCAAGAAAAGCACAAAACGGCCAGTGTAAGCAGGCCCACTAAGTCTCATGATTTCAAAATAGCAAAAGAGCAAACACACAATGCACAGTTTATCTGAAACATTTACAGCTTTGAATGATGAAATCTTTTTAACCTAAGTGGTATGGTATATGAGAACATTACTTTGAAATCAGTTAGAATTAGATTCCAATTCTAAGTCTACCCACCATGTATAGCTAGCTAATTAATTACAGGCTAGGGCATAAATTCCTCATATAAAATGGCTTTATTAGTATCTCTCTAATTTGTTTATTGGTGGAATTAAAATGACAGAACACACATAGATTGCCAATCACAGTGACTGAAATGTGGCAGGTACTTATTAACATTAGTTTCCTTCACCCTCTCTACTTCTTAGGTGTTATGTCACTAACTTATTACTTCTATAAACTAACTTCTGCCTAGTTGGAGTAATTTTGTATTGAAAACACATTTGCCTATTAAAAAGAATTTTAACTTCAGTATATTTAATATTTTCTTCATATATTTATTGAAGAGTAGAGACATGGACAACATGAGAAATTTAAGATATAAACTCCACAATTACGGAAGTTAATGAGAACATAGTTTGTCCTGAAATTCCTATTGCTTTTTTTCAGCCAGTTTTATCAGTGAGAATTCAGTCTTCTGAGCACATTCCAGCTGTCCTCTTTAATACTTATTATTAAAATTTATCACCATATCAACAAATCTGAACTTTGCACTTACTTTTTTGGAGTCTAATTCTTTACTACTTAGTCTAAATCATATTAACACACATTTTTTTATGCTTTCCAGTATGCACTATGCAATCCCTGATATACTGGGAAAAGATATCTTTATCTACAATATTTTCCCTGAAGTAGTCATTCTATAATTGCAATCGGATTTATGTAAATGAAATTTAGCATCAGAGTGGTTCTGCAATAGGAATTTTCCCAAGGAGGATTCAAAGTTGATGAAAACACACAGAAAACAGATAATAGTATAGAAGAGAAGTAGGAAATGGTAAATTTGGTGGTAGCAGTAAGAGCAATGTGTTGTAGTAATAATAATAAAGGTGGGAAGTGGGAATAGTGAGGAATTGAGTTGGGAATTAAATATTAGTGCTTCAATTACTGAGAAAAAAGGCAGTCCAAAGCCCAGGACTAAAGTTTTAATGGAAGAAGGTAAATAGTATTTTTATAAGTAAAGTGAGATGCACTAAAATAATGCTAAATTAATCTTCACAACAACTCTCTAAGCTATGGTATTACCAATTAGATGAAGAAAATGGAGAAGAGAAAAACTAAGCAACACATCCAATGTGACAAGAACAATCAGAGGACTACTGAAAGAGTAGTTGGCATTGCAAAACGAGTCAGCAGTGTAGAAAATCTTTAATAACTGAAAACTCTGTTTCATTTCTCCATTTCCAGTGTTACTTCCCAAGTTCAGATCTTCATTATCACTCAACAGGATATTTTAATAGTATTTCATTGTTGTCCTTTAATCTGTTTTCTGACTTACAAACTCATTTACCTTCTAATAACTGTAAAGTATTCCTGAAAAAATATTCTAAACACAACATGTTCTTGCTTAAAACAGACTTGTTTCCATTGTTTATAGCATTGGACCTTACCCAGTTACCTCAACATACTGCAGTGTTACATATTTTGACTTTTGTTAAAAGCAACTTGCATCATTTAATAATTAAAGTACTCATGTTTGAGAATGACATACATTAAAAAAAAACAGTTCCATGACTACTCTTATTTTTTAAGATAATTCTAATTCATTTACATGATGATATGACTTCTTGAGGAGTTACAGTTACTCGGATATAAATCATTACAACCACATACTGCATGCTGATATGTCATCTGCCATGTTAAAGAAGGCAAATGTTGGCCTTCCCTGGTGGCCTAGGGGTTGAGTTTACCACCACAGTGACCTGAGTTCAATCCCAGGCCAGGGAGCTAATCACATGGCACAGCAGACCTCTCCTGTCTCGTCCTTGTCTCTTGTGAATCCTCTCACACCACCTTCACACACCTCTGGTCTACACCCCAGTTCTTGCATGCATAAATAAATAAAAATAAATCTTAAAAAAAAGAAGACAAATATTGAAAACTCTCAGTCTTCAGAATTGAGCCCAAATTCCCTCACTTGACATTTCATAGCTCTTACAATTTGGTCTCAATCATGTTAGTTATTTCTGCTCACATACTCTGTATGAATAACAAAACAGCAATATCCTCAAAATCTACATGCCTTATTGCTCACATGTATAACTTATGCTTTCCTTCTGGCCATTTACCTTTGCCATGTTATTCCCAGTTCCATGTTTTTCCCAGCAATCCTTGGTGCATTATCATGCAGACTAGAGGTTTAAAGGTCAAGTGCAAATGTCATCACCTTCATGAAAATTAGACTCTTTCTCAAGCCCTAAGAAAACACTTTGCACTATGAAATTTAATAATATTTACCTACTAGGGAAGGAATACCTTTTGTTTAATTTCCTAGTTTAAAAGTAATATTTAATCATAGTGTTGGGGAAATTGCTTATTTGTTTCCTTCACAATGGTTGGCACTTGATGGTGTTCAAAAAATATTAAATAATCAGATTTTGCAAATTTTTGTAAGGTTTATTCATTAGTTAACATGTCCCTTTGTAAATCTTTCAGTTTCCTATAAGACAGTTTCCTAAATAATCTGGTCAAATATTAAGTCAAGCTCATCTCTGTACTTTTCGAGAGATGCCACTGTTGCAATTTATCTCTAAAATTAGTTTTCTGTTTCTCAACTAAAAATATATTTTTCTCACTCCTCTGATGGGAGAGAGTAACAAGTCTTATTGTGGACATGTCTTAATTATAGTATGTTTCATATTCTTATGCTTATAAATCACCTCACGAAAGCTGATGGATTAATTGAATATAATTATCCCTTAAAGAAACTATATTCACCTTCTACAGCTTTTGTTTGCACATTCCAAGTCATGTTTTCTGATTTCCAGCTAAAAAATGAGTTTGTCCTCTGTACCCACAACCTGTGCTAAGAAAAAATAAGGTCACTTCAACCTGGGTGGGCCTGGACCTGATCAGACTTGAGAAAGTACTTATAAAAACAAAAAGGATTTCAAAATTAAATCATAATCACAAAATATCTGTTACTCCAGAGGGTAGAAGAAACCAGGAGAGGTCACCTAATTAATTCCTTTGACCTAGGGAACAGGAATACCACTACCTTTTCTAGAACAATGGCTATTATTAGTCCTCCAAAAACAAGGAATCTACAGTAAATACCATGGCTTATTTTTTTGCAGCAGATTCTATTTTCCTGTGTTGATTGTCAACAAGAAAAAATTTTCAACAATGTGCTCCTTCTGACAGAATATGTATACTGAACTCAATTGCCTGAGTTACAACCTTGATTTTGGCATAAAATTTTTAATAATATGATCCACTTGGCCTTTTATCAAATAAAGTGTAATATTTTTTCCCAACAAAGGGATTTAGTTTTTTTAAGATTGCAGTTAAAAATTTCTAGTAAAAAGTGAGACACACAAACTGTTTCCTTAAATTAAAAGAGGGGGAAACGTCAGAAGCAGAGGCCAAGTGGACATTTCTAGCCAAGGCTTGGTGTGCACCAACACCTTTCACAGCTCTTACTGATTACAAGTTTGGGAAGTGAAGATGAAATACAGAGAGATAAAATGCTTACACTAAGTAAAAACAACTAAAGATGGGCAACTAAAAGCTTCCAAGGTTCTCCTGAACTTTAGTAAGATGCATTTGTGTAGTAGAAGACATTTGGCATTTAGGATACCATGGAGATTACATTCCCGAAACTGCTGATCTACAATGGAAGTACACAAATTTATCACAAACGTTATGATTTTCTTGCATTGGTGGGTTTTCATAAATCATTTCTTATTGCAGGAATCATGGACAAATGTCACAAAAAAGAATGAAGGTCTTTTTCAGTCTCACAGTCGAGTTTGTTTCTCAAAGCAAGAAACAATCAGCAGAATTTTCAAGGAGAAAGAACAGTCTGTGCCAAATCTCTTTAGATCTTGAAAATAATAAGAAGAATCCTGCCATTGACTATTGTGCATCATGTGCACATATACATAGCTTCTCCCTCCCTCTCTCTCCACCCTGCCCCCCCCCCACTGCCCTGTCCTTTGTCAACCAGATCAATATTTAAGACACAAATGAGGTGAGCTCAAGAGAAGAGAGATTCATATTGAAGTGTGAAAACATTCCAGGAAGAAAAAGACAGATCCTTTTAAGAGTACAAATACACCCAATAAATCATGGTGAGCTTGGTGGGGTGACTGCTCTTCCTTCTGGCAGCTTTGTAATTACTCTCTCAACACAGCAACAACTTTCTTTGGAAACAGACACTCTATATGCAAGACAATTATAGCACTGGGGATCACTGCTGGCCAAAGCGCAGGCTACATATGTCACAATCCATTAGTTAGGAGATGTATCTGAACAGCCTGAAGTTTATTAAACCCAAGTGCCACTTTTCCTGATCACTTTTTCAAGGTCTCCCAAGAGCAGTTATCGACTATTTCTAATAGTCTATCAATCCAGTCTGCAAATAATTCTCTCAGGTTCAGACTCTATGAATTATTAATCCAATCTATGAGATCTGGTAATTCAGCTCCCCTACCAACAATCTCCTAATCTTTTGTTACAGCTCACATTGGCTATCCTCAGAAGACACTACAATGAGCAACATTATTTCATTTTGCTCCATAAAAATCTGATATTTTTGAATTTGTGTTTGTCTAGAGTATATCCTATAAAGTTCAGTATAGAAAGAATAATGATTCTGGAAGTTTAGAAGGTATTCTTGGTCCTTTCTGTTCCGATGATACCCATTCTCTGAAATGTCTGAAATACATCTTATTTATACTTGTCTATTTCATATTTAAGCATGTAATCTCTAAATTATCCTCTAATTGGTCCACATGTAAAAGTATTATTTTCCCAATTAGTTTGTAAGGGAAGAGGCCAAGTCTTGAATGTTCTTATTTTGCCAGCAGTAAGGCACTGGAGCTGGCTTGTACAAGCTTCTCAGAGCCAGTTTTTTAAATTTTCAGAAAGTTGTGCCAGCCTTTATAAAAAAATAAAAATATGCACTAACAAATTAATAACAATAAAAACAAAGGTCACAGAGCCTCCCCTGGTGGCACAGGTGGTTGAGCACAGTGCTGTGAAGCTGTTCGAAGCCTCTGCAGGGCCGGTTCAATCCTGGCTGGCCAGCGAGGTCCCACATGACATGGCAGACCTCTCCTGTCTCTCCTGCTGCTCTCCTCAGCAGTGTATTTCATCAGTCTGCCTGTTCTGTTCCCCACTCTGTCTCGTGAATCCTGTCAACCTCCCGTGCATCTGGCATGTACCCCGGTTCTTTTATAAATAAATAAATCTTTAAAAAAAAAACAAAGGTCACAAATGTTCAAAGCTCATCATCCCTTAATTATTTCACAGTATTTTACTATTATCTATCATCTTGACGTTGTTTACATCTAATATATTTTTATGTTGAAAATGCAGAATAATGGTTTGTTACTATGCATCTTTTTACTACTTCCTGTTCAGTGACTTCACATTCAATGACTTCACTTTGATGGACTAAAATTAGTCATGGTGTGAATATTTGTGCTGCAGAAATCAGCAAATACTAAAATCAGTGTTCTTCCCTTTTTCCCAGAGAGTTGATTGTTAAACATTTACTAGCAAACCACAAATCACTGTTAAAATATGAGACACAGTAATTATCGTTTCACTGATTCTCTCCCCAACTGTTCTAAGGACATCTGCTCTACGCACAGTTTCTGTTAGGTGTAGCCACAGTCTATACTGGGCGACCCTTGCCTTTAATTACAGATGAGCGCACCAAGAGTAAGCTTCAGTTACTGTAGCTGAAGTTTGACATGTATTGGTATTCTTTTCTTGGAAAACTGGAACTAGAAAGTGAGTGTCTGAAACATGAGCCAAATGGTCATGAGAGCAACTTAAAAACAGAAATAGGTAGTCCCTATGTTAGTCTTGGGAAAGACCTTCTTGGATCTGCACACACTGTGATAATCTACAATATGAGCCTTAGAGAGGAAATTATTAGCTTTGATTTTTTAATTCATTGAATTAATTTTAATTTTAATTCATTGAATTTTTGTGCAAAAAGTGAAGCTATAATCCATGTTTCCATGTGTTTCTTCAATGAGGACTCCAAATGAGTTCACTTCTTAATTATTGCAAACATGTTTTGAGCATGGTATGTGCTGAACACTGTACTAGTAGGCTGTTTACAGACTATTTCATCAGATGTTAACAACTTTTTTTTTTTATTTATTTTTTTTTTTTTTAAAGATTTATTTATTTATTTATTTATACAAGCACTGGGTACAGTCAAAAGCGCGGGAGGGTGAGAGAATTCACCAGAGCCAGAGCGGGGAGCAGAGCAGGCAGAAGGACCGAAGCACACTGCTGAGGGGAGCAGCGGGCGGCAGGAGACGTCTGCGCGCCATGTGGGACCCTCCTCCAGTGGCTGGGGAGCAGCCGGGGATCGAACCGGCGCTGCAGAGGCTGCAGGCAGCTTCGCAACCCAGCACTCAACCGCTGCGCCACCGGGGAGGCCCAGATGTTAACAACTTATAAGGTAGTTGTAATTATTATTTCACTTTGCATCTAAAAAAACATAAAATTATAAAGCCTAAGAAACTTGTTTGCTCATATAAGTAGTACGTGTTAGAGCTGGTTGTTTAGCCTGATTGTATAACACCTACTCTTAACTACACAAAACTCTGCGAATACTTCAGTAAAATATGTAGGGTTTAACAAGGAACTAATACTTAAAGGCATTGAAACTTTAGGAACACTGGTTAGAACAAGGACAACATTATCATTAATGGTATTTTTAGTTTTCTGAAAACTGCCTGGCTGCCAGATTTCGAGTGATTGAGATTTGCTAAGAGACTGAGGAAGACTGAAAAAAAAAAAAAAAAAAAAACCCACATGACTACTTATGCAGTGAACCTGAAGATTCATCATTGGAGAAATCATATTCAGTGCTAGGAAGAGATCTTTCAAGTCAACATCAGCTAACCAAACGTTGCTAACATTGTATATTAGTCAGTGAATGAGACTGACCAATTGAGTTAGCTCAGATCATTCAGGGAAGTGAGGTGAATGGACACCATCATGCTGAGGGACACCTCATATAGAAAAAAAATGACCACAGCCTGGAGAAGAGAGGAGTTAAGAGGTAAACTGTTGTGAAAGAAAGATAGTAGACTTATTATTTACCATAAAGAGTGGAATTAGCATCAAGTTGGAAAAGTTGGAGAAATGAATATTTTATTTAAGAAAGAACATTCTAATGATTAGAATTGTTAAAAAACAAAGTGAGATTCTTGATGCAGCTTCAAGTTTTCTCTATCACTGGAGGTGTTTAAACACGCTTGAGTAATCCTGGTTTAAGAGATAAAAGATGATTTTTGGGGCCTCCCTGGTGGTGCAGGTGGTTGAGTGCAACACTGTGAAGCTGTCTGCAACCTTTGCAGTGTGGGTTCTATCCAGGCCGGCTGGTGAGAACCCCACATGGCGCAGCAGACCACTCCTGTCTCACCTGCTGCTCTCCTCAGTAGTGTATTTCGTCACTCTGCCTGTTCTGTTCCCCACTCTGTCTCTGGTGAATCCTCTCACCCTCCTGTGCATCTGGCCTGTACCCTGGTTCTTGTATAAATAAATAAATCTTTTTTTAAAAAGATGATTTTTGAAGTCATTTCAAACACTGATAGTTTCTTGTTCTAGGCAGAAAGGGAAAAACTTGAGAATATTACTCCTAAATATTTCCAGTCCCATATCTTTAATCATATACAACTTAAGTTTCCCAAAAATAAGTTCATTTTGGGCAGTTTCTTTTCAAATATCTACCTGGATATGTGCCATGAGAACATAAGAATAGGAAAGACTAATCCAAAGTGGAAAGAGTATCCATCATCCAAGCTGAAAAAAAAAAAAAAAAAAACCTCTGATCTTGGAGTCAAAAGTGATTGTTTTCACCACATAATATAAAATTCTAGACAGTTAGAGGAAATGTTATAGGATAGGTAAAGAATGAATAATCAAGGAGGTAGAAACAGATTATTTAATTTAAAAGGTTTTCCACAATCATTGCAGTATTATTCACAATAACCAAGGTATGAAAACTATATAAATGTTCATCAAGAGATGAATGGATAAAGAAAAAGTGGTATATATAGCCATATTTCACATAATTTTGGGTCAATGATGCACTAATATATGAAGATGGACGCTACATATTTCCTAGGTCTGTAATAGGTTATACCATTTAGGTTTGTATAATTCTACTCTATGATGTTTGCACAATGATTAAATTGCCTAACTATATTTCTACTGAATGTAGCTTTATCCTGAAGTGATAAATGACTGGTATACAATGGAATATTAGTCAGCCTTAAAAAATAAATTCTGTCAAATTGACAACATGGATGAATTTAAAAGACATCATACTAGGTAAAATAAGCCAGTTACAGAAGGACAACTACAGTATGATTCCATTTTTATGAGGATCTAAAATAGATAAATGCATGGAAACAGAATAGAATGATGGCTGCCAGGGATTGGGGGCTGGGGGCAGATGGAAAGTTGTTGAAAGAGACTGAGTGTACCTAGTCAAGATGAATGAGTTACGGTGATATGATAATAACATTGTGCTTATAGTTCACAATAATTTGTGCATTTAAAAATGTGTTAAGAAGGTAAATATTATGTTATGTGTTCTTGCCAAAATTAAAAAAAATGATTTTCCAAGTCAATGGAATATCAAGTCACGAAAATGCATTCTGAGGAGTAGAATATAATATATTACAAGTAGGAAAGTTAACAAAAGATAAGAATAGGACATGCTTTTTTCTTAATGCATACTTTTAAATCTTGTATGAATTAAATTTTTACAAACAGTTACTATATGTAACTGTGATCAATAGAAGACTGGCTTGCCTTATAATATTTCTTTGGGAATCTCTTTTAGCATCTCATTTTCTAGTCAATTAGTATATAATATAGTTGCAAGGGTAAGTCTTAATTGTTTTAAGCCATAAATACAGTAGCACTAATTTGACCATGTAATCAGAATTTTTCTGCTGAGGCTGGTGTTTATCTGTTGTTAAGAATCCAACACTTAAGTTATCTGATTGTTGCTTTCCCTACGCATGGGTGAACTAGATACTGATTACCAGCTCCGGCTCCATGGTTTGACTGCATGCATTTGAATGCCATTTCAGGCTGATTTGGGAGAAGATGCGTGTCCTCTTTATCTCATTTATATTTACAATGAGTATCAAAATTGTACTTTTCTCTAGGACTTATCAAGAACTAATTAATATTTCATGTATGAAATACATGTCTGTGTATGTATGTATTCAGTTAACCATTTAAGAGACTTCCTGGGCCTCCCCGGTGGCAGAGCAGTTGAGTGCTGGGCTGCTTAGCTGCCCGTAGCTTCTGCAGTGCTGGTTCCATCCCCAGTGGCCGGCGAGGGTCCCACATGGCACGCAGACCTCTCCTGCTGCCCACTGCTCCCCTCAGCAGTGTACTTCGTCAGTCTGCCTGTTCTGCTCCCTGCTCTGGCTCTAGTGAATTCTCTCACCCTCCCGCACTTCTGACTGTACCCAGTGCTTGTATAAATAAATAAATAAATCTTAAAAAAAAAGAGACTCCCTGGCCATAAGAATACAATAGACATTCAACAAGTGATGAGGATATAATGATGATGATAGCCACAATGAAAATAGCTATCATTTTTATCACCAACATTGTGAGCTTTAACAAGCAATCTATAAGTTCATTCCACTAATCAGACTGATTTGAATGGTTTCTTTCAGTGTCATATAAATACAACCTAAAAAACTCTAATCCTTTTCATTGGCCATTGATTGATATGTATATTCTATACATATAAACAATTGCAATGTTATTGCTATTAATTCATTTTAAACAGTGGTAATATTAGATCAAAGAAGAGTGTTGTTATCACAGATATATTGAAAAATCCATTAAAAATTCACATCATAAATGATCGTTCCTGTTCAGTGCTCATCATTTTGATGTGAAGTGTAATTGTGCTTCCCGTACAGTACCTGTATGTTAGCTATTTGGAGAACAGTAGAGTGAAGTTAAAAATAATGTCACATTTTATCTTCTTGAGTCCTCTGCAAGTATAACAGCTGACTAGTGAGGCTGAGACTTGATGACAAATGATGATGAATGATTTGAAATAATTAGAAAAGTTAACAGAAAGTGCTCTTAGAGAATAAAAGCATGCATGTGTGTGTGTGTGTGTGTGTGTGTATACAGATTTACACACTCACATTGCTTGACAGTTTGGCATTCTGGAAAATTTTTGTACTTTGGAACGCTTTGCTAACATTTGCAGGGGTTTAAGCTATGCTGTCCAAAATAATAAGCAATAGAGCTCCTTGCGACTAGTGGCTGTTGTATTAGTGCCGACATGGGACATTTTATCATCACGAGAATTCAATCAGACAGCACCTGTTGAAGGTGAGATTGTGAGAGAGTTCCAGGGAAGGAAACATTCATGGAATAGGGGAAATGATATGGCCGAACAGCACGCTATAGTTGTTCTTTAAGCATTGGAGATGGAGGAATAATTAATAACCCGTTAAGTATCGTTTTCATTGTGTGGACAAAAAGACAGCCCCACAAAGGGTAATCAGTTGCCTGGATAATGAGCTTCCCCCTCTGCAATGAGCCTCCAAGGGCCTGGTGTGAGTAAGGCAAACCTCCTGGGATTGTTGTGATTAGAGGGAAATGCATTTCAGCAGGAAGCTGGGCATCCAAAATGCCAAGATTAAAGAAAAAAAAAAGGAAACAAAAAAAAGTCTCCTACAGTTTTGGCCAATAGACCTAAGCACACATTCTTTTAAAATGCAATTCTCTGAGAAGAGATCTCTGGAAGCAGTAAGCTGCAAGCTAGTACTCCTCTTGTTACCCCCCTTCAGTCAGGCTATAGATGAATATTCATGCCAGGTTATTTTAATCATGTTTTTCTTGATGTGACATAATTCTACATAATTTATTTTCCTTTCTCAGGGGTTAAAAAAAGCCTCTTTATTTTTTCCCTCACTGTCAAGTCCAAAACTTTTGCATTCTCTTTTCTTGTCCTAAGACAGAACAGGATTTAGAATAACACAGAGGTGACTTGCCTGGCATGTTACCATTGAAAATCAATGTTCATGTCCTTGGCCTGTTCCATGGGATGTAATGATTTGGAACACTAAACTCTGCAACAAGATGCAAGGTACAGAGGGAAACTGCAGGAGAGTAATGTCAGGTTACAGCAGGGCTGTGTGGTGTCCAACAGACCAAGTGAGGGAGGCTTCCAATGCAGACATCTCTCTGAGTCAGGCTCATGACAGTTTTTCTAGCAATGAATCTGAAATCCAAAGTAAATCCAGCATTCTACCTCCATTATGGAAGGAAGTGACAGGGAGAGGGGGAGGTCTCAGAGATACAAGGGGGAGGGGAGGAAGAAAGATACACACACACACACACACATACCCCCACACGCTACACATTCAACCATGCACAGAAGTGCAGAGAGGTATAGATAGAGAAACAACAAAATGATGTCAGATTTATATCCAGTATACCCTATTTTTCTGAACCTTCAGTAAATCCCTATCCAACAGAGGATTTTTATTTTGTTCAAAACAATGTTTGCACTGAGTAAGAACTAGAAAATTCTGTATAAAGCTCAAAATTAAAAAAACAAAGTAAAAAGGAATGATCTTTTCTGGAAAGATTTTGCTTAAGAGAAATTGGAAATATAGTAGTAAACACCGGCATGGAAATCACTAGTCTGTCTCTGAATACTGTTTCTCTCTCATTCCAGAAACACAAATCTCCAATTTTGTTATGCTCTGACAAGCTGTTTGCAAAAAGGAAACACTCCTCAGAACCTAAACTGAGAGCAATTTCAGGACCTGGCACTTTCCTTGCTTAACTGTCATTATGAAGTGAATAAAAATCAAATGAAGCAGAGCAAAATTCACTGGTCTTTTCTTAGCATAGATTAATTATTCGCAGATGAAAGTGCTTGACTTCACTTTTTTCAGTTTTTAGTTTCTACCTTTCTTGCATTTTTTTTTTTTTTTTTTGCAAGTAGAGAATTCTGAAGTATTATGGCCAAAGTTGGATTCAGTCATGGTTCTACTAATTTCTACTCTTTGCCTTTGGGCATTATAATCTGTGGGTAGAGTAAGACATTGAATAACATATGGGGCTGGGTAGAGGATCAGATTTTGAGACTTAGACCAAAGCACTATCTGGTACATATCTTTAATTGTCCCACTATTTAATAATTCTAGGATATATGGAAGTGGCTTTGATGGACCAACTTCTTTCAACTTTCCCATTCTTATCTGAAGTTTATTACTTGTCCACCATTAGTTAGATATTACCATCTTTGGATTGCACTGGGAAAAAAAACATAACAGTTGTGTAAGATGAAGATGCAAAAAAAAACCAAAACTATCTAAAATGTCCAAATTTACAATGCTCTAATATTTGCATTTTATAGAAAACATTTTAAAATCATTTTAGTAAGTAGAATCCATTTTCTCCCATGAACTGTTAATACTGAATTCTTAATAGCTTCCCTAGGGTTTTGTGTCTTGGTACGAAGCCTTTAGTGATTTCAGCATTGTTAAGGCACAGTAAACAATCACAGTTTATGTTCATAAGCATAAAACTCTCAATCTATTGCTCACCCTAGTTTTTATATTCTTAAAGATAGAGCACTTATTTTCCATGCAATCTGAGTATAAGACAATACTAAATTGGTTTATAAGCCTGGTGAATATTGGTATAAACATTTCTAAAATGCTTTAATGTATAATATCAGCAGTTAAAGTCTTATAGAGACAATTAGCTTTCAATTTTTTTAGGTTTTTAGGTAAGACATAACTGTTTCTTTTTTTTTCCTTTGTTGAAACTACTCTTCATTTTTGTCTCTGGCTCTTTCTCCTGTTGATAAAAAGGCTGTCAATTTGTCATTCTTATGAGGAACCCATATAAACTCTTTTCAAAAATCTTCAATTTCCAGTATTGGTTTCAAAAATATTTTAAAAACACATTACAGATCTATATTTAAGTCTATCAGACATAAGAAATACATCACAGGACAAAGGTACCAAATAAATTAAGATTAGAAAATATGAATCCATTCATCTTTCCTAGATGGAAATGAATGTTAACTATATTTTAATGAAAACAATGAATACATTCAGAAAGTAAAATTAATATACCTCTTGGATATACATTTCATATATATTGGTGAATCTTCCTCTGCTTCTGTTTTGACACAATTATGTAAATATTAAAAAAAGGGTATTTTTTTAAAAAGTAGAATTAGAGTAGAAACTTGGATAGCCTGCTTTTTATTTTAAATTGTTGTTGTATCTTAAGCAATTTCTTGATTTATTTTCTATTCTTCATATGTTGGATTCTGCATTATATTTTGCCACGTGATTATGCCACAATTTATCCAACTTATTGCTATTGTGGGGGAATTTGCTTTATCCCTTTTAAAAAAGTGAATCAAATATAAATAACCTTCTTCCTAAATTGATTGTTAAACTTCTGATAATTTCATTAGGATTTTTTTTTCTCAAATGAAATTAGAGTGTGGTAAACCTCAGTTTTGCTGTTTTGCTCAGTTCCTGGAATGCAACTTAGTCCCTGATATGAATCTTAGACGATATACCATCATGAGGCTGGATGGACCTGGCTGGGCGGGGGGGAGGGGCCCCATGATTACTGACCCTTTACCCACCCTTGGTACGTAACTATACAATTCACCTCTTGATATGTAGACACATCCTATCTGACCAAGTATAGCTGCCAATGCAAACCAATCTGGAACCTTGCAGAAACTGAAAGTGTATATAAGCCCCTGACTTCCTACAGACGGGGATCAGCCTTGGGATATGGATCCTCTGAGTCAGCTCTGGTGAATTAAACCTGCTTCCTGTTAGCCCTGGTGTCCACGTTTCCTTTGTGCCATGTAACAGTTCCACTTTCAAATGTGTTTATTGAAATTATTTATGGAAGGACATTTACATTCTAAATTTCTATTCATTTTTAGTCAGGTCACATAGATTCCTTAACGTAGATATTTTATATTTTTATTACTTTATTATTTTTTTAATTAGTGAGGAATCATTGGTTAATAACACTCTATGTGATTTAAAGTTATAGCTCATAGCAGGAATCTAGAAAAACCTAAATAAGGGACCAGGAAAAAGAATAACTATAAGAAAGAAAAAATCAAAATCAACAAACAACTGTAAACAAGAGATACACTATGGGGGGGGCGGGGAAAGGAGGTTTTATGGTCAAAATAAGGGGGGTGCAATTGTATGGGGAATATAAAAATAAAAAAATAAAGTTATAGGCCCACACCCTTTGGGTGGATGTTATCACACCACACCTGCCACCAAGTCATTGAAAGTATATTTTTCTTAATTAGATCCTTTTCCTCTTATAATTTTTGATAGGCTTTTGAGAAAATTATTACATTTTTTTTTTTTTTATAGAGGCATGCTTTATTTATTTGTTTGCTGGTTTCTTTGTTTGTTTTGTTTATACATGCACTGGGTACAGTCAGAAGCGCGGGAGGGCGAGAGAATTCACCAGAGCCAGAGCGGGAAGCAGAGCAGGCAGAAGGACCGAAGTACACTGCTGAGGGGAGCAGCGGGCGGCAGGAGAGGTCTGCGCGCCATGTGGGACCCTCCTCCGGTGGCCGGGGAGCAGCCGGGGATCGAACCGGCGCCGCAGAGGCCGCACGCAGCTTCGCAACCCAGCGCTCAACCGCTGCGCCACCGGGGAGGCCCTATTACATTATTTTTATGCTCATTTTGAATATGGTAACTTTGTTGACGCTCCATGTTTTTGTTATTTAGTACATAAATGTACCCTATTAGAGTTTTATGACAGAATTTTTATATAAATTTAAAATTTTTTCTATCATTTAGAACTTTTTTTACATTTCTTTATTTAATTTCTTTTTCTATATTATATTCATTGGGTTTTTTTTTTAAGATTTATTTATTTATGCATAGAAGAGCTGGGGTATAGGCCAGAGTTGTGGGGGGTGAGAGGACTCACCAGAGACAGAGTGGGGAGCAGAACAGGTGGATTGATTGAAATACACTGCTGAGGGGAGCAGCGGGCGAGGCAGGAGAGGTCTGCTGAGCCACATGGGTTGCTCCCTGGCCAGCCAGGGATAGAACTCATGCTGCAGAGGCTGCGGATAGCTTCATAGGTTGCGTCTTAACCCCCTGTGACACCAGGGAGGCCCCTAAGTTCATTGAGGTTTACCACACTGTATATGTTTTAGGTGTATATGTTCACACCTCTACACATGTATGTTATTCCATGTTCTGCACCAAAGTTCCAAAAGTCTTCCATCATAGTCCATTGGGTCCCTTCGCTCTTTGTTCTATCCCCTTCCCTTTTGGTATCCTCAGTTCTGCAGTCAGATTTCAAGAATTTGTTTTGGTTTGCTTTTGTCTATTCCTTTGCATTGTTATTTTTACTTCCACATGAGTGAAATAATCTCCTATCTGTCTTTTTCTATCTGACATTTCTTTTATTATATTTTTATTACTTTATTATTTTTTTAATTATTGAGGGATTTATTGGTTAACAACACTCTATTTCCATACCATCCATTTCCATGCACATTGCAAATGGCATCACCCTTTTTTTTTTAAATAGAGAAATAGTATTCCATTGTGCTTAAGTAACATATCTTCTTTATTCACCCATTTTTTTACTTCTAATTGCACCTTTTCATCATTTCAGTTCTCCTTGTTTTCAAGTAGATATGCATTTCAACAGCAAAGCTATCTTATCTTCAAGAGATGCAAAGATATAGAGTTCTTGCCTTGATCTTGACTTTAATGGTTATATTCCAAGTGTTTCTTGTATAGATCTCTTAAATGTGAAATTGGTTAAACAAGCTGTTGAATTTTGATTTTTTTTCTTTATCAGGTTAAAAGAACATTTTTCTTTAAACTATGCTTTATCATTATGCATGCAAATTTTAATCAAATTATTATTTTGGAATTCATCAATATTACCATCATGTTTTTCATTTATGTATTGATATTCCCTAATAGCAGAAAATAATTGAAATTCTTACATATCAAGTCACATTTTTTATTCCTGAATTAAATCTTACTTGTTATATTGTTATAGAATATTTTCAATTCAATTTGATCATATTTATATCTGACATATGTTTATGATGAGTATTGGATTTATATACTTATTTTGCTTAGGCTTTAGTCTGAGTTTAATATTTTGAAGCTGAGAAGTATTATTTCTTATTTTCATTGATTTTCTGTACTATGAAAAACTGAAAAGTTTATAAGCATCTAGTCTTTGAAGACTTGTTAGAATCAATCTGCATCCAGAGTCTTGGGGGAAGCCAATACTTTGATAAAATAATAACTACTATGATTGTTAGCAAGTCCACCCATATAGTCTACCTTAAGCAATATCTTTTTGTCATTGTTTTCTTTTTTCTCCTTGAGCTAGAAATGCCCAAAGACTCCAAATTCACACATCTTTTCTTACATTTTTGATAATTTTGATTAATTATGTCAGTGTTAGATTGCTCAGTATTTAAAAGCTTTAAATTCTTAAATATTTATTATGGAACCTCACTTTTATAGATGTAAATTTTATCTCTATATATCATTTACTGATTTTTACCTTTAATTCTATTTTGTCTAATGTTACTACTTAATGCTCTCTGTTTTCTAATTCATTTGGTTTCTAAGACAAAAATATTGAACATCTTTAACTGTTTTTGTCTTTTTAGAGATATATCATTTGGTTGAATTATTTTCATCAACTCAATTTGTCAGATTTTTGGATTATATGTATTTCATAAATTGTCATGAGGATAAGGAATATAAGACATTTAAAAGATGATGGGTAGCAAATAGCTAATGTCAGGTACATAATAAGAAGTAATACATATTCAATATTAATATAATTACCACTATTACTGGACATTTAAATTGGGGTTTGAAACCTTCTATAGCAATTCTCATAATGGATCCATAATTTTTTTGGTCATTTTCTTTTGACCTGTATAGGGTACAGGCCAGATGCGTGGGATGGTGAGAGGATTCACCAGAGACAGGGCAGGGAACAGAACAGGTAGACTGACGAAATACACTGCTGAGGGAAGCAGTGGGTGAGACGCGAGAGGTCTGCTCACCATGTGGGACCCTCACCCAGCCAGCCGGGATCGAACCTGCACTGCAGAGGCTGCGGACAGCTTCACAGCGCGGCGCTCAACCTCCTGCACCACCAGGGCATGCCCCATTGTTCATTTTTAAACAATATTTGCTTCCCCCAACCCCTCAGGGGTAGTCCCCACAGAGTTTCCTTCACCAATGCACCCTGCTTAGAGGTTATATTTAAACTTCCAAAAGTCATCTTTTAAAATGTAAAATAGTAAAAACTTAGAGAAAGTTACAGAAATTAATAAAACCTACATCAGAACACCAATGTTGCAGTCAGATTTAACAGATGTTAACATTTTACTCTATGTGCTTCAGAGCTTTCTCTCCCTTTAATTTTTTTTTTTTTAAAAAAAGGAAACACTCTATAAAGAGCCAAAGTCTACTTTCACACACCTCAAAGAGAACCACTATCCTGTAGTTAGTACTAGTTTCCTGCATGTTTTTATATTTTCACTACAGGAACCTCTATTTCTCAAATTACTAAAGTTTGTAATTAAATAGTGTTCTTCAGTCACTCTATTGTAAAAAGAGAAATTATGGGTTCTTGTTCTATACTACTCCACTCCTTGTTCTTGCTATATAACTCCAGGTTCTAGATATCAATTCTTATGATTTGTTAAATTATGATTTTCATATTGCATGCCTTTTCATTCAATAACTAATTTAGATATTAGACTTCAGTTTTGTAACTTAATTTACTATAATTATTTAGCTCTGTTTTAAATAGTTTTGATGATTTTATCATCTTTTGATCAGTTACTATATAATTTGAAGAAGTTCTAAAAATTACATACTTTATAAAACATTGGCAGTGAGAATTACTTAAAAAAAGCTCTTTACAAAACAAAACAAAACAAAACAAAAAACAGCCCTATGAGAGAATAAACATATCCCAGAATGTTCTCCCTACTACATATATTGTGGGCATTGCTTATTGTCAATGGGATTGACAAAAGTGGCCTCTGGTATTGCAGAGTAGGGAACAGGCAACTTTGTGACTATTCATAAAACTTTTTTCTGTTTCTTAGTCTTGTATCCATAAATCTTTTTAGTATATTTCTAGACAAAAATATCTTTTACTAATCTGGCTGTGCTATAGCAATCAATTTTGATCTGTTTTCTAAGGTAATTTTTAAGTTCCACAAAGATTATTGCAATTATATCTTTAATTTTTACATCTATTCAAACTTTACAACTGCCTTCCTATGAATGTATTTAGTTATTAGTAAGAGAGAAAACAAAAGAATTTTTGAAGTTTATTCTGCTATCTACCATCAAGGGTTATTAAGCTTATGTTTTAGCTAATGTTCTCCTTCCCAAGTTTATATCTTTTCCTAGACTGTGTCTTCTTTTCTTCAATCTCTATATTTCATTTTAGTCAACCTCAGACAGAGGGAAAACTGATTCAGTTTTAGTGTTTATTAACAGATACGGTGTGTAGATCGCCTTTGTCTTTACACTGAATTCACTTGGGTGCTGGTCAAATATTTTTAGATGTGCTGATGGATAGTAAGTGGATATGTACAACTCAGTCTCATTCCTGATGTCTTTTAATCTTTGTTTTGTGTAAGTTCCACTGGATTGAAATAGAATAGTACCTTATCTCAAGTGCCTGATTGTCTGATGCAAAGAAGAGATGAAGTACATGGCAAAACCACATCTCGCAGTAATTGCTGATATGAATTTTTTTCTTGTCCTTGCATACCCTGTCTCCCTGTCTCCTGAATCTTTACTTGTTGGAACTACACATTCTAGGATGCAATGTATTGTGTCTTGTCTCCTGATGCATCTCATCTTTTTTCATTTTCTAAAAGATATAGTCTCAAACTGGATGCAGAAAGAGGGGCAGACATAAAGTGGCAGAAGAAAAGGAGACCGTTTGGCTGCCTGCACCTGCACCATTTTAGTTACTGGAGACACTTCGTTGTCTGATACATATTGTTTAGTTTCTGATCCAGGGAATAGCTAACAAGAGTGGAAAATTATGTTGTTGTGTTTCCTTTTTCTAACCAGCTCAGGTGAGCAGATGTTTTCTGTTTCTGGTTCATCACTGATTCAGACTCTCAACAGAATTCCATCAGCCTTATAGTTTTAGAAGATATAAAGAAGACAGATGAATAATTCCACTTTTTCATGACAGTCTGGTGTTTTAGCTAGCATTTGCTTCACCTTTGAGTCATAGAAATGTAAACAGAATAGAACCTAATTTTCTTGTCATTTAAGAGTCTAGAGATAAATTAGGCTGATAAGAGAGTTTAGATCCATAAGATCCCAGCATCCAGGCTCCTTCCATCTTATTAAGTGTGACCTTCATTCTCATGGCCATGTCGTGGGCCAACACGGTCACTGTCACCCATTGCATGCACCTTCTCATAAATAGGAAGGAGGAAAATACTAAGAAAGAACAAAGGGTAAAGGACATTTACAAACTGTCTTTGAAAGAGATTCCAGGGAGTTGCCATGACTTTCCTGTTCACGTTATATTGAAAATGACTTAGTTACAGGGTTGCAACAACCATGAAGGGAAAGAGTATGTGGAATCTAGAATCTTGTGAGCAATGATGTGCAAACATAAAAGTATAAAGGGTCCTAGCACTGAGGAAAGGGAGGCAGGGGGGAAAGAAATACCAGATTCTGCCCTAGTTGTTGCTTTTCACCTTGCAGGACATACTGTTATGTCAGAGTCTGATAAATAGACACCAACTTAAGCCGAAATATAAAATAATTTTAATGCTTTTAAAATACTGAATTTTGTTTTATATTTTAATAGTGTTATTTTGAAGATGTACATACAACTCCATGATTATATATTTTAGTTAGAAAAGTTTCTAATATCATTGTTTGGGAGTACTGATACTTATTTTGCCCAGTAGAAAAACAGTTGTGCATTAAAAGAAAAATCTTTTTTTCTATCCTCCTGAGGGGTGTTTTTATTGTATCTGAAACAATTCTTCAAACCAGTAATATATGCGTGCCTGGCACTTGTTGACATTTTCAAGTGGTCCAGTCAGACACAACTTATAAGGAGCTATAAGTGGAAGAAGAGATTACAGGTGAGATTTGATCACGGGGTATTGAAAACAGCCCCTGTGCTCCTAATCTTTTCTCATTTTATGTCCATAATTCCAACTGATAGTCTTCAAACAGCAAGTATAAGCCATGCAACTTTATATATCAAACTATCTTGCAGAGGAAAAGCAGTTTTAATCACCATAAACGTATCCTTTGTTATGTGGCCATTCATTTCTAATTAATCCCCCTATGATCTTTCTAGCAGATACTTTCAACTTCATCAAGACAAAATTTTCAATGTTAGGACCTCAAGAATGATTTTCCAATAGCTGGTCTGTACTGTCTAAAATCATTAAATATGTCCCACCTAATATTATCATTATCCATTTAACAGGCAAGTCACAGACCATTGCAGGAATAAGCCTAGATCACTAGAAATTGATTTTTTTAAATGTCATTTCTGTCTTTGTGGTTACTTGACTGTGCTACTTATTCATTTCACTGATTCCACAGTCTGTGCCATACAGTGGCCATGTAAATGTTCTTCAATGTTTGCCTCTCATCTCCGTAGTAATTTATCTGATTATGAGTTACCTCCATATTTGTCCTCTTATTACATTTTCCCTGACTGCTTGCTCAATGCTCTCATATCCTTCTCCTAGCCCCATCTTAAAACAAGACTGAAGCATAGGTATTGTGCTAGGCTTGTGATGGACTGAATACTTGTGTCACCCCAAACTTCAAAGATTAAAGTCATAACCTTCAGTGTGACTGTATTAGGAAACATGGCCTCAAAGGAAATAATTAAAGTTAAATGAGATCAAAAGGGTGAGACTCTGATCTGATAGGACTAGTATCCCTATGTGTTGTTTAATTTTTAAAAATATTTATTTATGCATACAAGAACTGGGGTACAGGCCAAAGGTGTGGGGGGGGGTGAGAGGATTCAACAGAGACAGAGTGGGGAGCAGAACAGGTAGATCTGTTGAAAAACACTGCCGAGGGGAGCAGCAGGCAAGACAGAAGAGGTCTCCTGGGTAGCTCCCTGGCCAGGGATCAAACCCATGTTGCAGAGGCTGTGGATAGCTTAACAGTGCTGTACTTAATTAACCCCTTCTTCCACCAGGGAGGTCCTTGGTGTTTAATTTCTATGTTAATGGACCATAAAGTGCCCATATTAAGTATTGCTTCTGGGAGTGTCTGTGAGAGTGCCTCTAGATGAAGTCAGTATGGTGGACTCTGCAAAGTAGATTGCATTCCCCACACCAATTATTCCCCTGTTACCCTCCTCCTTCCCTTCCTCCCAAGGCAAGTTCATGTGAATATGTGAGGACAGTGAAAAGGCATCATCTACACTACAGGGTGCAGGAAGAGAGGTCTCGTCAGGCCAACAAATTGGCTAACACTATAATCTGGACATCTAGCTTCCAGAAATGAGAAAAATAAATGTCTGCTATTGAAATCACTCAGTCCATGATATTTTGTTATGTCAGTCTGAGCTGATGAATACAGGTATATAGAGATCCTTAGCAGTGGGTCTCAAAACCAGACTAGAAGATGCAAAGACCTCAACTTGACAGGAAATGGCATAAATGCTAATACAGCCCAAGTGCTATCTATCTATTCATTGTCACTGTCTAGCAAAGACTGGGCACCAGCTAGTTTTTAGCATCAGTCTCCCCAAAAGGGTTTTTCCCAATATGTCTAGAATAGGTCTTTTCCAATACATGTCATGTTGCTATAGGGGACTAAGGTTAATTGAGGCCCTATGAACCTCAGGGAAACTATTACCATTATTTTTAAATGCTGATTACCTAGATTTATGTCTCTTCAGAAAAAGCTTTTGATTGGAAAAAAAAAAAGTCTTAAGTCAGGGCATTACATGCAGAGGCAAGGTTTTGCCACATGAAGTCTCTCTTCAATAATTTTACCATCCTGGGCCCCTTAACTTGGGATTTACACCTCAATCTCCTCAGTCAAAACAAGGACCTGCACAATCACTGTAGCTCACACTATTAAATGGATCTTTCCTTTGCTAAGTAATATGATGCTGCTCTGATTACTTGTCCAGCCCAGGAAGAATGAGAGGGATGGGGATTTTCCCCTTTTCTTGGATTAGAGTGAATAAGGGAGCTAAACAGGGGCCAGACATGGCTGTTTTCCCTCCCCTTGCCTTGATAGGACTCTGCCATTATTCATGCATTATTTCCTAAATTTTGACTTAGTGACAGAGGTAAGGTAGAGAGTTTAAGAAAGCCTGGTGAAACCGGCTGAACAGAATTAAAAGCCAAGACTTTAAGAAGTAGGTGGAAATAATATGTCATGTCATCATAGAATCTTTATGTCTAAAGTATTTGGTGTAGTCATGAATATAGAAGTACACCGAATAAGGACTGGAAGGAAATCTATTAGAATTTAATGAATGGGCCTCCCAGGTGGTGCAGGGGTCTCAGCTCTATCAAGCTAACACCAGCCACTGCAGCATGAGTTCAATCCCCAGCCGGGGAGCTGAACCACATGGCACAGCAGACCTCTCCTGTCTCGCTCTCTGCTCCCCTCAGCAGTGTATTTCAGTAGATTCACCTGTTCTGCTCCCCACTCTGTCTCTGGTGAATTCTCTCACCCCCCACATCTCTGGCCTACATCCCTGTTCTTGTATGCATAAATAAATAAAAATAAACTTTAAAGAAAGGAATAATTTATAGCTGGCTGGCTGAAGGGTTGTTATCTAGCTGCATTGTTCTAGAGTGCTTTTGTTTTATTGCATAATGAGAACAATGCAAAATTAAACATGGTGCTGTACATATGCAAAATTGGAATACAATGTTATGGACTCATATCTATACATCTGAACTTATCAACTAATGTGAGCTTAACATCTTGCCTGCTTCTTTGCAGTATTGGAAAGCTTATATGTCTGGCATACCACATGTCCTTGTGTGATTACCAGTGAGGCAAACTATGTTAGCGTAAGCTTTTAAATATTTTCACTTAATACACATTATTTCACAGAACTCTCCTTCCTGTTTCTACCACATTACTGAGGAAATCTGTTAGAATGAAAACGCTGCTTTTTAAAGAACACACCCTGTTTTGAATCAAGGACGATTTGCATTCTTAACACTGTGGGACATTTGAGAAATTTCTGTGCATCAACGTCTTAAAAGATTTCTGTCTCCACAGGCAGATGTAGTGTGTTGAATATTCAGCATTTGTTGTTAGAGAGAGGATTGCTACTGCCACTGGTGATGTAAGTAGTCGGCTCCTTGTTAGAGCACACCTTGCCACTCATCTGACTTAGTTATTGTCAGTGTTGGAATTGTCTTGCAATAAGCTGTTATTTCTTCAAAGAAATTTTTGAATATCACACTGGCACGTGGCTTTCCGACAGAAGTCCAGCAATCTCTTCCTGCTCCAATCTCAGCAGCATGAGCGCCTGACCCCATGAAGCAGGGTGTAACAAATGCTCATGTCTTTTGACTCTTTGAATGTGTAAGCAGATTATTTGTCTCCAAATGGTGACTAGTAGGGACTGCTTGGGGGGGTCACCCTAACTGCTTCCACCCCTCAAAAGATAAGATACAAAACAAAACTGGCAACTACTGATAATGTAAGCTCTGCTGTCAAATACAAACTGTAAGCAACAGATTGAAGGCACAACCATGCAAAGAAATACCTCAAGAGGGATAATTAAAATATACATGCACATCCGGAGAAAAAACAGATGACTTTCTTGCCCACCCCTACCCCTGTCCCAATCCTCTTACATTTTTACCAAGTAATAAGACAGGAGAAAGTGGTTTATGCTAGAATGCCTCTAAAATTGGCAATTAATAAGGTTGCTGCTTAGACTGTCTGAGATTTCCTTCCTGCTAAATGTTTAAATATATCATTCCATTTGCCTCCACCCACATTCTGTCTCCTTCAGGGAAGAGTTCTTGGTCTTTTTGACTTCCTTGACTCTAGATGTGCACAGGGGACCTTTACCTAAATGAAAAGATTTGTCTCTATATGTACTTGTCTCCATGGGTATAGAAAAGAGAAAACAGTGACTGTGTGAGTCAGGGCGGGCTTTCTTTGCAGATGTGCATCCTGTGCATCTGCTGGGTCTCTTTCTAATCTTTTATGTTTATGCTACACATCTGAGAGAGAGAGAGAGATAGAGAGAGACAGAGACAGAGACAGAGAGACAGACACAGAGACAGAGAGAGAGACAGAGAGAGATTTAAAATATCATCTCTCATAATTTCCTTTCCTCTTTAAAATTTATTAAAACATGGCTCTAAATGGAGGGTTTCAGGACATCCCCTAAAAAGAGAAGCTTGTACCTGGATCAAGAAAGAATAAAAAGATAAAGGATTAGTGATATTCCTTTGCAATTATGTTATTTATCCAGAGTTTGAGTTTCTCATTGCTGGCAACAGGCACACAGTCATTCAGGTATCTTTATTCTTTCCTTTAAGTAAAAGTGGAGTGGGGGTGCAGGTAAAATGACGACAGTAGAAGGGTGGATAGTTGTGTGAGGTCTAGGTATTTCCATTTGGAGGTTGGGAATGTTTTTGAAGACTTCTGCCATGTGATGCTGTTTATTATCCAGATCACTCTAAAGAAGCCTGAAGAGTGCATCAATCTAAATTTAAGTTCTTTTATAAATTGATTTATTCATTCAATAAATATTTATTGGACACTTAAAATGTGCAAAGCATTATGGAGCATACAAAATGAATAACATAATATTTTCTCTCACACAGCTTATGATTACATAGTGGAGGATAATATATATATGCAAATAACTATATTATTTTATTCAGGACTCTTTCATTTGCAAATGGCAGAATCCAAACACAAAGTCACTTAAACTTAAAAAGAAATTTACTGGTTCAGGTAAAAAGTCTTTGAGGAGATCTTCAGGGCACAGCTGAATTCAGGGACTCAATTGGCATAATTTTCTTTCACTCTTACTCTTGTTTTATCTGCCTCCCCTGTTTCAATTTCTTCAGATTTAGACTCTTTGGATTTATCACTGTGGACATGTGTCACGATTGCTCAGTACTGGTCATATAACCTTAGTGCCTAAAACATGCCTGGACATTGGCAAGTAGCTATTAAACATCTGTTAAATAAATAGGATGCTTTCAGTGACTTAGCGAGACATGATGAGATGAAACACAGATTGAAAGATGTTAATGACAATGGAGAGACAGGGAAAAAAAAGAGAATATAATTAATATTGTCAGAATTTCTTCCATGAGAGGAAGGGGAGCAAGGGTTATAGTCCTAATGCTACAGACTTCTCTTTGGAGAGAATCTATTTGCTTTTATGCATAAAGGAAAAACATATGTCTAGGCTTATCAGAATATTGAAAATAATACAGCACTGTCTCTGAGGGTGTGTGTGGGAGGAAGGGGGTATTAGGATGAGAGTGAGAGCAAGAGCACAGGCAAAATTTTACTTTGGAAATGGGAAGATATAATTTTCCTCCTAAGTAGGAGGAAAAGAGAGGAGATCAGTAAGCAGATAAAGATTTTAAGGGGAAGTGGAAGGTAGTAGAATGTTCAGGATTTAATATATTTTTTTGTTCTGAGGCAAACAGTATAAGATAATGAAGTAAGTGAAAACGACTGCCCAGGTATCAAAGGGTTGGAATGTGTAAAAATAAAATATAATGATTTCTGGAGTAGATAACATGAACTGCATAGACTGACTCTTGTGTCTTCCCCAAAGTCCCATGTTAAAACATAAAACCCGATGTAAATGTTTCAGGAGTGGAGTCTTTGGGAAATGATTAGGTCATAAAAATAGAGTTCTCATGAAAGGGATTAATGTTCTTATAAGAGATGGCTTGCCCCTTTTATCAAATGAGGGTAGATTAAAAAAAAAAAAAAAACACTATCTATGAAGCTAGAAAAAAGGGTCATCACCAGACGTGGAATCTCCTGGTACTTTGATCTTGGACTCCTCAGCCTTCAGAACTCTGAAAAACAAATTTCTATTGTCTATAAGCCACCTAGTTCGTGGTATTCTTGTATAGCAGTCTGAAATAAGACAGGAATTTTAGCAAGCCTAATGACAAAACAAATAAAAGACCTTTATCCTTGCTCCAGTTGAAGGTCTGAGGCACTAAGAGGTCAAGGTTTTAGATGAATTTTGAACTTGCAACTCTAAAGTCACAGACTCCAGTGGTAAGCAGTAGAGGACCTAGAGCGAGGTGAAAGAGGACAGCATCACCCTTGGGGGTGAGTGGTCTCTGGAATTGTTGGTAGCTGTTGCCACACTTTGCAGATGGTGCTAACAGGGCCATTTGGCCAGAGACAGGTCACTAGTTTCTTTGGCAGGAAGGAGGTATGGAAAGGATCATCCAACCTTGACTGGAGGACTGGAAGGCTGTAGCTGAGGGGTGGCTTTATAGGTGTCTTATTTTGAATTGAGACTTAAATTCCCTCTGAATACATGAGGGTAGAGATAACCTTCTTGTGCATAATCCTAGAGCCAGCCCTGTGAGATGCCTCCAAACTGGATAGGGAATTTCATTAATTATGATATCCTAAGAAAAGGCTGTTCCCTGATTTAAATGCATAACAACCTACACAATGGCATTTTCCTCACCCTTAATATTTTCTACATATCTACATTATTCATTTGTTACAGAGTTTATTAATGTGATTTTTGAATAATTTATTCATTCGCCCATTCATATAGTTATTTTGTATGTAAACCTTCTTCTCTCCCCCATCTAGAATGTAAGCGTCATGAGGAGCCTCCCTGGAGGTGCAAGGGGTTAAGTTCAGCACTACGAAGCTATTGGCAACCACTGCAGCACAAATTTGATCCCTGGCAAGGGAGCTACCAACATGGCACAGCAGACCTCTTGTATCTTGCCCACTGCCCCCCTCAGCAGTGTATTTCAGACAATCTGCTTGTTCTGTTTCCCCCTCTGTCTCTGGTGAATCCTCTCACCCCCCAAACCTCTGGCCTGCACCCCGGCTCTTGTATGCATAAATAAATAAAATAAATCTTTAAAAAAAGAAAAAGAATGTAAGTTTCACGAGAGCAGGGGTATTGTTCAGTTTTTTTCTGCTTTATGTTCCTGGTTCCATGATCTGTGCCTTTCTGATAGAAGTTGAAAACGCACACACACACACACACACACACACACAAATTACCTGTGCTGTTATCTAATAATTATTTTAGGGCAGAGGGTCAAAATTAAAGTTAGTAACAATGTATTACAGATGAGGGCCTCCCCGGTGGCGCAGTGGTTGAGCTCTGGGCTGCGAAGCTGCCCGCAGCCTCTACAGTGCTGGTTTGTTCCCTGGCCGCCGGACAAGGTCCCCACATGGCGTGCAGACCTCTTCTGCCGCTCGCTGCTCCCCTCAGGAGTGTATTTCATCAGTCTGCCTGTTCTGCTCCCCGCTCTGGCTCTGGTGAACTCTCTCACCCTCCCGCACTTCTGACTGTACCCAGTGCTTGTATAAATAAAAAAAAAAAAATGTATTACAGATGAAATATTTCTCCTTCTTATACCAAGTTGTTCCTAAGTAGTTTTCTTCAGTGGTATTTAAATGATATAAAATGCAAAATAGTAAGGAAGTGTATTATATGGTTTATTCCACTGTCTTATAATACCTGTAATTATTTCTCTTTTAATACATCTTACTCTTTTGCCTAAAGAAAGCCAAGTCTGTTCTCGCTGCACATCTCTCTCCCTTCCATCCCCCTCATGCACCATATACACACATTCATAGACCACATATTCATGCTTGAATCTATTTGCGTATCTACAATTTCTATGTATGCCAATTCTCCCTCCCTTATGTATACTTCCCTGGTTTGTGTCACTAATGGGAACAATGAAATTTTTAGAATTAGTACTGCTCTTGCTGTATCTTGCTGCTCTTGCTTTATACTCATTAGCACATTATTAAAATGGTGTAAGCAAAATGCTAAACTTCTTGGAGTTCAGAGTTAATGAGGTCCAGGTAGCTGATTCCATCTCTGGGCAGGCTAGTTAGTACTTCGTAGAGCAAAAAAAATTTCATAGCAATGGATTGCATCCTAACCAGTCTTCTTCCATATCAATGGTTCCAAGCAAACTGCAGTGAGAAAAAGAGTGTATTCAGATAAATCTATGAGATTTGAACCATTCTCATAGCTAATCCAGTTATCCTAGTCCTATAATCAAGAAATCTAACAGTACCAGCAGGTAGAATGAACCTTAACAAATGGCTAGCAAATATATTTCAAGAATATGGAAAGAATTACACAGAAATAGTTAAAAGTGAGGAAAAATGTTAAATAAAAGGTGCCATTCTGTGAGGGCGATGCCAAGAATGGTGCTGAACTCTCAGTTCATTTTAGGGCTCCTTCATATAGCTGTACAGGTTGTACATGACACAATGTCAGAAGGATCATTTCACTTACACTGTGATGTGAATGACCACACAGGGACTCTGACTCAACTTCACATCAGCTCTGGGATAAGGGATAGTATTCTTCCCACCCTTTCAAATGAGGGAATGGAGATTATTAGAAAAGAAAATCTTTGCCCAAGTCACACAGTTCAAGAGTGTTGGAGACAGTATCCAAAGTTGTTCTGTTTAAATTAAAGAACACTTAAGAATGGGGAAATAAAATATCCGTTTAATTTGCACAAAATAATATATTGAAACATAGGAGAAAACTCTTAAAACCAGAAAGGAAGTGCCTTTATTACCTTCAAGAAAGGATAGTCTAGGGTCACGAGGATGACACAAAGATTCCAGAATAAGGGATGACTGAAAGAACACTGGATGTCACGAGTAATATTCATTCCTTTTTTTTTAAAGATTTATTTATTTATGCATACAAGAACTGGGGTACAGGCCTGAAGTGCAGGGGGTGAGAGGAGTCTCCAGAGTCAGAGTGGGGAACAGAACAGGCAGACTGACAGAGAGGTTTGTTGTGCCATGTGGGTTGCTCCCTGGCTGGGGATCGAACTCATGCCATAGAGGCTGTGGACAGCTTCACAGTGTGGTGCTTAACCCCTTGTGCCACCAGAGAGGCCCTAATTCCTCATTAACATGAAATACCCTTGTTTAGGACACAAATTCATAAGGAAAAGGTAAAAAGGCTCATGGTTTATTTTCTAGGTCTGGGATTTTTCTAATCTTGACTTAGGATAGAGAAGATAGAAGGGATATTCTTGTACTTTTTATCTTTTTTTCCTCTGGGGGAGGCAGTATTTTTAAAATACAAATTACTGGGATCCTACTTAGGGTATCCAATTTCAAATTTCCCAGAAGATACTTAATTTGGGAAATACTGCCTTAGAAGATGAGTAAAGTGATAAAATGCACTTAACTTCTAGAGGCCACAAATAAACTGTGGATTTTGGAAAAGATGGAGAAATCCTAAAAGGAAAATTAGGGACATTAGGTTCAACCATGGACATTGAGTTCACCCTAGGATTTGACCCAAGTTAAGAGAACAGCGGCAACCTCTGAAACACTGGTGGAAGGGCTAGGGCCTTGGTCAGACTAATCCAGATTTACATCCCTGCTTTGTCACTAATGGCCATGTACCTCTAGGTAAATAGTACCCTTTCTCTATCCTCACTTTCCTTACTTTCTTTTTTTTAAAGGTTTATTTATTTATACATACAAGAGCTGGGATATAGGAAGAGATGTGGGGGGTGAGAGGATTCACTAGAGACAGAGTGGGGACCAGACCAGGCAGATCGACTGAAGTACACTGCTGAGGGGAGCAGAGGGCAAGTCAGGAGAGGTCTGCTGTGCCATGTGGGTAGCTCCCTGGCCGGCCTGGATTAAATTCATGCTGCAGAGGCTGCGGACAGCTTCACAGTCTGCACCACCAGGGAGGCCCAGTTTTCTTATTCTTAATGTGAAGAAAAAATGCTATACTGTAGCATGAATAGGACAACAAGATGACGTATGTAAAGGGACAGTGTAAGTTTGGTTGTGGTTTTGCTATTACTGTGATGTTAGAATATTGTAGGGGACCACTGGGCTTAGAAAAAAAAAACACAGTTGTTTTCAGATTAGGCAAAGGAATCAGTTAAAATGGGTACCTTCTAGTTGAATGCACTATTAAATTATTTAGCTTCAATACTGGAACAAATTTGGCTTTGGCTACATCTCATAGTACTATTTAATGTCTCATTATTATAAACAAAAAAGAAATATTTAAAAAAGCAATTACAGGGAGGGGAAGAACAAAGGAGCCTTTGATATTAATAAGGCTGCTTTTGCCACCCTAGGGGTGGGAAGAGGTAAGAATAAGCCTTTAAGGAAAAGGGATCACCTTCCTGGAATCTCTGAATAGAAATGGACAAGGCAGCTGAAGCATCGTGACTTTTCTTCATTTTTCAGGACTACAGTTAAAGGAGAGGGTCGCCCGCCAGCACTTGCATCAGGATGGCATTGCAGATACGGTGCTGATGCAGTCGATGACTTTGACTTCAACAGACATTTCCTTCCTGATTTTTATGACAGAGATGAAAGCATCTGGCATAAGCTTCAAGAAAGGTATAATCTTTTAGTTAGCTTGGAGGAAAAAATAAACAGCAACAAGTCAGAGGAACTGCTGGTTAGACTTGGCAAAAATTGCCACTTAGAGGAGCGTGATTGAAAGAGGCGGCCTGCGTGCGGCAGTGTACATAGCCACTAATTCAGGGTGTCTGGGAAATGGCAGTGCGCTGGTTAATTGGACATTATGCTTTCCCAAGTGTTTCCATCATTATGCAGCACATATGGATTACCAATTTTCAGATAAATGAAATGCATGCGGAATCTTAAAATATTCAGATTGTCTGGTCTACTGCTTCTACTTTATACATGAGGACATTTAGGTCCAGTTAGAAATAATCTGTGTAAACCTACAGCTAATTAGTAATGTAGCCAAGATCAGTATCCAAATCTCCCTGTGTTTAGTCAGAGTTTATTTCCACTACTCCAGATGGCTACAGAACTCTTAAAATTCTTAAATACTTTTTGGTGACAGTATTTAAGTGCCTTGGAGGTCCTCATTAATGCTAACTATTTCATCAGAACCAGGCTAAAAGATGGGAATTATAGGCATTGGGGACAGGGCTATAGCTCTGCCCACTCCATAGAGTGTGCCCTAAATTTTCCATTTTAAACAAACTTGACAATTATTTGTCAAACTTGATAGTTATTTGTCATTTGCTCCACTCTTATAAAGTGCCATTTTGTGTAAAAAATGCAAAAGACGGTGTTTTGTCTTTGTGCGTATAAAAGAAACAGTAGTTTTACATGCAAATTTAGAAACAAAATAGGTTGCTCAGAAAAAAAAATTGAAATAGTATGATTAAAAAAGGCTCACTGCACATATCAGAGGCAACTGTCCACAGACTTAAATTTCAGTATCGCTCAGCTATTACAGTGAAAGTTGACCTGACATGTAGTTGAAATATTGAAAGGCACAACTTCTTAATCTACCAGAAATGATTTTTTGAGAAAATCCTCATTTGTTGAAGCTCTTGACTCTACAACTCACACATTTGTGATCAATTCACCTTGAAATCAAGTTCTCTCTGGAAACTTCATTTGGGGGCAAATGAGTAGCATAGAAGATAGAAGTTACTTAAGCGTTCATTATTGTGCTTATGTTTAATCCCACTAATAACTTTATATTAATTTTTAAGACTAATATATCTAGAATTAAGGGTTAGTGAAAGTCTGGTAGATTTCTAGAACAGGCTCCTCAAATTCTAATGTGTAATTGAATGAATGTGGGAATTTGTAAAAATGCAGATTCAAATTCAGTAAGTCTTGTGTGGGGGTTGCTAGTCAGATGCTTAAATACACCCAGAAGATGTTAATTATGCTGGTCTATGGGCCACATTTTGGGTAGTGAAGGGTTAAGACAAGGGGAGAGAAAGGGAGGAGCAGTAGAGCTTTATTGTAGGGCAGTCAAGTCTCTTTTCTTAACCAGATACTCTAGATCAAGTTAAGAGACTTTTATTAAGAACATGTAGCTCAAAGCCAATATGTTTTGGTACTACAAAGTATATGTGTGTGTGTTAGTGTGTGTGAGTTAGTATATGTATGTGTGTGGTTGTGTTATGTGTGCATTTCATACTTGTTCTAATCCTGCTCTCACCTATCCTCCACATTGGAGGCAGAATATTTCACTCCTTTTTTTTTTTCCTAAAGATTTATTTATTTATTTATACAAGCACTGGGTATAGTCAGAAGTGCGGGAGGGTGAGAGAATTCACCAGAGCCAGAGCGGGGAACAGAACAGGCAGACTGATGAAATACACTGCTGAGGGGAGCAGCGGGCGTGGCAGGAGAGGTCTGCGCATCATGTGGGACCCTCACCGGCAGCAGGGAATTGAACCGGTGCTGCAGAGGCCGCGGGCAGCTTCGCAGCCCAGTGCTGAACTGCTGCACCACCAGGGGAGGTCCCAATATTTCACTCCTTTTAAGAAAATCTCTCAGTAGCTTCCACTGTTGGACAGACAATGCACAAAATCTTAAAATGGCTTAAACACTTTTGGATCTGGCCACTAATTAATTCTTTATCACTCTCATCCTCACCTTTTAAACTCTAAATACACTAAACATCTATTAGCCCTTCAAATAAAATGTACTTTTTTCCTCCAAGTTCTTCACTTGTCCTTCTCCCTGAAGTTCACTTTCTCTTCCCCCATTGCAATTCTCTTTACTTACTGTTCCTTCTTATTTCTCAGGGGAAGTCTTCCTGGATGTCCTATATAATATAACCCTTCATATCACCATGGTCACTTTACTTACAAGTCTGCCTCATGGTACTCAGATCTTGAGATACCCATGTCTTTATGACTCACCCTGTTATCCTCTTTGCTGGTTTAACACTTGTCAGGCGAATAGTAACTTTGGGTAAATAAATGGATGGGAGAAAAGATGAGGAATAATATATGATGTTGTCCAGAGAGAGCACAAAATGTTACCTGGGATAACCTAATAGGGTTTGGAAAGCTAGGAAGTATTTCAGAAGAGGAATCCCAAGATCATGATGTTTCTATATTGGGGAAATAGAACAGGGAAGGGCACAAAGAAATGAGGGCATTTCAAGGAGATGGTGAAGAAGAGTGTACAAGACAAAACATAGACCTAATCATGATTTCCTGGGGTTATTCAGACAAAATAAATAACACACTAGACAGATAGAAAATCTGCAGTAAGAGTAGAGAAGGTAGAGGTGAACTGAATGAAATAAAATATCTTCTGTACATCTCCTTGTAAATACAGTAGCTCACAACAACTGGGAAACAGGAGACCACTGCCAGTGTGGATTTAGTTTGCATTTAATTGCTTAAATACTTTGAGATTTAAAAACAAACTTGTAGTGATTTACAGGGGGAAAAAAATCTGTGCAACCCAGGTGACAATTAAGGGCATACTTGTGGAATACTCTGCATCCAGTATAGAGAGATGTGAAGGGCTCCTAAAATGAAACTTGCCTTGGGCTCTGCACATGCAGAACGATCATTCATATACACAAGTCAGGGAAACACTTGTTATTTTTCAATGACAGCAATCTGACTTGAATTGGACTTGATTTATCAGGGTATCTCTTAAAACTGTCATTTTATAATCTAGTAAGTAGTGATCCTTTTGTCTAATAAAATACTACCCTTTAGGACAGGTCTGGATACCCATGTTAAAAAGAAGCCTGTGCAGATGAACATCAAGTCCAGCCCTGTACACCTACTCAGCATCTCACCAACCATCTCAGGTCCTCAGCACAAATTTGAGGCTTTGGAATGTATTAATTAGCATAACCTAATTTCTTCTAGCTGTCATAACTTGATTGGCACAGACCCTGTGGACTTCTTATTTCATTTATATATTGAATGTTTAAATTCAGCTTTGACTCTAAATGATACTACCCCCCACACTCCCCACATATCCTTTATGTACATATATATTCTTGTATGTATATGTATATGTAATATATATGTGTGTGTATGTATGTATCTGAGTGGCTGTGCTATTATTAGATTTAAACAAACACAAAGATCCAATGGATACCAAGATTTAAAGAGAATGAAAAGCAATAGAAGTATTTTTTTTCATTTTTCATTTTGATTGTTATCAGTTACTTCTTAGAGAATTTTGTGTTTCTAATTTACCCTGAATCTTTCGGAGTCAATGACCTTGCCAGTAAGTGATCAATACTGATCAATAATGCATCTGGCCTTCATGAAAAAAAGCTTCTAAAAGAGATTTTTAATAGGCTGCTCAACCTTAACACACTATATAACAGGCACTATCTAAATATTTGTGGGAAATGAGATAAATGAATGTTGGCTTTTGTTTCTCCTTTTTAAAGTCTGTATTTCACCATGTAAGCAATTGCAGTGTGTGTGTTTGGAGTAAAGAGCTGTGGAACTGGAATCAGAAAGGTGGATGCCAACTCTAGAAAATTTCTTGACACTAGGCCCCATTTTTCAATTTTTTTAAAGTGAGGTTGTGAGTAACTCTTGGTAACTATGGACTGCTAATAAATATGTCAGTGACTATCCTTGGTAATATCTGAACCCCTTCTGCACATTTTCCCTAGGAAGGCCAAGAATAGATTTTTTTAGAATGTTGTTCTTTCAACTTAGTGTTTTCCTTGTTCAAAACTATTCTGTCTGAAGATACTAGACATGGTTTTATCCCCTATGTTCTTCCCAACAGGGAATATTTGTCTTAGTTATAAAGAGGTCCTCTAACCTTATTTTTAGTTAGTATTTATTAACATTGAAATAATTTAACAAACTGCCTGCTTTCTAGCAAAAAAAAAATATGCTTTTACTTGTCTCTCCAATTTCCAGCATTTCTTTTTAAGTAGACTAGCCTTTCAAAAGATCTGTGACTGTGTTCTAGACATGTGTTAAATCCTAACCATGAGTATGAGGGTATTAGAAGGTGGGGCCTTTGGGAGATGTCTAGGTCACAAGGTGGAGACCTTAAGAATGAGTTTAATACCCTTACAAAAGAGTGACCACAGAAAGCCCTTGTCCCTTGTGTCCTATTAGAAGATGACCATCTATGAACCAAGAAGTGGGTACTCACTAGACACCAAGTCTGCTAGTACCTAAATTTTACATTACCAGCTTCTAGAAATATGAGAAATAAATTTCTCTTGTTTATGAGTTTTCCAGTCTATAGTGTTCCATTATAGCAGCTGGAATGAACTAACGATAATCTGCAATCAACTGTTTGTCTTGGAAATATCAATTGCTGACTTTGGTCTTATGCATGACCTTTTGCACTCAGAGCAACAAGAGGTAATTCCTGTTAAAGTTCTGTAGGGGTGAACAGCATCATAGAGTGCATATATCATATCAACAAGGCATTTCATAAATTGTACCTACAACACAGGATTTATGTACAAAATATAATACAGCAGGGCTTAACCGAATGGTGGCATACTATTTTTGCTCTTCTTTCTTTCCTCTTTCTTCCCATCCACACTTCTGTCTACCTCTTCTTCTCTCCTCCCTCCCTCTCTCTCTCTCTTTCTCTCTCTCTCTCTCTCTCACACACACACGCACACACACACACTTTTTTTTTTGATTATTCTTATCACCTGTCTGTTCCTAGATTATACTTAAACAGAATATAGATAACCTAAGACTTTCTGATTAATTTAGAGAAAATAGTGAAGAAAGCAGCATTTATTGAGTTCTTATTATATGTCATATGAGTGTATCTAATCTTTATAACAGCCTTGGGGAGTAGGTATTATCAGACCTAAATTCTAAAGTTGAGTCAACATAATAACTTACTTAATAGTACCCAGCACAAAAGCTGTATGGTTCAAATTTGAATCCAGGTGTGATAGCCTTTTCTAATACCACTCAATTTCCCAAAAGATATGAAGATAATTGAAAACAGATATTAAAATTTTGATGTAGTGCATATTTATAGATAGTTTAGATTTGAATCTAATGTATAACACTATATTTAAAATATGCTTCAGGTATAATAGAACTCTACATATGGCCCAGGTCAGAAAATTATTGTGATTACATATATATTTTGTAAGTGCCATTTGTCTGGCTACTTTCTTGATTTATTGTTGTGACCAAGTCACAATACATCTGGCAGTGGTTACCCAGGTTTATTCCCAGTACTCAGGTTTAAGCATCTCCCAGAAAATCTACATATATGAAAGCTGCACATTACATCACTAATACCTTGTTTAACTCTAAACTAATACAAATAAATAAAGCTGAGGCATCAATTACTTTTTCTTGTCTAAGTCCTGAAAGTGAGATCACTATGCTCTTTTATTGATTGTATTTTCTGAATTTCACGAGCCCATGATCCCTTTTCAGATGATGGAAGCAGACATCAGGAACTAGAGGTAAACCTTATGGATCTGTGCCTTAGTCCCCTTCACCATTTTAACTTCTTGGCAAACTTAGGAAACTGGGGGCTGACATTTGAGACAGAAAATAAGCAGAACAGTTAGCAGTAAAACATTAAATCCCTCAAGCTTTTAAATCTCCAGCTAAATGTGTGAATCCTATGTACAGCACCTTATTAAAATATTAATTAGCCCTTCACATTAGAAGCATGCTAGAGTTCCAGAGATTCTCTCTACTCTGTGGGCAGAGATAGGTTAACACTGGTACACAAATATTCTCACCCAAACTCCCTGGTGATGCAAAGTTAGGTCTTATTTCAGGACTTGTCCTTCTATATATATAGGTGATATTGTAAGGATGTCAATATTGGAATAGAGACAATTGATGAACACTATTTTGTTGAGAATTCATAAATTAGAAAATCTGTAAGTTTTAATGAAATGCATCACATTTTATTATTATGAAAGAGTTCATAATTTTGATTTGTTTACATGAACTATATAAACAGTTAGAATTAAATACCCAGAAAGATCTAGTGTCTACTCACAGAAAGCTGTTGTTGTCCCTGAAAATGCCCCACAGGAATATTGCCACTAACACAGGGAATGAAATGTCAGATAAAATTCAACAATAACTGAATAAGAAGACACAGTGTCCGAATATGGTGCTTCCAATATAGCCCCATTAACCAAAAAATTAATAACCACCATATTTTAATGAGTACTTACCATGTGCCAGGAATTTTACGCATTTTTCCATTTATTCTTAGGGAAATATTTCAAAAATAGATTTATTTTTCCTATTTCTCACATGAGGAAACTGGAGATCCTGAAGATTAAGACATGTGAGTATATGAATGAAAAGAATATTGGTAGATGTGCATATGTCTGATTTCTGTCTGCAGATTCACACACTTGCCTTGACTCAATGAACACAGGTCACACGTTTCCTGTAGGACAAGTTCCTCTGATAGATACAACTTGTGTACTTGCTTCCTAAGGGCAGATCTGGGGACCTGATCAGTTGTAATCCACTAGAACTTCCAAGCTTTGTAGTTATTCTCCTTTATGAAACAGAAACCCCATCCTCTGCTCATTTAACAACATGCACTTATCTTTCTTCACACATGCCAGGTTAATTGTTGCCTTTGTTCCTCATTTTGCACTTCAATTTTCTTAATGATATCACTCAAAATTTGACACCCTATCCTGTGGATCCTATCCTGAAGGAAATGTGCATCCTGTGGCTTTTGAGTAAGTGCAGGTACATCAAACTACAGCCAGAAAACAGACATATACGTATATACCTACCAGCATTCTTTTATCTGCATTCATTTATCACCACTTAACTTACTACACTCAGGGATTAAAATTACCTTCTGTGTTTTATTGACAATAAGATGGCATGGATTGTGACATACCATTATTTTATAAGCTGCCAAAAGAACAAATATGACCAATTAAATTCAAACATGCTTTCTTATCCAGTCTAAGATGTCATTATATTTCAGAAATATTAATTTGTGAATAAGTTGAGTGAAGATGGTGTGTGTTATGTCACTCTCGTAGCATGCCATTTTGAGTTATAGCTTGCACATATATTCACTGTGTATATATTTTACACAAACACAACTCACTGCTCATCTAAGTTTCCATACATTCCAGTTCTAGTGTGTATGCACAGGCAGGCTAGCCCTGTGGTTGGTTATGAAGACTCTGGAGCCGAAGTGTCTGGAAGTAAGATGTAAGATGTACCTCTACCACTTATTAACGATATGGCCTTGGGAAAGTTTGTAAACCTTTCAGTGGATCACTTTCCTCTCTCTAAAACACAGATCATAATGAAATCTAACTCATACAGTTCTTGTGAGGATTAAATGGGTGAAACTGTGTGCCTTGGCACATGTTAAGTGCCTAAAGTGTATTTACTATTAATATAGCTGTTACTATGATTACAGAGTACATCGAGATGTGAGCCATACTGAGCTCCCTATGCAAATCTTCTCAATACCTAGGGGATTCCAGCCCAACCTCAAGATGTAAACCTTTACAAGTATGCAGCTGTTCTGGACATCAAGAATGCATGCACAGTCCATAATCATGCCAGTTATGTAACCTGTCATGCAAGCCACATCCTTCCAAGTCATGTATCCCCAGAGGATATATACAGCTATGCATAAAAAACCTGCTGTTTCTTAAGTATATCCACTTTCCATAAATTTACAATTAATATTAATCCTGATCTTGAAAATAAGCTGTGAACCAAAGCAAATTGCCTTAAAAACAGATTTTCATTAATGAGCAGATTTACTGCGAGTTTCTCCCTGCCTACATTCCTTACTTGCCTTTTGTGAAAATTTGCAAAGCTTCTTTCCCTGGTGAGAGCCATACCATGACTGCTGATACATGGTTGAGAGCACTTTGGTTCTTAATTAGTGCAGAAATACAAGCAAAGGCAGAACCTCATTCACCTCTTTCATTCATTTCCTCTCTGATCACTTACTGTGATGTTACATACTGATTCAGAACCTACACAGAGCCACATGTCTTAACAAGCTTACTAGCTCAAAGCTCAGGTAATCTTTCACCTTGTATCCCTCCTCATGCACACCTTGAACACCAAGATAACTACTCACTCACCTTAAGCATTCAGTTAAGGTCAAGCACATCTGTAGGGGCCCTAACATTCTCATTCCTCCATCTTCTGCACCTCTTATCCTACTCAGTTTCCTTGATCACACTTGCTGGAGCTGTGTGTTCTCAGAGTGGTGGATGCATTTATTCATGGCTTTAGCTAGAATTTCCATTATCTATAGGTGATACAGGTTTTTTTAGGCATTAGGCAAAAATTTTATTTCTAGCACTCCATTTCCAAATATATCTCAGATGGGTCAATGGAGTTTAATTATGGGATAAAATGAGTCATTTATCAGGAAACTGTAAAAATAGCTGTAAAAATAAGAATTTCATGTGTTCCCCTTGTTCATCCCTTTTCTATTTACTATTCTGAAATAAAACAACAATAGAGAAAGACAGCATGGCATAGAAAAGGCAAGCCATAATATATCTTTTGTAATCTAACCTCATATATTCTCATACAGAGATAGGTAGCAGGTCATGAGTCATGGAATTGTCTATGTGTGTATGTTCTGGGCCATACTTCCTTAACTTAATCCTTTTTCTTTTTTTTAAAAAGATTTATTTATTTATTTACACAAGAACTGGGGTACAGGCCAGAGTTGTGGGAGGGTGAGAGAATTCACCAGAGACAGAGCAGGGAACAGGACAGGCAGACTGACGAAATACACTGCTGAGGGGAGCAGCGGGCGAGACAGGAGAGGTCTGCTGCGCTATATGGGACCCTCACCGGCTGGCCGGGATCAAACTGGCACTGCAGAGGATGCGGACAGCTTCACAGCGTGGCACTCAACTGCCTGCGCCACCAGGGGAGGCCCCTTTATCCTTTTTCATAAGAACACTAATCACCTTAGAAAACAAATAAGGATTTCTTGTTGTGCTAAATCATGCATTAACCTAAAGAGAGAGCTGGTTGTAAGGCCGAGTAGCAGCACTGGAGGTGATGACGAAACACGTGGTCATAGATTACATATATGTAAGAACTCCCCAGTTGAATTATCATCATAGCTTAAGATCCAAAGTAAAATGGGAAATTAAAAAGTGTCTGTCATTCATTGATAATACCAAGAGATAGCAAATCCATCTGCTTAGTCAATGTTCCGAAATCTAGTCATTTATTTATTTTTTATTTTTATTTTTTTTTTATAGAGGCATGCTTTATTTATTTGTTTGCTGGTTTGTTTGTTTGTTTTGTTTATACATGCACTGGGTACAGTCAGAAGAGCGGGAGGGTGAGAGAATTCACCAGAGCCAGAGCGGGGAGCAGAGCAGGCAGAAGGACCGAAGTACACTGCTGAGGGGAGCAGCGGGCGGCAGGAGAGGTCTGCACGCCATGTGGGACCCTCCTCCGGTGGCTGGGGAGCAGCCGGGGATCGAACCGGCGCCGCAGAGGCCGCGGGCAGCTTCGCAACCCAGCGCTCAACCGCTGCACCACCGGGGAGGCCCCATTTATTTATTTTTTAAATGTAATTCACATTTACCTTTATATCTAAGAGTTTGTCATGTTGAGTTTTCTGGTCTATCAAACCAGACATAATACTATATGTTATAGATTATACTAAATTATCTCAAATGATGATCTCAGTTCTCAAAGATCTTCTGAATTTGAGAACTGAAGCATCATTTAAGGAAGCAACCATTTAAAAAAGTACTAGCTATATAGAGAAGGGTTTAGTTCCCAATCAACAAAAGAAATAATGAGTATTTCTTAGCAGTCTTTGTTTTTCCTTTATTTCTTCTTTTTTCTGCCCTTGACCTTTTTCTTATTCATGTCATGTTGAAATGTCAAATTATAGCCATTTAAAGTAAGGTGAACTTTTTGAAAATCTGGTAGAATTCACTAGTGAAGCTATAGCTATCTGCTCCTGGGCATGGAAGAAGTAAAATAATGACTTTTTGCAGATGACATGACAAAACCCAAAAAATGCCATGAAAAAGCTATTAGCAAAAAATAAATGAAGATAATAAAGAGGCAGACTACAAAACTAATATATAACAACATTTGTTATCTCTTTATACTCAAATCATGAAGTAGCAGAAAGAGAAATCAGGAAAATAATCCCATTTATAATCACATTAAAAATAATTACATACCTTAGAAAAAATCTAACCAAAGAGGTAAGGGTACACTGAAAACTCTAAGACATGATTCAAGGAAATAAAAGACATAAAGAAATGGAAAGCTATTCTGTGCCATAAATTAGAAAAATTAATATTGCCAAAATGGATTTATTGCCTGAAGCAATATACAAATCCAATGCAATACCTATCAAAATGTCAACAGTGTTCTTCATAGGACCAGGACACACAACATCACAAAATTCATTTGGAACTACAAAAGACCCCAGATAGGAAAAATAATTCCAAGGAAAAAAGAATAAAAATGGAGGTACTTCATGTCCTGATTTCAAAGTATATTATAGAGTAATAGTAATAAAAACAGGACAGTATTGGAACAGAAACAGACACATAGGTCAAGAGCAGAGAGCCCAGAAATGAATCTACATATCTACGAAAAACTAATATATGACAAAGGAGTTGAGAGCATACACTTGATCAAGGAAAATCTCTTCAATAAATGGAGTTGGGAAAACTGAACAACCACTTATAAAAGTGAAAGTAGACCAATATCTTATATCATACATGAAAATTAATTCAAAATGGATTAAAGATTTACATGTACATGCGCACATATGGAAGATCAAAATTTGTCCAGAATTAAAATTCCAGAATTAAAATAAAATACATTTAGGAAAGACTTGCATGTAAAACCTAATCCATAAAATATATCAAATAAAACATAAGCAATACACTCCTTGACATGAGCCTTCGAGATGTCTTTTGGGACTGCACTCTGAACATAAGTGAGACTAAAAATGTTATAATGCAATGTTACTTACATAAACACTTACTAAAAAATAAAGTACCATGGACTTAAGAGAAGGAACTCTAAGGACTGTGTTCCTGGTACCAGTTCTTGTATTTGAAGTAGGCCACTGAGTTTAGAATACTGTCATGCTGAATCCCTATACTTTCATTGTCTTGAATGAAGTTCAAATGGCTGGCGTTATGTTGATGAAACCCTGAATCCTGGGAGTCAAGAAACCTAGAGGAATAAGTAATAGATCACTATAAACTGCCTCCTACTTATCTGGGACTTACAGGGATAGAACTGTTATTTATTCATTACTAGAAGCAGGATGATTATTTAACAAGAAGTTATTATGTGTCACCTCTTGTCTAGACACATGGACACACATATTTATCACCTATTTTTGAGTTTTTACTACACGCCCGTCACTTTTCTAAGTTCTTTACTTTTAAGATAGAGTCCCTACACTCGAGGAATTGATTTCCTCTCTCTCTCTCTTGCCAGGGACTTTGAGATTAAGGAGATAGCTGGGTTTTGCAACTAATTGTGTCAGATTAGAACAAGAACAGTATGTATTTTGAGTTCTCCTACCTCCTCACTAGCAACTCATTTTGTGTATTAAATATATTTCCTTTTGGGAATTTCCAAACTTTTTAAGATGGAATATGTAGATGCAGTAAGACTACAACACCATGGCAATTATTTTCTATCAGTCACAGCCCACATGCCATCTACCCTGGGCCATCAGAATGACACATCACACATGTGACTGGAGGCAAATTTCCAAGAATACATTTATTGCTTACTTAAAAAAAAAAAAAGAAAAGGAAAGAAAGAAAAAACCTGAATGGAGAAAACAATCCTATCTGGGTTATTTTGGGGAAAAAAATGTGTTAACCATGGGACATTACATGTAATCAAAAACCAGCCAAATGTAAAGCAGTTTAGAAAGGGGGTAGTTCTCATTCTGCACTGGAACATGTCTTTTTGAAAATTGATATCTGAAACACACACACAGACAGAAACACACAAAACAAGAGACAAGATTCTGTGGGCAGAGCGTAAAGCTGGTGTGATGTGAATAAGAAATGCTGAGCAACTCAGCAGGACCATTAGCTATTTGTTTATTAAGTTTTCCAGTATAGTAGATTGATCTGAAAATAACAGAACATTTATGAAGCATGAAGTGTTTCCTAAGATTTCAATTAAAATGAGATAAAACAAAATGCAGGATGTGTGTTCATGTAGGAAATCTCATTAGGGTGCTGGTCATCACAGCCAGGAAGGCTCATTCCCTCGTGCTGTTCTCTCAGTTCAATGCACCCTGCTCAGCCCACTCACCACAGGTGAGGTGAGTGGCATTTCACTAACATGAAGTTTGTTCTCTAGGGTGCACCCCCTCCCCACAGTGATCTTTCAAAAGAAGAGCCAGTACTGTGACCTCACTGTATAGATGAAAAAAATGAAGCATATCAATTGACTTTCCATTAACAATCATTATAAAAATTAAGAATAGAACACAGAGTTCAGGAAATAATGTTAACTCCCTGAAACTTTGACAACTCTCTGCTTGTAATTTTGTGGTTTCTTTTTGTAAAGGGTCTGCATTCGGGAGGGATGTGAACAGAGTGCAGTAAGCAAGCAAGAAGTGGAGAGATCTGTCCGGAGAACAGAACAGACCAGTGATATGGGTCCTGAGCGCTGGATGCCAGGGACCATGAGCAGGGCACAGGGGAGCATGGGCAGAAGGACCTGGCACAGAAACTGGGATATTGTGATTTATGATAAGAATTGTATACTTGGTCTTCCACCTTACTCCCGGCATGGAGCTATCAAAACTCAAAATTTCGTAAGTGATAGAAGTAATAAAAGTGACTTGTTATTTACAACTTAACAAGCCCCTTTCAACTACATCTGAGTTAATGTTATCAAGGTGATTTTTAGGGTGGGCATGGTTGCAGGGGAACCAACCTTTTAACTAGAAAGTTGGAACCTTGTCCTGCCCTAGATCTCTAGGAAGGATAGAGGGCTAGAGATTGAGTTTTGTCATCTCTGACTCATGAATTAATCAATCTTGCTTAGGGAAGGAAGCTCCCATTAAAACCAAAAGGATGAAACTCAGAAAGTTCCCTGGTTGGCAAACATGTGGAGGTGGCAAGGGAGTGGCTACTCAGAGAGAACACGTGATCCACAACCCCCCCCACCCCCGACCCATAACCTTGCCCTGTACACCTTTTCCCCAACCCATAACCTTGCCCTGTACATAACCTTGCCCTGTACACCTTTTCCATCAGGCTTTTCCAAAGTTATATCTTTTTATAATAAACCAGTAATCCAGTAAGTAAAATGTTTCTCTGAGTTGGATATACTGCTGTAGCAAATTAAATCTAAGAGGTGGTTAAGGGCATCTCTGATCCATACCTCGTGGGTTTAGAGACACAGGTAACAAACTGGACTTATGATTCTGTGCATTGACATCTGGGGGGGGGGTTGCGGGTTGGAGCAGTCTTGTAGGACTGAGCATGTACCCTGTACAATCTTATACTACCTCCAGGTGGATGTGTCAGAATTGAGTTCAGTTGTAGGACACCCAGCTGGTGTGACAAAAATTACTTGATGTGTGGAAAACATGCACATTGGGTATTAGAAATGAGGTGGAGTTGTTGTATTTGTGAGAGGAAAGGAGTCATGTGGGGAAGTATATATATATATATATTTTTTCCTTTTCATAGGCTCTAGCCCTTCTCTCCAAAGTCAAAGGGAAGATATATAGAGTTAGTTCAATTCCTGAGGTCCAGGAACAGCTAAAATAGACTCCCTGTTAGAGTAGTTTACAAGCAATAAAGACCAAAACAACAACTAATGCTAGAATTAGGATTTTTTTCTTCTTAATTTTAATGAATTTTGTATGCATTTTCTGATTGGTAAACTCTCACTAAACTACACAACAGACTAACTCAATATTGGTGTCTGTTTACTAGTGCATTTGTCTTAAAAACACTTCAACATGGGCCTCCCTGGTGGCGCAGGTGGTTGAGCACCACACTGTGAAGCTGTCCGCAGCCTCTGCAGCACAAGTTCCGGCAAGAATCCCACATGGCGAGGCAGACTTCTCCTGTCTCGCCCTCTGCTCCCCTCAGCAGTGTATTTCGTCAGTCTACCTGTTCTGTTCCCCACTCTGCCTCTGTTGAATCCTCTCACCCTCCTGCGCATCTGGCCTGTACACCAGATCTTGTATAAGAATAAATAAATCTTTAAAAAAAAAAAAAAACTTCAACTTTTCCCAGTTATCTGGAAACATGAAATGTACTGAAATCACTTGTAGGTGGTTTTCCCATTATATCTGGAGAAACTCCATTTGTGGGCAATTTTTGCCACTCCCATAAGGTTATTGGAAACCCATATATAGTGCAAAAATTACATGTGAATAGTGCATATTTATAACTTGATATGGTTCCAAAAGAAAGGCAGGGCCAGGTACAGTGCAAAGTCTCTAGTGTTAGGGCAAGATTTCCCCTATGATCTAAAGAAAGCAAAGACTCATTAGTGAAGTTTTTAAAATAATGGACCTCGGGCCTCCCTCGTGGTGCAGGTGGTGGAGCACATCTTCGTGAAGCTATCCGAAGCCTCTGCAGTGCCAGTTCGATCCCTGCTGGCTGCAAAGGAACCCACATGGTGAGCAGACCTCTCCTGTCTCACCCAGTGCTCCCCTCAGCAGTGCATTTTGTCAGTCTGCCTGTTCTGTTCCCCGCTCTGTCTCTGGTGAATCCTGTCACCCTCCTGTGCATCTGGCCTGTACCCCAGTTCTTGTATAACTAAAATAAATCTAAAAAAAATCCTTAAAAATAAAACAAAATAAAATAAATTAATGGATCACTATCTACGACAAAAGTAGAATTTCTCCTTGTCCTGAACTTTCTTCTTCTCATCTGACCCATCAACTACAGTGGAGTTTAATTGGAGCAGCACTGCGATAGATGTCAACTAGAAGTGAAATCAACTGTATTTTGGTACTAGCTCATTCAGTGAGTAACTGCGTAATCTTGGATGAGTCATTTACCTCAGAGTAGGACTCAATGATTTATTAAAATACTCTGAGCTCTAGAAATGATGCTACACAATGAGGCAGCTATGGCATGTGGTGTACATTCTACCTCTTCCTCACCAATGAGCTTGGGCAAGCAGGTTAGTCACTCGCACTCTGCTTCAGTTCCCTCAACTATAAAGACACATGGAGCCCATAAGGATTGGCGGGGATTCAGTGAGATAAGGCTTCTGAAGAGCTTACAATGGCACCTGGCATATAGTAAGCACTCAATGACTTTTGGCTATTATTCTTGTGATGATGCTTCATCATCCCCAATAGTAGTAATTTTCTGGGTGCCTGGTGTGTGTCTTTAGCCAGCCACTTTCCTAACAGATGGATTGGATAAGTAATGATTTGGAACAATCAGCACTGGAGGTAGGTTTGGAAAGGAGAGTCTGGCTGATTACTGTTGTGCTATTTTTCTTTCTTTTATGACCCATAACCAGTACTTACTGGAGCAATATGTACTCACAAATTGCCATCCCAGAGAGCTGGAAAGGAAGTTGCTATTTAAAGGCTGCTCACAATATCTAGATTGGCACTTTGTGGTTACTACACAGAAATAAACTGGTGGGAAAGGGTTGATTTAACTAGTGTAGATTGTTTTGGGGGTCTGAGAATTATTCCAGGTACTCAGGTAGTAGGGGCCAAAAAGCTTAATTAACTAATAGCTAAGCTAGTTTCATCCTAGATGTGCTTAAGATTTAATCAGACATAAAAAAATGTACTTACAACTGAAATAATAATGTCTATAAAGCAGTATATATCTATGCATATGATATTATTTAGTAAAGTATCATTATACATTTGAGAGTATATTCTTGGAAAGGAAATTTCAGTGAAGTATGATGTTTTTCAGGTTATCTTGCTTAATGTGGATGGCACACAAGTACTTGAAGGAAACTTGAAATTATGGAGTAAATAGAAGTAGAGAATAATTAGAAAAGAAAGAAAACACAAACACTTCAGAGGTAAAATTTGCAACATATAGAGAAGGTATTATGGACACTGAGGTATAACATCTTAGATAGCAGGGTCTCTACTTGCTTCTTTTAGTTGCTTCTACATTGTACCCTCTTGGTTTTAATATATAAATTATTAGTTAGCCCTTATAGTGTTCTGAGCAAGGAGAAAACATACTGAATAAATGAAGAATCCAGCTGAACCATACGAAATTGCCAATATTTGACAGTTTTTGACCTACTGAAATGGTAATTTCATATGGTTCTATCTAATATCTTAAAATCAATCTGTCACTTGGCTAAGAGGTAGGGAGATTAGCTTGGAGGCTAAATACATTATCCAGAGGTGAAATCTCCTGGGCTTTGATAAAAGTGTATATTTTGCACAAGGAGAGAAGAGTGAATTTTGCTGAAATATTTGCTTGCATTTTATAACCTCTATTTGCTTTTTCTCTCTTGATGGAGGTGGGAGGGTAGGGTACATGGGGGTCATATTACTTTTGGGAAAGCAAGGCATTTGTATTCTCACATCCTTTGGGGTCCAGTTATGATCATCCTGATCTCACTTAGCTGCTTGACCCATGTAGCCTCTATAGAACATCATGAGGCCTCTTCCTGGTGTAGCAGTGGGCATGACCTTTGTTTCCTAGGCCAGAATTATTATGCTGGATTTTATAGGTGAATTGCAAATGCATGGATAAACATGGTTATTGAAAACAAATCTCCAGTTTCATTTTCAAAGCACTTTGTTTGATTTGGATAAATACTGTCGGTCTAAGAAAACCAACTCTCTGGAAATATGCTTGGTTTTCAAAAATATTAGAAAGAAGGAATATTGGTTGTTATCTAAGGGGATTTAGGAAGCTTAATTCGTGGACTAATGAAATGTAGATTTATATAAGAACATAGGTGTAATTCACAAGTGGTCATTTATAGACACTCAAGCTTTTTTTCAACTTCCAAAAATAATGATGGGTTCAGATTACAGAAAACAAAATTTCTTTGAACCACTTGAACCATTTCTAATTCTGTGTTATATAGTGTACAGCATAGATCTTGACAAAGTTAGATCAGCAATAATGCATTAAAGTGAAATGTTTAGCAAGTTAAACTAAAAATGGAACCATAACCATCCATATTTTCAGAGTTGGGATGTCAGAATATTTATGATTTATGACTTTTACTTTTTAGTTGTACTTTATGCTAAAGATTTGGACCTATTTTCTGAAAGTCATAAATTTAATGATATATCCATCATTAAAAGTACTGAGAGATTGTAGTAGATCCTTAAGATCACCACAAAGATTTAAGATGATGCTGGGTAGCAAACTCTCCTCCCTCCCCATAAGCCTGTAGTCACCAGCAAAAACTGTTCTGCCTCTATGCTTGTCATCTATTCATAGCTGATTTTCTTGTTCAAAGTTCAAGATTGTTTGGGGGGTGCAAGAGTTAGGCTGGAATAGGAAGGTAATTAAATGCCTAAAATGCCTTTCTGGATCCTCTCTGGCACACTTTAGAGCCAAGGTCAGAGAACGTGAGCATTTACTTAGATCCTCTCTTCTCTGGTCTATCTAGAAACTGTTTTGTCTCCCATGAAAAATACAGGATTTCCTGTCTTTGTTCTGGTTAGTAACTCTGAAAGCAACATGCAGACTGCTGGGTGGCAGAACAAATTACCCTGGTAACCTACCTGTTAAATCAAGTAGGTGGGAGAAAAAAGGCATCCTAGTGTGTGTATGCGCCCTTATTATCCACTTATTGCAATTCTCTCTCTCTCTCTCTCTCTCTCTCTCACACACACACACACACACACACACACAAACATACACACTAATTTATAGAAAAGAAGGGGTATTAATGAAAACTGGAGATACCTCTCTTTCTAATAATATAGAATAGTCCATCAGTCAGACCTTTGGTTCAAAGTAATATCCAATGCTCTGTGTGGCCCCGGTGATGCGTTCTGGAGGATGTGTACCAAGCTTTCTTTTTGATGACACATTAATCTCTGAGCAGTCTTTATTAGGCTAAGTAAAATGGATTTCAATCTTGACCCAGAGCCACTTAGCTATTTAAGACTGTGGGCAGTTGCATTCATAGCCAGAAGCACAAAGAATAATACAATTATACCCTTTGCTTCACATTTCCCTAACATGTCTTAGCATCAGAATATTGTCTGGTAAATGGGTCATGTTTATTAGTTTTGTTTCACCAACTGGACCATGAGCATCTAGAAGTCAGTGCCCCACCAGAAATTTCTTTGTATCCTTCACAGTACGTTGCACAGAGATTAAACAAATATTGAGATCCACAAAAGTAGTACAATAGAGAAAGAAAGAAAAAATAAGAGGAAGATACAAGAAATTGGAAAATGTGGGACACAAGATAGAAAAGGGCAATTTTGGAAATGCACCCAAAAAGAAGAAAGATGCAGCAGAGTCAGAGTCTCTATGGTGGGTGGCCAGTGTGGAGCAATACCAATTTAGAGATGTTCTCCTTTAGTGGCTCCTTTATTTAATTTCCTATTCACACCTGTGTCCTTCTCCAGTTCTCTTTCTCTATGGCTGCCCCCCAATGAGAGCACATGAGTGGAGGTCAACAGGGCACCCACACTGCGGGGTTCACACGTGGGGAAGGCTAGACCGTGCTAGACTCTTCTAACCATCCCTAGGAAGGTGTCCGCAACCTTGGTGGAGGCTAGGTGGCAGCAGAGCCGAAAGTGTTCAGAATCCAAGCTTACAGCAAGGCCACAGAGCTCTACCTGTGGCCGCCTTAATACACTTTTCTCTCTCTTTCTCTCTCTAGTATTTTGCTCTTCACTGAGCCCCCCTGAGGATGGTAAAATAGTAAAGAGATGCATCCAGACTTATTAGAGACTCTAGTAAGTTTATTAAGCCTGCCCTCCCCAATGCCAAGAAACAAATGGCATTTTTTGTTTCCAGCATCTGAAAGGAAACATCCTTTCTGCCCTCCACTTTTTACAAGGGGAAATGTGGAGCCCAGATCTATGAAGACTCCTGATGTATGACAATCAACTTTGCTGAGAAATACATGACTCTATGGTCTGTCCATGTTATCAAAGAGCAGGCAGAAAAGTAGGATACTGAGCCAATAAGTAGGAGGCTGAAAAGGGGTCATTAAATCCTCAGCTGCTGTGATTTCAGATCAATTTTTCTTCTCCCTTCATTCCTTTAAATTCTCATTTTTAACCCCACCCTACCCCCTTTCTGCTCTTATTCTTCTCTCATCTGATTATTCTTTATAAGTTCTCTGTTTTTTTTTCTTTTTCTTTTCATATTTCCTCTCCTTTCTTCATTTTCACAATCTCAATCTCCTTCCTGTCCTTTCTTCTTTCTATTCTGCTGCAGTTCCATTTCTTTCCCCTCTTTCTCTGCCTCTTCTTTGTCTGGCTCCCTGGAGATTTATGCTGCTTGACTTCATTAACTGACTGTTCTTTCCATCAATTCCATCAAGGGGAAACATCACTGGGAGCCAGGGCAGGTGGGGAGGGAGCTCTCTCTTACCTAGTAACAAGGTTAAGAGACAGCCCATTGTTGTAGGTATGATGGGTTCTGGTCCTTTCTTAGTTCTGAATAGTGTCTTAGCAGCTCCATTACCTCTGCAATGCTGGGAGATGCTGTTATGCTGTTTGCTTTCAAAGCAGCAGGACCTGGATAAAAGAATCCTGGTTGCATAAAAGTTTCTAATGTGCAGGCCATCTCCACATCTCCTCCCCACACCTACTTGTGAGGATGTGACATAAACATTAATGTTATTCATCAGGTTATTATTTCCAGTCTGCTTTGATTGTAGTGCCCATTTGTGACCAGGGAAGTGAAGTGATTTCAGAGTTGCCCTGTCACCTTAAGAGTCATATTTACCTTCCCATATAATTTTGAATTTCACCACCAAAGAGAAGCTGAGCAGAGATTATCAAGCATTCAGATTGTTCCAAACTTGTTAACGCTATTCTCCTTTCTCTTGCTCTCTTTGTCTCTGTCCCTGCTATTCTGTCTTCCTCCTTGGTCTTTTTCTTTCTTTCCTTTCTTTTTCTCTCGTTCCTAATCCCATAATTAACTCAAGGTGCTGAGATTGCTTTTGCTAGCAAATTGTGAAAGAGCTTACATGCATGAGCTAAAGTTGACCCAATCCTTAATGCTTCCCTGCCAAGTCTGTTGTTAAACTCCGTATTAGCAAAGAATGAATTATTTCTCATAGATTTGAGTGGTGAAACCAGGTCTCCTGATGCAGGCAGGTCTATTTTCAATGGGCTGAGAACAATCTTAAAAAAATGCTGTAGGGAGCTACGCCAACTGTCTTATGGTTCAGCCTGCTAACACAAAATAGACCAGTGGCTTACAAACAAAAGAAATTTACTTCTCGGGCCTCCCTGGTGGCACAGGAGTTAAAGACAGTGCTATCAAGCTATTGCCAGCCACTACAGCATGAGTGCAATCCTCAGCTGGCCAGGGAGCTGGCCCACATGGCATGGCAGACCTCTCCTGTCTTGCCTGCTGCTCCCCTCAACAGTGTATTTCAGTACATCTGCCTGTTCTTCTCCCCAACCTCTCTGGTGAGTCCTCTCACCTCCAACACCTCTGGCTTACACCCCAGTTCTTGTATGCATACATAAATAAATTTTTTTAAAAAAGAAAGACATTTACTTCTCACAGTTGTGGGGCCTGGAAGTCTGAGATCAGGGTGCTGGCATCGGCAGGGCCTTCTCCTTGGTTGCACATTTCTCACTGTGTCTTCACTTATTGGAAATAGCTCAGAAGCTCCATGGAGTCTATTTTCTAAGAACACTCATGTCCTTCTTGAGGATCCCCAAATGACCAAAGTACCTCCTAAAGACCCCACCTCCTAATACTATCACTTTGGGTGTTAGGAATTCAACATACAGTTTTGACTCAGCACTGATGAACGCAAGTAGTCATAAAAAAAAAAGTGAGATTGTCTTGGACAATGAAGGGCAAGTAATGAAGAGATCTGAGGTGGAAGACTTACTGAGGTAAATGAATCAAGAGAAAGTACAAGAAGAAGCAGAGGAAGAGGAGAGTAGAGGAAAAGTGATAGTGGATCTTAAACCAGGGCAGGCCCCAAGTTAACCAGTTACCTTATGGACAATATGCATTTTCTGCCCTGGGCAATGTCTCCTCCGCAGCCTCTCTCAGTAGTCATGCTCACAATTAATTTCTTATAAAATCAATCTCTAATTGCTGTGAATGTCACCATTTCATTTGGGAGTTTTTTTGACGTTGAAGTCCTTCCTCATTAACTTTCTCTGCTTAAATCTAGAGGGTGACCTGTTCTTATCAGGGAGCATGCATTTGCCCCTTGTTCATTGTCAGTAGCAAGCCTCTTATTTAATCCCTCATCCAGCCTTAATTCATAGCCTATTGCTAATGCCGAGATATTCACTGATATCAGCTTCCCCTGCCAAGGACACATTGCATATACTTCTGAAAAATACAAACAAAATGTTACTCAACAAATACAATAAAAATTAAGTTTCTATCATGTTACTATAGAATTCTAGGTCTACACACCTGATCAAACACAATACCCCAACTCCCCATCTCTCCTACATAGTCTTTCTTTCTAGGCCAAAGGTCTCTCCCTGAATGATTATCTCTCAGATCCTTCATTACCTTCTGTCATTGCCTCCTCCAAAATCCTCAACACACCCTCACCACACATGACCAGAGAGTGTGGATTAACTCTGTCTCTTGGGGGGTGTGGGTAATGTCACACTGGAGACAGGGCAGCAGTGGGAGCCCTCTTGGAGTCAATAAGGATTCATGGGAGGAGAGTATTAGTTCTGGAACTGAGCACTGCTCCATTCACAAAAAGGTGCAGATGACAGAGAAGGAGAGAATTAAACAGAAAATAAACTTTCTTATATACATTTTGCTTACTAAACTATGGCTAAGAGTCTTAATTCTGAAGCACTCTCTTATTTCTCACATCCCTACTTATTTATTCATTTTCAATGCCCCTTTCTTTCAGTGTACATTTTACTGGCAGAATGGTTAATTTAAATTGCAAAACCTAGAAGTCCAAATTGGGTGTTTTCATTAGGTGTTTTATCAGTCTATTTTTTTTCACTCTGAATAAACATTACATGCTTTTTTTATATGTGGTAGGATCTGATTAACTTGATCTAACATGAAAAGATGATCAACGGAGAATGAGAAGCTAACTTTTAAAGGTACCAGTATTGGCAGATATTGAAAACAGTAATAGTAACAGAGGGTAATTATATGGTAAAATCTGGAGGAAACTAGAAGCCATTGTGAGCTCATGCAAAAGAATATCTCCTTGTTTATTTCTGTACTCTCCTTGACCTGATCTCTAGCTCTGTCTAGACAATATGATTTTGATGAGACAACCAAAAATTCATCAGATTTTATCTTGAACCCTGATTTTTATACTTAATAGGTGGTCATGTCAGATAAACAATATGAATGTTTTTTTTTTTTAATTTGTTACCTCATTTGCAAAGCGAGGATGGCTATAGTATCTTTGCAGGGATGCTATTATAGAGGCTATTGATTTAAGGAATATTTCTTATGTTTTCCTGTTTTTCCTAGAATATTATCTAAAACTGTTTTCCAATGGAATGTCTGCTAAGTGAAATGATGACATATATACTTGAATGTATTTTGTGTTATTCCATTCTGAAAGAAGTTTCTTTGTTCTTTATACATGGCTTAGTCCATGCAATTTGACTTGTGCTGCAGGTAATAGAAGAGACCCATTGTATCCGAGAAAATAGATTTCAGAACTTTACATCAAAAATAAAAGAAAAATTTGTATAATAAGGATTTATATTAAGATGCTTCTTATGGAAACTTCCTTTATAACTTTGTTCCTATCATTTTTCCTTTAATGAAATATGACTCAGTGAAACAGGAATTTCATTTGCACTAAAGATGTGCTTCCATCTGCTTCCCTCTGATGATCCTAACTTGTGTGGTTGCTTGGAACCAAGGGTTTGAAAGAGTTTGGAACTAAGATAGCTTGACATGACTTGTGTCTCAAATAACTATAAAAACTGAGTCACATAAAGAAAACTAGGTTTTACTTTATCAGGTTGAGGACTTCAGAGTCCATTGCCAGATCCTTACAGAGCTTTTCCAGAGAACTGGGAGAACTCTGGAGCCATTCCCCAGAGCTAATAGCAGAGCATTCTTACCACAGGCAGCAGGACATTTGAGAACATCATCACATAATAGCTAAGTAGTTGCTTATCATCTTGTTAATATCAAATAAATTCCGTGCTTTCTTTTGAGAGATAAACAGTTTGAGTTATTTCATGTCACATATCTGACAAAGAGCACCCACACAGTATAGTGGGGACTGAACCTTATGACAACTGAAATCCAGGGATGAAGCTTAGTAAGAGATATTGTATTCACAAACGTCATGTGCTAGGTCAGTATATGATCAGACTAACGGAATTAAGCCCAAGTTAAGCCTCAGTTTCTGTGCATGCATGATTCTCGTTAATCAAATGGTATATTCTATTAACATATGTTTAAAACACTGGATATGAAAGGATAAAATGAAACTTTGGGGGTTTAGGGAAAAATTCTTACCTGAAAGAATTTAAATAATCTTTACTATTCTGGAGGTGGGATGAGAATAAAATGCAACAGAATTTGAAATAGGTTATGGAAGGCCCTTCTAAGGGGTAATTACAAAGCTTTATCAAAACCAAAGTATACACAAAAGAAGCCCAGGATGTCCTTTGAGGCAGGAACTGAAAAGTGAAACATTTTTTTTTCTATATTAATAATGGCATTAATCTAGTTTTCTCTTTGAAATGGAGCAGATACAGAATAGAATAAATGTCTATGAAAAAGAAGAAAAAAGAAAGATAAAAGTAGTTTGAGATACAATTTGGAAGACTAGATCTTATATTTGCCTAAGTAATCAGGGAAACGTTTAGGAACTGAGGGTGTAACAGTAAGTCCTCTCTTCATTAATAAGTGAAAGGAATTATAACGAAAGCAGGTACTCAAATAACTTCATTTTGCTCAATATAGACCAGTATTGTTCTTTCTTCATCAACATAATAATGAAACAGCATCAAACAAAATGACATTACTGGAGGACTTGCCATATTCTACTTAAAGCTTTTTTGTACACTAAGATGTAAATTCCACTGGATCCACAAATTAGGACACACAATGATCACACATGCATGCTTTCTGTTTATTTGGGTGTGTTTTCCATTTGGAGAAAATTAAGAGTAAGTTTCATTTCTTGTTCTACCTGTGAATTCACACAGTGTGTGATAAAAATAACTGATGTTGGAGAGTGAGCTGGAATTTACATTGAATTAATTCAATGTAGGGAGAGAGTATGAGATGTGACTATAAAAACATATGCACTCAGGGCCTCGCCGGTGGTGCAGCTGTTGAGTGCTGGGCTACGAAGCTGTCCGCAGCTTCTGCAGCACCGGTTCAATCCCCAGCCAGCCGGCAAGTGTCCCACATGGCGTGCAGACCTCTCCTGCTGTGCCTGCTGCTCACCTCAGCAGTGTATTTCGTCAGTCTGCCTGTTCTGCTCCCCACTCTGGCTCTGGTGAATTCTCTTACCCTCCCACACTTCTGACTGTACCCAGTGCTTATATAAAATAAATAAATAAATTTAAAAAAAAATAAGCACTCAGCAATTTACAGCTATTTGGGGAAGGCATAGGGTAGTCCATCGGGATAAAGTTTCTAGAATGATCTATATTTAAATAAACAGAACAGTCAATATCTGAGAACAAAACCATAAAGGTATCAAATGTATACTAGAAAATTCTTGGTCAATAGGAAACTCTCTTGGTCAACAGGAAACCTTGACTATGGAGACTGGTAGAAGAAGAATTTAAACAAATTGTCTGCTGATCTGTGCTTTTCCCTTGGAATTTAAATTTGGGTATCTTGTAGCATCCAAGACAATTTTTTTTTTTTTTTTTTAAGGTTCTATGAATAAGTTCATATTACAAGAAACAGAAAACTGTGCTTTGTAAGTAGAAGTTTTATCTCTATATTCTTTGTCCCTGTGTTTCCTTTGACAAACTATCTGTGTCAACCATCATCAAGAAAAGGGAATGTCATCCACACTGAGGCAGAAGCTATTAAAGTAGAGCAGCAAGTCCAGATGAGTTGTGAAAGGAGAGGGAACATGGTGGGAAAGAAAGAAGAAAGTGTGCACGTGAGGAAGTAGAGAGGGGCGGAAAGAGTAGAAAAAAGAGGAAGAGGAGGAGTAGGGGAAAGAAGAGGGGAGGGGAGTTAGGAGAGAAAAGAGAGAGATGAGGAGAGGAAACTTGGGGTGGAAGATAAGTTAGCACTAGAATCTTCTAGATAAGCCAGTCTTCTCCCCCTTTCTTGTTTAACTTCTTTAAATCTCAGAAGAGACCCCCAGTAACCAATTGCACCATTCCAGACCCACTAGATCTAGAGAAGTGACCAAATATTAATTACAAGATAGGGCGAGTGAGCAGACTTTTTAAGAAATATTTTAAAATTCAATTAGTTATACTTGGAGTGAAGGAGAACTTTCTAAGGTCATAGTGAACTCTTAACCCAGAAACAAAAGTTATCATGAGTTTATGTTCAAAAAACTATATCACACAGTTTGGGGTAAGTTCCTGTGGTACTTGCTTTTTTAATTGTAATTTATTCCTATTCAAATAACTTTACACAAATTATTGTAACCTTTGACTGACACTATACTTAAAATTTTGACTACTTATGAAATGAGATATATTAGGCTGACATAACAAAAAGTTAAAAATCTAGATGAAATAGAAACTACACAAGTATGAAAAAACTTATAGGAGAAAATATGCTGAAAGATAATATTAAGGTTTAACTCTGAAGCAATAATAAGGGTGGGAATAAAGGAAGCAGATTAGGGGAGACTTGTTGATTCTGCAGCTGTGAGACTGTCTTTCTCCCACACATGCAGAGATTTTCATTCTTAATTGATAGGAAAAGATGCAAAGTAATATAATGTAATAGGCAAATCTTCTGCTGGATTATCCCCCATTTTTTTTTTAAAGCATCTATTTGTAACTAACAAATCACAAGGATAGCAAACAATAACAAAGTTGATGATGGTAATAACATTAACAATGATTTAAGAATAGCTGAAATTTCAATATAGAAGAGTCAACGCAGAGCCAATGAAAAAGAAACTGTAATTACTAACATACTTCTTGCGGTTTGACTACTTAATATGTTGAATTTAGGTGGGAAAAAGGGTGCCACAATGATTTCAATATTTGCAAGCCTCTAAGGTCTTCATCTGACCACAGAATCTATATAGAAATCAAGTAAAGGCAAAGATACCCTTTCAAAGCCTGTGAAAATACTTCACAATTTCACCTTGTATATTGGAGGCTCCCATTATAGTGCTGGCTAATCAGAAAAAGGAGGGCATCCACATTATAATGACAAAGGTTCACCATGTATTAAGATGCATGTGTGGAACATGGTTTGATTGGCCTGAAAACTAAATCTTTGATACATCAAAGTAGTTTGTGAATTTCAAGTAGATTCACTATTCATATTCTAAAATGTTCTTTTAAATTCAGTGATATTAGAAAATTGTTAGTTTCTTTCTCAGAATGTAGATAATGCTTCTCTAGTACACTGCTATCATTTTGTGGGTTTAAGAACTCAGGCACATCTTCAAATGCTTTTTCTCACTCCCAGGGAACTTGAGTCTGAGGTTTGAGTAGACAGCATGAGAAAGTAGCCGAGTTGCGGGTCACTCTTCAGTACCATGTGGTTAGGACACAAAGACATCAAATCATTGACACATTTTACATATGCCATCTCGATCATTAAGACATACACAACTCCCAATATCAAGAAAAACAAAATTCACCCTCTTTTGGAGCAATCATAAAAATGAAAAAAAAAAAAAGTCTCCTGTGTAGAAGACACACTTTCTTACTGCCTGTTCTCTGTTCCTAAAGACTGGCTTCAATCAGTTAATTTAGAGTACTCTCTGAATCTTCTTTCAAAACTGAAGAGTTGAGGTTGTTAAAATGATCTTGACTTTGAACATCATAGGCTGCCTGCTGGATTTGGGAGGGATAAGAACACCTCACTGGTGGCACTCAAGGAGTTTCTGCTAATTAAGACCTTTTCATTTGAACTAAGCAAGTGGCCACAGAGCATATAAGAATAAATTATCTTCCTGAGCTTACCTGTGTTTGTAGCCTTAGTTAAGATGAGTGGAAGTTGATGATTGATTAGTAACTTATTCTGAGACTACTTTATGGTCTCCCAGGAAGATAAACTAGAAATAGAGGAATTACAATATTTAAACTCTTTTTGTGGTTATAGTCTGTGCAGCTTATTTCTTCATGTAAGAAGATGTAATAATTTAAAGACTTTCTTTAAATTGATAACTTCTTTTTTCATAAATAAAGCATAAATAAACCACTTCCTAATTTTAATGGCTAATTCATTCATTACTTGCTTAAACAACAATATACATCACAATCTTTGTGAGAATAGGCATATTCTTAATGTTATAACATAATTTAAGTATTTTTCATTAAAACTTTAATTCTTATTAAATTCAGGAGACACCTGCACAATACAAATATACATAGTGCTATGACATCTACCACTGAGTTATTGAAATATCCATTTCAAGACCCATCTTACCACAATCAATCAAGTCTTTCAACAGTGCACAGAGAAAATAAATATCTCAAACTATCTATTCAAGTGCTCTTAAAGCTTAAAGAGCCTTAGATTGGGTGATTATCAAAGAATGAAACAAAATATTAAAATTTTGAGAATTGCACTACTCGAGTAATCTTTCCACTTAGAAGACAAAGTATATTAATGTATGGTCTCTACAGTCATGTACACACCACACACACACAAACACATGTGCACAAACACACATACTCTACCACCACTATTACAGTTAATCTAGCATATTATAACTTTATAACTACAGAAGAGCAGCCTAAGAGATGGTTTGGGACTTCTTGCATATGATCATTCATCCCCCTGCAATCATGTGAACTTTCAGACTTGGGAAGAGTGGGTAATTGATGGAAGGTGTGGAAGAGATACAGAGACATGATAAAGGAGGCAAACAGCAGATTTTAGTGCTCCTGCAGGTCTCAAACTCACGGAATCTGCTGGTGGGCAGACAGGTGTGATCAGTGGTTTGGACAAAAATGACTATATCTTCAATGAAACGACTAACATGTGACGCCTCTAAATCTAAACTTGCATAATACAAGAGTACCCTGATGAGTTTAGAGGGAGCTTTCTGTACTCTCATACTTTGTGGCTGAATCTCAGAAGATAAATTTCAGTCCTGAAGGCAAATACTTTAGATAATTATAAGAGATGGAAGATGCATTGAACACACAGTGGTAACAATGGAGCCATGGATATGGCAAAATTATATTCATTTTCTGATCTTGATCTCCATCTGCCCTGATGATGGCTTTTCTTTATCAGCAGTTCTGTTGTATATTGCCAGTCCAAAAGTATAAGATCCCTTTCCTGAGTTTTATCTCATTTTATAGACTGCCTTTCCCATACATCCACAAACAAATTCATGTTTCCCAAATATGTATCTTCTGAAATATTCTCCATCTCAAGGAAAACATTATGCACCTAGTTTAAGCAAGAATTTGGATTCCAATTTGTCACTAGTTTTTCTGAACAGCCAAAAATCAACTTGTAAAATTTCATCAATTTTTCTTCTGGTCAAGCTCCAATATATATGAACATCCCCATTCACCACTAATTCAAAATGCTGTAACCTCTTGCCTGAATAGTGCATTGACCATATGATCGTTACCTGATCTTGCCACCTCCAACCTGCTCTGAAACTATGCAGAAAAAATATTTTAAAATGTAAAATTAAGCAAACAATTGCTGAAAAGTAAGGGTTAACTTATACACAAGAAAATTCCTGGGCATTCTGCAAACATCCATGGGGACTGCTTAAGGCCCTGAGCTTATGAATCTCAATCCTGGCCTATCAGGAGGTGTGAGCCCTATGTCCACCTCACGGCAAGGGAACATCAGTGCTTTGCCAGACAGGGGTATTGATGTGGAGAATTCTACTACTTACTTTTTATATTATATATCTGCAAACCTTAGTATCCTGAACAAGTCACAGGAAGGTTTTGTTCTATCTAAAACTGAAGGCTATTAGACATACCTGGGCAAGTTTCAGCCTGCTATTGTTGCGGTGTTTTTTCTGCCTTTAGTCACACAGTGCTTCCCTAATCATGCAACTTCAAACCCACACAGATCAAACTTCAGGGGTTCTCCTGAAGTTTGGTGTCTGGCCTTGCTAGAACTCTGTCTCATATACTAGAATACAAGTGGAACTGCTACACATCTTAGCTCCATGAATTAAATCTGGGGCTAAATTTTAACCCTCAAGTGTTGTTTTAGCAGATTTGCATGTCTTTGTTTACATGTTAACTGCCCAACTTAGAGTCCTGTAAAGGCACTTAAAATTAACACCAAATCCGTTATTAAGGTATGCGAAGTCCAGCAGGGTGTGGGTCTTGCCACCTTTCCCTTGCCACCAGGTTCCCTTTTGCAGTACTTGTTGATTATTTCAACTAACTGAACTTCTTTTAATTTTTCCACAAATGAAACACATTTATTTCTGCCTTAGAGTCCTCAATTACTTTTTCCTGTGCTGAAACATCCTTTTCCACTTAGTCTTCTGAACTAAGATCAGAAGTCACTTCTCCAGGGAAGCGTTCCCTGATCTTCCAGGCTGCCATGTTATGTTATCTTATATCATTTAGCAAAAAGACAAAATAAGACAACACACCAAAACAAGAGCTTTTCTAATTGTTTTGGTTGTAGTTGTTATTCCTAATTTGAAGTTGAATCCTAACAGAAAAAGCTTATGATACTGAACAATCATTGCAGAGAAATTCTTATAGCAATAGAAGTGTTTTCAACATCTATGCTCACTCCAAAAAGACCACTTGTCTTTAATTCAATTCTTGTCCATCTCAAGAGAATTCTATATTCTTTTGCAGTAGCATATATGCCATAACTCTCACAGCTCTCACTAGAGAGTAATTATATGATTAAGTGTGACAATATTTGACTTATTCCTAGGTTCCCTGGGAGATTATAATTTTTACCCTGTGGAATGGATCTTTATCTGCTTTCTCACCGCATAACAGAGAACCTGGCACATAAGTATTCCATAGATATTTGTTGAGCAAACACACTTGAAGTGTCATTTCTAATAAGAAATAAGAGCAGGAAATAAAAGGTAATAAAATAAAAAAACAATGCATGGTAATTTTAGGAAATCAAGAAAACATAAAAAGGCAATTGTAATTCCATCAAGTATCTATTTCACTTTTTGTTTAAATTTGATAAGATACAATTTCTTCATCAAAAAAAATGTTATTTCATCACTCACAAATAGGGCAAGGAAAAAAAATACTGGAAGGATCAAGAGAGTCCATGGTTTGTCAATTGTGGACTCATCTGACAAACAGCATAGAAGTTGCCAGAATGCAAAATAGTAGACAAAAAAGCCACATCCTTGCTTGGTCTTTGTGAAGGAAAATGGTAGGCTGAGACACTTACTGAATTATTTGTTTCTGTTTATATGGAATATGTTAGAGGCAGTCTCATTTGCTGAATATCTTTGGAAACAGGCAAGAGAAACAGAAGAGAATTATTAGATCAAATATTGGTTAATGTACAAGATGTTCTAATAAATAAACAAGAGTTAGAAAAATCACTGGGACCATATGGCAGTTCTTATGTCCTGTCATACGTAAGATTTTCCTCTCCAGAACACAAATGAAGCACATAGGTATGTCTGGGTGTAGACTGAATGCCAGGAGCTGGGGAAAGAACAAGTTAGTCTACTGCCATCTTTCACTAATACTGTATTTAGAGATGAAGACGCAAGGAAGAGACACTCCATGTCAAATGACTTTTCTTATACCTACAAATTTCACTCTGAAAACAAAATAAAATATTCCCACACAGAACACATGCCTAATCATATGATAATCTTAATAAAGTGAGTATTCTACAGTCTATCTGGAATCAGATACAGCACTCCATATTATAAACATATACAGTAGATTTGTATTTTTTCTTCATCTTTTAACATGGGATTATTCAATTCTAGTTCTGATATTTCCAGCCAGAAGGGATCTAGACATCTGGTTGAGTGAGTCATTCCACGTATTCTGAGAGACAGGCATAAGATTCATTTGCTCTTTGCTTATGGGGATATATTAATGAATCTTCAATCTTGCTCTCACTGTCCCCCATGGCCATGATGCATTTGTAGAGAAAGCGGGTTTACATAACAGAAAGGCTTCTGTCAATAGTATTAAACCGGCTGTTATTTATCTTCTTAATGTTGGGATATGGAAGGGGGGAACAAGGAAGAAAAAATAAAGAATGCCACATTTGTTTAAAAAGTAAAATCTAGGATTATGTTTTACCTTTTTTTTTTTTCCTTATGATTGTTGGTCACAATTATGAAGTGGCATTCTAAGGGGGAAGCCCTTAGAATGTTCTGGAAAGCCCTTAGAACTGTTCTGGAAAGCTGTGTTTTTGGTAACTACCATAATTTAGATACACATATTCATGTTAAAAAATGGCCAATCTTTGTTTTCCTTAAACACAATCCTTTCTTCTTTTAAAAGATTCTATGCTGCCTTTTCTCTATGGTAGAGGCTGGTTATTCTGAACCATTTCTTCTTTTTAAGATTATTTGAAATAGTACTAGACAATGAATGCTTTGATTAAAACAAATGAAAAAAATAAAAGACTGGGGAGATAGACAAGAGACAGGACTACTAAAGCAGATTATGCCATGCATAATGTCTAATTAGAAACAGCCAGTGTTTTCAATGGGCCTGTGTGTGATTTCATGGTTTACTAGGACTTGAGGTGTGGAGAGTCAAAAGAACACTCAAGGAAGAAGAGCTGCATGGATGAGAAAGCTTCAGAACAGGAAAAAAGCCTGAGGCAGCACAGGAGGCTCCCATTATATATTCTATCGCATTGTTCTGTGAGCAGTGCTTCCTGAAGTTGTGCAATGCACAAACTCTAGAGTCAAAAGATTTCCCCAGCATGGTCTACCATATTCTATTCATCAAGAGCCTAGGAGAGCACAGAGATTTAGTCAGGGATCCCAAGATGATTGCCCCTTCTTTTCCTTTTTGGCTCTGATCTAAAGAAAGAGCACATTAAACTAGCGTAACACACATGATGTGTTAAAAGGGAAACAGTGAAGAAATGCCAAGCAGAAATTCAGTCAAATCCTTCCATACCCAGAAAACAGTGATACAACTCCAGCATTATCCACTCTCCCCTTGGCAAGGGCATCTGTTCCAATTGCCATGAAATGATGTTACAGTTTTAGGGCACCTCTTTCTAGTGATTTGAAAGCCCAGCTGGGGTCATCTTGGTGGCGGCAGGCAGTTGAGCACAGCGCTGTAAAGCTGTCTGCAGCCTCTGCAGTGTCGGTCCCATCTCTGCCGGCCATGGAGCAACCCACATGGTGCGGCAGACCTCTCCTGTCTCACCCGATGCTCCCCTCAGCAGTGTATTTCATCGGTCTGCCTGTCTGTTCCCTGCTCTGTCTTTGGTGAATCCTCTCATCCTCCTGCACATCTGACCTATACCCCGGTTCTTGTATAAATAAATACATCTTTTTTTTTTTTTTTTTTTTTTTAAAGAAAGCCCAGCTGGGCTGCCTAACTTGTACTGTAGGGGGCAGGGTGTGAAGGAAAGAATGTACAAGTGTCAAGATGGGAGACAAACAGCAGGACAATGTAAAAGTCTAAATTTACCTACTTTACATTCAACTGTGGCCAAGCCTCCACAGGCACAACCATCAGAGCACATTCATGGAGTTTTATTTCTGCAAGTTTCCTTGTGCCCCTTACTTTTCATTTATTCAGCCATTGCAGGAGTTCTGGCTGGTTTTTGTTTTGTTTTGTTTTTGGATTGGTACAAAAATTTCTCATTCTTCATCTCAATAATCCATTTTCATATGATTTTATATTCCTAAGTGCAGATTAGATAGTTACTACCACCATCAAAAACATTTACCTCTCCCTTCCATTCACAGAAGTAAATGTAAACACCCCAGTATCACAGTCAGGTCCCCATGACCTGGTTTCCCTCTAATTTGTTTTCCCCCACAATTCACTGTGAGTGTTGCACCTCAGAAGCATTGGGCCTATTGCCATTCTCCAAATACATGCTATGCATATGGAGGACACAGTGCCATGAGCATGCCAATCCTTCATTCTGGTATTTTCATTTCTTCCTATCAAATAATGCAACACATCCTTCCATGCCTCCCTGGCATCCACAGCTGGAGTACAGTGCTCCTTGCAGGCTTCTTTAGCAAACATCTTGCTTGGCATGGGCTGTGGTTCTTTTCATTCTTCACTGTAATATTACTTCTCATTGTCTGGGAAAAGGTTCTATTCTTATTCTTTTCAGAAAATCTAGTGTTTCCCATCTAACATTCTCACTGAACAGTAGTTGAATGACGCCCTAATTAATGAACAAAGTATGTTTATGTGGAAGTTCACAACACAAAATCTGAATGTGGTAGGATATAAGTAATATATGTTTTTATGAAAGCAAAATTTCCTCCCATCTGGTGTTATCTTATTTAATATGGGATAAACATTTCATATTAAGTTAAAGTTTTTCTAAGGTGAACTTTCAGACTTTACTAAAAAGAGAGAAAAGTATAGGAGCTGCAGGACACTACCCCAGTGTCCATACTATCATATCCCATCAGCTCTCCTAATTATAAAGGTATGGAGAGGGTAGAAATTGAGATCAGATCATGAACTTTGGGGCCTGATCTGAGCTCAAATCCTGAAGTCAATCTTCACTAAGCTTTGTGATGTAGGGCAATAGCAAAACCTCTCTAATCTCTGGGTATATTAACCTCACAGAATTATTGTAAAATATTTAAATAAAGTACTTTGCATAAGGCATGACACAAAATAGCAGGTGTCATGTATTAAATACCTAGTATTTTATATGTGTGTCTGAGAATCGTCTTGCAAATCTAAGTAATCCTCTGAGGTCTTTAAATCTTGAGTACATCTTCATTACTAAAGTATAATAACATGAAACATGATTGTATATTATCTGAGGTTGGTTTAACCTAAACATTTTCAAATAAAGCTAATGCATCAACCCTCCATGCCAAGATAAACAAATAATGAACAGCCAAGAAACAAACAGAAGAAATAAATGACACCACACACAACTATTTAAAATAGTCATTGAGATAGTTAATTTTCTCTTCCTCATTCAATTTGTTGGTCTCATAGTATTATTTTATGTGCTTACCTCTAGTGTTTTTATTGTTTTATTTTTAAAAACTGAAGTTAAGGGCCTCCCTAGTGGCGCAGGCAGTTGAGCACAGCGCTGTGAAGCTGTCCACAGCCTCTGCAGTGCCGGTTTGATCCCCACTAGCCATGGAGATACCCACATGGTGAGCAGACCTCTCCTGTCTCGCCTGCTGCTCCCCTCAGCAGTGTATTTCAGTCAGTCTGCCTGTTCGGTTCCCCACTCTGTCTCTGGTTAATCTTCTCACCCTCCCATACCTCTGGCCTAAATAAATAAATAAATATTTAAGGAAAAAAAAAAAAAACTGAATTTAAAAGTCACAGATAGAAGCATCCCAATGTACGTTACCAAAGGGAAATATCACATGCTCATCTTTTGTGCATTTGATGGCAAAATTCAGCAGTAAGTACAGAGGATATCACCTTCCTAGTGAAGAAACTTCCAAAGGCATCCTCAAGATCTACAACAATGTCAAACAGAAAAGGCAGATATTGGAGAGCTGTCAGTTACCTTCTATTCCTCCTTATCACAAAACAGTGAAGTATGAGCAGAGATTCAAAATTTACATTTTTAGTTAGTTCTTTTTCTTCTTTAACATATAAAGCATCAAAGAAATTAACCACACACAGTAAATTTTGTAGAATTGTTTTTAGTGAAGGTGTTGTAATAAGGTATTTCAGAAAACTATAATACCCAAGAAAGTAACACGAAATTGAATAAAACAGTTATGGCTCTCATTTTGTAGAAATAGGAAGATAACTTGACTGAGTCCTGGCTAGAATTATGCTGTGTTGATGTGGCTGTGAGAGTTTTCAATTTCCTTTGCCTCTGGTTTACCCCCCAAATTCCACACCAACAAATATTTGTTACGTAACTACTTTGTGTTCAGAACAGTGAGCACAAAAAGAAATAGGAAATACATTCTTTCCGTGTAAACCCTGCAATCTATTAAAAACACGTCTTTGAGTAGAAAGGCACTGGATTTTCTCTAACATTATTTTTGTACTACAATGCTTTAAAAAGAAAGTTTCCCTTCCACAATTATGAGATTACTCATTGCTGCATAAATTCATTATACATTTTTTGATATAGAGGAAACTTAATTACACTTTAAGCTAAAGGGATTGTAAACAAGTGACTTCAATAATTAGGGCTCAAATACTATGATTCATGTAGAAATAATGCTGCCTTATACTTTCAATGACACTGAATTGTTTACTCATTTACATAATTTTGCATTCTTTTTTCATTTAATCATGTGACTTCCCTTTGACACTGGCAATTTTACCCCCTGTTTTAGAAGGAGAGGCTGCTGTTTAGAAAGATCATAAAATTTGCCCATTGAGTCACAGTTCAACAGATAGTTGAGCCAGAGATTCAGGGATGGAAATCTGACCTGCTTCTTTCTGAGTCATTTGGCTGCAGACATTGATGCATGCCTGAGACAACTCCAGACCCTCAGATCCTACCCCAAGACATCATTGCCTAATGCTTCAGGTTCTACATTCTGAAGTCCAAAATAAAAATTAAAGGTCCATGTAGTAAGAGTAGCATATTTAAGTAGTTAGGTGGTACACATAACATTTTATATAATATGTGTATATATATATATATACATATATATATATACACACACACACACACACACATATATATAAAGAAATATCATTTCAAACACTTGTGAATTGAATATATTTTAATTTTTGACTTAGCACTTTACAGTACAGCACTTTACAGTATCTCAATTTATCTTAATAGAAGAAGCAATAAATCAAATCAAGCTTTTTTTTGGTCATAACCTGCAAGTTGCATTTAACATTGTCAATATTAGTATAGATTCAGCACTTGCTTCTTCTACATTGAATTAAAAATTTGCAACTAAGAGGCTTTGCCCTCTCTGCTAGTTAATAGAAATGTCTGGCTAATAGAATGCTAAGAAAGGCAGGTTTTGCCTTATTTGATACACAGCCATCTTAGTAATAGTAGAAGAAATGATTACTTAAGCAAACTGCTGGGAAGACTGTATTCAAGTTACTACAGCATGACCACATTTGGCTTCTTACCTAGAGTATAAAAACAGATTAGAATTTTAGAGGCCACATGGTCTACATGGTCTTTTTATATCTGAGGAAAATTATGTGCAAAGAGGAGAAACAATTTATTGTAGACTTAATAACAAGTTTTCTGTATTCCAAGTTTTCTTAAATTATTTAGATATTGGAATGATCCTGAATTCCATGTATGTAATCGTTAACATCCTGAGTATATGATAAAGGATGTCAGTGTTATCCTGATAGATACCAGTGGTGATTTTTTTAAATAAAAGTGTTAGGGAGGTCTCCCTGAGTAGGGATATCTATATTAAATATAATAATTCTCTTTGACAATGACTTGATCTAAATTTGTGTGTCTTCATTAAAAGGTAAGTTCCTCAAAGGCAATTTCAGAATCTACATGATGATCCAAACATGCATCAAGTGCCTTTTAAATGACTGTGTTTCTTCTTCTTTTTTTTTAAATTTATTTTTTATTTATGCAATAGCTGGGGTACAGGCTAGAGGCGTGGGAGGGGTAGAGGATTCACCAGAGACAGAGTGGGGAGCAGAACAGGCAAACAGACCAGAAGCTCTGCTGAGGGGAGCAGCAGGTGCAACAGGAGAGGTCTGTGGCACCATGTGGGAATCTCCCTGGCCGGCTGGGAATTGAACAAGCACTGCGGAGGCTGGGCTGTGGACAGCTTCACAGAGCTGCCCTCAACCCACTGAGCCACTGGGGAGGCCCTGTTTATTCTTCTTATTTAAAATATAGAACGTGTTTAATCATGAAGTTGTTGGTTTTAGTATATTGATTATCTTGGTCACTTAATCCTTTGCTCACTCCTCTGATTTTTGATTCAAATATATTTTAGTATTTTGCGCAATAGTCATATGATTCAATAGGAGACCTAAAGTAAACAAAATTAAAATTAATCTCTTTATCCTGGCAATTTTTTTTTTTTTGGTTGAAAAAAATAGTAGACCACAAGCCAAGATGGCACTTCCATTTTATTTTCTGTAAATATAGATGTATCCAATTAGATTATCTTTACTCACTATGGTAATTCAGTTTTAAAGAAAAGTGACAAATTTTGCACAAAGTCCTTTCTATAGGGCCATAGTCATTGTCAATAATGGATGCAGAGGCAGAACATGATTGCTTAAGATCAGGAATTGATCTCTGTACCTCAAGGTCATTACTAAATTAAGGTCAATTAGGTCAGCCAAATTACACATAGACTTCTACACTATATTTTGAAAGTAATTATTTACTTTTTGAAAGTCAACATTGATCAAGATAACAATTGACTGCTTAAACAGACTTAATCTTTAATACATGAAATTTTTTTAAAGATTTATTTTTTATTTATACAATAGCTGGGGTACAGGCCAGAGGCGCAGGAGGGTGAAAGGATTCACCAGAGACAGAGTGGGGAGCAGAACAGGCAGACAGAAAGCACTGCTGAGGGGAGCAGCGGGTGCGACAGGAGAGGTCTCTCGAGCCATGTGGGAAACTCCCTGGTGTGCCAGGAATTGAACCCACACTGCAGAGGCTACAGACAGCTTCACAGTGCTGCGCTCAACCCGCTACGCCACCTGGGAGGCCATAATGTATGAAAATTTTAAAGAACTTTCATTTTAAATTGAGGGCTAGGGAAATGTTATTCCAAATTAATATATTGGTAGCATTGTAGTTAGTAAAATACGGAGCATTTTGATCACAGGTTGAAGTTTAATTCATTTCTGTGTAGCATCTTTCAAATACTGTTTTCTAGTGAAATATATATCATGAAAGCTTTCATGGGATTGAGTACTGAAATTTATATGAGCATCAAGGAAAAATGGAGCCATGCCACTGAGTTCTGAATTATAATAAAAAATATCAATTGAAGTGTTAAATGTAATCAAATTACTTGCACAATATTATAGGGGAAAGAAAAGTGAAGATGGATATAGGAACTGGGCAAATAGAGACAAGACTAACAGTTCATATATTCATAATTTGTAATTATGTGAATAAAGCAAACCCATCCAAAATCCAATTATGTCTTAATTGAAAATAAATGGCTTAAAGGTATAAAATAAAAATAAACTGAAAGTTATGACTGAATGCAGCACTAGAAATTTTCCTGAGTATTATGCAAATTATCATTTCTTTGACTAGGAAAATTTAACTAGATACCAGCTAACTAATTAATTAATGGTGGAAATATGGAAGGATGGCTTGATCTATTCATCATTCCATCACAAAGTGCCTACTATGTGCCAGCACTGTTTGGGCAGGGTGTGGGAGTGTTAAAAAGAACAGTGAACAATTTCCATTTCCATCTCTTAATGATACATATATATATATATATATATATTCTATTAAAGGAAACAGACATAATAAAAGAATAATTCAAACCAAAAAAACCCAATAATTTAAGAAAAAAGATAAGCTTAGTTTGTTTTCAGTATTATCAAGGAAATTAAACAGGGCAGATAAAAGTGATTTACTAAGGGTAGAGGTCCTGAAGTGTGGGTTTACTTTAACTTATGATAATTACTGACTCAAGCAGGACTAATTAGGAAATAAAAAATGAAAACCACAAATTAAAAGTTACCTCTGTGTATGTAACAAAGAATTTAGAGACACAGGAGAGGGAATAAATATCATAAATGAAGCACTGAATTTAGTGCAGAGATGGTAAGAACATGGAAATTCTAACAATGGAGGGAAGGCTGCCTGCCCCCATTTTCATTGCACTCCAGAGTTAAGATATGCTCAGAATGAAGTTGAACATTGTTGCTGAAACGCAGGAAGAAACCATAGAAGCCCAAGTGAACCTGACATAGTATCCCTAATTAACCCCCCTCAACTTTTGTTCCCGTTTCTCTTTATTTGTTTATACACACCGTTGGTTTATTTGCTCTCTTAACGGTAGTCTATATGAGACTTTAGGGGATATAGTTTCCTCTCAAACCTGACATTTCATTTCTCCATTTTCTAAGTCAAGAGTCACATTCCACTGACTTAGGCCAGAATGAGGCATGGAAGAGGTAGTGTGAGTAGACAGAGAAGATAATGAGTGTGATTTTCCTAAAGATGTCTTCAATCCTATTTGAACGATCCTTATGGGTTAAAGTAACTTAGCCAGAGAGGAAAGAAGAAATATAAGAAGGGATGGAGTGGATAAAATGGAGGTTTCAACAATTGAGCCAGTTTTCTACTTTTCTCTTCAAAAGAAATGTGAACATGGAGCAAGATTGGTCATCAAGAAAAAAGGAAAGAAAAGCTACGGTGCCCCACTTTTCCACTGTGCATGAAGACTGGAATGGTGGATGGGGGTTGTCTACCTGTATCTGCTCTCAGGATTTTCCTGGGTATCTGCCTCCCAGATTTCTGACACTTTCACAATTTATTTCTTTGAATCCAGGGTGAGATACTTTCTAGAAAGAAGTAAAGCCCGTGATGGGAAATTCTGAGTCCTGCCTGGTAATATTCTTTCTTAAATTGAAGCATTAGGCAATGTTGGCACCTTTTATAGGGATTGACATTGGTATTAGTGATACAGTATGGAAGTGATGACATGTTTTTAGTGACAATATCTGCTAAATTAAAAACAAGGGTCAGGTTTTCTATTGCCAGTACAAAGAAACAACATTGCTGCTCATGACAGAAGTGAAGGAAGTGACACAAAGCAAGTGCAGTGGAATGAGGAGTGACAGTGGACTCAACTGAAGTTGAATGGAAGGAAAAGAGCTGTAGGTAAGAAAACAAACTCTTAATTGAAGGATAAAGGTGAAGCAAGATGGCAAATTGGTTTTGTTTAGTTAAGAAGATTAATGAGATAATGTCAGGGAAATGCTATAGTTTTCTATGTACATTAAGGAGTTCCTCTGTTAGGGATCAAAAAAGCCAGATAGCAGTACAAGCAAATGAGCTTGGCAAGCAATTCTCTGGAGAAAATATAAGCTGTGTGTACTGCAATGATGGCAAAGGAATAAAAGCAGTATATTGAGTTTCCAATATTGAATTAAGCTCACCAGGTGGAGTTTGTACTCACATTCTATTATTTGCCAGTTAATGACATTCTCAAAAAGACCCACATTTTTTTAAATAGCATTTTCCTAGTTAGAAAAGGAGTTTGGGTCATTTTAAAAACTCTACTTTTGAAGCTATTGCCACAAAGAGCTATGTCACTGAGGCTCAAAATGCTTTTTGAGGTGTCTATTAAATGGCGTATAAAGTCTGTTGGATCAGTTCAGGGGAATTAGTATTTTTTTCATTTCTTTCTTTTTTTTTTTTAGTATTTTTTTTTAAGATTTATTTATTTTTATTTATTTATTTATACAAGCACTGGGTATAGTCAGAAGCAAGGGAGGGTGAGAGAATTCACCAGAGCCAGAGTGGGGAGCAGAGCAGGCAGAAGGACCGAAGTACACTGCTGAGGGGAGCAGCGGGCAGCAGGAGAGGTCTGCGTGCCATGTGGGACTCTCCTCCAGTGGCCTGGGAGCAGCCTGGGATCGAACCGGCGCTGCAGAGGCCGTGGGCAGCTTCACAACCCAGCGCTCAACCGCTGCGCCACCGGGGAGGCCCTTTTTTTCATTTATTTCTAAGCAGGTAGTTACAATGAAGCCATTTAGCTCCCACTGATTGCTTAATCTATGCCAAATTCTTAATTGAAAAATAGCAAACTCTCTCAACATCTTAGTTCAACTTTAAGAGGCCAGTGTTGCCTGTTCCTTCTTGAATTTTTGTTTTTTGTTTTGTTTTATTTTATAGATTTATTTTATTTATGCATACAAGAACTGGGGTACAGGCCAGATGCACGGGAGGGTCGAGAGGATTCACCAGAGACAGAGCGGGAACAGAACAGGCAGATTGAAATACACTGCTGAGGGGAGCAGCGGTTGAGTCAGGAGAGGTCTACTGCGCCATGTGGGTAGCTCCCTGGCCAGCCGAGGATCTAACTCATGCTGCAGTGGCTGAGGATAGCTTCACAGTGCTGTGCTTAAACACTTGCACCACCAGGGAGACCCCCTTCTGGAATTTTTGAAATATATATAACTTGCTGGGAAGAATCTGGGAGTTCTAAGCCCTTACCAATGACTTTTCTTCTATCAGTCTTACATCCAAACCATTCATTCCTCTGAAAACAGAGCGCTCAGTAAAAATAATGTCTTCTCCATGTACACCTCAGTTTACAGTCAGTCCCTTAGCACCCCACTTTCTTCTCATGGTACTGCTGCTGACAAGGGTGTCCTGTGTAGAAATTTGCAAGACGTCATTTGGCTAAGCAATATTCATATTAATAACATTCTGTACAGAAGCTCATGTTTTAAGAAAACATTCCAGAGTCATAAAAATAAAGACAAATATTCAAAATAATGTCCATTTACAAGGGCATCACTTATGTTAAAGAAAATTATCTCCTCTGTGTCTAACTCTCTTTCCAGTACATTTTCCTTTATATAAGCATATTTGTGCAATGGCTCATTTTAACTGCTTTTCAGAAACTGGATATACTTTAGCAGTCAAGAAAAAAAAAAAAAGAAAAAACAAATAAAACAGAATCAGTATCAATAGTACCAAAGAGAACAAAAGAAAAGCAATCAAAGTGAAGAGCTGAAGGAATAGGAGGTATTCCTGTCTCTCTATAATCTTGCTTCCTTCTTTCCCACTGAGGCAGCTGAAGGGACCTGCCAAAGATTTCACTGCAAAGGGAAAGTTTCAGAGATGAGAAGCCACTTCAAATTGACACAAGACTGTTTTATCTGTCAGTCAAGGAATGAGGTGAACAGTGGAATAGCAACAATGTCACTAAAATTATATTTCTTTTCTTCAAGTACATAAATATTTCTTCCTTTTTTCAATTACTTCCTTATATTGATACATTCCTACATGTAAAATAGCATCTATTTTAGCTGTCCCCACTTCATAATAAATATTCAAATCTTCCCATGTTTCACTGGCATGAATTCTCTGAGCTCCAGAGTATTGAAGTTAAAGGAGACATTGCATTATATTGTACTGGGCAAATGCTACAACCCTTTATCCCCTTTGCTGTAACTATAGATTTGAAATGGATTTGATGACTGTTTAGCTTCTTTAAGTATGATGTAGACTATCAGCAGCCTCTCCCACTGCAGAACAGGCGCAGGTGTTGAAATGCTATTGTCCTAAAGGACATGTGTTAATAAAACCAGGGATCAGCATTATCAGGGTTTTCTAGTCCCCTCACAGCCTTGTGAGGTTGTATTTTCTGAGTGTCCAGGAGGTGCATCTCGGCCTCTCTACATCCCTTGTGAAAGTAATATTGTTTCTTGTGAGGGGGTAGGAAGATTTTAACCTAATCTTGGAGAGAGGTGGCAGAAGGAATGCTTGTATGGAAAGCAAGAGGAAAAGCTTCAATTTTAAACCCCATGAACTTTGTATTGTATAAAGCTGATCCAGGGTCACTGGGACTCTTGGCAGCTGAGATAAAAGCTGGGTTTTATTACACATATGTGAAGTGATGAAGAAAGAATGTACAAATGTTTGTTGAATCTATAACAATATTATGAGTCAGGAAAAGGAAAATCTTTTCTATTCCAAAAGGAATTTGAAGCTAGAGAAAAAATGAAATATTTATCCTAACAATATTGAAGGCACAAGGTAATTTCACATATGTCCATGAACAAACTGTTTCAAAGAGTATATCTAAACAACACATCGGAAGATGACAGAGGGACTGAAAGGAGTAAAATCTATAAAAGCATTAAAGGTAGTATAATCAACCAAAGCTTACTTTCTTTGATTTTTTTTTCCTGAGATAGGAAGAGATCATTATCGTTCTTGCCATTTTTTGAACACCCCTTGTATGCAAAGCAGTGTGCTAGCTAACACTTTTTATTACTTTCTACAAAGGAAATAAGACACCTCATCCCTAGCTTCCACAGACTTTAATAGGGTTGTCAGGACAAAGTCAAAGCATCATAGGAAAAAAAAAAAAGCTTAAATGAAATAGATCAATACCTGTTTGAATCAACTGCTTTTGTGTGAAAAGGAAGCCTACCCTACCTATAGTACCTGTGGGGGGTGGGGAAGAGCATTTTATTCCCTTCAAAATAATGTGGGTGGGGAGGAAACTAAACACAGTCCCATAAATCCATGAAATTCAATAGATGTTTTCCAGCATCTATGTATTTAACTTTGTGTCAGATGTAAAACTTTCAATCCAGTTTTGAAGGTGAACTCAAAAAATCAAGACATGGCAACACAAGGTGTGTAGGTACCTAAATCAACACTGAAAGGAGTTTAGCTTAGTGCTTTTGGCATTGAGAGGGAGGCTCTATCCCTGAGGGTGAGAGAAAGTGTTCAAATAAGATTGCAGTACTCTATCCAATACACTGGATGCTTTTGACATCTCTATTTGGAGAATTTTAAGCTTTTATTATAGTGAGAATCATTTCCTAAGGACACAATTTTTCTTCACTAACAAGTTAGGGGTGGGAAGTAAGAAATCGGAGTTGATGAAAAAATATGTTGTCCAGAAAGAGACAAGAACAATTTAGTGAAGACTTCACAATAGTAAGCCATAGTAAATGTGTGCCTTATCATTATGCTATTGCCCCCCACTTCCATGGATCCTCTTTCTTTCTTTCTTTTTAAGATTTTTATTTATTTATGCATTCAAGAACTGGGGTACAGGCCAGAGGTGTGGGGTGGGGTGAGAGGATTCACCAGAGACAGAGTGGGGAACAGAACAGGCAGATTTAACTGAAATACAATGCTGAGGGAAGCAGAGGGTGAGTCAGGAGAGGTTTGCTATGCCACGTGGGTAGCTCCCTGGCTGGCGATTGAATTTGTGCTGCAGTGGCTGCGGAGAGCTTCATAGGCTGCATCTTAATCCTTTGTGCCATCAGGGAGGCCCCAACATGGATCTTCTTTCTTACATTTTCCCATGTTTGTCATCATCATGTCTTCATTTCCCACCTTAAATCAAAGCAATACACATTTTTCCCCCTTGGAGACTTTTAGCAAGAAACCTGAATGTTCCTTCATATTGTATATTTCATTAGCAATTTCAGCTGCAATACTGAATTTCTTGAAGTCCTGAATTTCTTCTTTAATTGTTGCAATGTTTTCTCCCAACTATATTGGAAGTAGTGAAATATAGAGAACAAGTATACCTCATGGTACCCTATAACATTTGAGTTGGTGCTGAGCATTCAAGAGAATACTCAAGAGAATATAAATGGATGAAGAGATGATAACTGAAGGCAAGTATATTAGCCCAGAATTTCTGCAGGATTACTAAAACTTTAATAAATAATAGATACTTGTGCCTTTACCAGAAATTTAAGTCCACATCTGATTAATTCAGAGTTATACCTGTGTTTTATTTGTTTTTATTTTTCCTAGACTGCTGCAATTTCTATAAGGATCTATAACAGAACTCATTCCATTTTTTGGCTTCTTAATTTTCATGTGGAAGTTAGTAATATTAATATACATAGACAGCCGATATCAGCAAAAGGCAATGGAAAATATGGGAAAAGATGGTAACTTGATTATATGTCCAAAAAAGGAAACAAAACAATGAAACATTTTTATTTCAGCTGTCAATTCACTGATAAAAGTAAGAGCTTTTTTTTTTTTAATTGGGTAGTTTAAAGGAAGATACAAAACAGCTTTCCTAGAGTACAAGCAACTATTTTTTTATAGTCTGTGACTGTCAAGGATGGGTGTGTAAAGGGGAATAAAAACATTATAGCATGTGAGACTGAATGTGGATTCATCATACAAATTAACCAGCCCTTAACTCTCCAATTTTACTGCTACTGTATTCATCTTTTATTTCTTCCTTTGCTTATACCTTTTGGTCACCCAACTCCATTGCTGAATTTAAATTATCTTAGAGGTCTCAATATTAAGAAATGGAATCCCAATGTAAATGGCTGAAGGTCAACGTGACATAAGAAATAGGATACTCCAAATCTATAGTTAAGAAATACATGCAAAGTGTCTTGGTAAAGTATGTATATAATAGCTGCATATATATTTACCCCCAAAATAATTATGTGTTAATATTAGCAACTTCTCAACTAATATTTTGAATTTATTAGCTGCTTGAGTTATTTTGCAACCACTTAAATAACGGTGACTATGTTTATATAACATTTCTGAATGTCTGTGTGATAAACATAATTTTACAACTACCTTAGTTTTCCCCAAACAGTATTCAAAGTGTGGAAAGGCAAGGTATTTTAATACATCTGGGACTAAAAAGCTTATAATTGAATTCAATATCTCACACACACACGTACACGGCAACTACTATATAAAATGTGAGCAGTTTGAGATAGAAAGTATGCAAAGTAACATCAAATCCTTTCACCTCTTACCTTGCCTCTTATCACTCTCTTCAATGTATTTGGAAGTTATGTTTCCATATTTTACTTAAGAGAACCCACCAGTTCCATGTCAATGTCACCTCCAAATGGCCCTATCCACACAGTGGATGTCAACAGCCACTATCCTATTTCTGTCCCACATGTAAGGTAGCTTTTGCTTTCAAAATCCATTTCACTGTACAATTCTACCTGTAATCTTTTCATCTGAGTAAATTATTTCTTCCTCCATTAAATACTTTTGGCTTTCTAACAGGCATACACATACCTTCCTTAGTCAAGCTGTATAGACTTCAAACTTTTCCCATAATTCAGCTTCTTTCCCCTAATCAATTGTGAAATGCTTCTTTGGATTTCTTCCAATCTGTCTACTTATTTTTGGTAGTCAGACAAACGAAACTGAATGGGGCATTCTAGAATAGGTCTCGTGAATGTCATTGAGAGTGGAACTGTCACCCTCTATTTCATGATGAAGTGCTCTAAATAGAGTGAATCCAAAAATAACATTAGCCTTTTGGGTGCCATATCACACTAAAAATGTGCAGTCTTTTCCTCTTCTCAGCCTTATATCTCCAGATGTCTCCCCAGTATCTCTGAGATATATCTTCATCAGTTTAAAGACTCTCAAGTGAATAAACTTTTCAATGTTCCTCATAATCATCCCCAATGTGTCCTTTCAAGTTTTAAATCTTATTTTCTTTTATATAATTCCTTAAGCTCTTTGTGGCTTTGCTGCACTCATTTCTACATTCACCCCAGAAGATTCCCAGGGGTCTTTTTCAGAACACATCTACTCCTCAGAATTTTTATTGCTAAAATCTTTTGCTAATGCAACTTTTTCTTTGACCCTTTCCACTTTAGATAAATAAATGGCTATCAAATTCCTCCAATGTCACTCATTGTATTAAACACCAGGAATCCAGCATAGAAGAACAGATCATTCCTTTAGGAGAGACAATCACATAAATATAATTTGAATACCAATTTAACTCCTTTGTGGGCATCACAAACACAATTCCTCCTTTGGTCTGCTCATACCTTTAAAGTACCAGACATTTCTACATGTACTTTCCACACTGGCTTAATGAAAGTCTCTGAATGACACAGTAAATGTTTCTTTATTTCTGTGATTGAGAACAAGTAATTAGTTGTCAAGGACAAGGACAAGTTCATTAGATGTAGCTGATACAGCCCACATTCTGGGTCAGTTGAACCACATGAGAGAACAGCTCTACACCAGTGTATGTATTGGACTTGGGTAAACAACTTTGCATCCAGAATGCTCTCAGAAACAGAGTCTTCTACCAGAACGCCAACAAGCATTGCATGTGATTCCTATCACTAAACACTTTTCTTGATTCAATTTCCCTGGTTTATGTTTTGGCTTTGTTTGTTTTGCATTTAAATTTAAAATTTTCCTCTCACTGAATAAAAAGAGTTTCAATCTGCAAAGACAGCTTGATAAGAAAAAAGAAAAAAATATAGTCTACTGGAAGAGACTTGCATTCACATACAAGACCTGACACACCCTTACAACAGAGCATGATTTTTATGAAACTTGTTTTTAGCTGAAATCACCAGGATTAAAATACAGAAGAAAAGAAAAAAATCAGCCAAGTGCTCTATGCCTCAATTTTTGGTGCACAAAGTGGCAACAATAATAGTGCCTCTCTAGGAACTTGTTACAAAGATTAAAGGTGTAACTGTAACTTACAGGTGTTACTGTAACTGCTACCTCACACCACCTCAGTTACTGGCCAGCAGCAAATTCTCCATAAATATCATTTGTTAGTACTGTGCTGGGTTGACAATTTTGGTGATAATTTCAGGTTGATTTGCTAACTTTGGAGTGGCACCTCTGAAAGATAAGCAGACCTTCTCTCATTGTCTTCCTAATAAAGTTTATTAAAGTGTACCTCCCACTCACCATGGCAAACAGCATCATGTTTTAGTTTTCAGGGCATCAGTCACTTTGTTTACTAAGTATGAATTTTACAGAATCTTCTCTCTAGAGCTGGGCAAATCAGTGGACAAGAGGTAGTGATGTATTGTTGTGGTGTGAGGAGCTCACCTAGCCCGAGACACATTTCTTCTTCCTCCCCTGACCCCTGCTCAGAACCACTGTACTGATTTGTCCCGCTGCCTCAGGGCTTCCTCGACACCAGGTTTTCACTTCTACCCTCCAAAGCCAGAAGCATAAATGCCAATGAGCTTTACATTTCAGAGTTGACATGATACCAGCCGATACATTTTATGCCGCGCTTGTTATTCTCCAACCTAGATTGAAAACCTCTAAATCAGGACTGTGCTATCTTGCATTGCTTGTCCTGTGCCATATAAATCATCAACAGATAAATCATCATAACATTGCCAACTAACCCAGTGTCACACTGCCAGGCACCTCTTTCTTCAAATTGTGGCCATTTTGTTTCCACTGCCTTCTAATCCCATTCTAATATTTAAATGAAAATGAATTAACTTAAAATTCAGAAACCTTGTTACAAAGCCTATTTAAATCTAAAATGAGAGGCATAATAGTTTCTATCTCTATTTCTACAAGAATTTCTCTCCAAAGAAATTAACTAGCATGTTTAGACTGGTTTGAAAAGATAGCTTTCTTTTGTCATTCATATTTTCATCACATCCAGAAGAAATTTATACTTGGCCTGATCTGCCTTTCTTTGTAATAAACTCTACAATATGAGCATTTATTCACCAGATATTAATAATTGGTATCATGCTCCTTATTCTCTGGTCTCCTGGATTTATTATTATAGCTCTCTTTTCCTACTTGCCATTTTTTAATTTAAGCACTCCCCTGTAGTTTCCAAATGGCTCATTAGGTGGGTTATATTATTGTTCCATTTCCCATGATAACTTCTTTGAATATGCTTCATGTGATGTCATAAGAAACTATTGTTTCTGTTTTTATTTTATTTTTGTTTTATCTATTCTGACTTACAGATATTCAAACAGGTTAACATTTATCTGTCAGGTATTTGACAGGTAAATATTTGTATATCATATTGTCATACAACAAATAAAATATATTGATAAAATATTTACCAGGGATGAAATTTTTATATGCTACTAAAATATTTGCCTGACAAAGATTTCACAGTTCAACAATTTCTTGAAGAATTGGCTCTGACCTCAAAATTTTAGCCAATTAGTATGTTTACAGAAATCATTTCTTATTCACTTAACATAATTACAGAGCTCTGTCATCTCTACAAGTTAAAGGTACATTAGCACCCAGTGATTAGCCCCTTGTTTGACTCTCTTTTAATTTTAATAAATGGGAGTAAAGAACCAGCTACTGGTGTAAATATCTGCTCTTTTTTAAAATACTGAGATGATTACCTTGAGAAAAGGCCTCTCAGAATAAATTTTTAACTAACTTTTACTGGCATTTATTGAGGAAACCTTTCAGGTATGAAGGAAAATAAGTTTTTAGCAAATTTTGTCAAAAGGAAACTAAAAATATTGCTGTCATTATGTATAAACTATTATAAATAAGGACTATATCCAACTGAAAATAAGTCAAGTCCAGAGCTTGTTATGCAGAGGACAGTTAAAGAGTCAGTATTCAAAAAACAATCAATGAATGTGAGAATATAGGGGTTCATGCACCAGAGAGAAAAGGCTGATGAGAAAGATAACCATACTGATGATAAGCAATATTTACTGAATTCTTTCTGTGTGCCAGGCAAGTTATTAAGCATCTGAAATACATTATTTCATTTACTTTTAATGATAAGAGTAGGTGATAGTAAACCCACTTTATAGGAGAGGAAAGTGAGGTTCACTTCACAGAAGTTAGTTCATAGATCTAGAACGTGGCAGAACTAAAGCCTTTAACCCAATGATTTTTGACCCTAAAATCAGCACTTTCAACCACTATTTTCTTCTACTAGTGAACACCAAGTCATCTGTCTAGCAGGTGCAGGAATGAAGGGCAGGCTCTGGGCAAGGGCCCTGGTCAGAGGCATAAAATACTTGCAGAAAGACTGAAACTTGGTATCTAATAGCCAAGGTCTCCATCAGAGTCTTTTTATAGTTCTTTCTCTGAAACCAGAACTGGTTTCTGAATAGAATGTATCTATTTAAGAATAGAATTGAACAGTCCAATGGGAAGATAGCCTGGCAGCAACTGCCACATGTGGAATGTAAAGAGTTAGGTGACTCAACAACTAAAATTGAGGAGGAAATACATATGATCCATGACATGTTGAAGAGTAATTATTCAAAAATGCATCATTAAAGAAGAGTCAAAGTTATCCCTAATTTAGAAAACTATAGACAGCTGCAAAATGTATCTAGTTCTATTGTATAAACCACTCTGCAAATAAAATTAAAATAGTACCTTGAGAGTCACTGAAAACTTGGGCTGAATGAAGTATAAATTATAGAAACAAATCTCCACCTAGTTGCTTCTATTTAAATCAAACTTACTTGGGAATTTTAAGCCCTATTATCTGGAAGACAGAGACTTTTGACTAAATTATGATTTGACTAATTAGGAGAAATCAAGCAAATCTCATGTCCATTTAAAACTGGTTGGATGAAAGAAAAAAAATAGGCTTGCTCCTGTTGCTGAATATCTCTCCTCGCTAACCTGAGGGTATGCTAATCTGTGCCACTAGGACAGTGCTCAGGGAAGTGCTTTCCCTGTCATGGAGCAAACCGATCCTGAAGTGCTTTCCTCTGCAGAAGCTATGCGCAGATACTGCTACCTCACACCATCTCTGAGTGTACAGTTCCACACACACTGGCGATCTCGATGTAAAGAATTCTGGCCAAGCTGGAAAGGGTATCAGACACTAGGCTTAGGCAAATATTTTTATACTTGCCGTGTGATGGAAATAGCTCTTTTTAAGAAGACTTAGAATTTAATGGGTCTTTCATTTAATCTTTATGATACAACCCATTTTCTTCTATAGCTTAAGCTCCTTGACATAATCCTCTAAATTTGATCACATTCAGCACCAGCACTATATACCCTGTAGTTTTGGGGTACTCAATTTTAACTTGCTATTATCAACGTTCTGTAAGTTCAAAACTGCTGTAAATGGTGACTTTTCTTCCTGGGGGGTGGGATAATCTGGAGCAGTAATTGAAGGCATCATTATTTGTGATGGATAATAGCCATATAAATCAAATATCATTGTACTAAGAGTTTTCTCTGGTTTGGGCTATAGGGAATTCTAATTATGACAAAATATTTAATCTCTGGAGGGGTAAGATGTGTGTATGTGTCTCTGCATATATAAAATTATAGGCAGTCAAAGTCCTTGAAACATTCAACATCTGCTCAGCCAACTTTTCAAGGGCATTTAAGCTTCCTGTCATCAATATTAATTCATGTATAATATTAACATTTCAGTTTCAACATTTGCTTAACAGTTTTGAGTTGCTCATCAATTGTCCACTGAGATAGGAACAAACCACAGGCAATTGTGACCAAATACAATGATAACAGCAAAGAAAGTTGAAGAGTTTGTGGTCAGAAAGTAAACATCCAGGAAAAGGTCCATTTAAACAATTTGATGTGACTCAATGAAAGAACAGAGAAAGGAGAAATTGTAATCGGGAGAGAAAATGAAAAGCAATGTTGCAGAAATGCATTAAAGAAAGAGATTTATATAAGGGATACACAAATAATTTGGGGTGCATAGGAGAGTCTTGTTACTTCACATATTTGGAGATGGAATCACAAAGAGAGTAGCTTAGAGCTATGTTATCTCTCTTAGTGTAGAGGATAGAAGTAGTGTATAACACCATTTCCTTAGCAAGCAAAACGCCACTGTACTTCATTCTAGACTAGTGTCACCTTCATCTCCCCGCCCCTGTCCCTGGCAATGGCTGAGAGGTATTCGCCCGGACTCCTGTGAGGGTATCAGTTAATGAAGACATCTATTAATATGGGCACATTACAGCTCGCCATCTGGCTCTGCCTCTTGGCCTGCTCTCCTTCCTATAGGTCTGCACACACAGTGCGCACTGTGCCTGATCAATTATTTACCTATTTCTCTCACTAATGTAACAGACCCAGCCTCTGCTCTCTGTGGCAAGGCTACTGAGGGCTGACAGTACAGATTTCAGGCCTAACAATTTTCTCCACCCAAACCAAACATGGAGCACCAGAGGCCATATTTTGTCCTGTTTCTGTCCTCTCTGGAGCTGCTTCTAGTACAGACTGTGACAGTCCACGTGGTGGGCACTCCACCTCACAGGATCTTGAAGAAAAGCTCAGGTTTAAACCCAAAATTTTCTTCAATTTGTGACTTTGGCAAGTTGCTTGGCTTTATTCTTCGCAGCTGCCTCACCTGCAAAATTGGGACAGTCACAGGACCTACCACCACTATTATAAGTTTGTATAAGCAGTTTATGAATGAGGGTACATAAAGAGCTTAGTCCAATACCTGTTTCATAGTAAGCACTATTAAGTTATTATTTTGGTTGCTATTTTTCCCCCTTTACCTACCAATCCACACCAATCTTCTCATTCTTTTTCACATATATTCACTTCTCTTAGAGAATTTGTAAAAATAAACTTAATCTCTTTCACACTATTCTTTCTATTCCTTTTCAGCCTTTCTTTTTTAAACAATTAATATACCGCCCCACAAATTTGGTACTACCAGTCTCCTATTTTCCTTTTCAACGTTACTTGTTTTCACTCAATCTTGTCTTATCCTCTAATATTGTGCCTTTTTTTCTATTTTTGTCACTTCAAAAACTGATTCCAGTGAAAATTTTAAAAGTGCTAAATTGCTACTGTGAATATAATTTTTATAATATCAAGTAAAGAAAGGGCTTTTAAAAAATAAATATTTATCTTTTGTTTACATTATTAGAAACAAATTCCATTGTCAAATAAAGCTGAGACTGCCTTCAGTGGTGTCCTGAGCAGCACAGTGTCCTGTGATGAGTCAGACACCAGGCGCCACCAGGGGCCTCCACACCCTCTGCGGGCTCATCTCCCTCTCTTTTTCCTCCCCTGCTTCAATTTTGTAAGAAACATCCTTTCCTGGGCCTCCCCTGGTGGCGCAGCGGTTGAGCACTGGGCTGCGAAGCTGCCCACAGCCTCTGCAGCGCCGGTTCGATCCCCAGCTGCCTGCGAGGGTTCCACATGGTGCACAGACCTCTCCTGCCACTCCCACTGCTCCCCTCAGCTGTGTATTTCATCAGTCTGCCTGTTCTCCACTCTGGCTCTGGTGAATTCTCTCACCCTCTCACGCTTCTGACTGTACCCAATGTTTGTATAAATAAATAAATCTTAAAAAAAAAAAAAAACACCCTTTCCTTAGTAAAAGGTATACTATTTGTATTCACTTCAAACTTCCTATTCATCCTATTTAAAAATATCATGGACTAATCACATCTCAGAAAATAAATTATTTTTGATTTGACATTTCTCTGGACATTTGGTTAAATGACCAGTGATCCAAGTCAGTTCTTCTGATAGAACCAGAAGAACAGGAAATCTGAAGTCTACCTTTTGGGATATTACTCTGGTTGGCATTTAACCATCTAGGAGTTTTGCAAATTAGATTTAAAAAAGTTTCATCAAAAAGGACTTTACAGTTCATTTATGTATTCATTCAAAATTCATTCATTCAAATATATTTCAAGATATATATTTCAAGATTTCCCCTGAGCATTAAGGAGCATATATAGGAAAAAAAACAACAACAACAACAACAACAACAACAAAAAAAAAAAACAAGCATCTCCCTTTCCTTGGCTATTTCTTTCAGCTTACATGGATAGGCTTGATTTTAAGACATCAAGTATCAGGGGCAACATTCTCAACTCGACAGGATTAATACTCTGCAGGGAAGAGTGCAGTGATGTCAAAATGCAAATATCTACTGAGCACTATTCCTGAGGATGTGTTAGTCTATCTGTGTTTAATGAAGACTAGGGTATGAGCCTGTGTCTCAGTGAATAGCTAGCTGGTGGTGTGTGTTTTTTGCAAAATGATTAAAGGGGAGGGAGTGGATATTTTTATACCCTCTTTGATTCGTCTAAATTTTTCACCAAACTGTCTGCCAGTGATTTAATATTATCACTAATAACACAAATTAGAATAATGTAATTAAATGCCCTTGGGCATTACCTGAGTGTTTTTGTACAACTGTGATGCCCTGGGGCTCCCTGATTCTAATGGTCTCACAGCTAGCACTTCATTTGAATATATTCTGGTTGGTTCTTTTATTTCTTGCCTAAAACCGCCTCTCTGCTACAATTCTTTGGCTCTGGCTGCAATTAGATTCACACTTTACAGTGCTGTAAAAATCTTATATGATGATCCATATCCATCTACTATAAAACTTGGTATCAGCAGGGGCAAGAGAAGCCCTTCACCCACAGCATACAAGGCAACATTCAGGGCAGAGGATTTTGACTCTTCTGTGCTTGATGAGGCTCTCAGTGACATCAATGTCTCCACGCATTAGGAGAGCTGCAGCCATATTACCTTTACAGGATCACTGAAGCTGCTTTGGGTAGAGGATAAAAATGCTATTCACTTCACACACAGGGATCAAATGTTTTACAAGCCTACTCCTCCCAGACTCAGAGAGCAAGACTGGCTTCTTTAGGGATTGAGGGAAGGAGGCAGGTGCAAAGTAAATTAAGAAAAGAATTAGAGGTACAGGCCAGAAGGGGAAATTAGACTTTCACAGAAGACTTGTAAGTTGCAAGTGAGATATGGACATATTACTCTGACTAAAAAAAAAACACAGTAAGTCAAAACACATAAGAAGGACAACCATAAAAGGTGTAGTCTTAAAAAGTCTGAAAAATACATAATCCTAAGGGCTTGTGAGGTGATATTTGAGGATACTGAAGTGCATAGTCTCTCCAACAGACATGGCAGCAGGGAGCCTCCTCTAGCTTTTTCTCCCATCCTTCTACACCCTTCAGGGGTGACTTTGCAGAGGGAAGGTGACTCCCTCCTCTCTTTATTCAACTTTCTTCGCCCTCCCTGCACAATAATCTGGAGACTGAGACTAATGCTCTGTGTGACTTTCCTTGGCCAAGAGAGCAGAGGCTGCAGAATGACTGCTTTTGGCAGAGGCCCAGAGTGGAAAATTTATTTACTGCCTTGTCGATGTCTGGTGAGATGGGCTGCTGCTCTCCGCATCATTTAAAGTGCTTGTGAGGCTAGACCAGAAACCTAAAAGGAGCTGTGCTTTGTTAGCCTCGATGGAAGCTGTGAAATTCCCAGGATGAGAAATCAAAATATAGGACCAGCCTGGAGACATGCCAGCTGGGGTAACTGCAAGGAGAAAAGATCCCCACACCACATTCCTCAGGGGGCCTGCACTTAAAGCTTGACCTAAACTAGCCTAAGACAACAGCACGTGTTTGCTAATATGATATTTTAAGGTAAAATAAATGACATTTTAATGATCACCTTCCTTTTCATTTTGGTGGATAATGCCACAAAATAATATTTATTTAACACTTTTTAAAAATACTTTCACCTTCAGCCCTAATTTTAAAGCTAATGGGAGTTTGCAATTCATCAAGAACTTTTAAAATTAAGGATCATTACTTTTGCTACATTCAAATTCAAATTACCTAGGATACTCAATTAATCAATCTTTAAACAATATTAAAACAGTCAAGGCCTGTCACACTCTTGTCTCTGATGGAAGATGATTCAAATTCCAGCCAAACTGACGAACACACTGATGGGAGGTAACTTAATATATTCTACCAGTGTTATGTACTTGTTCTCTTTCATAACGAAGAACAGACATATGTCTGCGTTGAAATGTTGTTGCCATCTTACTCTCCAGTCTGGCTGTCACATGGCTAATTGTCCTAAAACAGCTGGATGAGGCAATAGCATCTTTAATGCCTCAGCTTAAACATGGTCAGGCAGAATGAGTACAAATATATGCCCTATCCCTCCAAAGCAAAATATCTCCCATGAAAAGGTGCTTTTAATAAATTTCATAGCTTTTAAAGTTTTTTCCAAATCAATGTCTGTCATTTTATGTTATTCCCGTGTAACAATTTTAGGTTTTTTTTAGAAACATTGCACAAACTGCCTTTCTAGAAAAAAAAAAAGACATTTTATTTTATTCAGTGAATCCTAGGTGCATCTTAGATTGTTATCAGAACTAGAAAAAAGATACAAATTATAATATTATAATAATCTAGAATTTTATAATGCCCAAATTCAGCAAGTCTTTCCTTCCTCTTCCAGAAATGGTTAATAGATGTTTATGTGATAATGACTTCAAAATTTTGAGAGAAGGAAATTTGTGATTAAATGTTAATATTCATTAACTGGGTAAGAGGAATATGCTTATAACCTGAACATCCCATCTCCAATCACTCTTGGCAAAGGCTGCTTAGTGTGCAAGGCTTAATATATAAGATGCTTAGTTTCTACAGTGGGTGTAGTCAATATGGATTGGCTGTTCTCTGAGAGTTAAGCAGCTTATTCTCTAAATCAAGACTTATGAATGGACAGGCTGTTATTCTAGATTCTAAAACTGCCTTTGTTAATTATATTCATATAAATGTTCAATCCCTTTTTAGAGTCTTCCTAAATTAGCTGCTTAATATTGTCCAGCATCAGTGATTTTCATAGGTTAATTAATCCCCACATAAAAGAGCATGAGCTTTGTCCAGTCAAAATTTGTTACCTTGTCACTTGATTAACTTTCCTCCTCTGGTTCAAAGAAGCAGAAGAAGATAAGGAGTCACCAGTCTCTGAAATCAACACCCCTCACACACAGAGAATCGCTGCTACACCCCCTCGGTGGATCCACAAACTCAATATGGCTCTCTGATTGCAAAATTATGAAGGGAGGGACAGAAAAGTCACCCATTTATTCTCACTTGGGTCACTCCATTCTATTCCTAAAGAACAGTCAGTCCTTGTTGTGGCCTGCCCTATAAAAAGTGAGGTGATCTAGAAAGCACATTTTTGATTTGGCTGAAGAATTTGAGGAAAGAATGAGTAGGGCAACTGGTAAGTTTTGTGTTTAGATGATGACAGGCATCTTCTGCAGATCCCTTTGGGATATCATCCTCTTATGCTATGTCCCTTTCCCCAACCTTTTCTTGACACATGGAAGTGGAAGAACCTCTGTTGCCTTAAACACAGGATCTGTGAAAAGTCATCAACTCACAAAAGACATGCATTCCTTTTAGTCGCCTGCAAAGTCTCCCTGTATAATTCATTCCCTGAACCATAGGATACTCATCTATTCAGTTTATTTTCTAATATTTCTTTATTCTTCTGACGTTATTTTTTTTTTCCTGAAACATAGTACTTGCTTAAAAATATCTGTGGAAATAATTACAAGATCAAATATTTCTAACTAGCGTTCAAGGCCGGTTATTTTGACATCTTTACTTGGTTGATTCATAGATATATTCAATTAAAATGTCCAAAAGGAAATTCTTTTTTTTTTTAGATTTATTTATTTATTTATACAAGCACTGGTACAGTCAGAAGCACAGGAGGGTGAGAGGACTCACCAGAGCCAGAGTGGGGAGGAGAACAGGCAGACCAACGAAGTACACTGCTGAGGGGAGCAGCGGGCAGCAGGAGAGGTCTGCGCCATGTGGGACCCTTGCCCAGCGGCTGGGGATCAAACCAGCGCTGCAGAGGCTGCGGGACAGCTTTGCAGCCCAGCGCTCAACCGCTGCGCCACAGGGGAGGCCCTCCAAAATGTAATTTTTTTTTTAAGATTTTTAAAAATTAATTAATTTATTTATGCAAGCACTGGGTACAGTCAGAAGCGCGGAGGGTGAGAGAATTCACCAGAGCCAGAGCAGGGAGCAGAGCAGGCAGAAGGACCGAAGTACACTGCTGAGGGGAGCAGCAGGCGGCAGGAGAGGTCTGCGCCATGTGGGACCCTCCCCCAGTGGCCAGAGAGCAGCCAGGGATCAAACTGGCCCTGCAGAGGCTGCGGGTAGCTTCACAACCCAGCGCTCAACCGCTCTGCCACCAGGGAGGCCCCAAAATGTAATTCTTAATTCCATTTCCAAACCTACTTCCAGTCTTATTCACCTCAGCAGAAGTCGTCATCATTGACTGATTTATTTTAGCTACAAAACTTGGAGATAGCCTTTATTCTCCGTTTCTCTCCTCTGCTACATCCAACTTATCAATAATTTATTGTGGTTTTGGTTCAAAAATCTTATATTGAATGTGTCTATGTCTCTCCATCCCCAATGATCAGGAAAACCATGATCTTAACTAGACCTCTTAGTAGCCCCTGCATGACCTCTATCTCTTCCACCTTATTCTTGCTCACCTGCACCTTTACTATTCCCACCCTATTCAGACTGATGGTAACTGTTATCTTTCTTTTTTGAAAGAGAAAGAGAAAAGTTAGAGACAAATTGTCATAATATTCACAATCTATGGATAATGTTACAAAGAAAATGAAAAAGCAACATAGCCAAGAATATGGAGATTAAAAAAAAATACAATGGAGAAAGTCTATTCAACAAATGATGGTTAGAAAATTGGACAGTTACATATGAAATAATGAAAATTGACTGCTCTCTCACATATATAAAATTAATTCAAAGTGGATCAAAGACTTGGATGTAAGACCTGAAACATGAAATAAAATACATAGGATAAATCATAGGCAAAACACTTCATGGCACTGGGTTCAGTGATATCTTTGGGGAATCAGCTACAATGGCAAGGGAAGCATAAGCAAAACTCAATGAATGGGATTATATAAAATTAAGATGCTACTGGACAGTGAAAGAAATTACTACTAAAACAAAAAGGCACCTCGATGAATGGTAGAAAATATTTGCACATCATACATCTGACCAGGGCTGGTATCCAAAATCTATAAAGAACTCAGACAACTCAACAATTAAAAAAAAAAATCCAAGGGGGCGGAGCAACATGGCGGCGAGGAGACGCTGCGAGTAAGATCTCCCATTAAAAAAAGTTAATAGGGAGGAAAAGCGGCAGGTCCCAGTGAGAAGCGGGACACGGAAGATAAACGGATGACGCCAGCGAACTGCCCGAAGAAGAAAGTGGCCATAAAAGAGGACTAGAAGTGAGGGAAGCGCAGAACCCTGCTCCCCTCCCCCGCCCACAGAGGCGGCACTCTCCGACCGGCAGAGAGGAGGAAACAACAAACCAAAACGGCCAACAAGAAAAACGGACACAGCAAGTGGGACTGTGAGTGGAAAGGAACTATTGCAGCCACCACACCCCGTGAACGGGAGCTGAGGCGAACCCTGCAGGATTCGCCGCGGCGAGCGAATGGCTCCGGGCGCCATTAGAGAAGAACAAAGACCCCGGGAGACGCGCACACAGCCCGGGCTGCCGGTAAGCTGGCGCGGAAACGCGGCGCGCTCGGGGAGCTTGAAAAGCAAGTGCAGACCGGGATCGCGGCTGCCCAGGTCCCCGCGCCTGCAACCTAGGCTTGCAGGGAGACGACCTAGGCTTGCGGGGAGACGCACGGAGGTCCTCACTGAGGTGAAGGTCCCTCCCTGAGTGAGCAGGAACCAGGCGCCCAGGCACGGGAGCTGTGCAAAAGGCGCCATTCCCGCGCCACTGAACTGGGCTACAGCCCGCGTCCTGGACCTGAGGGCTTTGAACTGAGACCCGGGGCACGAAAATTCGGGGCGTGGGTTCTCCACGACGGTGGGGCACAAGGCAGACACAGCACCCCAAAGCTGTTGAGGTGTACCCTACCATTCCCGCTCTGTTCTCTGTCCCAAGGGGTGGGGGGAGGTGAAAAACAGCCCCCAAGGACAATAGGAGAGATCTCTGGCGCCACCTAGCGACCAGGAAAAAAAAAGTCACTAACACCCTATAAAACAGGACATTTCTTAAGACTGCTTGAAAATGGCAGAAGGTTTCTGGAGGACCCAGTGGCCAGCCGGGAAGTTATTCCACGCCAGGCCCCTTCTGACCAGCAGTCTGAGCCCACAGAGGGAGCAGGCACCCACGTCCGGGGCAGACCGGGTGCGCAGAAGAGTGTGCCTGAAACTGGAGGCGCAGGGACTGCATCCCGCTTCGCCATTTGAGAACAGGGACATTTCTTCAGTAAAAACTGCCTAAAACCAGCAGAAAGCTCCCCCAGAAGACAGAGATGGCTCCTGGAAGAGCCAGAGGGGAGCGGAGAAGTTCACCCAAGATGTCAGTCAGTCCGAGCAACACAGTGTCCCAACGCATACGACAAATTAGAAAACAGACAGTAGGGAGTAGAAGAACCACACGCAACCTAAAAACTCCTCAGGAAAGAAGCACACCACAAAAAGAAAACCACTCCCAGATTGCAACGACAGCAACTTGGAAGAACTTCTGAGCCTTCCAGAAAGAGAATTTAAAATTGCCATGATTAAAAAAGTGATAGATCAGAAGAAGGAAATTGAGTCCCTAAAGAGGGAAGTAAGAGAAATGCAGGAGATCAAAGAATTAATGGAGGAACTAAAGAACTCTGGGAAAAGCAATGAAAGCAGAATAGATGAAATGGAAGAACGAATAAGTAATCTTGAAGACACAGAAATAAAAAGAACCAAAACAGAAAAGGAAAGAGAAGTACGAAGGAAAAAGAATGAAGAAAGACTTCGGGAACTATCTGACTCCATGAGGAAAAGAAATATAAGAGTTATAGGAATTCCAGAAGGAGAGGAGAGAGATGTAGGAACAGAGAAAATATTCATGGATATAATTGAAGAGAACTTCCCAAATGAGAAGAAGGAGCTGAAAATTGATATACAAGAAGCAAGAAGAACACCAAACTTCCACGACGAAAGGAAAAACACAGCAAGACACATAATAGTAAAGCTCCCAAGAATCCAGGACAAGGAAAAAATAATGAAGCTGACAAGAGGGAAGAAACAGATAACATTCAAAGGAAAACCAATCAGGCTGACATCAGACTTCTCTGAAGAAACACTACGGGCAAGGAGAGAGTGGAGGGACATAGTCAACAGACTCCAAGAAAACAGATGCCAACCAAGAATACTCTATCCCGCAAAGCTCTCTTTCCTCCATGAAGAAAGAATATGGACCTTCCCAGACAAAGAGAAACTCCGGAATTTCATTGCGACTAAACCCCCACTCCAAAAAATACTACAAGGAATCCTAAAGCCAGAACCTCAGAGGGACGAATAACAACGAAAGAAGACCAAAAAAAAAAAAAAAGTTATTAAAAGAATAAATAAATAAAATCAAAGGAAAGACAAACATAATGGCAAATACAGATGCTAACATATCAATATTAACTCTAAATGTAAATGGACTAAACTCTTCAATAAAAAGACACAGAGTTGCAGCCTGGATTAAGAAACAAAACCCAACCTTTTGCTGTCTCCAGGAAACACATTTAGCTACAAAAGATAAAAATAGGCTCAAAGTCAAAGGATGGAAAACAATCCTACAAGCAAATGGGCCAAAAAAGAAAGCAGGAACAGCTATACTTATATCAGATAAAACAGACTTCAAACTCAAAAAAATAAAAAGAGACCCCAATGGTCACTACATTATGATTAAGGGGACAATACTTCAAGAAGAAATAACACTCATTAACATATACTCACCAAACGAAAGAGCACCAAAATATATCAGACAACTGTTGTCCTCTCTGAAAACAGACATCAGAGAAAACACATATGTAGTGGGAGACTTCAACACACCACTATCAACAATGGATAAATCAACAAGACAAAAAATAAGTAAAGAAACTAAAGCTCTAAATAAGGACCTAGAGCATTTGGGCTTAACAGACATCTATAGAACACTAAACCCAAAAAAAAACGGAATACACATTTTTCTCAAGCGCACACGGATCATTCTCCAGGATCGATCACATACTGGGGCACAAGACAAACATCAACAGATACACCAAGATTGAAATCATACCAACCATCTTTTCTGACCACGAAGGCATCAAACTAGAAATAAATCATAAAAAGAAGGCAAGGAACTATCCTACCTCATGGAGATTAAAAGCCACACTACTGGAAGACCACTGGACTAACGAGGAGATCAAAGATGAAATTAAAAAATTCTTTGAATTGAATGACAAGGAGGACACCAATATCCTAAATGTATGGGATGCAGCAAAAGCAGTAATAAGAGGAAAATATATAGCAATAGAAGCTCACATCAAAAAACAAGAAAGAACTCAAAGAAACAACCTAATCTCGAAGCTCAAAGATCTAGAAAAAGAACAACAAAAAAACCCCAGAACCAGTAGAAGAAAAGAAATAATAAAAACCAAAGCAGAAATAAATGAAATTGAAACTAAAAAAACAATCCAAAAGATCAATGAAACCAAGAGCTGGTTCTTTGAAAAAATAAATAAAATAGACAAACCCCTAGCCAGGCTCACAAAGGAAAAAGGGAGAAAGCACAAATACACAGAATCATAAATGAAAGAGGAGAAATCACAACGGACACAGCAGAAATCAAAAGAATAATCAGTAACTACTATGAACAGTTATATGGAAACAAGTTCAACAATCTAGAGGAGATGGACAAATTCCTACAACTCTACAATCACCCAAAGCTAGATAAAGAAGAAATAGAACACCTAAACAGACCAATTACAAGCAGCGAAATTGAAATGGTAATTAAAAACCTCCCAAAAACAAAAGCCCAGGACCTGATGGATTTACAAATGAATTCTACCAAACATTCAGAGACGAATTAGTGCCTATCCTTCTCAAACTCTTCCAAAAAATTGAGAAGGAAGGGACAATACCAAACACGTTCTATGAAGCCAATATTACACTAATACCAAAACCGAATAAGGACAACACAAAAAAGGAAAACTATAGGCCAATCTCCCTAATGAACACTGATGCAAAAATCCTCAATAAAATTTTAGTTATCAGAATCCAACAATGTATCCATAAGATAATTCACCACGACCAAGTTGGATTCATTCCAGGGGCACAAGGATGGTTTAACATCCGAAAATCAATCAACGTTATCCAACACATCAACAAAAAGAAATATAAAAACCATATGATAATATCAATAGATGCTGAGAAAGCTTTCGACAAAGTGCAACACCCATTCATGATAAAAGCCCTTGAAATTCTTGGGATACAAGGAACATACCTCAACATCATAAAGGCCATCTATGACAAGCCAACAGCCAGTATCATTCTCAATGGTGAAAAGCTGAAAGCAATTCCATTAAGATCTGGAACAAGACAAGGATGTCCACTCTCACCACTGCTTTTCAATATAATACTGGAAGTCCTAGCCAGAGCAATAAGACAAGAGAAAGACATCCAAGGAATCCAAATAGGAAAAGAAGAAGTCAAACTATCACTATTTGCAGATGATATGATAATATACATAGAGAACCCCAAAATCTCCACAGAAAAACTAATTCAACTCATCAATCAATTCAGTAAAGTGGCAGGATACAAAATCAACACGCAAAAGTCAGTAGCCTTCCTATACACAAACAATAAATCTGAAGAAGAAGAAATCAAAAAACCACCCCTTTTATTATCGAAACAAAAAAAATCAAATATTTGGGAATAAATCTAACAAAAGAGGTAAAGGACCTATACAAAGAAAACTATAAAACACTGTTAAAAGAAATAGAAGAAGACACAAAGAAATGGAAAGACATCCCCTGCTCATGGATTGGAAGAATAAACATTATTAAAATGGCCATCCTACCAAAAGCAATATACAGATTCAATGCTATTCCAATCAAAATCTCAATGGCATTCTTCAAAGAAATAGAACAATTATTGATGAAATTCATATGGAATCACCAAAAACCCCGAATAGCCAAAGCTCTACTGAAAAAAAAAGAAGGAAATGGAGGCATCACACTCCCAGACTTCAAACTATACTACAAAGCCATAATCATCAAAACTGCATGGTATTGGAACAAGAACAGACATACAGACCAATGGAATCGAATAGAAAATCCAGAAATAAACCCACAGATTTATGGTCAACTAATCTTTGACAAAGGAGCAAAGACTATGCATTGGAGCAAAGAAAGTTTGTTCAATAAATGGTGCTGGGAAAACTGGGTCGCTACATGCAAAAGAATGAAGCTTGACCACTACCTCACACCATACACAAAAATCAACTCAAAATGGATTAAAGAACTAGACATAAGACCTGAAACCATAAAATACATAGAAGGAAATATAGGCGAAACACTACGGGATTTGCACAGCAAAGACATCTTTACAGACACATCACCCAAAGCAGTGATAGTGAAGAGAAAGATAAACAGCTGGGACTACATCAAATTAAAGAGCTTCTGCACAGCAAAAGAGACAATAACAAAAACAAAGAGAAACCCCACCAACTGGGAGAACATTTTTGCACCCAACACTAATGATAAAGGACTCATCACAAAAATCTGCAAAGAGCTGATGAGACTCAGCAACAACAAAGAAAATAATCCAGTCAAAAATGGGCAGAAGAGCTAAAAAGAAACTTCTCTGAAGAGGAAATGAAAATGCCAACAGACATATGAAAAAATGTTCAACATCACTTGTAATCAGGGAAATGCAAATCAAAACTACCATGAGATACCATCTCACACCAGTGAGAATGGCACATATTAAAAAAACTAGCAACAACAAATGTTGGCGAGGATGTGGAGAAAAAGGAACTCTTGTGCACTGTTGGTGGGAGTGCAAACTGGTCCAACCACTATGGAGAGCTGTGTGGAGATTTCTGGACCTACTAAACATAGAGCTTCCATATGATCCAGCAATTCCACTCCTAGGTATTTACCCAAAGGACACAGAAACATCAATTCCAAAGAGCACCTGCACTCCTATGTTTATAGCAGCACTGTTTAAAATAGCTAAGCTTTGGAAACAACCCAAATGCCCAAAAATAGATGACTGGATCAAGAAGATGTGGTACATATATACCATGGAATATTACTCAGCATTCAAAAAAGATAAACACATGCAATTTGCAGCAACATGGATGGCACTGGAAGGGATCATGCTCAGCGAAATAAGCCAAAAAGAAAAAGAAAAATACCGGATGGTCTCACTCATAGCAGGAATCTAGAAAACTTAAATAAGGGACCAGGAAAATGAATATAAGAAAGTGAAAATCAAAATCAACAAAAATCTAGAACCAGAGACACTTTTTGGGGGGTGGGGGGCGGGAGGGGAAGGATTGGGGTCAGAATGGGGCGTTTGCAATTGTATGGGGGAATATAAAAATAAAATTTAATATTTAAAAAAAAAAAATCCAAAAATGGGCAGAAGAGCTAAATAGATATTTCTTCAAAGAAGACATGCAAATGGCAAACAGGCATATGAAAAGAATATTCCTCATCACTTATTCACTTATTATCAGGGAAGTACAAATCAAAACCACCTCACACCTGTCATGCCAAAAACCACCTCACACCTGGTCATGCCAAAAAACAAAAAAAACAAAAACAAAAAAACAAAAAAACCCTAGAAACTATAGGTGCTGGTGAGGATCTAGAGAAAAAGGGGTCTTCATACACTCTTGGTAGGAATTCAGACTGGCCCAGTCTCTGTGGAAAACAGTATGGAGGCTCCTCCATAAAAATGGTTCAAAAATGGATCTACCATATGATCTAGTAATCCTACTTGCAGGTATTTATTCAAAGAAAATGGAAAAAATAAGTTCAAAAAGATATATACCCCATGTTCATTTCAGCACTATTCCCAATAGTAAAGCTATGGAAATAAACCAAGTGCCCAAAGAAGGAGGAATGAATAAAGACCATGTGATGTCACACACACACACACACACACACACACACACTCAATGAGATACTAAACCATAAAAAAAAGAAATCTTGCCATTTGCAAAAAACATTGATGGAACTGGAGGATACTAAACTGAGCATAATAGGTAGAGAAGGAAACAGGCCAAACCTATATGATTTCAATATTTGTGGAATATAAAGAAAACAACACACAAACAAACCCTTAGACTCTGACTACAGAAAGGTGGTTACCAGAAGGGAAGCATGAGTAGGGAATAGGTAGAAGGGATTCTCCATTCAGGTGTGGTCACCATAGTTTTCCCACCAGCAAAGTGCCCACAGTCTTCCACCACACTGTCCTCCCCACCTATGTTATATTCTTTCCCTCACCCTCATCTTCTCCTCCTGAGTGTCTCAGATCTACTGTTCCCAAGGGTTAGTCTGAGAGTTTGTCTTTGTCTGATCCTCTGTTTGGTTTCTCTAGATTGCACATATAAGTGAAACCATTCAGTATTTGTCTTTCTCCTTTTGGATCATTTTCCTCAGAGTAATCATTTTAGTTCCATCCATGTGGCCACAAATGGCATGAGTTCATTTTTCTAATGACTGATTAGTATTCCATTGTGTGTATGTACCACATCTTCTTGATTCACTCATCTGTTCTGGTACATTTAGGTTTTTTCCATGTCTTGACTATTATAAAAAGTGCTGTTGGCCTCCCTGGTAGTGCAGGGGTTAAAGACAGTGCTACCGAGATATCTCCAGCCATTACAGCACAAGTTTGATCCCCCGCAGGCCAGGGAGAAACCCACATGGCACAGCAGACCTCTCCTATCTTGCCTGCTGCTCCCCTCAGCAGTGTATTTCAGTCAGTCTGCCTGTTCAGTTCCCCACTCTCTCTGGTGAATCCTCTCACCCTCCTGTACCTCTGGCTTACACCCCAGTTCTTGTATGCATAAATAAAAAGCTCTTTAAAATATATATATATATATATATATATATATATATATATAAAGTGCTGGCTTTCATAAATACAGGAGTGCAGGTTTCCTTTAGAATTAGTGTTTTTGTGCTCTTTGGGTAGATGCCTTGGAGTGGAATTACTGGGTCATATGGTAAATCCATTTTTAATCTCTTGAGGTATTGCCACACTTCCTTCCACAGGGGCTGACAAGTCTACATTCCCATCAACAGTGCAATGGGGTTCATTTTTCTCCATATCCTCATCAGCATTTTTTGTTTGTGTTTTTTTTTTTCAAACAGTCTTTCTTAAACAAAGTCCCTTATTATTGTCTTACGCTCAATGCACTGTCAATATTGGTCATTGTAAAAGGATAACTATTCCTCATTCCTGCCTTCTAATTTTATCTTTCTGGTCTATTTTTATTCTTTGTTTTAGATACTATAAATGTTGTCTTTTCACAAAAAAAAAAAATAGTAAAGAAACCATGAGTTATGTGTGTTTGTGTTTGTGTGTGTGTGTATTCTGTTAGACTAAAATCAACTTGAATTTAAATTCAGCTTTTTTGTACTCTGAATTACTTACTCCTTTTGCTTTCACCCTAAGGGATCAGATTCTATATTTGTTTATTTTCAATGACCAAAAATTTAGAGAAAGCTGTCAAATAGAATAACTAAAATGTCAGTTACAATAGAATACAAGTATTGGTTTAAAATTTGTCTTACTCTTCATATTGCAGGTAGTTTAAAAATAAATATCTCATTTAAGATTTGGAAGGTATACATGCATGCACATAATATATCTATGTGTGGGTATAGGTTTTGTTATGGTATTTTAAGATTGGCAATTACCATTCAAATGGTTTAACAGGCCATACTTGTCAAAATACCCATTAGCTCAAAATACCCATTCCTTTGGAATTATAAAATCCTTTGCTATAATTCATGAGGTTCTCATGTATCTCACATTATCCATCTATATTGTAAAAAGGCAGGTATAATTAAACTCTTCCATCTATTGATCCTCTTTTAAATGCATTTGGAGTTAGATGGCACAGACAGATAATGACAGACAAAGATAGAGATAGAGATTTTTCCCCATTTTCCATTAAACTGGGGATGTGACCTTCCTTACACCAATATTTATTTTTTTTTAATCCCATTTCAAATGACTGTTCCCAGGGAGTTATTTATAATGACTATTTTCATAGACATAGCAAACTCAAATTCTACCTCTTTTCTTTTATGATTGCTTTTGGCTCAGTGATCTAGTGATGTAACAGCAGCTCTCAATTCCACAGATGTATTTCAAAATTCCACAGATGTATTTCAAAGACTGACTTGCATGAAATTAAAAATATAAGTACTTCATACTGTTTTAATATATGAGAGGGTCCTGTTTATTACTAACTCTGTCATGGTTGAGATGGTGAATTAACACTACAACACTCTACAAGTCAGGGTTATGTTATATCTTATCAACGTACTCCTACCAATAAGGACATTTGGGTGAATACCTGTCACATTTTGTATATTTTGTTATGTAAACCTAGAGTAATTTCAAATTAAATTTGCAAATTAGTTTTCTAAAGTGTCAAGAGTTTACCAAATCTATTGATATGGACTCATGAGATAAGACATCAAAATAACAAAAGTAGAAGATATATTATTAAAAGTCTATTCTTGGAAATAAAAATCTGCTGATAATATGAAATAAAACTCACAGTACAGATTACATAAAAATATACATGCATTCACCCATGTAAAGTCAGAATACAGAGACACTGATATAATATAAATATTGACTTAATTATATGTTTGTATGCACATGTGTATATCTATACATGATTAAAAGGCTGAATCAAAATATAGAAAAAATATTATTATATTTGGATTATATTATTGAGATTGCTAGTTTCTAAATATCTTTGTGCTTTTGTATAAATTTCTGGATTGAACATTGAATAAATAAATATTTCTTAAAAAGGCAAACTACTACCATGACTAAATTTTGATTCATCATGACCAGAGATTAAGATAAGATACATCAGCTGTGGACCTGGACCGAAACCATGCTCTATCATTATGTCTTTAAATTTCTCATTCTTTCATTTTCCTCACTGAGATGATATTAATACATTACAGTTTGGAAGCAGTTCATCACTCACCAAGAACTTCATGAATTTATCCTTTACAGTGATTTTTCATCACTGAGTTACCAGAAGAGGCATTTCATCCCCATTTCTCAGATGAGTACTTGCCTAAGATCACCAAACCAGGATTCTAACCTCATTTTATAATCCAATACATGCATCTTTTAAGCTAAGAAAGCCTGATGTAAAGTCCTTACTTCTCGTCACTTGCTCCAATGTTAGCTGAAAGCATTCCTTTAAGTTAGTAAGCACATGTATCAAATATCTATTACCTGAGACACTGAGAGGAAACAGAAAGGCATATTCTTTCAATGTACTTAAATTTCCTTAGTATGCATTCTTATATATATTCTAGAGAACAAGATATTAAAATAATATATAATTTTGAGGGTATATCTCTGGCTTTTGACCAAATGATTACTGTAAAGGGGAGCACAGTACAGCAGGATCTCTCCAAGGTAACAGTGGAGTGATTTCTCATACATGTTTCGAATGAATCCTTGTCTCACCACAGTTCTTGCAGTAACCACAATAATGCAGATTTCTACTTAAATATGTTCAAGTGATTGACATTATGGGTTTTGTCCAAGGGCTGTATTTGATGAGAAATCACTGAAGGCTATCAGAAAATAGATTAAAACACTTAGCTAACTAATTTATAAATACAATCTTAGGAAGTGCTCAATCTTACTCACAGAGAAAGTAGACACAAGAGGCACCCTACTAGCCCATTTTTCTCTATGCAAAAACCCAACACTGGTGTTTGTTTATTATACTATACCCTATGACCTGAGGATGATGAGATATATTTATATTACCCTATGGAGGAATATCCTTTGTGGTGAAGACTTTTCTATTCATTGCATCTGCTTTGCAAATAAGCACAGGCCCCAGAATAGGACACTTTCCAGTGATTACAACTGCAGGCTAAACCAAAAGCAAATGTCCTTGGAGAAATCTCTTGTACCAGAATCCAGTCAATCTATGCCCTTCCTGGAAAATTCATCATTGTGGATTTTCTTTGCTATAGGATAGGCACAGGGACTCACATTTTTTTCTCATTAAGTTAAGCACAGCCCTGAAATAATAAGCTAATATGGAAGTTTGCTCTTCTTTCCATCAGGGAGACATAGGCACAACGTTAGAAAAGAAGGAAGACAAACTAATTCATAAGTCTCTTTTTCTAACCTCTCTAGCATTTCTGGTACTTCTCTTTTATTATCTATTACTTGCATTTATTCTGCCTTTGACTTCTTATTCTTTATTTTCCTGAGGGTCTGGGCCTGTGTAAACCCTATTGTTTTCACTTCTAGTGCCCTTTCCAGGGTTATAAAATTTAGCAAGTATATAGGACACCTAGTTAAATTTGAATTTCAGCTAAATCATTTCTTTTAGTATATTTAAAGTAATGTATGGGATACACGTGCATCAAAAATTGTCCAAGGTTTAATTAAAATTAAAATAAATATGTCATCCTCTATTTTATCTGACAATAACATCACTGCCCCCTCTCTTTATTTTAAGACTGCAGAGTGTAATTTCTTTTGCAAAGCTGAAGAGCTACAGTCGTAATCATCACATATTTTCTTTGATCAGCCTGGATCTGCTATGTTAGGCAGAGTAACCTGCTGTCTGAGACCCCATCAGTGTGAGAAAGATGGCATGTGGGTGGCAAAATCATTCCACAATGATAAGCAGGATAACATGTCATCCCACTGGTTATACAAGTGCCTAAGGTTTTTCAGCTAGAACCTCCAACACACATTCAAAATGTCTCCAAAGGGAACAGTAGGAGGTTCATGCAGTGGTAACCAAACTGTTCCTTTATTTCACTTGAATTACATTTACACAAATTTCACCCCCATTGAGACATAACATGTTTCGTTTGGATTAATTTAAATTTTAGAATTGATGGGGTTTATCTTTGCCCACTTCAAAATTCCTCTAAACCAGAGATTCAAAACCCTAGTTGAGCATTATGATCACCTGGGAATTGTATAATAATACAGTGCTAGACCACGTCATAAAGTTTTACTTAAATTAGCCTGAGTTGGTCCCAATCATTAGTATTCAGAAAAGCTCTCTAGGTTTTTCTAATGTACAAGAAGAGTGGCGAGTCACTGCTTTTCAAACCATTCCTCAATAATCAGCATCTTCTTTAAAGATGTCTAGCTCGCTCTCTAAAATATCATAATTAATACTGTTATTAATTAGTTGTGGCAATAGTAACATTTTAACACAGGTTTCAGGAGCCTCTACCCATAAAGAATGAGGTGAGCATATATATATATATATATATACACTTACCTTGTCTGAGAAAATTACTTAATTACTTAAAAAGCAGAGTTAAAGTAGAATTCATTATTTAGTTTAAGAGTAAGTTACTATAGGTGATATCTGGCCATATTTTTCACTTCTATCAAAACACATTTGTGTTATTTGTGATATTTTTCAGCCCCCTATAAATTATAAAAGAAGAATTTACTGGAAGGTAAGAAAAGGGGAGAAAAGAAACAAGGGGTGGGGAACAGGAAGAAAGGAAGCTTAGGGAGGGGGAAATGATAAGGAAGAGTGGAACAAGGAAGGGGAAAAGGAAACAGAAGAGTGAAGAAATAGAGTAAGTGACTATGAGAAAGAATACTAGAAAGAATTAATTGAGAATTTAAAAGAATACTAAAAAGAATATGAAAAAGAATATTTTAAAAAGCAACTTTTTTTCCATTTACTCAAAGGTGACTTTCTATAGCCTGCTTCTCAATCCAAATGACTGAAAGAAAAGCCAATTCAATCCTCAATGTGTCTCTGCCCCAATGAGCACAATTGATCTATTTTTTTTATCCCTTCCTTCTTTTTTTCCCATAAAAGAGGCTGGCATTTTTAGTGTCACTCAAGTGACTTCCATTTGGTCTTCAGTGTCATTTCTGGCTCACCAGAATGTCCAGTCACTGGACATGCACTGGCCTTATCAAATGCATGGCTTAAAACTGGAACAATATACCACATTATTCAAGATTTACCCAATCCACTTGTATGTGCCTTGCAGAAATTTCAGCCATTTCAAAGGCAGGAAGAAAAAAAAGAACAATTTATACCAGATCATAAAAAGATATAATGGCTATTGAAAATAATGTGTTAGAAAAAGAAACATTTAAATGATCACATTAACAAAGCACAATTAGAGCTCAGTTGGTCTCTGCTCTCCCCTAGAGGTTCATAAACCACGGAGGAGGCTCTGAATTAAGAACCAGATGTGGCAAGATCATCTTAATTATGTGTTGCTTAACTTGACCAGAAAATGTCCTGTATCAGATGTCATTTTATCTTTTATTATGCTTCCCTAAATAATGACTTTCAAAAGTAGAAAGAGAAAGCATTACATGGCCTTTAGTTTGGATACCCCAAAAAACAAGGGTGCCCTCCATAAAGAATAAATACTCTTTATAAAGAATAAAACAATGTATACATAAATACAAACACATTAGCCAGTATGTAGACAAATTATAGACATTTGTAGACACATATGAAAGAAAACTGAGTCAATTTTTCAGATAAACAGACTAGAAATCTACTGTCAGCAGAAAGTAAGAGGTATCACTTAAGTTAAAAATAACTGGAAGCTAATTTAAAAAAAAATCATTTTTATTTATACAAGAACTGGGGCGCAGGCCACATGCAGGGGAAGATGAGAGAATTCACCAGAGACAGATTGGGGAGCAGAGCAGACAGACTGACCGAAATACACTGTTGAGGGGAGCAGCAAGAGAGACAGGAGAGATCTGCCACGCCATGCAGGTTTCTCCCCGGCCAGCGGGGAATCAAACCCGTGCCGCAGAGGTTGCGGACAGCCTTACAGTGCTGCGCCCAACCCACTGCCCCACCAGGGTAGCCCTGGAAGCTAATTTTTAACAGTAGTTCAACATGTGTAAATATCTATTACGAAATTATACTATTTTAAAAAAGTGTGGATTCAGTCATTTTTAACAAATTCTTTCATTATTAGTATAAAGTTTTAGGTTAGTATCTGCATGTGCCTGTTAGCACACTAATAGGCATGCAGACACACATATGCATGCACTTACACACATACACACATTCACAGGCTTCTAATTTAAGAGGAAGTCATGGTACAGTCAAGATTCGGTGTCCTGAATAGGCAATAAGAAAGAAGCAACACCCCTCATAGAATTCTACTTTAAAGAGTCTTATTTCTGCTTGTGAATGCTATGTGTTACATTGTGATGTTACTCTATTCTAAAACACTTTCTACCTGGGGTCAGGTTGTACTAGGATAGACCAGAATTTCTTGATAAAATTAAAACCAATCAAACTTTGACATTTTTGAAGAATTTTTTCAAATGTCACAAAACTTCTCAGTTAATATAAGTCTCTGCCTATTTCAGAGGAAATTAGTTTGTCTTGAGTTTCATAGAAAGCCAAGTAAAAGTTAGAGACATGAAGTGGACTCTTCCACTGAGCCTTGTGGACACTCAAACTGGAAATTAAAGAGAAGTATAGATGATACAAAATTCTAATAATTGTAAAAACAAAACAAAATTTACAAAATCTTTGTGTGTAGATATTCTGGTGACTTTCTTCTTTATACTTTATACTATAAGACATAGGCTTATGTTATTTGGGTGTTTTATTTCATAATTTGAAACTGCACAATTTCATAAAACTCCAGATTAACTGTCACCTATTATGGATGTAGGCACTACGTAAAACAGTACAGAAGTTTTGAAAAACATTAAAAATAGATCTACCATATGATTAAGCAATCCCACTCCTACATATCTACATCAAGAATTCAAAACACCAATCCAAAGGGATATATACATTGCTGTGTCCATTGTAGGTCTACTAACAGTAGCCAAGCTATAGAAGCAACCTCAGGTCTAAATCACAGAAGTGTGGGTCAAGATGGTATATACACATCATGGAATACCACCTACCTATAAAAAAATAAGATGGTATCTTATCATTTGGGACAACATGAATGAAACTATAGAGGATCATACTAAGCAAAATAAGTAGAAGGAGAAAGACAAATACTGAATGATTTTACTTATATATGGGATACAGAGGAGCAAAGCAATCAAACAAACAGAAAAAACAGACAAAACAAATCCTAGAAATCTGACTGTAGAATTGAGGTTACAAGAAGCAGGGTGGGGATACAAAACAGGGTTTGGAGGGGATCCAGTAGACTATGGTGGAGGATCATGGATGCCTTGGGGGCAGATATAGTGTGATAACATACATTTATAGAGGTGTGAAATTATACCTCTGTGTTTCTCAATTAAAAACAATACAATTAAGGGGAGCAGCGGGCAAGGCAGAAGAGGTCTGCCGTGGTTTCCTTCCTGGCCAGCCGGGAATTGAACCCATGCTGCAGAGGCTGTGGACCGCTTCACAGCGCAGAACTCAACCTACTTTGGTCTGTCTGCCTGTTCTGTTCCCCGCTCTATCTCTGGTGAATCCTCTCACCCTCCCATACCCCTGACTGTACCCCAGTTCTTGTATAAATAAATAAATCTTTAAAAAATGCAATTAAAATTAGAATAATTGAGAAATAAATTAATTGCTAATAATTTCAAATATGAGTGGCTTACTATACATACATTGGATATATTCCTTCTGTGATGGGTAAGACAATATTATCTATAGAGAATCTGGAAGCAGAACACAGTAACCTAAAATAGTTCCCAATGTAGATGTATAGGTAGGGATGGTGTACTTGCATTCTACAGGGATGGTCTACATTACTCTTCTCAGGGATGGAAATATTGAAAACTGATTTTTTAGATGAGACTCTTTCTACTAACAATGTCTACAGTGCAATGGTAGAAAAAAGTAATTGATGAACTTAATCTATTTCTCTGTTAAACAGTAATTAACAGAAAGAAATCTGCAGTGATGGCAACTAATCATCAATAAGACCATGGAAAACTAAAATAGCAACACTACCACAATCCCAGTACTTCCTCAGGAGAAATGAATTCTTTTACTCCAGTCTGACTTTATCATCATTTATATCATTTAAACATTTTTATAGTCCTGCAATCCCTTCATATACACATAAGCCTGTAAGTTACATCAGCATGGCCTTTGCATAGGGAAATAAGCAGAGGAAGACAAGCTTTGGCAGAGCTTACACTGTAGTCTAAGTGTCTTAGTGCAGGTGGATGCACAGTAATTAATACATTCAGAGGGAAGTCATTTAAGTTCTATGGACTAAAGTCATGTTAATTCTTGAAAAGGGGCAAAAAGCTATTCCAAATCATTCTTGAAGATTATCAGTCTAATGTGTTTTTCACTGAAGTAAAAAAAAAAAGCCAATAAAATTGTTATTTGTTTCACACTGTTGTCAATGCATTGTGAATTTTTTATACCTCTTGGATTATGAAAATTTTGATTACCACACTTCAGAACAAAGGAAATGAAAAGATAGGGAACAAGATAACATAAATGATCAAAAATATGGAAGGCAGTGGGGCTGCAGACCATCCACCGGTCATCATCTTCTGCAGAGGTCTTTTACCAACGAGAACAGACCTAAGTAAGTGAGGGAAGAAGACTGTTGGGACAAATCAAGTCATAAATAAATCTTTAAAAAAAGTAACTATGAAATTTAAAATCAAATAAAATGCTGTGAGAAGCCAAATTGTGACTTGAGCTTAAACGTTCTGACTTCTCATACAACAAATTTTCTAATACTTCACATCAGCTCTTTTTGTCTCAAAGGTATATTCAAAAGATGAAAATAAAAGCAGGTATAGAAATGTCTCAAACATGTGTTTCATACAAAACAAATCTAATATACGTTGCTTAAAGTAACAATCAGAATTTTTTAGACAAAAGATAACTGCATGGGCCATGAACAATGCCTATATATTACATTGAATCAGACTGTCAGACTCAGTGTATCACAAATACAACAACTTAATTTTTTTTCACTATCATTTTCTTTCCAATCATTTCCCATCCTCCCCTTCTCAGTATTCTCTCACGGAAAAATCACATTTAGATATTGATAGTCTTAAATATTTCAGTGAGTTGGCTTTCAATCAATGAAAAAATTTATGATGCTACTTATGCATAGTGAGAAACACTCAATCATTCTATTAAATATCAAGAAATTTTCTATCTTCAATTTATTTTCTTTATTGATTTTTAAAAATAGTTGTAAATGAGTATAACTATCTGAAATTTTAGAGTTTATAGTAGTGTTTTTTCAGATTAAAATATTTATAGGTAACCCAAGATCTCGTAATTCCACAAAGCCTCTTAACCCCTCAAATATAAGTTAATAGGAGCTAAATAAAGATGACTTTGCGCACTATATAAGAATGTACTTTGAAACAAACCACGGTGCAAGGAGAGTGGAGATATATCCTAGTGTTCAGTATGCAACTGGATTAAACTGTAATATCTCACATGGTATACCATGCTAGAATTAAGGGAGATTTGTGAATCTCTTCCTCTTTAGTTTTCTTTTAACTTCTTTGGCATTTACTTAGCTTCTGTATCAACACATTTCCCTGTTATCTTTCTCCCCCTCTCTGAAGAGATTCCCTCATCTAGACTGCAAGTCTCCTTTCTTTCTCACCATCAACTCTGCACTATATTTAGTTTTGGACTGTAGGCTACAGATGACTAAATCCTCCTCACAGTTCTAACACTTCTCCCCCTGCTTTCCCATCAGATTATGCATAAATGGAACACGACAGATATTTACCACTTTACACTCTTCCTCATCTCCTGCTTGTATTATGAGGAAAAATATTTCATGGGATAGAATAAGTTTTCAGTGCATGGCCTTGATTTTCCTTTCCTGCTCAAGTATTGAACAATTTAAATTTGTGATATCAAAACCAGTATGAAATTCCTCTTTTAATCTGCTATCATAGGTGTTCTCAACCACATACCTCTCATTCTACAGCAAATATAATGCCCATTATAGAATTTTACTTTTAATGCACTTATTACACATTACCTTATATTGTTACCATATGTCGTGTATGTTAGCTTTGTAAATCTCTTAAGGTTGAAATTACAGTTTATACTACTGTACACAGATAATACTTGTTGATCTCTCTCTCTCTCTCCATCTAGCTTATGCTATTTGATTTTTTTTTTCTTGAGCTATCGCAGCATGTGTTGCCCATATTTGTCTTTGAGGCTACCTCTTATCATATATCAAACCTATTTCATTACACATTTACTATTTTTCAACGAAGTGTATATTCAATTCTACCTCCCCCATTGAACTGCCCTTGTTGAGAAATAAAGTGTGAATAACTTTACGCCCCAAACAAACATAACAAACCATACTTTTCTGTGATCAAACATCCATGTATGTACACACATACACAGATATAAATGGAAAAAAATGTGCAAATCTTTTTACTTTGTTTTATACATTGATAGAATAGGGAAAGGGACATCGTCTGTGATTCATAATTGTCTGCTCTGACAACATGTGTATCCAATAAATACCACTTAATGTTTCTGGTGGTAATAAAATAGTAAATATTTTTTTAAAACACAAAATGACATTGTTAAGTCAAATACTCTTAAATCTAATCCATACCAATGCATTTATAAGTCTGAAATACGTGAGTGTTTATCTAAGCAGAATCTTCAACTTTCAGAAAATTCATTTATCTCTTAGACTTCCTCTCTGCAGAGGAGGCAATTTGTCCAGAAAGTTGCTGCAGCTGCTGTGGCTGCCATACTATTTTTACTTTCCAGATAAAGAATTTCAGCCTCTAGGGCAGTCAAACTAGCACCTTCCATGAATGCTAATCTCACTTCATTATCCTTTTTTATAAAAGGTCACAACTTTTTTTATGTCACATATTGCCATAGGCACAGTTTCATATATTTAATTTGACACAATATAACAAATACATGACTATTTAGAGCCCTCTGTCAAGCCTATCCTCAAACAAGTATTATTTATTATCTTCATTACTAAGGAGTGGGTGAACTGGCATCATGAGACACACAGTGCTTGTTTTTCTGTCTTTCACATTTCCCTTCTGTAGTTTTGGATAGGCCTGTCACATAGGATGCAGAGCAGGAAGAGAGGGTCCAGAGTTATATTAGAATAGGAAAGCTTTGATGATGTGAGAGATTTCCAAAAAAGGAGGCACAACCAAGTGTCTTTCAAATCTCTGAAATGAAATCTGTTAAGTTCTCAAACATCTGAGCAACTGACAGTTGTGAAGAATTTGAAGAACTAAAACATGCTTGTTGATCACACAGAATGTATAGTCATTTATATGGTAAATGACTATAACAGAGATGTCTAATCAATATGCACTCCTAAATGCCAGCATTTAATTCTCAAAAAATCCCAATGAGGCATATATTATTATGATCCCAATTTTACCCAGGAGGAAAGTGAGGCAAGTCAAGGAAAGTAATTTGCCTAAGAATATAAATACGGGAAGAGAGTTAGAGGCAGAATTTAGACTCAGGCAGATAAGCCTTGGCACCCATGTTATTAAACATTACAATGTTTAGGCTTCCTTGAGATGTACTCTGGGTCTTATAGTTTGGGCTAATTCAGTTAGCTTACTTTGTTAGAACAATATGCAAATGAAGATAAGTCAAGGTTGATATGTTACAAAAGTTTCAGGTATATTTCATTTATTTGAGCTTGCCATTGGGAGTTTTGCTAAAATGGAATTGGCATGTGCCTTTGTGATGAGTTGATGTATTCTGGAGAGCTCCTTGCTCCTGCTTCCACAAAATGATGTCCTTTTGCACCCATACTTGAAATATATCCATTGCGAATTCCTTTGTTTTTCATTAATATCAGCAAACTTGCCTTCAAGCGTTTCCTTCTGAAATAGGTATGTGACAGCACTGGAGTAGTTACTGCTCGTCAGTGCAATAGCCCAGAAAAGTCAATCAATAAATACTTGTTAAATTAATAAAAAGAGGACTGGGGTGAGAAAGTACAAATGGTTTCATTAAACATAGCACATCTTACATTAACAAATTAATGCATGAAGGAGGCATATCTAGCTTACACTGCAAAATAAGGACATCATATTACATAATCTTACAAAGGTGGGAATGCCAAAGTAATATGGCTTTGCTACATAGTAAGACTTTTTATGAAAGAAGGTAGATGGAAAAGATGTGTTAGTGGAAGCACAGAATACTGGAAGAGATTCATCAAAGTGTGCAGAGAGTCAGCAACAATGTAAGGTAAACAAAGTAGCACAAAATAAATATTACCAGCAGAATATTATTAGCTTATCGATCCCATTTTACCTATACATTTGCTAGTCTTGGCTTAGCTCCTCTGCACTGCATTTCCCATAATGTCTAACCCAATATTGGTTGTCCCCTAAAAGTCTTTTCTTTTTTTCCCCAGAAATTCATTTCAAGAAAGCATTTTTTTTAAGATTTATTCATTTATTTATACAAGCACTGGGTACAGTCAGAAGCGTGGGAGGGTGATTGAATTTATCAGAGCCAGAGCGGGGAGCAGAACAGGCAGACTGACAAAACACACTGCTGAGGTGAGCAGCGGGCACAGCAGGAGAGGTCTGTCACAACATGTGGACCCTTGCCTGTGGCTGGGGATTGAACCGGTGCTGCAGAGGCTATGGGCAGCTTCGCAGCCCAGCGCTCAACCGATGCGCCACCAGGCAAGGCCCCTCAAGAAAACATTTTTATGAATCCTGCTGCTTTGTATACCACATGGAATTCTTAAGACTTTTGTGTTGATGATAGACATTGTGTGTATATTTATCATTCAACTGGTTATACAAAGATGCAAACAGGGCCCAGGGCTAATTACAACATATAATGCCATTCAGTTCTATGGAGATTAACTACATTGCTAACTCAACACTTAAATTATGTGCTTTAGCATCTTTTTCATATAAAGCTGGCACATTCAGCTAGGCTAGAGTAATATATAATAATAATAATAATAAATAATAAATCTCCAAATAAGTACTTTTTTTGCTCTCTTTAAACCCACTATGGACTACAGTCTAACCTTAGGTTCAACCATATTCACTGATATAAAAGATGACCTATCTTTAGAAATTTGATTAGATTGGTTATGGAAAACTGAAAAGAAAGAGGGCACAATTGCAGATGATATGAAGGCTGGAGATATAACGTTCATCTGAAGATGTATATCCTGTGTAAATATAATCTCCAGTAAGTCTAGCTGGAATTTACCACAAGCATTTCAGACAGTCCACCAGATAGAGCACTACATTTGTTTTTATAGTCTCTCTGACTCTTCTGTTAAGTCTCTTAACAACTTTCATGTCGCTATTATGCAGGGGAAATTTTCTTACTTTTTGCTAGACTCAGAATTTTTCACTGGTCCATTTTATCCCAATACTTTATGAATACTAGATCTAACATGTTTCTTAGCAAAATTAAATTAAAACATAAAGACTTTCCTTCTTCAATGAATCTTATGTCTGAAGGCATAGGTGGATCCAATATGTTTGTATTTGTCAGACAAAAATCCTGTATATTCAACAAAGAAAGAAATATCTTCTCATAAATTGATGATGTTTTTTGCAAACTAAATGAATTAAAGTTTGCAATGGAATCTAAGTCATATGTATAAAATAGATATTTAAGGCAGTTGCTCTGATTATCTTATCTCAGAACCAATTGAGGAACTCTGTAGAGTTATACACGTATAGACCCCACTCTTAGACACAATGAATCTGAAATTCAGTGGAAAGTCATAAAAAAAAATCTTTCTTTTTAAAGTCATTTAATGCAGTTCTAAAGCTTGGTCATGTGTAGCAACCACTAGTTTATACAAATCTTGTAAACCTGTGATTTTTCAGTAAAATATCTATATCAGAGAGCATGAAGTATTCCAGAAGGAGAGGGGAAGGGCAAAACTTCGAGAAGCTGGAGGTTACCTGTGAATAACTGGTTTCTAAGGAAAGAAAGGAAAAAAACATTTTGCTCAGATGATGTTGAGGCAATTTTTTTTCCCCTTAAAGTGAAAACTTACATTAAGAATATGTTGCAAAAGCAAAGAAATACTCATGGATATTAAATTTCCAACTGAAGCTAAAAGTTAGTGTGGTGTATCTACTACAAGAACTGGGTAAGCAGGAATGGGGGCACCATGTTGAGCTTTGCTATCATCAACATGCAAGCCACTTAGCAGAAAGTTAAGAATGCTTTTCAAAGGCCAGGAATGTTACTTTAAAACATTGAGAGGTCCCTGGGGCTAGTCAACCTTTCTTGAAATAGGTCATAAACAAGAGAATTGTTTTCTGCTCTAATTTCCTCCATTTAAGCCAAGGCCTTCAGGTATGTTATGCAATCTATTAGGTTTCGGAAAAGAAGAGGGGTGTGTGGGGGGGTAAGTGGGGAAAAAAGGACCTTGAAGATCCTAAAAAATAAAAGGGAACTAGTGGGGGAGCCATTTCTACCCAGAAGGGCAAACAATATTGCAAGAGTGTAACGATATTGCAAGAGTGCAGTCCCCACCAGAAGCAGAGGTTACAGGTTTCCTGCCCCACCTAAGAAGAGTAGACCCAAGTAGGAAGGGGAAGCTAAAAAAAGACTTAGGGAATAAGACTTGTGACAAGACCTGGAGGAAGCACACGGACCAGAGAGAAAAGAAGCTGTACTGCTTTTGGTCTTGGAATTGTCCCAGAGACTGGGGGACATGGAAGGAGACACTTGGAGACATGGGTGACAGGTCCAAGGGACTGTTGCAGTCTTTATGTTGATTTGTATTTGGGGTTTGCTCTTTTCCTTCCAGAGTTGCTTGGGGCTTTCTGTCCCTTTCTTATGGTTCTCTACCAGAGGGTACCTTAGACTTGTGACAAGCTTTTGGGGCTCAGTGGCCCTGCTTTGGGCCAACCCTGTTTTACTGGGCATTTTCCCATGAGGGGATGGGTAACTTTGGGTGTTTAATTAGAAACTATTCTCCTTTCTTCTCTCTATTGCACACTAATTGTATTAAAGTTATTTTCTATCGATGGTCTTATGCATTAACAGTATGTTTGTCTTTTTGCAGCAGATGGCGGAATCCATTTAGAGCATGCAAGTTTGGGGGGTCTCAGGGTACCCCTCATTCTGCCCACTAATGATATGATTATATGATTACTAAATAAATAGTTGGACATTTGTTCAAGGGGAGTATAGGAACAAATGTGTTTGTCTTTTTTTTTTTTTTTTTTTTTTTTTGAGCGGACGGTTTACGATAGTGTGTATGTTTCAAGAGTAAAAGTTCCCATCTGTTCAGTTCTGTACTACTGCACCACATCCACCACCACAATACGAATAACTCTTCACTTCAATACATTGGCTCCCTTCCACTCCTTGCTCCCACTTCCGCCGCTACCCTCTCTGGAAACCTCATTTCTACACAAAGATTTTAGTGGTTTGTTTGGTTTGGTTTTGTCTGTTCCCAGAAGCAAATGTGTTTAAAAGACATTTCAAAGGGGACAACACTGATCTGTCATTGAGAGGAGCCACTAACACCCAGGTATTAAACCAACCTGAAACTGCATGTTAAGTTACCTTAAAAATAATAATAAAAAAAAAAAACCACACACATAACAGGGACTTATAATTGGAAGGAATTATGTAAAATCAGGATTTTGCTACACTCGTATTCACTCACATATTGCAGAAAATAAAAATGTTTTCAACTAATTACCCAACTGGTAACAGTCAAATAAAAGCTTCATGAAAAAGTGCTTAAAATAATGGCATAGGATAGTAATGACTGAAACATTTGGGTGAATTTTCATTGTTTCTTTGAATATGTCAAGGCGAGAGAGAGAAAAAAATCACTTGTTTTAGTACTTGTCATTAAGTATATACTGTATATATAAGTATATACAGTAGCTAAGTATTAATAAATAAGTAGTTAACATTTATGCAATGATTCATTTCTGTTAAAATATGCATCAACTACTCCTTTATTATTTATCATTGCTTCCACATCAGAAAATGAGACCAAGTGGCCAGAATTGCCATTGTTTTTTAAATATTACTTTGATTTTGACTACACAGATCATAAATAAACCATTATCTTCTGCATGGGAAAATCAAGATGATGAATTAACATTGGCCTGGTCTACTTGCATACTCTACATGAACTAAGCTTTCAACATTAGCTTCATATTTAGAAAAACACAGAGTGCAGCATGCTACTTGGGGCTGAGCAGATTGTAATAATGAAAATAAATGCCCGGATCCCTCCAATTCTTCCGTGACTTTCCATTCACAGGCACTTGCGCCAGGTCCATTATATCTCCCCTGTCTTTTGGTGTTACAGTCAATAAGTTGACCAGGTAGCAGTTGCTCAAATACATATTTTCAGGGCCTCCCCTGGTGGCGCAGCGGTTGAGTGCTGGGCTGCAAACCTGCCCACAGCCTCTGCAGAGCCGGTTCGATCCCCGGCTGGCTGGGCGAGTGTCCCACATGGCGTGCAGACCTCTCCTGCTGCACCCTCTGCTCCCCTCCACAGTATATTTCATCAGTCTGCCTGTTCTATTCCCCGCACTGACTCTGGTGAATTCTCTCACCCTCCCACGCTTCTGACTGTACCCAGTGCTTGTATAAATAAATAAATCTTAAAAAAAAATCCTTTAAAAAATACATATTTGCAGATGAAAGAGGATTACTTAATATCCTTGTAAAATTCAGGGTATTGAGAGAATGAAAGTATATCTTCCCCAAATTATTCACTTAATCTATAAGAGTTACTGTTCTTCAGATTAGTATTTTAAAATAATTCATATGGCCACTTGTGACTATTATGTGGCAGTTTTGTTTTTTTTTTTAAATCTGACTCAGTAAGATAACATCATACTTCAAACTATGATATGATAATCACTAGGAATTCAAGTTAGATCTGTCCAAGTAGATGTGAATGGGTCCAGTCTGGCCTGAATCCTGACAGTGAGCCTTGTGCATGGTGGAAGCAGCCCTGGACTAGCATCCAGAGAGGCTGTTCAAACCCTTGTGTTTGACAGGGGGAATTGCACAAATCACTTAACCTCTTTATTTTTTTAAAGATTTATTTATTTATACAAGCACTGGGTATAGTCAGAAGCACGGGAGGGTGAGAAAATTCACCAGAGTGGGGAACAGAACAGGCAGAAGGACCAAAGTACACTGCTGAGGGGAGCAGCGGGTGCAGCAGGAGAGGTCTGCGCACCATGTGGGACCCTCAACGGCAGCCAGGTATCGAACCAGTGCTGCAGAGGCTGCGGGCAGCTTCACAGCTCAGTGCTCAACGGATGCGCCATCGGGGAGACCCTTCACCTCTTTATTTTTAAGTTCCCTAGTGAAAAATGTAAATGATAATGTCTACCTCAGTGACTTGTTATAAGGACTAAGTGAACTTGTTTTGTAAGCCATGGATGTCCATATAAATACAAAGAACGATGACAATAAGACATTAGGGGAAATATCTTTTTAGTCAATTATGATACTCATGGTCTTTGAGATGCAGACCTATCCTCAGTTATCACAACACTATCTTTTCTTAGGAGTAAATCCACTGCCAGAATTCCCTTATGATAGAAGAATTAAGGACAATGACCCTTCTTCAGTTCCCCAGGGTAATTAACAAGGCTTAGACTCTGCTTTCCCCTCCCACACAACTCAGTCTTTCCTGCCTTCAGATGAATTTCTCAGAAAGTGTGTCAGAATCCTAGAGCCCAACTGCTAAAGACAGGAAACAATTGAATATGTAAATCAAGGAAATTACACTGCACTGATGACATTCAGAGCTGTGTCTGTGTCTACCTCCTCCTGCTTTTTTTCTCTCTGCTTCTATTCCCCTTGGGACTGAGGCCAGTGTGAGCTCTCCTTCTACTCTGCTCCTTGCTAAATGTTTTTTTTTTTTACTCTCAACAAGCTGCCCTAGGCCTTCTCATCAATTATTAATCAGGTGTTCATGAATATGCATAATAGCCTATCTCTGGGTTTTATTAAATTAAAAAATACACACGCAAACATAAAAATGCACATATATGCACACAGGCGTGTGTGTGTGTGTGTGTGTGTGTGTTTTGTGCCATGGTTGAAAAAATAAATGGTGGAAGAGAAGAGGAAGAAGAGAAAAGGACAAGTCTGGGGGCCTTCTTCCCACCCCACTGATGACACAAGTATGTTGAGGACTCTGAGTATGCAGATTCTTTATTTTGTTTTTTATTTCAAATGTGTTTATAAATTCATATTTTAAAAGGGTTAAAATCTGGTCAATGTACCACTGGGGAATCTGATTTCTTTTAATAGGTAAGATTCTTCATGTTTTAGAAGGGTTAGTATCAGATAGGAAGTAACTGACAGGTTCCTAAGGTTTCATTATCTGAGCCTCCTTTCAGGTCCCAAGACCTGCCACAATCTGCTTGGTATCCTGAGCCAGGAGTAGTGGGAGAGTGGATTCATGAACTCTGGAGGTCACTTGATCAAATCATTAACGGTTTTCATTTCTCACTTTTCTAATTCAGTTGACTCCTTCTTTATAAGGGGAAATAGTGTCTCCTAATCATGAATGATATAGAATCAATTATGACTTTCATCTCACCAGACAGACCCTCCCTGATCACCTTCTGTTTATATGATACTACACTTACTACTCCTGACATATACAATGATTTGTTTATTGCTTCTTGTTTCCTATGCTTTTTCTACCATGAATACAAGCTTAATGACATCAGGGATTTTGTCTACTTTGTTTAATGTCACTCCAAAAAGTTTTTGAATAAATAAATGAAAAGTATAAAAACAACATTTAAAAAATCATTTTCCTTATTAGTAACATGAACAAGGAAATACAGCTTCTGTGTCCAAGGGAAGAAATTAACCATAATGGCCCCCCGGAGATTTTCCATGCTCCAACCCATGTTACCTCCATTCTCTTTCCTGTCTTCTGCAAGTGGCTTTCTTACCCACAACTAGCTCATCTGATGCAAATGAAACCTCAATATATATTTATAATAAAAATATAATGCTAAAAGTGTCTTGGAAGTGGAATTTTGTTTTGTTTTGCTGGTTGCTTATTTGCTCTTAACCACATCATAGCAACACAGAACAAAATATTCATTTATTCAGCCAAAAATGTAGGTGGAAAAATGGTTGTGTTGTGTCTTCTTTATTCAAGTCATCTGACACCTTCTGCCCACACAGCTTCCTGTCTTGGCATCTTAACTATTTAGCATCTGTAAGCCTCAAATATGTTTCCATATGTAAGGTATTCAGATTAGATCATATCCAAGGATTAATCAAAAATGAAATTTAAATCTATAAAAACAAGTCAGGAAGAAAATAGAGAATTGTTATATTATTTCCTTGCTCATAACACCATTTCTTGTTTATCATTAAACATAATGTCAAATCAATAGTTACATTTTTAGCTTGGAATTTTCTACTTTGCTCTACTATTTATTCTCCCTTCTAAAGAATCTTGGATTTAACTTACAGAATGTGTATTCATCTAATATGTTATTAAAAAACTAATTTTATAGAGTGCCATTTAAACAGAAATGCCAATTTTCAGTAATAAGGGTCACTGTAATAATATTTAATGCCTCACTAACTTTTTACCAGTTAAAATGCCTTTTAAACATATGCACCTCCTTTATTTCAAATTCAAGAATGAATCATTACACTTTGATGAGCATTCCATCACACTGGACGTTGTAGTTAAATTTTCCTGTTTAACATTCTCATTAATTTATCTTTGCTTTCCTGACCTCCCTTGATGTAATCATCCAGTGAACAGTTATTTTGAAAACAGACAGCAATGGCTACAAAATTCTAAATGTATATGCTTTACAGGGTTTGAAGTTGTACAAGTTCTCAAGGAATTGGCAATCTAGGAAAACCAATAAAATCTTCAGGCAGACCCTATTACAAAGTAAGAATGACTTCAAGTGTCACGTGAGGGATGCAAAGGAAATATTACCATAGGACCAGGCAAAAAGAGATACCTGCTTGCTAGAGTAATCAGGAACATGTCAGAGAAGAAGAAATGAGGAATACTTCAGAGGATGGGAAAAAACATCAAAAGGCATAATTGTAGGTCATTCTACCTAAAGCACAGATGAGAGAGCGTCCCTCATATTTTCCTGTCTTCCCTTCCTGCCTCTCATTTTTATATTAGTGGTCAGAGAAGTTAAAATAATAACAATGGGAAGGTGATAAGGATGTAGAGGAAGTACAATCAACTGAGGTCATGAAATCTTCTTTCCCATAGTTTCAAAAGGGTGTGAATTAGTTCCTTGGGACTGAACAGGTCCAGATCTCCTAGGAAAAGCACTATAGTACTCCACAGGATGATTTAATTGTCCCCTAGGTCTAAGATTAAGTGCTACATGATCAGAAAGCTCAGCTCAGAATTTTTTCTTATTTTCAAAAATTCTAATCTCTATGGAGATAACATTGGTTTTATAATACTGCATATGTTTTAGGAGTGTAGGCTTACACCACCTCAAAGGTATGTTACTATATTATGTCCGCCACCCGAGTTTTGTTTTTTCTATATGACCTTTGCCCCTAACTAAAATCTGTAACCAGTGTATGTTTAGAATATATTTCTACTTCACAGCTACATAAACACGTATCAGATTCAGGGAGTAGGTAGCTTTAGGTAATGGGAATATTTTAAATAAATCAAACTTATGAATATAATCATTGCCAATTGCTTGGGGAATATCGTATACACATAGAACTGGTCTGACCTCAGAGTGTGAGATTTGTCAACAGCAATGGAAATGGGCCTGAAAACAGGAAGCTGGCATAGCCACACACAACACAATGAGAAATGAGGCAAAGGGCTTTGAACATGCAGTTGCCCCAAGCAGTCAAGAGAGATGATTTTTCAATCTGACAGAATGGAAGTCCCTAGAGAGATTCATTTTTCATTTTGACATGACTAAGATAATAAGTCAAAAGTTAAAATACGTAATATGAGTCTCAACACAAAACTATTTCTATTTCAGAAATGGGAGAATATTCCCTGGTATATATTGACTTAAATGGACATTCTTTTCTTTATAGAAGCAGCCCAGTGACTTTGCACAAAAGAGCAATTTTTAAGGGTAGAAATCATTGAAAAAGAACAAGAAAAATTTGCTATGTGAAGTTTAATTCTTTTGGGATATTCTGAGACAAATATACTATTGGAGAAATTGTTTTCAACAAGTAAAAAAAATGATTGAAAAATATAAACAGACAAAAATCTCTGTGGTGAAATGGTAGATTCATTATCTTAAGCTTCAACTTTACATCACATATTCTTTTTGCAGGCCAGAAGACAAATCAATTGCAATTGATATTAATTTCATAAAGTCTGAATAGACCAAATTTGAGTTATAATGTAATCTTGATACTCATGAAAGAGACATACAGCAAATAAAATCAAGTAAAATGAAAATGTCATGATAAACTGCATGTTATAATATTTATTTTACTGAGGCCAATTTAAGATTATACACTATTGGAAATTTAGAGAAAAAAAGGAGAATAGGAAAATAGGAAAAGTGTTATAGATAAATTGATAAATGGGATATCTTAAAAAAAATTCCTTAAAGTTCTGAACTATATTCCAGTCTGAGTTGTTGAGAATGGAACAAGATTCATGAAAATCTTATTGGATGATGCCACTGTTTATCATATATCATATTAAGGTTTGGGGGGCTGTTAAGCTTCCCTTATTGGCTACATTAAATTGGGTATGGTAATAAATAAAGGGTTAAAATTATCTACACAAAGAGCAAAATTTTTAGAAATTTGCAAAGCCCAATCACTCTGAGAGGCAAGAACCAACATAATCTTTCATGAGTAGTTCGGAAATTCTTGAATTTTCAACTTTTCCCTGGGACCCAACTCAGATTATAGTAACAATCTTACATTCCCCTCCATTATGTAACTTCTGGAATAAGGTTTTTCATCTGGATATTGATCAAGACACTCACCAGGTAGATATGGACAGATATATCCTATCCCATACCAACTCCAGAATTTTCTACCTTAGTTTTCTTCAATAACATGAACAATCACATTTATTACAATTCCACATGATATCTCAAAACTATCTAAATGATTAATTTTGTTTTTTTTTTTATAGGATTTGCTCATTCCCACTTATCTACTTCTGCACATTCTCATCTGTACCCATTGCAGTCTTCTTTCCTTGATTCTTTTATTTGTGCTATTACTACTTAAAACCACATTTAAGTTCAGGTTAAGAAGGGAATTTTGCACTATGTAACTCTGTCCAGTTGCTCCTTATTTTTATCTTCTTAACACTTTTTCCTTCCTTTGCTAACACACAGATCTGTATGGGATTTTGTATATGCTTACATTTTTGTTTAAATTTATTTTGTTGAATATACCTGCAATTCCCATTTCCTTTGAGTTAATCATGTGTTCCACAAATCTATGGATACTCAGCATCTAGCAACAAAACCACACTATAGAAATCTGTCACTGTCTAGGAATTTACACTCATCTCTATTATGGTTGTATTTGCCTATGAATAGAAAATATATATTCATACTTTGGTGATGAATCACTCAGTAATCTCCCTAATCTTGCTAATTTTTTTCTTTCTTCTAAAAATCTAGAAACTATAGAATTTGTCAGAGACTCAGCATCACGGAAATTATAAGGCTTTCCCTCCTGAGAGTCAGCTTTTTCATTACCTTTTTCTGCTACTGTTAGATCTTTACCTAATATAAAAATCTCTTCTGGGATCTAGTCAGTATCATCTTTATCCTTAGACTAGAAAGGGTTAGAACTAAGAGGAATACTTCCTTTTTGTCACCCATCTAGATTTATCAAACGATGCCAAGTTCATGATAGGGAAGTAAAACCTTGGCAAGGTCTTGGGTTATGCTACACTTGTTTATATTATATTTATATGTATATGTTAATATATGTGTATATATTATATATATATATATATATATAAAACACCTGCAGTATGAACAAGAGGGGATACCTTATTTTCTATCCTGTTAGTTATCCCACTTACTAAAAAGATGAGTAACATGTACACATTATGTCCCATAATGGGACAGGATCTAGATCTTAGAACACAAACGCTGTCTTTTTTAAAAGCTGCTTAAATGGTGAGCAGCCAATGACCTGAGTACCATGAGACTGAACACAACTATCTGGGATCTCCCATTTTGCCAGTGACAGGCAGTAGGCTTTGTGGCATGGTGATGATCTTATTTCACTCTTACATCCTCTCATACTTAAGTGCAAAGGTGGCTCACAAACATAGTATATACCTCCTCTACTCCCGCCAACCTCTCCCTGCTGCCTCCCACTTCTCTGCTCCCTCAAACACACACTAACTTCTCAGAGGCAAAGAACAGTAAATGTCCATTAAATTGCCCAGCTATAAACCTGACTTGACCACAAAATTGCTACTTGGAAAATAAGAATGGGGTAAGTAGATATTTTAGTACTTAGTGTTTTTTCTTGATTACTGCATTTTCCCTTCATGAACATTTGTTTTAAAAGTTATTCATAAAAGAGCAACTCTACAAACTCATCTCTACTCCATGTAAAACTAAGAATTTTTTATTACGTGATTGTGATTTGAATTACAGGTTGGTCCAGAGTAATAGAGAAAGTTGGTGAGGATTGGCATGGAAAGATGGTGAGGGATTGTGGATTCAGTGTGGTCTCAGGTTAAGTGTCTGTGGTCACTCCTGCCACCCTACAGAGTCACATTTGTGATAGAAGATGCTTATTCTATAAAAAGTCTGTAACACAATAGATACTGAAATAATGCATGTTTTCTATTTAAGATTGTGTTCATAAGAATTTATTATTTTCAGGTGGTTAGAGGGTTCTGCCTCTGGTAATAGCAAAAAAAAAAAAAAAAAAAGGAAAGGAAAGTATTATCTGCAGGGCAGAGGCAAGTGTGTAGATAACAGAATTTGAGGTCTAAAAGAGGACTAAGTATATATCTCTCCTTATAGAGGGAGCAATAGATGCTCTGAGAGACAGGCTGGGATATGATTTTCTTAGTAACTCACACTCAGCCATCAGGACCCAGGTTCTTGGTTCCGCATGATTTTTCCTCTCTGACATAATAAAAGCCACAATTTGTCTTGCCAGCACCACTAACTCTTCAGATCCATGGGTCATTATTGGGTCCTAACCCCAACTTGGAAATATATTACCATAAGGCTCTGGCACAGGAGGTCAGAGTGCCTTTTGAACTATTTTACTAGGCAGCTATTTCCAAAGGCCTTCTGTATCTGCAAATCATTTTTCAGATGCTCTCATCTGTCATAGAAGTCACGATCTCCTTATTGCAGGCTTATTTTCAGATACTTTCATATTTTTCTGTGATTTCATGCTATTAAAATCCTTCAAGATACATAATGTCCCACCGGAAAAGAATTGTTTCTAGCTTAACTTTTTTTCTCTGTGACTTCTCATCTTTCCTAATTAGTTTAATTCCCTTTATTTAGAAAATGTTGTTACTATCCTCCAGTGTTTTCATGACATAATAATCATTTGATAAGAATTTCACTTTCAACAATTTCCTTCACTCTCATCTCATAAAAGTAGGATAAGACTTTACAACTGTCGAAGATACCATACCCATACATTCTGGAGCCAAACAGATTTCTGGTGGAGTCACAGTGGCCAGTGAACTATGGACCATATCATCATTAGAATTTCATTATTTATAAAAGAGCAGAATAACTTTGAAGGAAGAAGTTAGGAAATAGGTATAAGTTATCAGCTAGGAACAGGCCATCCCAAGCACCAAGTCCATTTATCAGCCTGATTGAGAAAACAATTGCAAACCAGGAAGCTCTACCCTAAACCCATTCAATTAAGAAATGGAACATTCAGAATGCCAACATAATAACACAACATCAAGGGAACAAATCTGGTTTCAGAAAGGTAGGCACAGAGGGCCTCAGTAGCCTAGGAGACCCCTGTGGGCCTAGCCAATCAGCAAGTGACACAAGAGGTAGACAAGCCAGTGATTAAACCTCCACTCTTTGCCTACTACACCTATACAAGCACTTGCTTCTTGTCACCTCAATCAGCTACCCATTTGGGTAGCTTAACTTTTTTTCTTTGTGATTTTTTGCCTTTCCTAATTAGTTAAATTTCCTTTATTTAAGGATCACTCTCTGCTCAGAGAGATTTCTTGTCCTTATTTTTATCTATCAATAAATCTCTTGCTTTTCTATAACTTTGGTCTCCACATTGAATTATTCTCTTCCCGAAGACCAGAAGCACCAGCCTGAAGTCTTTGGACTCTGGGTTTACTCCTAAAAACCCCAATTCAACTTCACCTCCTAGAATTCTAAGAAAATGATGTACACAAAGTACAAATACAGTTATTTTCCCATGTTAATCATGCTCTGTTCATTATCACTTGTCTCTCTCCTTTCTTCAAATAATTTCTTAAATATTGTGCAAAATAACTAGTTACAAACAAAGGTACATTAAAATATTAGTAAATTAATCATTTTCAATTGCCACATAGGAAAAATATTAGGAAAAGAATTATAATTGCTCAGGAACTCTATTATTTAGTGGAACAGATATCCTTATATCCTTGCTGATGGGATTCTATAGGCAATAGGCCGTCTTTTATTTGTTTGGGTTTTGTGTTTCTTCACCTCATCCTCCTTCCTCCTCACAGCTAATGGATATTAATCATCCATTGCTTTTTATTTAGATATTATTTTATTGCTTATATAAGTATATAAAAACATATATATAAGTATACAGGTGCACAATGTGAGGAGAGAATTTAATTTTGTTCTTCAGATGTGGAATTTTAATTTTTACATATACTATTGAACTGCAAACAATCATCAATAAAGTTGAGTCTTTCATTTTGATTGCTGTATAATATTTCATTGGAAGAATAAAATATGGTTTATTCTTCAACTTTCTAGATGATAGGTTCTTATGATGATTCCATATTTTATTATCATGAACATCCTTGTATTTGTATCTATTTGTACATGTGCAAGAATTCTCTTAGATACCTGGAAGCAGAGTTGCTGAGTCATCAGGCATGTGGATGTTCAATTTTAGAATGTAAAATGTGTGGTCCAAAGTGGTCTCACTCCCAATTTCCAAATAACTTATTAGAACATATTTAGCTTCTAATATTACTTAGACTTTTAAATATTTTAAAATAAATTTATTGGACATAGTGTTTCCTACTTTGCGAAATGTTGGTTTATGTCTTTTTACATGGTTTTATTTTTCTTTGTAGTTTGTGGCAAATTGTGTACGCATGTGAATATCTTTCATACATCATTTCTAGTCTTAGGAAATAAAAAAGATTAGATAACTTTTCAAATCATGCCTAGAAGCACTCTATGAAGCTGTGTCTATAACAACAAAATGCAATGAATAAGTTAACATCAAATAAATGGGGAAAGGCCTCCTTGGTGGCACAGGGGTTAAGAAACAACCTATGAATCTGTCCGCATCCTCTGCAGCACGAGTTCGATCCCCAGCCAGGGAACTACCCACATGGTGCAGCGGACCTCTCCTGACTCGCCTGCTGCTCCCCTCAGCAGTGTACTTCAGTCAATCTGCCTGTTCTGTTCCCCACTCTGTCTCTGGTGAATCCTCTCACCCACCATGCCTCTGGCCTGTAACCCAGCTCTCATATGCATAGATAAATAAATCTTAAAGAAAGTTTAAAAATAAATTATGAAAATAAATTTACAGGGCCTCCCCTTGTGGTGCAGTGGTTGAGCGCTGGGCTGCAAAGCTGCCCGCAGCCTCTGCAGTGCTGGTTCAATCCCCGGCCGCCAGCGACGGTCCCACATGGCATGACAGACTTCTCCTGCCACGCCCGCTGCTCCCCTCAGCAGTGTGCTTCGTCAGTCTGCCGGTTCTGCTCTCTGCTCTGGCTCTGGTGAATTCTCTCACCCTCCCGCGCTTCTGACTGTACCCAGTGTGTGTATAAATAAATAAAATAAATCTTTAAAAAAAATATGTAGATTCTATTGTGTATCATGATGATTCTATTGTGAGTATGGGTTCATTGCCTGTCTGTGCTTTTGTGCTAAAACTAGAAAAATATACTGTGTTATTAATAATTGTTGCCTCAGTAGTGGAAATTCTAATGACATATTCTTTCACTTTATTTCTTTTTCTAGAGGAAATTTATTATTATGTATTATATGAGGTATAGAAATATTAAAAATAATTACCTAAGGGAACAATATCATTTTTTTTTACTCAAGTCACAGCATCTTGCTCAGTAATGTTGATATCTATATGCCTTTAGTCAAGTTTTAACCTTTAAGATGGTAGTAAGAAATATCTTTCCCTCCATATCAATGATAATTGGATGAATGGTCATAAAGGAATAGCATAGGATAGTAACAAATTGAGGGGTGAATTGGGCGGGAAGAAATCTACTCATTCTCTGTATGCACTTAATCTCAAATGAAGAGTTTATATAGAGCCAATCTAGGGATGGGGGCTCTTTTTCACATTCTTCTGGTATTTTTTTTTTTGATATAAAGAAAGATTTTCCCATTAGCATAATTACAAAGGTCATTGCCCTATATGGCCTTTTAATAGTCTGATGACAGATTAGTAAGACTATCATTAAAGTAGCATTTGGCTCACATGACTGGGTATGAAAAAGTCAGTGGATTTTTAAGAGAATGAATATGTAGGTGCTTTAATGTTACTAAATTGAATTTTACATTTTCCAATTCTTTCTTTTCATCAGTCTCTATTTCTTTCATGCCCTTTCTCATTATTTTCCACAAAATTCTAACCGTGGTTCAGAATATCCCCAGCATGACTCCTGATTAAAACACAATAAATACCAAATTAAGGACAAGCAGAATATAAAAGTATAACTTCATATCCAGGGGACCATTAGCCTATCCTCCACTGAAACATCTAAAACTATTGAAAATAATTTCTCAAATCTGGTTTGCTTGGGGTCACGCAATAGGGTAAGAGGATAGAAAGCTTGTTCTTAAACTGGGATGTAAATATTATTTTAGTCAAAGTATATTAAAGGAATTAAGACACAAAGGTAAAACAAACTGGAATACAAATTTGTATTTAGAATTTAAATATCAGCTATTACTGTCAGCTCTTTCCATTTCCCTGACTTTCTTAATATTATATTTCCTTAGTTTATCTCCTGAGCTTCAGCAGTCTTGGTGACCAGACACTTCATAGCTGATATGAATCTATATCAATTAAGCATTGTCATCTTTCTCATACATCCATAACATCTTCCTATCCATGACTATTTGAGACAGAGAAGGACTAAAAATAGACTATACTTAATGAATAAGACATGAACCTCTTAGTTCTCTTATAAGGCATTCAGAAGGAACCTGGAAGATTTTAAACACCTTATGTTTTCTCAGAGGCCTAAATATTTGTCAACAGTGATTTACTTACTACATTATCTTAGATTTATCTCGCTGTAATATAATAACTTAAGAACATTACTTAGTGTCTCAAACATCTTGATGACTGGCTAAGTGTTTGCTTGGTCTCTAAAAAAAACCCCTAAACTTCTCTATCTTTGCCTTTATTCCACTATGATTAAGGCAAACCATCAATAACATGTTTACTAAATTCATGAACGCAAATGACTACCTTTTCCATCAGACTGATTTTGTGTGTTAAAACAACGATATCCCTGCTATGATGTCAAAATGTTATGAGAAGGGAGTGTTATGTCAGCAAGATGAGAGAATAGCAAGCTTTGGTCCTGGTTTCCTCCTGATGTAAACTAACTTAATCATATATACAGATTTCACTGCCTTTGCAAAACCTCCAGATACCATGAAAAAGTCACAGTAACCCAGGCAAGCACGATGCTGAGAAAGGCCACATTGAAACAAGGGAGAAAAGACTGTGATTCTACCCATGATTACCTTCCCACCAACCTCTCCCCTCCCTCCCCCCCAAAAAAAAACACTAGCACAGCTAAGCATGACTGGGAGAAAACACCCATCTTGAAGTTTCCCCCTTGGGAAGGAAAGAAAAGAGTGTAACAATTATCTAACATTCCAGATTTGTGGAGAACTGCCCAAGTGATTGGTTATATCTCCCCTCAGTGGGAAATCTGATGACACGACTACTTTGGATGTTTGGATGTTTCTGAGAATGAAAGAAAGCTAAGCATCTTTCCATAGCACCAGAGAACTTGCAGTACCACAGATACCAGAGGGAAAAAGAGATTATGAACTCCTGAAAAGGAAACACAAATCTCTCTAATTCGGGACTTACACCAACAAGCCTAGAGAAGATATATGTGCAGAAAGGATTTGAGTGTCCCAGAGAATCACTACCAAGACTGACTGGTGGAATTATTTCTCTGCTGAAGGAAATTAAAGGTGATAAAAATGAAAAAGCATCCCATATTAATATAATGGAAGTCTTAATATTGTTAAAATGTTCATAGTTTCCAAAGTGGTCCACCGATTCAATGAAATCACTTTCAAAATTCTAATGACAATTTTTATAGTGATAGAAAAAAAAAATCCTGACCTCCATATGGAACCATAAAGAACCAAACAATTCTATAAGAAAAACAAAGCTAGGGCCTCCCCGGTGGCGCAGCGGCTGAGCGCTGGGTTGCGAAGCTGCCCGCAGCCTCTGCAGCGCCGGTTCGATCGCCGCCGGCTGCTCCCCCCAGCAGTGTACTTCGGTCCTTCTGCCTGATCTGCTACCTGCTCTGGTTCTGGTGAATTCTCTCACCCTCCCGCGCTTCTGACTGTACCCAATGCTTGTATAAATAAATAAATAAATAAATAAATAAATAAATCTTAAAAAAAAAAAAAGAAAAGAAAAACAAAGCTAGAGGCCTTACACTTCCTGATTTCAGAATATCTTGCAAAAGTTACATTAATCAGAATATTATGGTCCTGGCAAAAAGGCAGACATAAAGGTCACTTGAACAGTATAGAGAGTTTAAGGGTCACCAAGACTATACAACAGAAAAAAAAAGGATGTTTTTTCCAAAAAATGTTGTTGGGAAAACTGGATATCCACACACAAAAGAATGAAGCTGTATACTTACCTTATACCATATACAAAATATAACCCAAAATGGTTTAAAGGCCAAAACATAAAACCTAAAACTATAAAAATAGAATAAAACTTAGGGGGAAAAAGTCAATGGCAAATAATCAGGCAATAATGTCTTGGATATGACACAGAAAGCACAAGAAAAATGTAAAGAGAGACAATGGGATTACATCAAACTTAGAAATTTCTGCACAGCCAAGGTAATATCAACAGACAGCATAAAGATAGCATGCAGAATTGAAGAAAATGTATGCAAACTACATATTTGATAAGGAGTCAAGATCTTGAGTATGTAGAGAACTCCTACAATTCAACAACAAGAAAACAACACCCCCAAATGAAAAAAAGAACTTGAATAAATATTCCTCCAAAGAAGATATACAAATGGGCAACAAGCAAATGAAAAGTACTCAGCATACTAATCATTAGGAAAATGCAAATCTAAACCACAAAGGCATATGATCTCATATCCATTGGGATGGCCATTATCAAATAAATAAAATAGAAAGAAAAAAAGAAAAAATTAATAAACACTGGCGGAGACATGGGAAAATTGGAACCCCATGGACTGTGGTGGATATGTATAATGCTGCAGCTGCTATGTAAAACAGTGTAACAGTTTCTCCAAAAATTAAAAATAGAATTATTATAAAATTCAACAATCCTACTTCTTGGAAATAGAATTGTGGTATGCACACACATGTCTTCAATGCAGCATTATTCACAATGACTAAGAGAAGGAAGTAAACATAATGTTCATTCACAGATGAATAAAGAAAATGTATAATTATATACACTGAAATATCAGTCAAGCTTTAAAAAAGTGAATCTGCTTATATGCTACAACATGGATAAGTCCTGAAGACATTAACTATAAAAACGAGTCTTAAGAAGACAAATACTAGATATCTAATGTAGTCAAACTCATAGAGTAAGAAAATAGAATATGGTTACTAGGGGTGGAGGAGGAGGAGGGAAAGGGGCTTAGTTGTCCACACACTCACAGTAACTCTTTTCAATAAGGCAAATGTGTTGTCCAGAAAAATTAGAAATTAGAATTTTTAGTTATCTTTGTAAAGGAAATCATTTCAAGACAAAGCTTCCAACAGGCACACTCTTTCTCAGTTCTGATGATAAAACAAAAAGGAGGATATATAAAAAGATCTTGCCACTCCCATATAAAATCCCCCATTTGATATTCCCAAAGGAAATAAAGTCTGTCTTTTATTTCTTTGCCCACCTTCAGTGAACTTTAAAGTCAGTCTATATGTATTGAAGAATCTTAAGTTCATTTTCCCTTTGGGATGTATTCAGCATATGGTCTGCTCCTAAGGCAAACATTTATTTAAACTTTAAATCTAAAAGGAATTCTTCTATTTTATTTCTAGTTTTGCTTCCTTTGATCCTGAAAGTAATTAACTTTCAGTGGCAGCTAATTATAAGTGAAGAAAAATCAGTCTATATGGTTGTTTGTTTGGTGCAGGCTTGGCAAAGTGTTTTTTAATTGGAAAGTCTTTTTGCTCTATGCATTTCAATCCATTTTGCACTGTATTTATTATCCAGGATTCATATTATAACCATGACCTTTCATCTAATGACAGAATCTCACACAGAGAAAAAATAATTATTTTAACAAAGAGATGCTAGGGTTATAAAAAAGAAATGAAAGAGGCCGGGAGGGAGTAGAATATGATACCAGAAGAGCCACATCTAAATCCACCTCCAGTTCTTTATCATTACAGTCCCATGAAAACATTCTTGAAACAAACACGTGCCTCTACATTTGAATTGGAAAATTCTCTTCCCCAAACTGATTTCAGAAATCAGTTCCTAAAAAACTGCAGGAATGGAAAGACACATAGGTGAAGATAATTGAGGTCCAAGGTGATACTTACTGTTCTGTGTTGATACTAATAATCATCAGGAGCATGGACGAATCTGAAAGTTAATGAGCTGCCAGTCAAATGACCATTACCACACTTATCATGTCCCTAAAAATGACCCTTGCAAAAACCCACCAGTCATTTTTGTCATTAACTCCTTCCTTTTTCAAAAGAAAAAAACAGGCATCTTAAAAATTATATTGTCTATTTAAAATAAATATACAGTAATGATTTGCTATTGAAAAGTAACAGAACATCCTGAGGAAACCTAACTTGCCTGGGGAAGGACTCTAAGCTTCCTTGCCTTTCCAAACAACTCCAGAGCCAATGGAAAATAATTAACATTCTAGAAAAGTAACCGTTTACAATCTAACCAAAAATAATCTAAAACTAATTGATTTTCAGTTATGGGAAGAATTCATGCTGCAAAATTAGTCTAGGTGGCATGCTAACCATCAATTCTCCAGGTCTGTATTGTTAGATTATCAGAAGGTGACATACCCACACCTCATTAGCTTACACCCATGCAGAAGACCACCTTGGAGATATTTTTATAAATTTGATGAAATGGAAACTTCCTTACTTCCTACAAAATTATTGATAAATAAAAGAATCTCCATATTTTCCAATAACCAACAAGAAAAGTTTCTTTCCAAATACAGTACTAGGAAAAACTTCCTTCTAAAAAACTGATATATTATCTTTTGTTCATTAAATGAACTTTGTAACCCATTGAATTGCTTTCATTTCCTAGGATTCTCAGAGTAAATATATTCCCAGGATTCTCAGAGTAAATATATTACTCAACCACAGTATTTAGTTAGCCTAGGGGGATGTAAATTTACTTACCCCCACTCTTCCAGATGAGTTTAAATTTTTAAGTTATATTTTAATAGATTTTAAATCATGAAATTCTCCTATTTCTGGAGAAATACTCAGAATTGGCTTCAAAATTTAATAAAATGGAAACATTTTCTACTTAGAATTTCAAAGATGCATCATTAAAGATACTGGTACAACTATACCTCCACTTTTAAGGGATGTATTAAAGTGCAGATCATTAGTTGTAAGCATGATAAAAAGGTGCAAAGTTTCCACATATTACAAGGGATTAAAATGTCATACTAATGAGGTAAAGATCACACATCATAAGCTCTAATGTGGGCCACTACACTCTGGTGTTTACATAGTTAGCTACCTTATAGATGTGGCTGATTCACCCCCCAAAAATGGATTAATGCCCGTTGTTTAGTAAAAATCCATCCTTTACTCGTGGGAAACTAAAGCAAGTAGATGTTATAGCTGGAGCATCACTAACTTTACCTTCACATACAATGGTCTGTATATACTTTCAGAAGTTATGAGAAAATATCAAGTTTTATTGTATCAAGTCTTATTGTAGAAATTTATAAAAGACTTGTTGCTGCTGAGCTATCTTATTCTGGCCTGCAATAGTGTCCAACTATAATAAACCATTGAGAAATAAAGAGTAGATGTGTTTATATCTACTGTTTTCAGGGCAGCTATGTTTTCTAGAAAAGCATCATTTTTCTTCACAAGAGAACATTCAGTAGTTTCACCCTTTGATACAAAGTAGAACACCCACTGTACATCCAAAGTAGTATCACCTTGACTCTCTTAGGCATCTGTCATGCACGACTTTTAGCTTCCATTATAACTTTCACTACTTAGTTCCATGTGTGTTGAAATCCAATATCCCATTCTCAAATAAAAGAACTACCTCTTAAATTTGATAAATATCTCGATGTCCAATTTACTAATATTAATAAGGTCTATAAATTTTAAACATTCTTTATCTTTATAGAACAAGTAGTACTGAGTTTTAAAACATAACCTTTTATGAAAGTTCATTGGAATGAAAGACCATTTATAAATGTAATTACCTTCAGTTAGATTTCTCTTGCTCAAGAGGATTCACAGTAAAGACAGTGCAGTAAAGATAGAAATAAATAGGGTTATTCTTCTTTATATTGTTGTTAGTTTTACATTATGATAGCCTACTGGACAGGTGGATAGTTCAGATTGTTTTTCTCTAATATTGCTGCTATGCCATGCACTTGCCTAATCTGAAATACATCTGCTCAGTTATGTAGCCCATCTATATCTATACTGAGCTAAACATAAGTATACACTGCTGTCTCCAACTATTGCCCCCTCTTCCTACTTACTCTATTACCCCCTTCAGTGAGGTGGTTTCATACATTATTCATATCACTAGATTATTTTGTCACATTGTGCAGTCCATCCACGGATTTCCTAACTTCCTAACTGAAGTCATTAAACCTCAAAAATATTAAGATTCACATTTTATGCTGTAAACTTCTACAGGCTTTCACAAACGCTCACTGTTTTCTCTTTCCCATTTAAATATCAGATAGAACAGCATCACTCTAAAAATTCCTCTGTGTTTCACTTATTTAACCCACTTTTCCCTTAACTATTCTGACCACTGGAAACCACTGATTTCAGTGTTTTTACCATTTCCAGAATGTCATACCATTGAATACATACAGCTTGAATACATACAGATGAATACATTTCAGATTGGCTTATTTTACTCAGCAACTAACATTTCAGATTAACTGTGCTTTTGTGGCTTGGTAGCTCATTTATTTTAATAACAATATTCCATTGTATGACTATATAACAGTTTATTTATCCATTCACCTTTGAATAACACTGTGCACTCTGCCTAGGGTTTTTGGCAATATGTATTAGACTGCTATAAATATTCAAATGCAAATTTTATATGGACATAAGCAAGCATGCAAATTAGTTTATTGAATACCTAAGAGGGTGATTGCTACACTGCACGATTGTTTCAAATTGAAAGGCATTGCCAAAGTGTCTACCAAAGTAGTTGTACCTTTTTGATTTTCTACCAGCAACCAACAAAAAAGAGTTCCTGTTGCTATAATACCAACTACCCCAGCAGTTGGTATAAATTATTGAATTTATTTATTTGCAGTCATGAACAATTGTATCTCATTGTCATTTTAATTTATATTCTTTTATGACAGATGATGTCAATCATCTTATATTGCTTCCATCTGTATATACATTTGGTGAGGTATCTGCTTTGATCTTTGGTCAGTTTTTTTTAAAGATTTATTTTATTTATTTATGCACACAAGAGCTGGGATGCTGGCCAATTTTTAAAAAATTGGATGGTTTACTTGTCCTTGAATGCTAGGGGGTTTTGTGCATTTTGAATAGAATTCCTTTATCAGATATGGATTTTGCAACTATTTTCTCTCATTTGTAGCTTGAGTTTTAATTCTCTTATTGATGTCTTTCTGCAGAGTATAAGTTTTAAATTTAGTAAAGTCCACTCACCAAAATTTTCTTTAAGGGATTTACTAGTGTTGCTGTATTTAAAATCCCATAACCAAACCCAATGCAACACACATATATTTCCATGGTTTCCCCCTGTATTTTCTACAATAAGTTTTTATAGTTTTGCATTTAATCTTTTATCTGTTGTGAGGCAAACAGTTTAGTGTCTCATCAATAAGATATCATGTTACTTGCATGATATCTTGCATGCAAGTATTGTATAATGTTCTTTATCCAATTGTGAAAGTTCCCGTTTATTCCTAATTTGCTGTGAGTTTTTATTATGGAAGAGTTTTAGATTTTATTATATGCTTCTTTAGTACCAAATGATACACTCATGGATTTTCCTCTTTGGTCTATTAATGTGGTGGATAATATTGACAGATTTTCTAATGTGAAATCACCCAGCATACTTTTAATAAATCCTGCTTAGTCATTGTACTAGTTTGAATAATGTCCTCTGAAATTCACATCCTTGAAGAAAAAATTTCTTTCTACACTGCTAGTAGGAATGCAAACTAGTCCAACCACTATGGAAAGGTGTGTGGAGGTTCCTCAAACTACTAAAAATGGAGTTACCATATGACCCAGCAATTCCACTCCTAGGAATCTACCTAAAGGACACAAAACATTAATTCAAAAGGATATCTACACCCCTATGTTTATTGCAGCACTATTTACAATAGGTACAATATGGAAACAACACAAATGCCTAAAACTAGGTGACTGGATCAAGACGATGTGGTATATATACACAATGGAATACTATTCTGCAATCAAAAAAGATAAACTCATGTCATTCACAGCATCATGGGTGGAGCTGGAAAGGATTATGCTCAGTGTAATAAGCCATAAGGAAAAAGAAAAATATCCGATGGTTTTGCTTATAGGAGGAATATAGGGGAATCAAATAAGGGATCAGGAAAAAAATAATAAAGAATAAAATTAACAGGCAACTATAAATGAGAGACATTCTGTAGGGGAGAGGGTCACAGAGGGATCAAAACAGGGGATGAAAGAGCACAAGGGACTTTGGGGATGGTTCACAGGTGAATTTGGTTGTGGGAATTTAAAAGGGACTATACCTGAGAGGAGTAAGCAAACATTGTACAAAAATGAACAATGATGTAAAATATGTTAATTATATATGTAATATGTAAATATTATATAATATAAAATTATATATAATATATAGATGTAATATACTATATAAAATAATATTTTTAAAAAATGATAAAAATAAAATATCTTTATAAAATGTATAAAAAATAAAACCCACATCTTCATGGAAGCTCAGAAATCTTTGTAGATGTAACCAATTAATTTGAGGTAACACTGGACTGAGTAGCTGCTAAGTCCAGTGACTTGTGTCCTTATAAAGAGAGGAGGATTTAGAGACACACAGAGAGAAGAAGGCCATGTGACAAGAGAGCCAACCATTAGAGTGAAGTAGACACAATTCAGAATTGTCAAGAACCTAAGAAGAGGCAAGGAAGGTTTCCCCTCCTAGAGTCTAGAGGAAATATAGCCCTGCCAACAGTATACATTTTTGCCTCCAAATCTCCAGAATTTAGAATAATGAATTTAGAAGCAAACTTAGAATAGCATTTTGTTATTTTGAGTCACTAAGAGTGCAGTAATTTATTATGACAGTTCTAAGAAACTAATATAGTCAGGGTACATAATTTCATTTATACACTGCTGGATTTGATTTGTTAACATTTTATTTTGGAATTTGTGTTTATGACATATATTGGTTTCTAATTTTTCATTCTTGTAATGTCTTTATATGATTTTAGTATTAGAGTAGTGATAGACTCTTAGAATGAGCTACGGAGTGTTTTCTAGTCTATTTTTTGGAAGAGATTGTGGAGAAATTGTATAATTTCTTTTCATAATGTTTGGTAAGATTCTCCAGTGAAACCATCAGGTTCTGGTGATTTCATTTCTGGAAGGTTATCAGTTATTAATTCAATTGGTGGAATAAATAAAGGGTTTTACTCAGGTTATTGATTTCTTGCGTGAGTTTTGGTAGTTTATGTCTTTCAAAGAATGGGCCCATTTCCTCTAAATTATCAAATTTGTGGATAAAGATTTGTTTAGAGTATTACTTTATTATCTATATTCTTAATACCTATGGGATTGGTATAGGTCCTCTTTTATTTCTGCTTTGATTGTTCCTGAGATTTGGTCTATGTTTAAGTTCACTGTTTATTTCTTTAGGCATGCCAAGTCTACTAATGTGTCCATTAAAAGCATTCTTCACTTCTCTTCCACTCTTCTTGATTTCTGGTACTTCCATTTGAATCTTTCTTAGAATTTCAATCACTTTAATTACAATACCCATCTGTTCTTGAATTTTGTCTAATTTTTTCATATTAATTACAGATTTTTAAAACTCACTGTGCAATTATTCCAACTCATGTGTCATATAAAATTCCGGTTCTGATGTTTGCTTTCCCTCTTCAGGCTGCACTTCTTTTTTTTTTCCTTGATATTTGTGCATCTTGTAATTGCTTGTTGAAAGTCAGATATAACAGAAATCAAATTAAACAGATTACTAATGTGAGAATTTATGTTAATCTGACTAGGACATGAACTTTGATTAATGTATATATGTATAGCTATAGATGTGAAAGGCTTCACATTTCTTCAGTGACCATGTTTTTGTCCCATTTTTTTGATTTAGAGATTACTAAAACAAGCACTACTCAAACTGAGAGAATTTATGACTTGTAGCTCTTTTGGTGTAATTAGTAAAATCCCTAAGAATATACTAGACACCTGTCAGTGTGATGTAAGATGTAGGACTGGGGGAATACTATATAATATTCCAATTTAATTTTAGTATTTTAGTAGGCTTATGTCTTTTGTTGCATAGGCCTATGTAGTTTTCACTCCCTTCAATCTGATAGAAAGGCTGGAGAGGGCTGGAGTAAGAGGAATGATCTCTGTGACTTCTCTGGGACAAGACTTTGGTCAAGTCTTTCTTCTCTGAGAGGAAGCCACTTTTATGGGAAAGTTCTTTGTTTACTTCCAAGCCATTCATTCTACAAATGGCTTTTTCTGTGTTGCATGCTTTGAGAATCTGATATGCTTCCTGAGGTAAATCTCCAGTGAATGCCCTCCCTGACAAAAAAACCCAGCAACAACAACAATAGCAAAAACAACATCTATATCCCTCAGGAATTTCTAACTCTATGGTAGTCTATACTCACTCAAAATTACCATTCAAGTCTTTCCACTAGTTATGGTTCCTGTGGCTTCTGGTCCAGGTAAACAGATCTTGAACAATGAATCTCTGGATTCAGATTTTTCTATTCTATTCTATTCTATTTTTATCTATTTCTTCAGATTTTAGGTGGGAGAATTGCCTTGAAGTCCCTGTTTTCTGACAGGCTAGAAAAGTATTTGATTTTCAGTTTCTCCAGCTTTTTTCATAAAAGAGTGGAAAACAATATCCAAGATTTTTGTATGTTGAAGCTATAATTGGGAACTAATCTGTGGTTTTTAAACATCCAATTTTACTATATGATCATGTACAACTGGCTTCAAAGGACTGTTAGGTGAGATTAATATAGAATTCAAGTGTGTCTCTGAGGAAATTTTGTTACTTTCTAAAGCATATTTTAAGTACTGTTGCATTTCTCTCAACTCTTACAAATGGCTATAGAAACTAATTTGAGGTGGTCAAAAGATAAATGATCCCCTGGAATCAGAAGAGGGTTGCTTGTGGCCAATGTGTACTTTCCAAAAGCAGAAAATATGCATCTATTAGGTTTTAGATGTCTGATTTTTCTTATTCATTTAATTTTTTTCAGTTATTTCAAAGATATTCTGTTACTTTATTCTCATATTTCAAAAAGAGTTGTAGCTGAATCTCAAAATTTGAATGGTATATTTTTTATGATTAGATTACACATACACATAAATGTTGTTTATTATTTTTTAAGTTTTCTCTTATATGGATTTATGTTTGAAAATATCTTTCAAAAAGTAATTCATGGTTCATTCATTCTTTTTCTCTATTCACCAACTAAGAATGCAAAGCATCTTACATTACTCTCTAGATATTCTGCTTTAGGATCCTTTGGGGAATGAAAAGATGAATAGTTTTAAGCAGAATCTTTCTTGTTCATATATTTTAATAAACCTATATCTAACGAGAATTTATAAAACATGTATTTTTGTAATTTTCTCTTCAAAAATACATAGTGTAACACCTTAAATAGATAAAATATTAATGCAGTAAATCAGTTTTAAACTTATTAACCTAACATTTACATTATTATTCCTGGTATAATTTTTCTACATTCAAAGGATTCTATGGTAGAAGATTATGGGTGCTTTGGTGGTAGGGAAGGTATGATAATATACTGAAGGAGTGAAAGTTATACCCATAAATCATATGCAGTATTTTCAGACAATGTTACCAGAATAAAAACAATGTTTTAAAATACAATGAAAAAAAAAATAAAGTACCACAAGATCTCAATGCTATTATTGTTTCATTATAATTACTTATCATATAAAACATAAATAATGGCAGAAGAGAGAAGTAAAAATGATTAAAATATGATTCTTCTATCTAGCTAGCACTTTTAATTACAGGTTTGTTGGCCCAAGTACTCTAAATCAAATAGCAGAAATACTAGCAGCACCATGTTCCCATATTTCTACCTCACACCCTCTCCTTCCTGACCATGTTGGTGGCCAGTTTCAATAGGACAGACCTGGTCAACTTCATCCCAGCATCCCAAAGAAGGGAAAGAGAATCTTTTCCAAAGGGACAAAGCAGCAACAAAGAAAATGAGATAGATATTTATAAATTTGTTTCTTAGCTTATCAGCATCCATTCACCATGGTTCAAATATCAGCAGTTTGGAGATTTACCCATTTTCATTTTGTCCCTGAGTTTGGGTAGCCTCCTCCTAGCCCTCTGATATCAAGAATGAAGTAAATAAACTAGACCTGACCTTCAAGAGGAGTTCATGACAAAATCAGAGCAAAAGGATATAGTGGGCCTGGCTGGATTACCATCATTGTGACTCTCTTTGCCTTCCCAATAGGATTTGAAACTAAATTTATAGAAACTTAGAGCCCAGCCCAGAAGGAACACATCTGAGACAAGTAACCAGGTCCTGACAAGGCTCTTCAAACATTTGCTTAAAGCTATGCCCAGACAGTGCTCTAATGCTATGATTTTAATTACATGACTTTACAAATTACCTTTCTATTTGAACCAGTTGCAGTCAATTTTCTGTTGTTTACAATTAAAAAAAAAAGGTCTAAATGATACTAAAAGAAAGACATATGGGAAAGACATGCTCATATGGTTGATGTAAGCAAGACAATTGTCTAAGAATCCAAGAAGTCTAAACAACAGAGAATGTATTTCACGTTGCTTCTTGAGTTTCTTATTTGAAATTACTTTTAAACAGTTCCGTGCACAGGAATCTATGCATCATCTGGCAATTATTCTTTAATTGAGTTTTGGAAGCAGTAATTATAAAATATATAGGACTTGCTAGTATAACATGTAATATAAATGTCATGGTATCTAAAAGTTAAGATTCTCTTTTTTATTTTTACATTTTGAAAAATAATTTGTGTAAAACAATTGAGAACTGAAAACTCTCTTACTCTATTTCTCAAGGTCTCAACTAAAGTTCTATCAAATACTTGTTATCTTGTTTTGATGCTATCAAACAAAGCTCAAACATCACAAGAAAAGGTTTTGAAATGGTCTTCTGGAAGAGCATAGAATATGATTCTAGTATATGTATAATTATGCACAACACAGCAGTGAATCCAAGGACACAAAATAAAAAAGCTGACAACACTAAGAAGTCATAATTTCAGCTTGTTATACACACTCTCATCTTAAGGAAGAGAAATCAAAATTCCTTGCAATTGCGTCATTTCTGAATATGAAGGACTGCAATATCCAAAGCTAAATTTGTGCTTCTTTTAATGAACCATGAAGCTAATTCCAGCAGATGAAGACTGCAGTGCCAATATCCTCTCTTCGGAAGCACTAAACAAAACAGCCAGGTTTTATGAACTTTTACTTATTTTCACTGTGACTTTTCACATTTCCTTTGAGAACTTTGGCATGGTATGGTTTAAGACAAGGTTTTATCATCTAATATCACTAGAACAATATTTACCTGCTGGATTCTAAAATCTGATGCTCAAAAACGCAAGCTCCTTTAACTCTCCAAACCAATCATCTAACACCTATAGTCAGTGAACAAACAAATTTCAATGCCTACAGCACTTGAACATCATCTTCTAATACATGACACACTACCAGATTCTCAATCTAACAGAAGTCTTAAAAATGACATTCTGAAAACCCAAGATCCATCAATGTATCAAGCAGAAAATTACCATCACACTCATAACCAAGTGTATTTTAGAATTAACACATAAAAGTCAAGAAATGGGCTGATACCAACTCAGCTTACACAAAAGAAAGATGATCTTTTTGTAAGTTGGAAAATACAGTCATGCTATAGGAGAGACTTACCATTTTTCTAAAGGACATTCTGATAAGATTTAGAAAGCAGCAGGACTTACCTAAAGGGGGAAAAAGAGAAAAATATTAAAACAAAAAAAAAGATAATTGTGAAGACAATTTTTAATACATTCTTAGAGGGCTAAAAGCAGGTCCATACCATCTAGGTAGAAGGAAGCCAGCAAATGGTATGGGGGAGGGGAGTGTATTACTTTAGTTGTTTGTAATTGCCTTTTCACTATAAGAGGAAAATGCACAGAAATGAGGAGTATATTTTATGTAATGCAGATAACAACATCCTATACATTAGTACAATCCCCAATGAAGTTGAAAATGGAAGATTTGTACTATTTCTAAGAGGAAGGTACACTTCACAAGGATAAATACAGAAACTAAGTATTTTTTTTTTTTATTGGATTCAAGGAATAGAGTCCTAAACAGACTCTTAAATAATTTCCTGTGTTCAAATGAACTGAGCTCATTATGGTTCTTAGAATGTCTAATCAGAATTCAGAATCGTCAAACATTCTGTTTTGTTGATAGTTAAAAATAATTTTTCCTCCTGATTGATTATCTCATAGGACACAAAAGATTATCAAGACATGGAGTTTGTAATGTTAGTGGTTTACTTTAATGTTACCTTTAGTCTGAGAAATATGAAAAGCAAACAACTTAATATTTTTTTAGATTTATTTTATTTATTTATGCATACGAGAGCTGGGTTACAGGTTAGAGGTGTGGGGGGTGAGAAGATTCATCAGGGACAGTGTGAGGAGCAGAACAAGTGCATCTACTAAAATACACTGCTGAACAGGGGGTGAGACAGGAGAGGTCTGCTGTGCCATGTGGGTCAGCTCCCTAGCTGGGGATCAAACTCACACTGCAGTGGCTGCAGATAGCTTCATAGTAATGATATTTAACCCCTGTTGCCACCAGGGCGGCCCAACTTCATATGTTCATAAATCTTGAAAACACTGGTGTACTGAGCATTCACTAAAAATATTATGAAATGCAGGTGACAGTAAAAAATCAGCTGCCTACAGCTTGGATTGGTCGGTCCAGCAGTTCTTGTCTCATTTGAACCAAGTTCATCAAGTCTTCTGCCATTGAAACAGACTAGACTAGTGCCCACCCAGCAAACTGCACCCGGGACACCTGATTTCCCTAGAGTGGAGGGAGGGAGCAAAAAGAACAAAACTGAGTTTTTAATCTCTAACCACACCGAATGATGCCAGGACTGCCTACAGAGAGTTGTAGCTAAAACCACTTGTGGAATATGCAATTTGACAGTGGTACTGACTTTCTCTAATCTTACACAAGGAGACTGAGGTCACCTAGCAAAAACTTATGCAAATGTTAAATATCTATGTTATTTTCTATTTGCTCTTGAGATATTTATCTTGAGATATTTATTCTTTAGAGAAATATCTTGCCCTTAATTCCCTCTCCTATTGGGAAAAGAAGTAAGAGGTGACTCAGATATTCAGGCAGAGTAACCACTCAGGCTATTTTTTCCTTATTTCTTTAAATTGACCTAAATTCTAGGTGCTGAGGACACACACAGATGCCACCTTTCACACCATTTCATATTTCATGTAGAAAGCGAAATAAATAGCTAACACCTCTCCACACAAAGGGTCTGTTTATCTGACCTAGAATTGTGTGAGTTTTACACTAGGGACTAAATCCCCAAAGAAATTTTTTTCAATCCCAGGAAAGACATGTATCTTTAGCTTATAATTAAAGCCCATAGCATAGGGCTTAGAACATAGCAAAATGCCTTGTATGAGTGTGTTAAGGCTAAGATTGTACCTAGGACATCAGACTCTGCTCTTTTAATCATTGAACATATATGTAGAAATTAGTTTATTTTTGGTGCTGTGTATTTTTGATGATGCTTATATTCAAAAATATTTTCCAAAGTATTCAGCATAATGGTTTTAATCTGCTAATAAATTTAACACATTCTTCTTTTAGGTCAAAGTAAGCCATTTGATTTCTTCTCTAAAGTAAATACTTAAGGCAAGTTTTCAGTTACCTTGCCCCCTTTCTGAGCACTAATTACAGAAATTTCTGTAGTTTCATTAAATAGTCCTCATACAATGATAGATACCATTATTCCTGGCTAGTGACTGGGAGGTACATTACACCAGATCTATTACCATAATTATCTTTCTAGGACACTATTAACCAACAACACTTTTTTTTTTTCAATTAAAAGTACTGAAAACCCATTGTATTACTGACAATATTATGCAGTTTTTCTGTTGGTTAGCAAGGGTTTCACCTACTGAGAAGTGGTTAGATCATCAACAGAAGCCTAATTCAGGGTATGGATAATATAATTGGATAATCTCAGCCTTAGAATATATATTTTTTTATAAATAAAGAATACATAAATATAAAAGTGCATATATTTTTAATCTACGCACATATTTATCTAGGGGAGGAAAAGGATCATCCTGCCCTTTTCTATTATTTAAAAAGCACATAATAGGGGCTCCCTGGAGGCACAAGGGGTTAAGATCCACATTGTGAAGCAATCGCAGCCTCTGCAGCATGAGTTCGATCCCGGGCCAGGCAGGGAGCAACCCATGTGGTGTAGCAGACCTCTCCTGACTTGCCCGCTGCTCCCCTCAGCAGTGTATTTCAGTCAGTCTGCCTATTCTGTTCCCCACTCTGTCTCTGGTGAATCCTCTCACCCCCTGCATCTCTGGCCTATACTCCAGCTCTCAGATGCATAAATAAATCAATCTTTAAAAAAATAAATAAAAAGCATATAATATCAAAAGTGTATTTCTATTAAGTCAAGTAAATAAATAGTATTTCATCTTAAGAAAGATTGATTTTCAAGACTGTTAAATCTCTTAGAAATGTAGATAAGTCCTTTTACTCAGATAATAATTTTATAGGGGAAAATTTTAGTGGCTACTACTATCCTGAATATTTTTCATTTTAGTGCTGGGAATGCACTATTTTGGTGGATCACAGAATCCAGCATACTACTCATCATAAATGACTAATTGTTTTAGAATGAGCACCTTAATTGCTCTTAATTCCCTAATTAATCCATACAAATCAATGTTTAGGTTACTTAAAGTAGCACCAAGTACCAGTCCTTGGAGATTATTTGGGCTTGCCCTAGGGAGTTATTTAGGCAGAGAGTTGGAATTGCATTTGATCTTTCAACTTCCTTAGGCACCAGTCAGGCTTCTGCCTGATACTCTGTGCTCTCTCATGAGGAGCTCGAGGGACACATGGAAAGATGTAACTAGTTCCCTGGGTACACCACTTCAGGGCCATTGTACCCTTTCTCATAACACCAATGGCTCCCTGTCATGAAGAAAGCTTCAACTCTGTGGATTTCAATCCTACCTCTGTCATGGTTTATGACCCTTAAATTCACCATCTCTCCCATGTGTGTGACCTAGTCCTCTATTTTACAACAGATGAATTTACACACTTACATAACCACTCTTTCCCTTCCGTTCCTTCTTTTCTCAAGCACTTCTCAATGATTTCCATTTCCTTTCCAACTTTCTGTATCCTTTTGACTCATTTTTGAATGGAATTCTTACTCTTCTAAAGATACTGTGCTTTAGCCAGTTCGAACACATGGGCACTCCCCTGCTCTCTGCCATTCTCACTGCTTCAGCCTCATCTCCTGTCATGTTCTGTCATAGCTTCCCCTTTTTTTCAAAATTCACAGAACTACCTGCAGGTCCTAAAATATATCTTGCTTTTTCTTGTCTCTGTATTTTCATTTAAATCCATTTTGCAAACAAAAGCCGAGTTTTCTGATTTGCCAAGTTTAATTTAGGCAGTTGTTCTTGTTCTTTTTTTAGTCTTTGACACCTCACTTTTAACCTTTATAATAATTTATAAAGAAGCTAGTCACTAACACATCAGACTACTAGGGCATTGCCTGATGTGTACATAACACTTATTAAATGTAGGGAAAATCAATCTCACTTACAGCCCTATTGGTTGTTGAGTTCCTTATAAACAGAAGCTACATCACATCCACCTTTGGTTTTCAGTGTTCAACAGTGTTTTGTCAGCGTTGGTATAAGATGAGTGGATTAATACAAGTGGGGAAGGAAAGGCAATCCTGATTAATAGACTTTTACTTTGGGTACGTGCCTTTCGTATTTAGTAAGTATCTGTCATTTCTAATTTCTGTAACTTTTGGAGATTGTGTCCATGCTTGAGTATTTGCATTCCACTCATTATGTTGATGGCAAATTTATCAATAGGCACATCTACTAAAATACTCCAAAGCTGGAATATCACATTCTTAAGAATCTAGGGTCACTGTAGTTGTTGAAGATTAAGACATAAAGTTGTTCTGTTTGTTCCTGTTTATATTAGATTAACCATAAAAATAATAACTCATTTAATTCCAGACACTTACTTTAAATGCAAAAATAATTTCAGATAATTAAAAATATATTATTTTTAATCTCCAAATTCCAAAATTCACCGCATAACTACCAAGATTTTCACTATGCATGACACAGTGCCATGTAAATAACAAAATCATTATCCTGACCCTTAACACCAAGTACTTTCAAATAAGTTCTTCAATTAAAAAAACTGACCCTAGAATCAAAAAGAATAAAGAATAAAGACAATTGCTTGAAGAGAAGGAAACAATAGAAAAGAGAGGAAAGTATTTTATTGTATTTTGATTACTATAACACTTAAATGCTAGCTTTGCTTTTGGTTAGGTTTGTATAAATCAATTTCTCCCTTCCTTTCTTTCTCTTCTAATTCTATTTTTCCAAAACTATGAAACAATAGGTGCACAAAACCTGTCAGTATTCATATGATGGATCCTCTGAAATTTTGATCTCACATCTACTTGACCTTTTCAACCCTAGTGACTTTCACCTCCTTTAGAATTAAGAGATACACAATCACACATGGCAGGTCTTGTCATTGTGAAGAATGTCTTGATATAGTGCCTCCAAATCTTGATGTTGTAGTTTTTTCTCTTTCCTCACCTCCTCACCTCCCTCTCTTCCTCCCTGGCATCTGCTGACCCTGTTCCCTGACCTCTGTTTGAAAAGGCTTACCCAAGAACTTCAACTTGTTCTTCAGTGCCATTCATTAACCTTGGATTGAATCCTGTTGATCACCTATTTCAATTCACAACACAGGCATTTCAAACACTTATGCATTCCTCAACCTGTGGGGGCTCAAGAAATGATTCTAACCTGTCAGCTAAGGCATTCTGGAGAGTCTTGCTCTGGCTTGGCTGCTCTGCCACTTCACCAAAAGTCTTTTGAGTCCTTTAATTTCTCCAAAGGAAAAAAGTCTCCATTTCATTCTAAAGCTAATTCCAAATTGTGGAAACATCTCCCACTTGCCAGTTCATCTATCCTTTCCCTTTGTCCAGGATTTGGTACCATAAAACACTCTATCATCCATTGTTCTCCCTCTATCATAGTTCTCTCTCTCTCTCTTTCCCATCCCTCTCCCTTTCTTCTGCCCTCCCTCCTCCCTTTCATGTTCACACACATAGTATACTCCTGTCTCAAACCCTACTGATACTGAACCACATCACCATACCATATAGCAAAATATGCATAGTATTTTATTTTATTTTATTTTATTTTTTTTTTATTAAATAATAAATTTTATTTTTATATTCCCCCATACAACTGCACATGCCCCAGTCTGACCCCATTCCCTCCCCTCCCGGCCCCCACCCCCCAAAAAGTGTCTCTGGTTCATAGTTTTTTGTTGATTTTGATTTTCACTTTCTTATAGTTATTCTTTTTCCTGATCCCTTATTTAAGTTTTCTAGATTCCTGCTATGAGTGAGACCATCCGGTATTTTTCTTTTTCTTTTTGGCTTATTTCGCTGAGCATGATCCCTTCCAGCGCCATCCATGTTGCTGCAAATGGCATGTGTTTATCTTTTTTGAATGGTGAGTAATATTCCATGGTATATATGTACCACATCTTCTTGATCCAGTCATCTATTTTTGGGCATTTGGGCTGTTTCCAAACCTTAGCTATTGTAAATAGTGCTGCTATAAAATAGGGGTGCAGGTGTTCTTTGGAATTGATATTTCTGTGTCCTTTGGGTAAATACCTAGGAGTGGAATTGCAGGATCATATGGAAGCTCTATGTTTAGTAGGTCCAGAAATCTCCACACAGCTCTCCATAGTGGTTGGACCAGTTTGCATTCCCACCAACAGTGCAGGAGAGTTCCTTTTTCTCCGCAACCTCGCCAACATTTGTTGTTGCTAGTTTTTTTAATATGTGCCATTCTCACTGGTGTAAGATGGTATCTCATGGTAGTTTTGATTTGCATTTCCCTGATGACAAGTGATGTTGAACATTTTTTCATATGTCTGTTGGCCATTTGCATTTCCTCTTCAGAGAAGTTTCTTTTTAGCTCTTCTGCCCATTTTTTGACTGGAGTATTTTCTTTGTTGTTGAGTTTCATCAGCTCTTTGCAGATTTTTGTGATCAGTCCTTTATCACTAGTGTTGGGTGCAAAAATGTTCTCCCAGTTGGTGGGGTTTCTCTTTGTTTTTGTTATTGTCTCTTTTGCTGTGCAGAAGCTCTTTAATTTGATGTAGTCCCAGCTGTTTATCTTTGCCTTCACTATTACTGCTTTGGGTGATGTGTCTGTAAAGATGTCTTTGATATGAAAATCACGTAGTGTTTCACCTATATTTCCTTCTATGTATTTTATGGTTTCAGGTCTTATGTCTAGTTCTTTAATCCATTTTGAGTTGATTTTTGTGTATGGTGTGAGGTAGTGGTCAAGCTTCATTCTTTTGCATGTAGCAACCCAGTTTTCCCAGCACCATTTATTGAACAAACTTTCTTTGCTCCAAATGCATAGTATTTTAGCATATGATTTCAAACTTTCTCCATTTCCACCTTAGCAACAAATTTCTCAAGAGAGTCTACTTGTTGCATGATTCTTCCCATTCCTTCTTCAGACCTGTTTAACTCAGATGCATTCCCACATTCTACAAAAACCACTTTTCTCAAAGATACTAGATACTAATAATACATTGTTAAATGTATTATTAGACTTTGCTCACTTGGGATTTTCTTTGGCCTCTCTTAAACTTGTTCACCCACCTGCTTCTTGCAACGCTCTTCTTCTTACATCATTTTGACAACATGTATTGTAATTCCCTTTCTGCTATTTCAGTTAGTTTTTATGTCTGCCTCACTCATGCTTTTGCATTTAAAGTAGACTAACCCCTGATGAAGCCAGACCAATAACAACCCCTAGAAATCTGACTGTAGAATTGAGGTTGCCAGAAGGGGAGAGAGTAGTGAGAGGGAACACAATGTATACAGTGGTGGACTATAGGTGTTTTTGTGGTAACATGTTGTGATAACACATAAACAGGAGATCTATGGCTCTAGATCACAAATATTGAGGTAAACCAATGTTACCTCAATAAAAATAAGTAAAACTAAAATAAGATAAAATGAATGGCCCTTATAGCCTCAACCTTGGCCTTCTGCTCTTTCCATATTACTGCCTCTCTCAGACATTATCCACTCTGTGGCTCCTGCTCCATCACTTTTATTCAGATGGTGTAAGAATTGTGATGAAAGAGAACCTATCTAATACATTTCTTTCCCTAATTTCCATTGTAGCCAATAGAATATCTTACATATAAAGCATGTGTATGTGCAAGTATATGTTCAAAGTGCATATATAAAATGAAGGAAAAGATTGGTTTTGGTCTAACACAACCAAATAATCATAATATGAAGGCAGGGAACATTTATTCACTCCAAATACTAAAACAAATGACTGGAAACTGCTGTTCTGCTTCACAAAGGGTCTGTGAGCATTTTACATCATTGATACCCCATGTGTTGGAAAACCTGGGTGTGTATTCCTACAGGGGCTGAGGAGGGGAGAGAAGGAAGGACATGTGGTGAAGTGAGGGTAAGCTGTAGAAGTTCAAATGGAATGTCTGACTACAAATTGTAGCGGAGAAGAGGGGGTAGAAGTTGTCATAGAGAGAAGGAAGGGAAAGTCATGTGCTAGTTATGGTTGCTTGCTCTTGAGGTGATATTTGCAAATATTCATTTGTCCCCATGCGTCACACTCATATCTGTCTGTCTCACCTCGAAAGTTCCACAAATGTTCCCCGGATAAATCAGCACAATTTACAGAAACCTCTTTCAGGCTTATGCCCTGATGTCAGAACAGTGAGCAATCGGAAAAAAGGAAGAAATATAGCCAGCATTGTAAAGGACATTATTCAAAAGGTTAATTACTATGTGAGTAGAAAAGTGTGAAAAAAAAAAAAAGACCAAAAGAAAAAAGAAAGTCCAGTCTTCTGCAAAATTTGCCTCTCATATTCCTTAAACTACATTACACTTAAAACTAGGCAAGGGAGAAAAAGGGGTACTGAAAGAAGGGGTGGGTGATCAGGCTATTTATCTGAACATTTGATAAAAACTCATTATATTTATTCCCTTCCTAATCCTGTGTCATTAGGAGCAAAATGGTACTTTTGGAGACCCATTTAGATAGAAATGCCTGCAACCTTCCTATCAGACCTACTGACTTTCTCTTTCTCACTCTCTTTTTGTTACTATAGCCAATTATGTTGAAATATGATTTTTGGCTAGACAATCTAGCTCTGGCATCAGGGGTCACACAATAGCCTGGTTGGAAATCCTCTCTGTCTCTAATATTATTATTTTTTTGGCAGGGTCATTATGATGATAATAACTGGGAACAAACATCTCTATTCAGTGAAAAGAAAAAATAAAGCAACAACAACAAAGCAAAACAACAACAAAAAACCCCAACCATCTAACATTTAGACAAGCCTACAATTGAAACACAAATCCAAAAGAGGAAGCCTATACAATTTAAAGTTAATGTTAATACTTGAAATGTGTAATTCTTGAAAATTAAAGAATGAAAAAGACCAAATGTGTTTGAAATTACAGAGTTCGATTCAATCTTTCATTTGTTTGATAGAAATGTTGAATTATATATAGGCTAATGTCCTAGTGCACAGAGGTCACAAATTATTCTTTGCTTTAGTTTACAAAGTGGCATTTGGACCTGCCGTTTCTTTCATCTACACTTAAAACTGAATCTCTACCAATGAGCCAAATGCCCTACATTCCTTGTTGCAAATTTGAGTATCTTTGGGGTCTGAGCAGCTTCACACAGCTTCAGGGGTAGTATTCAGCTCAATGAGGAGTGCTTTGTCTGAGAGGCCTTGGAACCTGGCAAATCAGTAATTCAGAGCTTACTTTTAATACACATCACTGAATATCACAAGTAAAAAGTTCCAACTAACTCCAACTCAATTTAAGGGAACCTAAATAAATAAATAAATAAATAAATAAATAAATAAATAAAGGGAAGCAGAACCTAGATAATGTTGGCTAGAACCCAGAATCCTCATATTAGAAAAAGGGTTAACTTGGGCACAGCACAAGCATTTCTGGCCTAATAATTAAGGCTGACAGCCAACATTATGCAAAGCTCATTGGAGGAGAGCAAAGCCTCCTTGGCAAAACAGTGATAAAGAATTAGACTTTTCTGAAAATAGTAATAAAACTCAATACAAAGACCAGACCAATCCCAGCTTGCATGCCTAGGGACAAGAAGGTAGAAACACCAAAGAAATTATGCAAAGCCAAACAAAAGAAAGAACTCAGAATGGACCTGAAAGGGCAATTAATCTCTTGTCCATTTCCATGAGTGTTAAATAGTATCTGTAATTAGTCCTAAGTTCAAGCTATCTGTGTGATAAACTGCGTGTGATAAGCTTCTCATTATATGTGTAGGTTTTATCTTTCTCAACTAGAATGTTTGTTGTCATCATAAAGCCCTTAACTTATGTTTCAAGTATTGCTATAGACAGATACCTGTGCAGGGTAAAACTCTCTTAATTGCAATAGAGATTCTGGGTCCCAGAGGAGGAAAAACTGTGATGTCTTTAGACTTCAAAAAACTGCAAGCCGTTACCATTTAAAGATTATCCAGGGTTAGGGCTAACTTTTTATTTTACTCAGAGAAACATATCAGATACCTAGAGCATATAGTTTTGTCAAATTAGCCAGCTTCTCCTCCTCTTTCCTTCACAACCACAGTCCCCCTATCCCATGCATTAGCTCAAAAATAAAAACTCTCAGTCTGTCCCATTTGCTATAGTGTTTATAGCCCTGTAAATTCTCCATACATACATAATTTTTTTTTATTTTATTTATTTTATTTTTTTGTGGGACACTCGCCCGCGGCCGGGGATCGAACCGGTGCTGCAGAGGCTGCGGGCAGCCTCGCAACCCAGAGCTCAACTGCTGCACCACCAGGGGAGGCCCTCCATATGTATATAATTATGTAATGTAATTAAATTTGTTATTTTTCTCCTGCTAATCTGTGGTGTTAATTTGTTTGCTTGACCAGTCAGAGGGCAAGGAATAGGGGAACTTCACCTTACATTCCTATACTTATGTCTTATTATTGATCAATTAGCAAAGATCTCTACAAAAATCAAATGGTGATAGGGCCTTCAGTTTTGTAAAAAGTTCAAGACAGCATAACTATTTAAAATATTATAATTGACTGAGAAAAAAGTTATGCTCACAAAATTAGAATGAAATATAAGACCATATAAGTGCAAAATTACAGGGTTCCAATCAATCCAGAAACATTAATTGTTAAGAAGAATAATTGTGTTAGACAGTCTTCCTACTCTAAGGAAGCTGGCGACATTATCGAGGAGATATGAGACACATCCAAATGTAAAACGAATTGAAGAGGGAAAGAGATCGGAAGGAGGAAAGAAATGCTGAAGATGGATTTAGTGTGGTGCCAATGAGAGCCATCGAAGGCTTTTGAGCTGGGTAAGGACATAATGAAAAGGCTTTAGGAAGATTAATATGGAAGGCCAGTTAAGAGATAATCACTAAAAGAGGCAGGGAGGGAGGTGTCTAGGGACTGTTCTCTCCCTATCAATCAGGCAGCCAGGTCTGAAGTATGCAGATGTGAACTGAGCCTCAGCCCAGAGCTGTTCTTACACTTCTCAACAAAAGAAATCCTCCTCCTTTTCTTTCTCTCCTTTCTCTCTGGGTTACCATCTTAATGTAATGTTCTCACCCTCTTGGTTGAATCTTCAAATTAAAATAGCAGAGGGCTCATTGTTTCAAACACGAAAGGTGTGTGTGTTTGTGTGTGTCTGGGGTGGGGGGAAGGTTCCAGACATTTTCTTAGGAGCCCATAAAAATGTAGATGCTTCAAATGGGAAATGAGAGCTGAGGAACATTTAGAAGAAGAGACTATATCCTTTTTGTACTTTTAGTTCCCAGGACAAACTTTGGAACAACATCACATCATCATAGGGTTTAGCTATATTTGTCGTGTTGAATAGGATTTTTTGTTATGTGGAGAATAAAAAAGAAATCTATTGGCAGTAACTGATGGATTCATGCTGATCCCATCTGTTTTTTATAAAAGTTTATTTCTCTTTTATCAGCAAGTCTTAGATTTTTTTTTTTTTTTAAGAAGAGCCTTAAATCATAGTTCTTCATTGGGTCCCTAGAAACTACATAGGAACCTGGTGGAGGAACAACACGTATCTTTATTTTCCATGTGGAGAAACTGAGACTCTAGATTATTGAGTGGCTGCTTGAAGACAAGGTGATAAATGATGGAGCTAGGATGGAAATCAGCAATCCTATTTTCCTGGTAGTTTTTCTACTATACCTTATGAATTTTTTATATGATGTTTGGGACATGACATAATTAAGACTGTTTGTGACTTTGTATAATTTAGAGAGTATGAAATAATGCAAAAGATGAAAAATCATCTAGTGGAAATGTAGGCCTTTTGAAAATAATATAACAGAATCCAGTTCTAACATTACACTTCATCTCTGCAAAGTACAGCTACAATTTTCAAGAGATTGCTACCCCTGACTCTTGATAATGTCATCCAGAAAAGTTTTAGGTAATCTGTGGAAGGAAAGCATCCTCTGTCTCCTACAAGTTCTTCCTTTTATAGTATGTTCTGCCCCTTTTCTATACACCCTCCCTCATGATTGCATCTCCTTTGAAAAATTACTCCTATTAAACTAAATTTCTCTGTCACTGCAAGAGACATAAAATTAAAAACTATCTGTCTTTAATCATGCCAGCCTTCTTCCTTGTCTCCCAGGCTCCATTTATCAATAATTAATATATAAAGAAGACTAAAATCCATTTCAATTTCAAAGGCCCAAACGTTTCGCTGATTAATAAAAAATTGTGCTCATAAAGATGGACAGACATGCCACAGTGAAGTGATGGAAGATACAGCATTAGCAGCGAATAGATTCACAAGGCCACATACGCCATGCAGTCTACTTAGACAAGAAATAAGCCACACAGAGGAAAAATTCTTTAGGGTGCCACCCACTGAGCTTGACAACTCTGCTTGTAAGAATCCTTGTCTGCAATTATCATCTTGGTCTCTTTTACTCTGGGTCTTATAAAGACAATAAAACGGATCGTTCGCACTTTAGGCATCCACTCTCCAGAATTATAAATGCATCTGATTTATTCAACACTATGCACGAAACACATGCATACTACAATATATGCATAGATGTATACCAGAAACTATACTGTATGGGTTGGTGAAAGCCAGGTATGTGATTTGAGGGTAAAATATCTGGTATTTCCAACTTTCTGTTCTACCTCATTTATGTCATTGGCAGAACCCTTGACATTCAGTTCTCCTGCTATTTACCATCAGCACTGGCTTCTGTTTCTTGGGAATTTTTATCCTAATGGTAGGGGCATTTGGAAGTCACTCTTCCAATGTCCCAGTTCTACACAAGTGTGAAGCATCCCTCAGATACTTAAGGTCTATCATTGCATAGAACCATCAATATAGATGGTTCATTCTCCTACTTTCTACAGTGCTAACTCTAGCAGTTTATCACAGGAAACAGAGTCTCTCTCCAGAGGTTCACTATTTAAATCTTTCTGTGCTATGTAGGAGGAATTCTTTTAGCTCCCAGGATCTTTGATATTATAAAGCAATTTCAAGTTGAAGAAATTTACAGGGAAGCTAAATAGAATGTGGGTGGCAATGGATAGATGGGTGTTGTCTAACTTGAAATTCTTTCTCCAGAGAAGTCCTAAGAGAGAAAGAAACCTCAGCACTCTTCACCAGCTCTTACAAGAAGAGCATTTCACATGCATCACAGTAACTGTCTCTTACTTGGCGACCACTTTTGAGTCTAATCCCACCCACATGGAGTGCTGTAAATACCAGGTTAATGGTGGATGACTTTTCCCTCCTAGTTTCTGCCACAGCCAGAATGCAGATTCATTAGTTGTCTTGTGTATAATGTGAAAAACTGAAGAAACAAGTTATTTCAGGTTAGGTTTGTGGAAATAGCCCTGATTTTACATGTGTGTGCAGTGTGTGTATGTGTGTGTGTGTGTGTGTGTTTTCTGCTTTCTTTTGACAGAGTCATAATTACAAATTATAACTGAATCCAAGATTTGGTAAAATAGAGGGAATTTAAAGAAAAAATAATTGCTCATTCTTATTAAGAGTCAACAAGTTGCATACTAGAGCTAACATTTCATGGCAACTTGGTCTATGCATTTTGATAAACATGACTTTTTTTCATGAAAACTTATAATAAAGCTGTGAGCAGGTAATATTAATTTCCCCTTTTCACAAGTATGGAAAGTAAGGCTCAGAAAGATAAAGACATTTGCCCCTGGATGTCTCACTCATAGGTGGTGTGGTTGGGACTTGAGCTCGTGCAGTCAGACTCCAGCCAGGCCATACATCCTTCCCCATCACTCTGCAGTCAGACTAGAATCGCCCACTCATCCCTCTTACCTAAAGCACATTTCCTGAACTTACCTCATAACATTTTGCCAAATAAAAGTAAAGAGGAAAGATAGAGGTGGATTCCAAAGTGAAAATGACAAAATCCAGATGCAGAATATCCAAATATAACCATTATGGTGCAAAGGATGACCACATGTGGCTAGCCTATTTTCTCTTTTCTGCCATGCTCCCTCCACTGACTTTGTGAAGCCTCATCATGCCCTCCATTACACTGGCAAGCCCATCTCCAAGGGCCAGGAGAAGTAGCAACAAATGTGGGATGTAAGTCAATGATTCCAAGTTAATAACATTTTCACAATTATATATCCTACAGAAATTAGAAACCATGTCAGTAAGCCACAACAGCAAAAAAATAATAATTTAATTTAAAAAAAAAATCTGCCTTGTTTGTCCAAAGTAAATACCCTGGGAAAGAGCACCGTGTCATTTGGTAATTACTATAGAACAATATAGAAATAGATCATGATTAGTGTCTAGCAAAACAACAATCACATTTTGCCTTCTAATTACCACTGAGCTCTCAGAGAAACACAAAGAGCAGTGCACCCTGCTGTTACACCACAGCAATAACACTCATTACCCCAGCAAACACTCTGTAAATGCACAGTGACACACTGGGGCCTCCCTGCTGGGAGGTTGTGGCAGAATCACTCATTAGGCTGGGAAGTATTACTCAATTGTCTTTAATTACTTCCAAAAAATATAGTAACCTGCCCACTGCTATACTGTAGTGATATCACTCATTCCTTTCCTACCTTTTTTTTTGTTTTGTTTTGTTTAGTTTTTAACTTAGTAAGGAACCCTGCAGCAGCCATGCTATAATGGTGATGTATTGTAACTGATATGAATTTAATCACATAGATTTGTGTGCTTTTAGACTTATAAATACACAGACTCCCAATGTGAAATGAGTACTGAGAAAAATATGCAGAACTGCTGATATCTCTCCAGTAAGATCCCTTTTCTCCTGGTAGTGAATTGTGGCAAACCTGTTGTAATCCTTCCCTTTTATTCTGGAAATGAGAGTGATAATTGCACCTTAGCCCCATGGAATTCAGGGTACTTGTAATTATATCCAGTTACCAAGGAACACAGCAATTTCAAACCTATTACCCACAGGTATCATTTATGTTTATTGCTCTCTTTACACAGTTACCACTTTTACTCTCAATTCATAGTGGCAGGATGCTTCAGTAAGTTACCAGAGCAATGGGGAGAGAGGAAGGAGGAAGAAGAAAGAGAGAATGAGAGGAAAGTAAGCATAGAAAGTGCATCTACTTCTTCCTAGGAGGCTTCTGTTTGGCCTATATTAAAGAGCACTCATCTGGGCCCTTTTCAAATGGAAAAAGCAGCTTTTGGTTTGGGATATTTCTCAAATAGTCCCAATTTATAGAGAGGCCCCAGAGTCTGGGATTATATATTAGAAACATCACACTGTGACACTTGACCTCGAAGTGCCACCAGAATGGCATTAAGGGCAAAATATATTTTTTTTTTTTAAACAAGATATACTTTCTCTCTCTTTTTTTTTTTTTAAGATTTTATTTATTTATGCATACAAGAGCTGGGGTAAAGGGCAGAGATGCGGGGGATGAGAGGATTCACCAGAGACAGAGTGGGAAACAGAACAGGAAGATTGACTGAAATACACTGCTTAGGGGAGCAGCAGGTGAGACAGGAGAGGTCTGCTTCACCATGTGGGTTGCTCCCTGACCGGCAGGGGAACAAACTCATGCTGCAGAGGCTGCAGATTGCTTCATAGTGTGGTGCTTAACCCCTTGCACCACCAGGGAGGCCCAAGGACAAAATAATTTTTGATCACAACTTGCCTTGGCATGTAAATTAATGATTTTTAGAATGGAATTAAAATAATAATTAAGCCTAGGTGTTGCTATTTTCATATGAAAGAAGAAAATAACTGCTATGTCAACAAATTCATCATTTTGATTTGAACTATTTTTTCTAAAACTCTGTACTTAGGGGAAATTTTGCATGTAGTTATTTAGTAGTCCATCCGTATTCTGAAAAAGGGAGTAGCTGATGGATGAATATTTTCCTCTCTGTGGTTAATTGCTAGAGTTGACTTATAATGTTATAGTTTTATAAGGAAGACTGAGTCATAGATTGATAAGTAGTAATATTTAATATGTACTGAATATTTAGGTCAAATACTACTTAGCTCTTATTTAGAAAAATAACATCCTTTGCCCAACTTACAGATAAGGAAACTAAGCCTCTGAAAAGTTAAGTTACATGAGCTCAAGATTACCAGGTTAAAAAGCTGCACAGTCAGCATTTGATTCGAGCCCCAAGTTGATTCAATGTCCTTTTCACTACATTATCCCGTCACTTCCTCTATCGTCACTGTATTAATCCCTATTAGCATTCAGTCCTATGATACTCTTAACCACACAAAAGACTGTCTCAGAATGTTCAAATCATGAAAAAAATGTCCTCACAAAATGTATCCCCTTATAGGGAAGAGAAACTCAGCATACTTTCAAGCTGACACTATTAGTACTTGTCTGTCTTTATTCAGTTTTAACAGCCACATGAAGAAATATGCAGGCTCCATTTATACTCCAACCTGGGCTTTTGGTCTTATTCTTTACCTGTAGCTTTCTCTTGAACATTGGTATAAACTTGAAAGAAAAGGAAAAGAGCAAACAAAAAATATACATTTGGCACTTCTAAAGTTGGATTTGGGAGTCTGTCATTGAATCCAAGTATGGATATGGCAAGATCTGTCCACTCGCTGAATTAAAGTTTAAAAATCAGACATCTTTTTTTTTTTTTAAAGAGGTGACATTTTATATGTGATTTTATTTTCCATGTTTCTTTTCTTTTTTTTTTTAAAGATTTATTTATGTATTTATACAAGAACCGGGGTACAGGCCAGATTTGTGGAGGGTGAGAGAACTCACCTGAGACAGAGCGAGGAACAGAACAGGCAGACTGATGAAATACACTGCTGAGGGGAGTGCTGGGCGAGACAGGAGAGGTCCGCCATGCCATGTGGGACCCTAGCCAGCCAGCTGGGATTGAACCGGTGCTGCAGAGGCTACGGACAGCTTCACAGTGCGGCGCTCAACCGCCTGCGCCACCAGGGGAGGCCCCCATGTTTATTTTCTCAGTCCTTTATAATTATCTTTTTGTAATAACTCATTTTTACTCAATAAATAAATAATTTCAGTATCAAAATGATGCACTTGTTTTCTCAAAATAGGATACTAGAAGAGTGAGTCTAATATGTTGTAAAATTAAAAAAAAAGTATACAGAGTCTATGCAAATATCTGGGATCTATTGAGATGCAACAAAATGTATACTTCCTGTGTGTGGCAAAAAAGAAAAATAGTATAGTTCCAGGGTTAAATATACAGAAGTTATTTTAAAAACTTCTATTTTAAATACATATTGCATGCATAATATGTTTAAAAAATGGACATAATAGAACTAAAATTATTTCAGCTACTTCTACAAAGTGAGTTGTGTGAAGATTACAAATCTATGACAGTATCTCTGGTTTACCCAGGCAGTACTGGCCTGGTTGTTATAGCAGGTCATCTACTGGGACTTAAATCACAGCATTTTGAAAGCAGGATTTAGTACTCCATGGTGGATGCCAAATCACCAGGAAAATCACTAGGTAGGGGGTGGGTCCAAACATTGACAGAGCTTCATTTGTTCTCAGTCAGGTCACAGCTACAGGTCACCAGACAAATGGCTCATTATTCACTAGGGTAAATAAACCTGAATCTCCCAGGAAGCTATGTCCTTATTTTCCTGAGAAGGCTATTATTGAAATTAGTCAAGAAAAGCAGCTCTCTCCCAATTATTTAAAACTTTGCCAATGTATAGAGGAACCACTCTTTCAAAAAAATATGGATTCCAGAACTTGATAACTCCTTGGCAAAACCACTCACATCACTGCACACTGTTGCCTCATCCACAAGGAGGTAATACCGTTTCAAGTACCTGAAATCCTCAGGCTAAATTAGAAAAAAAGAATTAGGTGTAGAAGTTTCACCTTTCAAACTGTCTAGAAAAAGACATATTTATCTGACATATGAAGTATGTTTTTGGCCCCTTCCCTCAGTAACCCTTTAAATTGTCTCACTTCTTTGAGAATAAATAATTAATCTATTTTTTGATTTGCCTGCTTAGTTCACTCAAAGTGAAACTGATTAGAATCCATAATGCTTTAATTCCAAATATCAAAAATTTGGTCCATGAAGGTGTCTTGTAGTGATGCGAGAGCTGGTATCTTTTTTTGTTACTCCAGGTCCCATATTTCTCATTTGTCTGTTTGTTTTATAGCTACATACTCTTAGGGTCCATTTCAAATCTCACTAATTTTTGTAGTGATATTGAGATTGTTACAACATCCTAAAAACAAATAGCTTGGGGCTAGATGTTTAGTGCTAATGTATGTCCATTCAGTTCAAAGTAATTTTCAGCTCATGCAATTTTGCTTTAATTAACCTGGTACTACTTTCTAAAGAAGGTGCACTCTGGCTTACATAAAACCATGCTGCCTATGATGCATTTGCTCATTCTTGGTTCATGGCATTTGTCCCTGTGATCCATTCTAGCACCCATTTTAACATAGCTCAGCAAATGACGTGATAAAAGGAAAATTTATTTGAATATTCTAAAAAACACTCTTTAAAACCTCATCACTTCCAATGACATCCTCACCACCACCCAAACAAATAAACTCAATGTTTATACTGCCCCCATGAGATGGAGTATAATAGATCCACCTTAAAGATGAAAACATCGTGTCTCCGAGGAAGTATGTTACTTGACTAATTATTTAAAGACTATATAAAGAGGTATGACTCCAAATATCCTGATTTTGTGTACCACCCCCAATACATATCCAGTGAGCTGCAGAGAAGATAAGTCTGTACTGCAGAACTGTGTCATTTCCCTGACATATGTTGGTCAATAGGAACAAAAGATGATTGGCTAAAAAGACCAAAGACTATTCCCTAACTCATGGTCCACGGTATTAAAAAAAAAAAAAAAAAAAAACAGCTTTTCCAAATCACTAGCAGGGCATCAACTATAATTCTCTAGAGTTGCCAGGAGTCCTCAAGATTAAGTTCTCAATAAATGCTTGTGACTGTTCACCTCTTCTGCCACTCCATCCCTGCAGTGCCTTCCCATAGCCAGGTGACAGGGTTGGTTCTATGCTGAGCTCCTGGTGATCTTGAGTAACAAACTAGATACTATAGGTAGACAACTGTAAGTATAGTGTTGATTTACTTGGTACAACTTAACTATTTAAATTTTGTTTTTAACAGTTAAGTCCATTTTTCACTTGTAAAAGGGAGCTGTTATTTTTAGTTTTCTCATAATTGGAAAGAGTAAGCTTTCTTGTCTCTCTTCCATCTTCTCTCATAAGCTATACTCAAGCATCCACTGTACCTAATGCTGGCATATGTTTTTTGTTTGTTTGTTTGTTTCTTTTCTCACTTAAATCATAAAACTCTCCTATAAAGAATCTATATTTCATGTAATAAGGAAGATGCCCAAGAGAAATCCTTTCACCTTAGATATGTTAAAAGTATATGAAGAGAAAAAAAATTGGTTGGAAATTAGTTTGTGAATAAAAACGAATAGACAAGTGCAGAGAAAAGATGTATATGGTTAAAGTCAAGGGGAAGGGAAAAAAGCTATGTTGCAAATGACACTATATAAGAAAACATATAGAAATGTTTATTACTAAAGGTATTTAATACTTTGACATGAAATTGATACCTAAAACACTGAAGCTTTGTTTTAAGAGTAACAAATTACAAACAGTATAATATAGAATAAGCTATATATTAGAAATATGTTTTGAAGAAATACGGATCCTTTTTTGTGGAAAAATTGTGTAAAGTTGGTAGCATTTCATAAACTCTGGGCTGAGGTCTCAGAGTTATCCCTCATACTTGACATCTTCCATGCTCTACATGGCAAATTCTCTGTCTTGGTAGGAATGAAATACTCAGAGGATGTACCTATTCAATGAGCAGGGTCTTTCTCACTCCTTAGGCCTGGAACTCACTGTCTCTTCATATGTCTACCAGATAGGCATGGGAGTTACTAGTATCTACAGGAGCCAAGTGCAGAGCTTACATTGGGTTTTAGGATTATGGAAAGGCAACACAATAAGGAAAGAAGAGATTCTAGAAATTCAGCCCTAGTTTCACTGAAATCTGATGAGGGATTCTAGAAAGTAACAGTTTAACTAAGCTTTCTTCAAACCAATAGGAAAGAAAATTCAGCTAGTATTGTTATTTTCCAATATGTTTCTTTAGACAATACACCTAGAAGCCTGTTTTGAGGGTGAGGTTTTATATCACTGAATGGCAAAATATGATTATGAAGAGGCAGGAACTTCTGAAATATCAATTTCCATTATACTTGTATTTGGAATGCCTACAAAGGAAGTTATAAACTTTATAAAATATTTTCTAACTCAACAATTAGTCACTTGGTATTTCAACTCTTTAAAGTCACACTTAAGGAAGGTTAAGAAGAATTTTTTTTTAACCTTATATAAACAAATTCCTTTTAGAATTCCCCTAGACATCTAGCCCACTTATGTTCCTACACACATACACAACACTAACCCCTTAGTTCTTCATTTATATTCCAGGTTCCTCATCTATTCAATATGAATAATAGTAACTGCATGATTGCTGGATTAGTGGTGGTGCTTGTGTTGAGAAATAAGATGGACCTCTCACCCTAAATCTGGTTTGGATGACAAGATTGATGATATCACACACACACACACACACACACACACACACACACACACACACCCCAAGGAGTTTGAAAAGGCTTATTACTCACATAATGAGACATTCTTTTTTTTTTTTTTTTTAAAGATTTATTTTTATTTATTTATTTATTTATACAAACACTGGGTAGAGTCAGAAGCGCGGGAGGGTGAGAGAATTCACCAGAGCCAGAGCGGGGAGCAGAGCAGGCAGAAGGACAGAAGAACACTGCTGAGGGGAGCAGCGGGCGGCAGGAGAGGTCTGCGCGCCATGCGGGACCCTCCTCTGGTGGCCAGGGAGCAGCCAGGGATCAGAACCGGCGCTGCAGAGGCTGCAGGCAGCTTCGCAACCCAAAGCTCAACCGCTACACCACCGGGGAGGCCCAATGAGACATTCTTAAGAGGGGAGCGCAGGATCACAAGTAGATCTAACAATTGCTTGAGAGAGCAGTAAGAAGCAAGAGCCTTAGATTTTTTTTTTTTTAAGATTTTTTTTTTTTTTTTTTATTTAAACAAGCACTGGGTACAGTCAGAAGCGCGGGAGGGTGAGAGAATTCACCAGAGCCAGAGCCAGAGCGGGGAGCAGAGCAGGCAGAAGGACCGAAGTACACTGCTGAGGGGAGCAGCGGGTGGCAGGAGAGGTCTGCGCGCCATGTGGGACCCTCCTTCGGTGGCCGGGGAGCAGCTGGGGATCGAGCCGGTGCTGCAGAGGCTGCCGGCAGCTTCGCAACCCAGCGCTCAACCGCTGCGCCACCGGGGAGGCCCAAGAGCCTTAGACTTTTCTGACAGTGGGTGAATGGGGCTGTTGTGACCATTCCCTTGCACAGGGAAGAGCTTGCATTGCTTGAATCTCCTGCTGGTGCCCAAGAAGGGAGCCATGGGCTATCTCAACAATTTGCCCAGATGTGGGGCAGATGGGTAAAGGGGATTAAAGTAGCTTGAAAGCTGTCAGCCATAAAATTTCAAAAATAAAGTCACACTATTTACTAAGCCATATAAAGAATTTAGCATAGTATACCTTGTAGATATATAATAAGTTCTAGCTTTTATTATCACTGTTCTTAACATAATTATCATGCCCATGTCTGTGCTTCCCCCTGCCTGGCTGGCACAATGAAAAAAATAATTTTAGGCAATGGATCTAAAAAGAAAAATCAGTATGTACAGCTTAGAGTATTGAGTGTTACATTTAATGTCATAGGTCTAAGTGGCAGTGAACTTGGATTCACTACCTGAAGTTACAGCTCAGCTCTATTCCTTAAGAACTGCATGATTCTCAACAGTAGCTTATATGTTCTGAAACTTATCAGCTTAATGTAGTAAAACCAACCAATTCTACTGAGTTGTTGCAAACAGCAAGGCATATTGGTGTCAGCATGTAGCAAGTTTCCCAGTGCTTATGAGACACTCTGTGAACGAGGGTTGCATATGAATCTGAATATAATCCACCTAACCACTTAACTTCTTTAATTCTCTGTATTTGTAATACAAGGATAATAATGCTTAACTTACATTCAATAAGAGTGAGATAAGAATCAAAATCAGCGGTAGATTATGCATGTGATGGTATTTTCTAAATGGAAATGCATATATTATTGTAAGACATTATTATTAAACATATTGTGTAACATTTGAGCATCAAAGAGGAAACACTAAAGATCAGATGCTTGAGTATTGACATCACTCAAAACTGTATGGTCCTCTTGTAGTTCTAACCTGAGTAAAGAATTCATAAACAGATTCACTTTTTGCTGTATACTTGCTAATCACATTCCATGTTGAACATTCTCCAAAGTCCTGGCATTTTCAAGCAAGGCCAAGTAAGATGGATTTGCCTAAGGGTCCCAGCTCTTCACTCCCACTCAGCCAAGAGTCCCCATGTGTTGATTCCAGGTGACAGTTGAGATAACCTGCACCCCAGTAACCATCCATTTGAAATCCCGACTTCAGAAAAAAGACAAGGATGATTCAAAAACTAACTCAATTTTTAATAGATTGAGGAACCTCCAGACAGCTTTCCACAGTGGTTGGACCAGTTTGCACTCCCACCAGGAATGTAGGAGAGTTTCTTTTTCACCGCATCCTCACCAGCATTTGTTGTTGCTTGTTTTTTTTGATATATCCCATTCTTACTGGTGAAAGGAGGTATCTAGTATGGTTTTGATTTCCACAGTCTACTAAAAATGGAGCCACCATACTATCCGGCAATTCCACTACTAGGGATCTACCCAAAGAACACAAAAACATTGATTCAAAAGAGCACTTGTAAACCTATGTTTATTGCAGCACTATTTACAATAGGTAAAACCTGGAACAACCCAAATGCCCAAAAATAGATGACTGGATCAAGAAGAATGTGGTGTATATATACAATGGAATATTATTCAGCAATCAAAAAGATAAACTCATGTCATTTGCAGCCATGTGGATGGAGCTAGAAGGAATTATGCTCAGTGAAATAAGCCAAAAGGAAATATAAAAATATTGGATGGTTTCACTTATAACAGGAATATAGGGAAACCAAATAAGACATCAGTGTAAAAAAAATAATAATAACAGTACAACACACAACAAAGCAAAACCAGAGAATTATAAACCAGAGACATACTGCAGGGGAGGAGGAAGAAGAGGGGTGAGAGGGAGGGAGGGAGGAGCACAGGGGACTGTGGTGATGGTGCATAGGTTCCTTGGGGAAGGAAATTCTATGGGGACTCAATCTGAGGTGGTAGAAGGAAGCAAATACTGTTCAAAAAAATAAAAATGATAAATGTTAAAAAAAAAACCTCAAGTTTTCACTTGGGGAATGAATAAATAAGTGGATAGCAAGAAAGGCAGGGAAACCGAGAGGCAGGTAGGCAAAGTAAGAAAACTGGTTTTGAAAAACAAGTAAGAACAGTGAATTGGGCTGGGAAATAATCTGCCCAGTTATTTTCATTCCAAGGAGTTAAGATTATTGTTCCCACTACTGAGAAGGGCCCGAAACACAGGCATTTCCTCTTTCCATTCCCTTACCTATATGTATCTCTAACACTAAAACATCATTACAGAGAGATTCGTACGGGTGCGGACTGCTTTCCAGATCATCGCCAATCAAACCTTTATCATAGGACAACTAAAGCAGAGAGAAGCAAGGATATTGAAACAAATCTGGTATTTACTATGTCTGCATTCTCCTCCTCCATTGTGGCTGTCAGCCTTCTGGAGAGATGTGAAGCACACTGGGAAACTGTCACAGCTTCACTGTTGCCCCAACAAGGTAAGGGAATCTTTCCTTTGCTAAGAACTTTCACATCTCTCCTCTTTCTTGCTATGCCAACTGGTGTGTTCAGCCAGGCATCTGGCAGTCACATGCTTACTTATGCAGAGATGTTTAATGCTTAAGGAAAGCAACTACTTGCAATATATACAGCTTTATTCAACTGTAAGAGAAAGAAAGATTTATTTAGACTCATTCACTCTTAGTATTTGGAAAATCCATACACTGCGTCATATAATGTAGAGAAGAAGCAGTGCAACTCTTGCCAGCACACAATGCTTTTGACCTTGATTCACCACATTTCATTGTTATTCAAGGATGAACCACATTCTGGTATTTTGTTTTTACTGTTTTTCTTGTCTTACAAGAATTGGTTAATGCAGAAAATGTTCTTAATTATTTTCGATACAGCCTGCCTCTCCAAGTGGAGAAATTCCTTGGAGGGATGAATCAGCATTTCTTCTGTATTTTCCCAAAGCACAAGGTATATTTCAGTGTTTAACAGGTTTGTAAGAAATATTGTCATCAGGCTGATTAAATGACTGACTACCTTCATAGCTTTCTTCTTTTTTTAAAAGACGTTAAATAGCATTCATATTTCAACAAGGGCTTGTTCCTGTGTATATTATTGATTTAGAATCACAATTTACAATAGCAGAGCTCACCTGCCAAAACAACTTCAAATTAAATAGCAACTTTTGTTACAATATTTGGGAGCCATATATGAGAAATGCAACTGACACTGGCATAGAGTAGAAATGGTTTCGACAAGGCAAGAAAAGGCATATTGACTGACGGGAGCGTGCTCTGTTGCCTTGACAAACAAGTAAGAATTCAGCCTCAATCTGTTGGAGTCTCAAGGCTCACAAACCTGCCAGATTGCCATCTTTGTGCTGAATGCAAAATAATCACAGTTGCTAGAAATGATAAATTGTGGATGGCTGGGGTGGGAAGCAGCACATTTAATCAATCTCGCCTTTTCATTCCGCAAGTTCTAACCATGAACCCTGCATTCCCACTGGGAGAAAATAGTTCCCATTCTCAACTTTGAAAGTTAAGAGCGTCTCATTCCACTATTCCTGAGTAATCTTACCCATCCATGGCTTCTCTCCATAACCCACATTTAGATTTAATTTATTATGATATTGATATAATAGGCCTCAGGGACTCTCAAGGGACTGTATCATTTTTTTTAACTCTTTCAATTTCTTATACCCATCCCAGCCTGCCTTCCTGGACATCTTCATTGCTGCCATCCTAGGTGTTGATGCTTTACTGAGCTTGCATGCATGTCACATTCTGTGCAAACTATCTCATCCTTTGGAGTTGATCTGAAGATAAAATGAAAAGGGCATTAAATGTATAAAGCATAATAAAAATTCAAGTCATCAAGGTCTTATTTCTAGGAAGGTAGACTTGTTTTTAATTCTTTCATTTAAATTTTCAAATAAAAAAGCAATGATTGAATCATTGCTTTGGAAGTTATATTTCCTCTTGAATTTACCATTGTATAAAAGAAACAAAGTAAATTGTATATGAAATACATCATAAAATGTTCAAGTAACAGCAATTTAAACTTGTCTTCTTCTTTCATACTATCTCCTCCTATCACTCTCATCATATACTTCCCTCCCCTCCTAATATGCACACAAATTTCTATTTTCTTAGTTATTTATAAAAGTCCATCACTTTCATATGAAAGTTCCATATGACATTGTTCAAACCTTTACTTTCTTGAAATAGTCAATTCTTATTTCACTATTACTGCTCACTCCCGTGATGTACATATACCATGGGTTAGGACAGATCTGGGACCAGGATACACTTCCAAAGCACATTATTGTTCTCTGGGACTATATTTTGGAGTAATGTAGAAGAGAATTCTTCATTCCATATTGTCACATCCTCAACTGTGGACTTGTACCTCCTGTCAGACACCAATTGGTTCTGGGCTCATTCTTGGAGTTTAGGGATCTTAAAAAAATTCTTATTTTTACCCATACAATGATTACTTCTTCACAGCTCTATTTACATACTTTTGCTCATTTTGTTTCACCTGCCACTTATATATAAAGTATAATATATTTTATGATAGGTTATTCAGAATTTTCTCCTAGAAAGTTATTTTTTTTTCTCCTGTAGGCAATTGTGACCTATTCCTTATTTTCAGAGTCATTTTTCAAATTATTATCTTGTAATTCATCTTTTTCTTATTTTCTATTTACCATTATATATCCCTATTACAAATTGTGATTTTCTTTATGTATCCAGAATTAATTTCTTTAAAAAGTGTATTAGTTTTCTATATCAAACAGGGAATCAATAGGTTTCTCTTAATTATAGGATTGTAGAAATGTAGAACTGGAAGGGACATCAAGATATTCAGGTAGATTAGATAATAACACTGGGGAAATACTGATACTCAAGTTGATTGTCACACTTTTCTCAACTTTTGGTTGATCCCGGCATTTCTGAATATGAGGGAAGTATAAGTTCAGGGGAGGTAGTTCTTTCCTATTCTTTTGAGATCTTTGCTACAAAAAGTAAAAAAAAAAAGTATATCCATACTTAGAAATCTCAATATTTGGAATGAAGTATCATTTTATGATTAAATATATGGGCCCTGAGGCAAATCAACTTCTATCTTACTTTAAGAAATTTTTGAGATGTTAATTCAAATCTCTCTCTGTAGAATTTTATAATCATCACCTTTATATCAATGAGGCTATACTCTCAACAGGCTTGATGTTCATAATAGACATTTAGGAAATTAATCTTCAACACTTCAGAGCAAATTATTTTTTAAATTTTCAGTCCTTGAATCATTGTCTTTCCTTGATATTTTTCTTCACTAAGACAGTTTTCTGTCATACATTTCTCCTTATGCGTCTTTCTGTTCTTTTTTTCAGTCTCATTTTCTGACATTTTCTCAACTTTTTTTTTTAAAGATTTATTTATTTATTTACACAAGCACTGGGCACAGTCAGAAGCGCGGGAGGGTGAGAGAATTCACCAGAGACAGAGTGGGGAGCAGAACAGGCAGACTGACGAAATACACTGCTGAAGGGAGCAGCGGACACAGCAGGAGAGGTCTACGTGCCATGTGGGACCCTCGCCGGTGGCTGGGAATGGAACCAGTGCTGCAGAGGCTGTAGGCAGCTTCGCAGACCGGTGTTCAACCGCTGCGCCACCAGTGGATGCCCCATTTTCTCAACTTTTAAACATCTCTTGGACCTCTACTATTTCCCCCAATTCTTTTTCTAACGTGTTTTAGGTTATATCTATTCCATTTTACTATTTACTTTCCTTTCTCCCCACCACTATCCCTTCTATTCTTTGACCTTTTTCCCCTACCTGCCTCCCTAGCTAGTTCATTTAATTTACTGTTGTCTGCTACCTATTGTAAGTATTGTGCTATGTTGAATCATCTGCTATGTAAATATTCAGTAGTTACCTTTGTCATTCTGACTTGTCTCACTACATATAATTCCTGAAAACTCCTCCCATTTCACTGTGAATAGGAGCATTCCATTTGTCCTTAAGGCTAAATAATATTCCATAGTGTGGACAGATGACATCTTCTTGATCTAATGCTCTCTCAGTGTGTACTTAAGGTGTATGCATGTCCTTGCTGTTATAAATAATGCTGCAGATAATTTTGTAAAGCATGCATTTTTTTTTTTTTGAGTTGATGGGGATTGCTGGGTCCAAATGTATTTCCATTTTTATGTTTATATTCAGATCACTTTCTAAAATGGCTGTATCAGTTTATATTCCCACTAACACTGCTGCAGGGCTCCTCTTTCTATGTATCCACTCCAGCACTTATTGTTGGGGGTCTTTTTTATATGTGCCATTCCCACAAGTGTGAGATGATATCTTATTGTGGTTTTGGCCTGTATGTCCCATATTAAAAGTGATGGTGAACATTATCCTTGTATTTATGGGTGTTTTGATATCCTATTTGGTGAACTGAGAAAAAAAAAAACACAAAGAAAAGAAGAAAACTAAGCATTTTCTAGTCTTATCTTCCTGAGTGAAACATTTCCACATTTACCATGATCCTTTTACTTGCTTTTATTTTTTATTTATTTATTTTTAAAGAGTTATTTATTTATTTATAGAAGCACTGGGTACAGTCAGAAGTGCAGGAGGGTGAGAGAATTCACCAGAGCCAGAGCAGGGAACAGAACAGGCAGAAGGACCAAAGTACACTGCTGAGAGGAGCAGCGCTTGCGGCAGGAGAGGTCTGCGCGCCATGTGGGACTCTTGCTGGCAGCCGGGGATTGAACCGGTACTGCAGAGGCTGCAGGCAGCTTCGCAGTCTGGCATTCAACTGCTCACCACCAGGGAAGGCCCTCTACTCTCTTTTGAAACATGATCTTTAGGGGCCTCCCTGGTAGTGGAAGGGGTTAAGTCTCAGCACTGTAAAGCTATAGGCAGCCACTGTAGCCTGAGTTTGATTCCTAGCCAGGGAGGTAACCCACATGGCACAGCAGACCTCTCTTGTCTCTCCCGCTGCTCCCCTCAGCAGTGTATTTCAGTAGATCTGCCTGTTCTGCTCCCCACTCTGTCTCTGGTGAATCCTCTCATCCCCCACACCTCTGGCCTGTACCCCATTCTTGTATCCATAAATAAATAAATCTCTAAAAAAATAAAACATGCACTTCAGGAGCCATTTCCTTTAGCTTCTAATGAAAAAAAAAGAGATGAATTGTGGATATATGTGCCCATTATAGTTTTATCTGAACTCTGTTTTCCATTGATATTTCTGTGGATACAAATAAGGAAAAATAACTCTAGATGTGAAGTTATATTCAGTTCAGTTGCTCTCGGTTACCTCTCTTCATATATGTTTTAGATATAACCTAAAACACACTAGAAAAAAAGATGGAGGAAAGTAGTAGAGGTCCAAGAGATATTTAAAAGTTGAAAAGATATCAGAGAATGAGACTGAAAAAAAGAACAGACATAGGTGTCAGGAGAAAAGTATGAGAGAAAAAAAGTATCCTAGCATCCCAGTGAAGAAAATACATCAAGGAAAGGTAACTTCAGTAACCTCTCCCAAAGGTTTGACAGTAAGTCAATCCATATCCGTACTGATTCAGTCATGCAGTCGCCACATACCAATCTGGTCTTAAATGTAAGTATTGTTTGGACAAAATATCACTGAAGATAACCTGAAAATAAATCTTTGCGAAATAAGAAAAGAGAATTTTTTTTTCTCTCCATGATTGCAAGGCACTTTGAACAAGTATAAAATGAAAATTTCTTAACAAAGTTGGCAAAATTAACCAATGAACAGAGAAAGTTGTCAAAACATTATAGGATATGCAGCTGAAACCTACAAAGAATAATTGGTATGATGAAGATGAGAGAGGAATTGTACTATCAAATTTTCAGAGTTCTAATAGTTTAACTGCCTATGAGTCTAGAGCCTGGGTTAAGAAATATGACATGAGGCTTATTTCTCAAACTCTGTTCATCACCAACCAAAATCTTAATGTCAACATGTCACTGTACCCAGTAATCACCTTCAGACATTCAGATGTTTTAGATATGCACAGAAATTAGCACTAAGACAAAATATAGGTGAAACTGCATATTCTTACAATCATTTATTCCATAAAGAGGAATTTTCCAAATACAGGAATTATTTCTTTGAAGAGAATGTGGGCATACCCAAGCATTTTTGTACCTATATTAATTTGTACATATGAAATTACTTTGTGATTGTGAGTCTGTCTTTCCAGAAGAGTATACTCTCTTTTTGGACCAAGAATAAATCTTTCAATTAATTTCCTCAGTGACAACAAATAAACAGGACTGACTGATAACAAAATGGTGGCTTAAAAGTAAAAAGAAATGCCTTACAACTTTATGTGTAACCAAAGCTTCAGGGTCAAGTCTCTTATCTCTTTGTATTCTGTTATGTCACTTCCTCTGTGATATGTTAAACAAGATGAATTAAGAGGAATACATGTTTGGGGTGCTTTGATATCACATTTCTTTTAGAAGACTGTGATCAAATAATTTAAAGTGATTTGAACAAAAATCTACTTCATGTCTGAGTATTTTTCATTTATGTTTACTTCTATAACCAAGTATTTTTCACCTGTGCTGTTATATTCTTAAGTGTGGTCATTTTACATGAATAGTGCTGTCTGTTGATCCATCAGCTTTATTGACATGGAGGCAGAAAAAAAACATGATAGAGATATTTGTGTACCAACTTTCACCTTAGAAATTATATTTTCCAAATACAAGTGATAAAACCATAAACATTAATGACTTAATTAAACCAGTGGTAAAAAGCAATATATCTGGAAGTGTAGTAGTTACAAGAATAGGGAAATTATATGATTTTCTGCCAGGTGGCCGAGAAAGAAGCAGGCTTTGGAAATTAAACAACTAGATTTAAAATCTGATTTTTCTCTTTAGTAGGACTCTGCTGTTCCTTCCTCTTTCTACATGCAAAATGGTGATGACATTACCTATTTTGAAGGAGTGCTAGGAACCATTGTAAATCATCCAACATCATGCTAGTTTCTTTTCTCAATACCTCCACTAATACACAGAACTGTGTGGGGACAACAGCCATAACAATAATAGATGCCACCATGTAGCTCTGAGTCATAAAAACCATAAACTGCTCTTTTCCCTGAGGAATCGCTAATTTTATGGAGTACTATTTACTTTTTACCATTTCTGAGTAAGCAATTAAAAGTGCCAATTTTAAATGAATGAAGAAATGAATATCCCCATAAATATTTAGTGAAATGTTACCTAGCTAAATGTCACTCACATATTTTTAAAAATCTTTTGAAAGAATAATGCATTTGCATGCCAAGCAAAAGATGCTATAACTTACCAACAAGATCTGGCTGCCTTTTTGTATGTTATTTGTTGTTATGACAAGAAACGTTGTAAGAGTGACAAGAACAGATAACATGGGAACATGAATAAAGAAATAAAGCCAGTTGTTATGGAAACTGATTCTCTAGAATGAGGAGTTGAATAAACTCTCCCCTTAATACCTTCTTCCATTTTCCCAGTTTTGAGTTAAAGAAGACACTTATCTTTACATAATCTCAAAGGTCGTTAAAAATCCTCTCTGGCATATATTTTCAGCTCTCTGAAAGCCTCTTTTTAAGTTTTTGTTACCCTAGCCTGTGGTTTGGATATTTCACAATGCAGGTGATTGTTGCTGCGGACTGGAGTTATGGTCTTTCAACTCTAGAAGAAAATGTATCCTGGACATCTATCATGGTGGGCTACAACTTAGAGTTAGTGATTAGTATAGTATTCCAACAAAAGGTAGAATCTTGTTAGGCAACTTACATGGGTGACAAGAGGTCAAGGAATGGCTAAATCAGAATAATTGGATAAAGCAGTTCTGAATCCAGATTATAAGACTGAAGATTTACCAGTTATTACTTTGTAGGTCCCTGCAGTATTTGAGAAGTCCGTTAGGAAGTATTAGCAACTGGGGTCAAAGATTTAATGCTTCAGTTTCTTTGGATACTACAGATAGGGAGTGTGGAAATAGTCCATGATTTCAGTGATCTAAGAGTTGCAGGGGATTCCACTTAATTTTATGTAGAGACATTGGGTTCTGGATCTAAATTAGAAACTTGTTGAACTCCAGGGTGTCTTCTTCCAATGTCAAACCAACTTCCGTATACTAATGGGAAAACAGAGATCTGGACTTAGATGTGTTAGAAATTGAACATCCACTTTGTATTTATCAAAGGTATTTACAAACTTCCTGTCACTACAGAGACAGCAGTTATATGGCAGGCTTGACTTCTTACTAGGAAAATAGTACATAATCACCCAAAGTGTAAGCAATCTAATAGAGATTTATCTTCTGCTTCTGCAGCAGCTACTAACTCACTTTTCAGAAAAGGGAAGAGTATAATGCTTTAAGCACAACCTATCTCATCTAAAGATGGCTTTGGATGATGGCAACAGTTTGTGAATGTTTCCCCACCATCCAGAGCACTTCATTCAGAGAGTCTTCATCTTCCTACTATTGCTTCCAGAGTCCACTGCTAGCACTCAGCTCAATTCCCATACCTTGCATGTGACAGGGACAAAGAGGATTGTTAAATACTGTCACATATATCCTTCAGGAATAACTGCTTTGGGTACCTCCTTGGTGGTGCAAGGGGTTAAGACACAACCTATGAAGTTGTCCGCAGCTTCTACAGCACAAGTTTGATTCCCCTGCAGGTCAGGGAGAAACCAACATGGCGTAGCAGACCTATCTTGTCTCTTCAGCTGCTACCCTCAGCAGTGTACTTCTGTCAATCCACCTGTTCTGTTCCCTACTCTGTTTCTGGTGAATCTTTTTACCCCCCATACTTCTGGCCTGTAACACAGCTTTTGCATGCATAAATAAATAAATAAATGTACAATCAATAAATATTGGATGATGATGGATACAGTTTAAGCCACAGAGTAAAGACTTGCTACTGAACTGAAAGGGGTCAGTTTTTATCAAGAGCAATAAATAATTTCAGTTTATGTACAGATTTCCAATGGTCAGATCATTTAAGAATAGAGTATAATTGAAACAAAGAATTCCCTCAGTGGTCATTGACCACTAGTGAACTTTCAAACATACAATAAAGGTCAATATGATAACAATAAACAGGTAATAACAATTTGGCCTTTGGTCTTTGGTGACTACTCCTTTTAGCTACTTCCTTGCTCCAGGAGACACGTGCTTGGGTATGTGAATATGGGTGAGCAACTATTCTCTTGCATTTTCTGGCAGTCGTTTGCAATCAGTGGTCCTGTCAGACCCAATGCTTCAGTTTCATAACTGTAATTGGATTGTCTGACTTCCTATTCAATTGGTACATGATTCTTCTTATTCCTCTTTTTAAAAAAAATCAATAAATGGTTTGTGGTGCCTTTAATAGAGAAAAATCAGATTTTACCATATTATAGAGTTGACATCTTTAACATTTATCCCAAGAAAGACCATTGGGTCTGTCAGACCCAATGCATAGATTTTAAATTAATTTGATTGTCTGGACCCAGGGATGTACAATAATGTGAACACATTTCATGGTAGAAATCAAAGAGCTCTATCACAAGTCTCTCAAACTATAATATCCTGAACTCTATGCTTCTGGACAAAAAAAAATATTCCTTTCCGTCCTTCTATCTACAATCTGCTTGACTTAAAATGAAGTTATAGAAGAAGACAGGAATAACTTTGTTTATGCCTAAGGCAGATATTGAAACTATTAAAACATTATGATTTTGAATGAGTATATATTTTTATATGTGTGTATATAAAGTTCACTGTTTATATGTATATATATTGACTTTATACACACAGAATATTCCCACAGCATGTATGGCAAAAATATCTGGATCAGTGGTTATTTTTCTGTTTTTAAAAGTAAATCATATTTGATGCAATTCTACAACCACATCCTAGATCTGTGGGGCTGTTCTAACAGATGATGAGGCAAAGATGAGTAAGAGAGAGTAACTTCATCATAGCTCCAGAGGAGAATAAAATAATAAAATTTTTCTGCAAAATGATCACTAACTTCACATCTCAATTTTTTTTTCAAATAGTTTCATTCTTTTAGAAAAGGTTTTGTACCACCAGTTCTGTATTAACTTGAAAAACACAATCAAAATAATATGGGGTATTTACTAAAGACTTGAGGCTACTGGCTTAAAATAATATTCAATCCACATTTCACTGTTACCTATAAGTTTCATTCTGTAAGAGGTAGAGATTTTTCCACTGGATAGAGAACATTATCAAACATTTCCATCTTCCTCTGAAGCATTCACTATTAACTGCTGTTGGAAGCAGGATTCGAAAATGAGTGGGTCATTGGTTTGTTCTGGTAGGACAGTTCCTGAGTTTTAATGGGCATATGCTATTTGGAAAATAAAAGAATAAAATATCAAAGACAAACTTTAATATCCTGCATACACTTGACTGATTAATCTGATGTAGAGAATTTACCAATCAATTTTTAAATTTAATTTAATTGCTAAACATGAAATCTTGACATTCAGCAGTATAAAAAGAACATTTTCTAGGTCATAAGACTTTCCTTAAAAAAAATCCACTTCTCTAACTCTCTCTGGAAGCCAGGTTGCCACAATTTAAAATCAGTTTATTGGGAGAGTGGGAGGAGAGTTGAGTTAGGAAGAAGACTCTGCAAGGGGTAGAAGTCCTTTCAGGACTTGTTATAAGTAAGGGATGAACAGGTATTGCTAGACCAACAGCCCTACAGCTTGAGACACCATTTATTTGCTACTCCTTTTGGCTGTTATTTGCTTCCAATATCACTATCTTCATTCATCTGTGGTCCTTGATGAAAAAAAGCAAGGAAAAACACCACTCCTTCCTGTGCCAAGTGAAAACTGAGGCTATAATTTGCATGGTTCAGCTTAAAAAAACAGCCATGGAAAGAAAAATTAACAATGGCCTCAATTATCTATATTAGATATTTTAGAAAAATTCACTAGATGGTGGTCTATTCTCCTTGCAAGAAGAATGGCTATTTTTGAGTTATTTGGTTCAATGACATATTTGTGAGACAAAAATTGTCAAATGTCAGCAGTTTCATATGATTTAACCTAATAAAAAAAATTGGTTTTGCCGTGTATGTCTCTAATAAACACAGAACTGTTCCCATGAACCAAGCTCTCATTATGTTCAAGGAGCTGATATTGCACTGCCCAACAATCTCTATAGACCTGGAAAGCATTTTTCACAAGATGTTGCTTGGAGTTCTATGGGGAAAAAAAAAATCCAGCTCCAATAAATTTAGAGGTGTACTACACAGGACATTCTCTTCTTAATGATTCATCATGACCAGTTGTCTAGTAAAGACTTTGGAAAATTTTGCAAAAAAATTTTAAGGAACTTATTTGAATAAACCTCATAGGAAATTTTGGGCTGGACCATAAAAGTTATGATTGAATGCCTTATCTACATTTTAGAGTACAGAAATGCCTCATGATTCTATGCAATGTGGTATGGGAAATTTTACCCCAGGTAGAAAAATTTATTCAGGACCCAGCACTTGCTTATTCTTGTACCTCAAGGATTAACACAGTACTTGAACCAAAAAGGGTTAATTTTCCAAACCAAAAATGCCAAGTTTATATACACAGTTTGTAACCTAGATCTCTTGGTGCTTTAAAGAAAATTGTACCTCCTCCCCTCATCCAGCAAACTGGCATTTCATAAAAAAAGTGATGCACATTTGAGTTTGAATAAATTCAGATATTTTCCTTAGAATACATTTCACAGTTAAGGTATAACATTTTGAACACTATGGCATTATACTTCCTTAAAAGGTGTATGTCTGTCTTCTCATGTTAAACTTCCCTTTTGTTCCCTGTGTCTGTAGTAATTGCCTGTGATTGCTGGAATATGTATCAAATGTGAGTCTTTTACCCTCCTTGGCCTATTTTTAAGCACCCAATGTGGAAGCCTGCAGTCTGTGGTTCCTCCGTGAACATTATCTGAGACTTTCAGTAATCTGAATGCATAACCAACAGCGATTACGTGCTTAATTCTGGCAGTGATGGTGGCATTTTTCAGATACCGTTGCAGAGGAAGCATCAAGCAAGATACCTACCTACAGACTCTAGTTTCTAGCTTACATTAATATCAGCAGTATGGAATCACTAACTAGGAAATCACTAATAAAGTAAATTCAGTCTCTAATTACAAGCTATGGGTGAACATGGCTGCAAACTATTTTACCTTGTTTGAAGTTGAGTTTTAGGTCATATCTAATTCTAATCTTTTCCCCCTATACTCCAAATCTTCCCCTTCTAATACCCCTTAGTCTGTCTGTGCCACCTCTTTCTCTCTTTCTTTAAGCCTTCATACACCCCCTCTCTATAAGCTTCATTCTCTCAGAATATAAATATATTCAAGAATCTTCTATTTTGAAAAATAATTCACCTTCACGTCCACCTTCTCCTGTTTCTGTCTCTCTCTCTCTCTCTCTTGCACGCACATGTGCGCACACACATGCACACACACACCCACACCTTCCTTTCATAGAGAAGCTATTCAAAGGGATATCCTTTATTCCCTTGTTCACTTCCTCACCTCCCACTTGCTTCAACACCCATGAGAAGATTCAAGAGGCTCCTCTGTTATGAAGACTTCCCTTTCTTCCTCCACTTCTCTTGCCACTTCTCATTTCAGGTTTGAAACTGTACCCCATGTTGAGCTCCCCTTGTACCTATTGTGGAGCATACTACCCAACACTGTAATGTTTTTCATGTCTGCTTCTCCTTATAAAAGGCAGATTCTACTCCTTAATCATCTTTCTATCTCCAACTGCAGTACAGTGCTTGGGGACAATTGCAGGGACTAAGCTTATTATTACTACCCACCCTTTTTGGATCAAATTTCTAAAGGCAGTATGGAGGAAGAAAAATGGGCATGTTCCCCATTTGCAAATACGCTGTGTATTTTGTTCTGTAAGCCTCTGATAAATGCAGTACTGTTATCCAATTAACTTTCTAGTACTCAGGAGACAGCCTTATGGGTTCTGCCAACTTACCATCGACCAGTCTTAATTGTCTTTTGACCTATGTTAGTTGCATTGAGGGTAGGGGGAATATTGGTAATGCAGCAGTTTCAAATGCTAACATTACATAACATATAGATTATAGAAAAGAGACTTGACCCCTTTCAGAGAAAGATAATGAAAGTTAATAAAATATAGGGAGTGTGACATCATCAAATTTAATGCAGAATTTTCTTATAATTCTGTGTAAATATGAATGATATGTTTAACATTTCTTACTACTGAATCATTATTTGTAATATATGAACAGCATTTTTATCCCTTTATAGCTCGAGCAATATTAATGAGTTAATGTATACAAACTTACTAATTAATGGATGAGTTTAATGTCTGTGCATATGAAGGCCCTCCAGTGATAACCAAATTTTATCAAATAACATAGTCACACATTGACTGTCAGTCCCCAGTTTATAACCTTAGCCTCTGGTTACTATGACATGCTATTTCTGAACAATTCTCTTTCCTGGCTTCTCAGGTCACCTTAAGAGGCACAACGCATTGAAGAAAATTTCTCTTGCAGAAACTTCATTAGCTTGGGCCTATTATCACCACGTTTCCAAGAAATCACAGAGCAATCACTCTACAAAAGATAATGCCAGGGAAGAACAACTTGGTGTGTGGGGGAGACCCATTTCTGGGTCAATATGTGAATTGGAGAAAGTCCTAAGTTCCTCAAAGAAAGATGGAACATTGTTTCCTCATCAAGGACTCTATAGGCACCAGAGTATCCTTAGATCCAATTGAGAATTCACCCTGAGACACCATGAGATAAAGGATGGTCTGGTTAAACCTTTTCTGCTATAATGCTGCTGTATTATTTACTCACTTGACCTGTTTGAGCTTGCAAATAAATCTAGTTGAAATACATATAAGACTTGGCCTCCCTGGTGGCACAGGGGTTAAGCACAGCACTATGAAGCTATCCACAGCCTCTGCAGTACGTGTTCAATCCCTGGCAGGCCAGGGAGCTACCCACATGGCACAGCAGACCTCTCCTGTCTCGCCCACTGCTCCCCTCAGCAGTGTATTTCAGTCAGTCTGCCTGTTCTGTTCCCCACTCTGTCTCAGGTGAATCCTCTCATCCCCCACACCTCTGGCCTGTAACCCAGTTCTTGTATGCATAAATAAATAAATCTTTTAAAAAAAGAAAAAGAAATGCATATAAGACCATTTCAGACAAAATTTCATAAAAATTTCAATATTTAGTCCAGTTTTCTGGCTATAGATTTAGAGTTTTGTTTGTCATGAATTATGAAGAGGAACTTGCAAAAGATTGACTTTAGCAGGGGAACTCACCCCACCCCCATAGTATTCCAAGGAGCTAAATGAAAATTCCATTAATGACAGTTTCTTTTAGATTATACAGGAAACTATTCAATACTGACCTTCCTGACATGACAGGATCTTTTCAGCTTGAAATGAATCACTATCTTAAAAACTGCAAATCTGACACTCCCAGTTTTCCTCTAAATCATGAGAATGAGAGTCCCTACCCCAAAGTTGGAGGTTCTGACTACCATCAGGGAAGCGGAAGTTCCCGGCATCACCACACAATTTACATAAACCACACACTTTATCTCACACGAAGGCTTTTTCAGACAATTGTGATAGTTGGATTTAAATTCTCTGGATAATTTCTCCAATTCTCCTCTCTGTTATGTGAAGATCAAAGCTGAACGACTTGGCTAGGGACAATTGAGAAATTAATAACCGAAGCAAGGGTTTCAGAAATCCATAGTAATGACACAAATGAGACCTATCAAATTAGAAAACCTAAATGAAAACACACTAAACACTTCAAAATTTAATTAGAAAAAGTTCCAAATTCAGACCACACAGAGGCCATTTCACACCAGCATTCTAGATTGGAAGCTGAAGAGGCCAGTCTTTATGGAGGAATGTGACCTTGGGGAGGAGGTAAGAACTGCTCACTGCTTCTTTATTCTGTCTGTCATTTAGGGCTCACCCCTAATATCTTAGAAAAGGCAGAGGTACAGAAAGAAACTGTCAGGCATCTCTTCAATTTAACCTTCATAAGAGACAGAATTCTGTCTTTTTTTTTTTTTCCATTAATGATGGTATTACAATTGATTGCAGACTGTTCACCATAAACCACTTGAAAATATTTTTCTGATTAATACACAAACTCTGAGTCATAAATTGAATGCTGAGCCCTGTGAACCTTCCCCATTGACTTTTAAGTCCAATACTGTATATCAGGTAAGGCTCACTTTCCTCCTTTGCCACATACTGGGTGGGGAAGGGGGGTGGCTTGTGGGTTATATATGTTTAGAATGAATCATCTTTCTTTTCTATAGCCTCTTTCATACAAATTGTATATCCTCCAAACGCTTTATAGACTTCTATAATATAGGAGACTGCAAGGAATAAATTACCAGGAACAAGGGAACAGACAAGCTTCTGTTTCCATGTAAAGTTTGTATGGAGCCTATTTCTGAAGGTCTTATATGCTTGGCATTATTTTTTTTTAATTTTTTAAATTTTTTTAAAGATTTACTTATTCATTTATACAAGTACTGGGTACAGTCAGAAGTGTGGGAGGGTGAGAGAATTCACCAGTGCCAGAGCAGGGAACAGAACAGGCAGAATGATGAAATACACTGCTGAGGGGAGCAGCGGATGTGGCAGGAGAGGTCTGTGTGCCATGTGAGACCCTCGCCATTGGCCGGGGATGGAAACTGCGGGCAGCTTCGCAGCCCAGCGCTCAACCACTGCGCCACCAGGGGAGGCCAGGCATTATTATTTTACATATTTAAATTTAGTCCACTTTATTATGCATTTAGTTCTCAAGTTATCACTATGTGAAGGCTGACATTGTCATCAGTCACCTTTTTTATCAATGAGGAAGTTGAAACAAACTGATGTTTCTTCAAGGTCACACAGTAAGTAGATGGCTAGTGACCAGGACTCCGAATCCCATAAGGGCCATTTGAAATAGTCCTTAGGATAAGCCCCCATTGAGTTGGCAGCCAGGGCAGTGGGGTGGCGGGGGGATGATACGGTAGGATTAGTGCAATTCAGGTGTACCACATTCCCTCAGGATAAACAATGTTCAGTCCAATTTCCTAGATCTAGGGTCCTTCTTGATTTTTAATGTTGCTACATAGGGTGTATAAACACACCTAAAATTTCAGTTCTCAGAAAATTATGGATCCAATTCTATTAAGAAGTGTCTATGCATTTGCAATAAAGTTGGCTTGAATCCTGGATCAAATCTGCCTCAGCCTCATAGTCATCCGTAATTGAGTCTCCTTTTTTGACTATCTTTGGAAATTTCATCTCTACTTTAGTCTTAGCCAACCCCAGTCTTTTCCCTCCCACTACTTGTTAATTCTAATTCTTGCATTTAAAATACCCTTTAATAGCTTAGTTTGGTAATAGACCCTTATTCTTATATCAAGCCCCTGAATTAAAAAAAAAATACTGTTAATGATTTATCTTCCCCTTCCCTTTTGGAGAAACTGACTCACACAACTAAGGTCTTTTTCTTTGATGCAGGCCAGGTTGAAATGCTGTGATGGTGGGTAGTCCATGTACTTTATTTCATGGTCCTTGTGCTCTGCTCTTACTGTCATACACAAGGTGGCATCAATGAATGGGAGAGGGCTGCTTGAGCAGGTGTGGGGTGGGACAAGGGCCAGTTAAGAGCTAACTGCAAAAGCAAGGAGCACTAGGCCAGTCCCTGAAACTCAAGCAGAATACACAATCTGTTCAGAAAAAAGCTCTTCCCTAAGGCAGGGGCAGTTATTAATAACAACAAGAACTGCCAACTCACAAGCAGTGCCAGACTCTCTCCCAAAGAGATTATCTCTTCTACTGACAACGAAGACTTTAGTTTCGTTTAGCAAACTTTATGCATTTACTTTGGAGAAGCCAGCATTCTCCATATATCTCTATTTCTTCCAAGATTATGTATCAAAGAAAACTCTTATTTACACACAGACACATATGCACTTATATAGACATCCACATTTTCCTGGTAGGGGCAGCAAAAATTGGATGGGGTGGGTGTGCTTAATACCAGTAGATACAATACTACACAGAATTTTTAAAAATTATTATTGCTATGTTTGCTGAGGCAATGTTGGCTTACAACTCTGTATATGCTTTAGGGCTCTAGGTTTAGAACTCTAGCAAACGTTTATTACCACACCAAGCCCATCACTAAAGTCCTGATAATCCTCCATCACCACACTCCACTGGACCCACTTGTTTTCACCTCTGCCCTACATCCTTCCCTTGCCCCTCCTGGGAGCCTCAGTTCTGCACTCAGAGTTCAAGGATTTGTTTTTGTTTGGTTTTGTCTCCTCCTTTGCTTTGTTTTTTTCATATTCCACATCTGGGTGAAATAATCTGATATTTGTCTTTCTCTTTATGACTTATTTCTCATAGCATAAGCCCCTACATTTCCATTCATCTTGTTGCAAATGACAAGCTTTCACCTTTTATCATTGTTGGGTGATATTCCATTGTGTATATGTAACACCCCTTCTTTATCCACTCATCCACTGGGCTCTTAGGTTGTTTCCATAGAGAGGCTATTGTAAATAGTATGGTATTGACCATAGTGCATATATCTCTTCAATAAATGTATTTTTGTATTTTTTTGGATAGAAACTTCAGAGAGAGATTGAGGGATCATGTGGTAGAGCTAATTTTAATTTTTTTAAGATTTATTTATTTATGCATACAAGAATTGGGGTAGAGGGTAGAGGTGCAGGGGGTGAGAAGATTTACCAGAGACAGAGTGGGGAACAGAACAGGCAGACTGACTGAAATACACTGCCAAGGGGAGCAGCGGGTAAGACAGGAGAGGTCTGCTGCACATATGGGTATTTCCCTGGCTGGGGATCGAACTTGTGCTGCAGAGGCTATGGACAACTTCACAGTGCTATGCTTAATCCCTTGCACCACCAGGGAGGCCCCTAATTTTTAATGTTTTTGAGAAATTTCAATACTGGTTTCCATTGGTGTTGGACCAGTCTATAGTCTCACACCAGCATATGAGGGTTTCTTTTCTGCTACTCCTTTGCCAACACATAATTCTTCACCTATATAGTCTACCTTTAAGCAACAGTGACTTGAATCACACAGTTTAGATTTTTTTTTCAAAAAATGTAGCTGCCCTTACATATATATCTGCATGTTCTACATCCAGAGACTTAACCATAGGGACTGATTTCATCTGGAGGATGTAGAACCCAAGGTTATGGAGGGTGGACTATCAGGGCTTTGAGCATCCAAGGATTTTGGTGTGGGGGTGGGTGAGTTTGGAAATCAATCCTTTATGGAGGAGATACCAAGGAAGAATTGTTGTTAAATTTTTGTGGAGTCAAAAAGTTATGCATGCATTTCTACTGCATTGGTCAATGCCATGAACACCTGTGTTGTTCAAGTGTCAAATGTATATTGCTGAACAGAAACATCATTGTGTATTTTCTTAGAGAGATACTCGGTTACAAAGAACAAAGCTTCACAGTGACAATAGAAGTTATAATAGTACACTGCAATTGAATTGTGGCTGTAACTGCAGATGATCCAAAGGGGAAAAAAAATACTTCTTTTCACCTCACCTCCAAAGTCTAGTTTTGCTTAATTCAGAGATCAAGGAAAAAGTGGAGATTGGAGAAGTTCTAGAGAGTCAAACTGACTGCTACTCTGACTTGGAATACCAATGGAAGTAGACACAACTCCACACAGTAGCTCATATCCCAGGGCTCACTTTCTGGTCACTTCCTGGTTGGTGAATTGAAACTACATTCCACAGATGAGCAAAAATTCTAGGCACCTCTGAATGTCTGTCTGGTAGTAATTAGAAACTTCTAAGACACAAAAAATGTCAGATGTGCTACTTATGGAGCCAGCAACCACTCAGGATGATAAGAATATGGTTTCCACAAATGATAACATACAGATTAACTTCCTCCCTACCCAGCCATCCTTCACCAAGCAACTAGCGAGCGTCAAATTAATAAAGTTGTGGCTTTTTGACATTACATTCTATTACATTAAGACAAGCTTGAGTGACAGGAAAACAATAGCAAAGGACTGAGTTTTCATAAATACTTATTTATTATGAAGGGGATGTGACATGTAGAATAAATAAATCTGCAGTTATTGTTTCTTTTTTGAAGTTCATAAACTGTCATCACAGGTTAAATAACTGTCAAGAGAGTTCATACTTGTGATATTTTGAATTGGAGTTGAAATTGGTGTCTCCCTATAGTAAATGCATGTTTCTAAACATTGTTCTGTCTTTTCTACAAAAAAGGAATAGATATATTTAAATGTACAAAAAATCAAAATATCTGCTCTCTGTGTGGAGAGGGACTGAGAGGTGAAATGAAGTGGGATTGTGAATGAAGGATGGTCTATTTATGTTTTCTGGCTACTCTATTTGTAGTTATTTTTTTATATATTTTCAGCTGTCTGCAGTTTAACGTATAGCTTATTTTCTATTTTTTTTCCAATAATGATTTTAATTGGTCCCCAATCATGAACAGTCTTCTTTAATGGATCTCTGAAAACTCCATCGAACCCTATTTAAAACATCTTTCTTATCTTTTCTCTACTTCACTCACCTTCTGTCCTCTAAGTGAGCTTTTCTTCTGGACTCATTCACTCACCTCAATTTGCATTTTATTTTTTGGTTGTCTTCCTACCTTCTTTGTCCTCATCACTATCCATTTCTCTCTATTTTTGTAACAGTCCTGTTGACTTGTTTCTCTTCTTTCTTGTTGCAGCTGCAGCTTTTTCCAGTTCTCTGTATGCTGTTTGCTGTTGTCACCAAACGTTCTTCTTTTCTTCCTGTCTACATTTTTTTTTCTTTCCACATTTATCCTTCCCATTACTGCCTCTCCATTAACTTGTAAGATTTTAGAAAAGCAAAAAGAACATGAAACTTGAAATTTTCAAAGTCACAGGAAAACAGAAACTCCAGTTTGCTTCAGCAGAGACTGTCTCCATTTCTGCAGGAGAGTAGCTCAAACAGCAAGGGATACAGGGGAGCTGTGCTGGAGCATGTGATGTGTCAATGGGAGAAGTTGGCTGGTTAATGTGTTGTTCACAAGAGACACCTTAGATGCACATCCAATAAAGGAAATTAGACAGCTTCCAGCCTTTATGAAAATGAAGTGTAGTGGTAAGTCCTTCTTAGGCAAGCAGATAAAATTCAAAGGAGGGGGCTAGTTATTGTGGCTCTATCATTCTAATTCTATCCAGTTTATTTATATAGCCGTGAAAACTGGATGATCCCAGAATGCTCATTTGATATTTTATAAAAACCATCAAAACTATAATAAAAATTGGACAATTTCAGTTGTGTTTCATACACTGATATATGTATGCATATCTATTTATCCATTTAGCATCATATGCATCATTTAATCTACCTATCTAAAGTCATGTCCCAAGAATGAAACAATTATTGATGAAAGCTGAAAAACAATCAGCTATTCATGTAAGTGCATGTATAGAGTGCTTTCTATAGTAAGGATTATATATGTGAACCATTTTCACATTTGTTAGCCATTTTCCTTAAGATGCCTGATGCCTGCAAATATAAACATATCTTGTGGAAACCTGTAGATGTTTACCAATCTGCACATAATTAGTAAGGGGTTCCGGTGTCTCCTCCCCTCTCTCTTATTCTATAAGAACAATGCTTAAAAGAGAACAGTTTTACTTTCTACCCATATTCCTTTTAGTAAACCCATAATTATATGTGTAGGGGTGTGTGTGTGTGTGTGTGTGTAGTTACACATTTCACTAAGGACTATGGTAGAAGTGCAATGCTGGTACCCTTAAGGAGTAGAGTGGGACCAATTTGATATTTCTGATTCCACATACTACACCATCAATGAGCTGAGATAGATAATATTAAGCATGATAAGCAACCAGAGGGATGGCAGAGTTCTGAAATAACAAGGCTTGCTGCTCAGTCCTTCCATTGGGAGGATGTTGAGCCTGCAGGACCAGAAACAGCAGATGCTGATGATGTCCCCAGGGCATCAGGATGAAGAGGGCAACCTTGTTGGACATAATTCCCTGCTTCTTCTTGTCACTGAGGCAAATACATATTTTGAAATCTATAGATAATTACTTGAATAGCATAGTGAATAAAATAAACAAAAAATCCCTAGATCCCACCAATGTCTGTCCCAGGCATCATAATCCTATCAGCTGTCCCACTTCATCCTGCTCCCAAATTCCACACAGACCAGAAAAAGAATTTCAATTTTGTATTGCTTCAAAATCATATGGCTATTCTGTTACTCTGATTTCAAGACACTGGAAAACACTACCTTTGAGGAACAATTAACATATATTTCTAGTCCATTATTCCTTTTCAGGACAATAGGCAGTATTTAATGGGTTTTTAGACAGGATGCAATGCTCCACCCACTAATGGTAGTCTCAGGTACAGCGATGATACCAAGCAAACTGCCAAAATATGTGACCAAGTCTAAAGCATATGCAACTAAATTGTGTTCCTCTTAAGAAAAGTCCAGGATTGGTAAGGAATACCCACTTACAAACCCAGGTTTTTTATCCAAGAAATTCATGGTTCACACCCAAAATGAGGATTATGGTTTTTCCACAGCGTGTGGGAAGCAGAATGGCACTGAACATCTGAAGTAAAATGAAAACAATTTAACTGTGTTGAATGTCACCCTCTGTTGTTGATTTCCACACATCTGTGCATTTTTCCTTATCCAAGACTACATTTAAATATGTTCGTTTCTGACAAAGATGAAGAAAATCATAATCAAAGTTTTCCTCCTCATTGCCTTCATACTTTCAGAGACTAGGTGGTTGTCCCAAAGGAGTTACCTCTCTCCAGAAAGTCCACATTCAGTCAGATGAGGTACTTATTATTTTTTTCTTTTTGGAACAATCCGATGGACCAAGTTTCAAAGAATCCAAGTCCCAGGTCACTGAGGTTAATAAGAACCCAATACACAAATCCACTGTGGAGAAAAACACCATGCAGCCAATGTGGCCAACACAGCAAGGGACTCCATCTCCCAGAAAGGCGGAGCATGGGGAACTCCTTCCCACTGCTGGCTGTTAATGAGGACAAGGCATGTCCCTCTAAGTCCTGACAACATGAGAGGGCTGTGTGATCCATCTCAGCTCCCATCCCAGATGACCAGGAAGTTGTAAATTGTATTCAATCCCACTCTCCCTTGTTTATCTGCCCTGACAGCCCACTGCAGCTCTAGCATAGCTAGGAGCCCACAGGGCATACATGACCTTTCTCCGGCTATTCCCAGCTGTCATAAATGCCTCTGTCCTTTTATTTTTCTATGTGTTGTTTCTTTCAGGACTCCCTCTTCTTCTATCCTTGATTTCACTATACATCTCTCTCTCGCTCAAATCACCTGCATCTTTCAGTTTTATTACCTTACAAACTGCTACTTTGTTCTATCCTTGCTTTTCTTTGCCTTAAAAACCTTTCTTCACCTTTATTTTACCATTTATTTGTATTTTTTCCTCTTTTATTTTTGGCAGAAGGAGCTCAGTTCTTGACACAGTAAACTAATGCTTTCAGAAATGTTGAGTGATGGAAAAGCAAATAAAAATAATCTCTGTTACTTTCCTCTTCTTTTTACTCATGGACTGATCATTAGCAATGTTCTCATGTCTGTTTCCCTCTCTCCCCTTCCCAACTCTGCATCCTCCTCTTAAACGTTATTTCTCACCACTTATCTGCTATTTCAGATGTTTAAGTAGCCTACAGTAGTCAGGATGTGACTGAGTACTGGCCTGTGATGCTTACTACTAGAAATATTCTGCAAGTTCAGGCTCTTGAAAGAAGAACAATATATTATGTTTTATATGTCCATTTGGGAAACTTAAGACATATGGGGACTTGGCAGAAACATCATCAACTTTGGAGTTGTGTTCAGTCATTCCCACAGAGAACATTCTTACAGCCTATCACCATCCAGAAAATGAGACCGACCCTGGTGGAAAATAAATGGAAAAAGGAAAACTTTAGGAAATGTTTCCAAGTCTTTTGTGGAGAACTGAATTAATAGGGAAAAAAAAAGATTATGGGGGTAGGATTGACTGTTTTTGTGATACAATATGCCATCAAGTCATCACCTTTTGCAGTGCGTACTCTGTGACCATAGGGGATACTGAAAAGAAGGATATCTTTGCTGGTGTTCAGGGCTTAAGAGGATCTTTTCTCTTTTTTGAATAATTTTTTTTCCTAATGTTGACAGGAACACATTTTTTTCACAGCTCATTCTGTACTTCAAAAAATGTGGTTTTCAATGCAGATTCACCTTAACCAAAGATGAAATTTCTGTTCTATGAAAAACAGGAACAAAGGTTTGATTCAACTAACTCTTTGGCAATCGAGGCAGGGAGTTACTTTGTACACCCTTCCCTTTTCCTCATCTCCCTGACATACTTTGAAGGATTGCTCTGCAAACAATCTGGAGAAAGTTATAGGTGAGGAAGTCTATATAAAGTGAACTGGACATATTTTATTAATATAACCACAGACATTGCAAAATAGCACTTAGCCTTCTTTCCCTCCTCATTGTTTTTTTTTTTTCCTTTGAGAGTAATTTTGTATTAATTTAGTGCTTTATTCATCAAGTCGGATGATCAGAAATATTCTTGTACAAATGAGAATATTTCAGGTTTGAGATCTTTCTTCATTTACCAAGACTGATTTTTAAGTGGATCAAGGACTAGAAATCCCGAAGACCTAGTTATTCTTGAAATTAATGTTGTTGTCATTGATTAAAGTCATTATGTTGGTAGTTAAATATTTAGAAAATTTCCATGAGGCAGAAGCACTACACAAAGGCATTCATAAGTGGCAAAAGCCCCAAGAGACATCTCATTTCTTCAAGGATAAGAAAGTAAAAAGACAAGTTCGTCTGTGTCAGAGCTCCAATGACCAACAGCTCTTGCTGATACTTCCTATGCCGACAGCACTTTCTTGTTCTTTTTTCTCCACTTCATTTTGGCTCCCTATTTTTCTCTCTGTATTAAAAATGATGCTCATTTTGCTGCTAGGTGATGAAGGAGAAAGAAATGCCTGTTTCACAGATCAAAAGCAAGGCACTGCTTTAGAGTCACACTGGCTTAGGGGTTTGTATCATAAATCTCTCCAGCTTTATCCATCATTGCCAACATTTCATATTTTGCAGCTTTGAGGTTGGTGGCAACAAGATAGATGTCATTACCCAAATACAAAGAGATATAGGAGTGCACAGCAAACCCTGGTTCCAGAACCCAAGTGTGCCAATATCTTAACTAACCACCTAGAGACTCATAGTTGTCCAAGAGTGTGTGCACATGTATTTATTTATTCATTTATTTGCAACTACTGATTGTATTGCCATTATCCCCAGATTCTTGCAGTAGTCCCTTATTTGGTCTCTTTGCTCCTGCTCTAGCCCTTCTTCAATGTACTCTCAACTCAGCTTTGAAAATCTAAGCTATTCACTCTACTTCTCCTCTAAGACTCTTCAGACCACCCAGGGTGGAGGCATGTATGCTCACAGTGGTCCACATGTGATCCTCATTCATCTCTCTGACACATTTCCTTTCAGTCCCACCTCATCATCTCTCCTCTACCCCAAAGATGCCCTTTCCTGTTTACCAAAGATACCAGGTATGCACCCACATCAGGACTCATCAGGACTTCAGCACATGCACATCTCTCTCCCTCTTGTACTCCTCCTGCACCTGTCTACAGTGAGACTCCCAAGGTCCCCCTGTCTAAAATTGGAGCCCCTCCTCCACCACTTCCTAGCCCCTTTTCTTAGTCTATTATTCACCTTGATATTTATCAATATCTACCACACAATGTATTTTATTTATCCATTTTATTTTTTATGTTCCCAACTAGACTGTATGCTGCACAAAGACAAACATTTATTTGTCTCATTGCTGTAACTATAGTGACATACGGTAAACCCTTAATCAGTATTGGTTGAGAGACAGGGAATCCAATGGTCAACATTACAGGCATGGACCTTGTCCACAAGGACATCACAGTTTACTGGGAGAAGCCATATACATATTAAGAGACAAATAGGCAATTATTAAACATATTCAGAAGCACTAGGGTCAACAAGCAAGGTATTGAGATACAGCCTAAAGGGAGAGATGTCAATGATGATGAAAGGCCTTCCTGTGAGTGAGACTTGAAAGATGAGCTAAAAGGTTGGGTGTTGGGGGTCTCCCTGGAAGCGCAGATGTTAAAGACACAGCACTATCAAGCTATCACCAGGTACTGCAGCCTGAGTTCGATCCTGGGCCAGGGAGCTACCCACATGACACAGCAAACCTCTCTTGACTTGCCTGTTGCTTCCCTCAGATCCCCTCAGAGTGTATTTCAATAGATCTGTCTGCTCTGCCCCCCTACTCTGTCTCTGGTGAATGCTCTTAACCCCCACATCCCAGTTCTTATATGCATAAATAAATAAATATTTATAAAAGGGTTGGGTGTTAGCATAAGGCAAGGGAGTGGAGGCAGGGAAAGCAAGTAAAGAGACTTTGGTGTACTGAAACAGGAAAATCTTGGTCTGTGGGAAGAACTGGAAAGAATTGTGGGGACTGGATCTAAGTTGTCTGTGGAACAATAACATCTTTGCTTACATCTATGAAGTTGTCCTGGGGTCCCAGGCATTTTAAAGAGTTTTAAAAACTGAACGATCCACCTCAGTATGCAGGACCATAGCATCCATCTCATAGGTGGAAATGAATGCTTAGCTAGTAAATGGTAGAACTGGAATTCCAGAAATCAGACTCTGAACATTTGCTACACTATACTCCTACTTTGCTATGTAGCAGAATTCTGACCTTTAGTAAGTTTGCTGCAGCTCCACAGAGTAGTGTTTAAGTGTCATGTATGTACACATGGAAAATGTAAAGTTCAGGCAATGTAATAGCCTCCATAATGAGACATATATTGCTTTTACCTTTGAAAAATGAAGCCAGATGAGCAGTATATTATCTTCACCTTACAGAGAATAAGATTGAAGGTAGAAACTGCTACAAGGCTCCAGAGACAAGCAAGTGCAGTATTAGAATGAAAACCTCTGTTCCCTTAGACCCTGTAGGCTTCCTGCCCTGGATCAATCAGTCCTGCGTCTGCAAGCCCTGGCACCAGCACAGGCCAGCACCTGCATGCTCCTGCTGCAGGAAGTCATGAGCACACACGCACACGCAGATCTTGTTCACCTCCTTGAAAAACCAGGAATGCAATCCAAAAGGAGTGCTTTGTGTCTCTGAGAATCCTCAAAGAAGCTTTGAAAGACTTGAAGAGAAATGATCTTAACAAAAGGACAAAAAAAAAAAAAAAAAAGAAACTTGAAAGTGAACAGAAGTTCTGAAGTGTGTGGGGGTGGAGAAAGCTTTGGTGGAGACAAACAGAGAGGAGATAGCTAAGTCAAAGCAACCAGAATAGCTTAGTGGGCCCAGGATACTTTGACTTGGTGATTCTGCTCCATGCAGAGACTGCTCTGGTTGCCAGCAAAGGAAGGATGCATCTTACTGGCTGGTTTCTGGGCTTCAGCTCTCCGGCTGTGCAGGAAGGACCAGACCCAGACAGCTGGGGATTTCCATGTCACACATTCTGCAGCTTTAAAAAAAAAAAGGATGGAGTGATTTTCTGAAATTCCTGACTGACCAGAGAAGAGTCTTTGTGAGAGATACATTGACCATGCATTCCACTGCGCAGCAAGCTGTTCAGGGACACAGCGGCCCCTGCTACCTTTGTGCAATCCTGGCTGGTGGGGTTCCCACATTTTGACTTTCCATAGCACTTTGTTAATTTTAACATACGCCCTCTTGGTCCTAATGGACTATGGCTAATGTAGCAGGCATTTATTTTTATCATATTGCTAATTGTTAACTGTAGCAGGAACAAGCCAAAAAAGACACAAGCAGAAAAGGCCAGATCTGCTCAATTAGGAAGGGGTAAATGCCCTGACGGCATGGCGGGTCTGCGGGCACCGGGGGCAGGGAGAAAAGGTGGCCTGTGGTGTTGATGTCAATTTGTTTGAACAGCTGAGGATTATCTCCTGACCTATATAACTTCTGTAACAGGTGGCCCTGTTGGTCTGAGTCCCACAGCACCTGGTTGGAGAGAGAGTTAAATCTCACTCCTGCAGAAAACCACCTTTTTTTATCCCCCAAAGGGGAAAAAGACAAGGTAATAAGACTGACAGTTCAGTTGTAATCATTTATTTGATTTTCTCTGTGGGAACAACTATTTCTTCATCTCTTTCTCAGTTTCCTCATCTGTAAGCTATGAAGCTACTAATTACTGTTTTCTTTCATGGAGTTTTTAAGGAAAGCTAGGCAATAGCCAGACAAACACCAAACTAAAACATTTGTGGATGTGAAATACAATATTGTAAAGTCAGCTTTGTAATAATTGCAGAGTAAAGCACCACCTAGATAAATGTTAGTAGGCTTAAAAACTCTTTACTGTGGATTATTTGGTGGGAAATAAAGGTAAATATTGGGCCTCCCTTGGTAGCGCAGCAGTTGAGTGCTGGGCTGCGTAGCTGCCCGCAGCCTCTGCAGCGCTGGTTCAATCCCTGGCCACCGGCAAAGGTCCCACATGGCGCAACAGACCTCTCCTGCCACGCCCGCCCCGCTGCTCCCCTCAGCAGTGTATTTCTTCATCAGTCTGCCTGTTCTGTTCCCTGCTCTGGCTCTGGTGAATTCTCTCCCCCTCCTGCACTTCTGACTGTACCCAGTGCTTGTATAAATAAATAAATGAATCTTAAAAAAAGGTAAATATTAAAGGATTATATTTTCTAATGTTAATGGCAATTTTGTATTAGAAAAACTGAAAAGCACCCCCTAACACACCAACCTTCCTTACACTTAGTGAAAGAATATGTACAAAGAGTTCCCTGGAGTTGGGGTGGGGACAATACCTTTGGTGCCAGTTTTTTCACCAAAGGAGAGAGGGGTTGATGCGTTGGCACTGCTGGCGAGCTTGGGCCTGAGCAGGGACTCTGTCCCCTACTTAGAAGCCACTGCACTACCTTATTCAGGGCCATAACTGTGCCTAATGTTCAATGAGATATTTCTGTCCCTTCAGAGGATGCTGGTAACGTGGCTGACAAACATCTGAGGGTCATTTTAGTTAATTACACAGGAGAGCAACTACTCCGGAAATATTATCGATAGTCTTGTGATGGTCTACCGCTAGATGGCCTGGTGCCCTCAGGACCTGAGGATGAAGATACTCTCTCCAATCCTGCATGCTCCCACATTCCTTTCTTCCCTATACATTCTTCCCTCACTTGCCACTCAGGGAGGCACCTTTTTTGAATACTGACTCCTCCTTATCTAGCCCCACTGGCTCATAAAACACTTCCTTTGTAGAAACAATCTCATGGTAGAGTCTGGCTTTGTGAGCATGGTTGACAGACTTGAGTAGGTCAGTAACACCAGTGAGTAAGCACTTTCAGTAGAGTCAGGAGGCACCAACCTGGCAGAGAGAAAATAAGAAGACAAACCAGATCTTTTCTCTTAAGAAAAGATCATGAGAGGGAAGGTTGGAGAAAATGAAATCATCAAGCATCTTGGCTGAAAATGAGGGCACAAAAAGAGTGAGGGGCCCTGAAATGTCATCTTAGTTTAAATCCCATGAGAATTCCTGGTGATTTGGGGATGCACTCTCCATGAGAAAGGTTACAGTGTTACAGGACAGAAAGAGGGGCAGCCCAAACCCCACAAACCTGCCTATTCTAAATGGGTTCTGCCATCCGCCGCATCAACACAAAACATATGAGACTTTAATGGGAAGGAACTTTAATACAATTAGGAAACAATACAGGAAAGGCAAAGCATATAGTTTCTAAATCAAGCACCCAAAGTCACCCATCCCCTTGTGGGTAAAAGTCCATCCATGTGGGATCGGCCCAGAGCAAGGCCCCAAAGCCTGCCACAAGTCTAAAGCATCTTCCAGTGGGGACCCACAGAAAAGGGTCAGAAACAACCAGACAAGCCCAGAAGGAGAAGAGCAAAATCAAAATCAAGGTAAAAGCTGTCATTGTCACCTCCCCACGGGTCTCACCCACATCTGTGTCACCCCGTCCACAACCAAAAGATAAGCGCAGTTTCTTCACGTGTATCTAGGCTCCATGTGCCTCCTCCAGGTCTTCTGGCTCCATCCTGCTTCCTTCCTCAGTCTCCTCTGCAGCTTCTTCTCTCCTTGCTCAGCTCCGCACTCCCTTGGGTGGGGCAGGAAACCTGGAACCTCCCCTTTTCCTGGGGACCACCCTGTTACAACAGTATGGCATGGATGTCCTGACTCAGTAGCCTTCATGGCACCTTTTCCTTGGCTCCATGATGTTAACTGCTGTGGGGCTCACTGCTCTGGTAGATGAACCATCTCACCCCAAAAAGAGACAGATGCTGACTTCTCCCACAAGAAGTTCAAACACATGCTAGTGCAGGAGGAGTCTTTATCTGGATAGTTTTAGCCCAAAACTACTGGCTTCCCTCCTTACATTCTTCTCTCTGGGATCAGGGTTAGCTGAGTGGGAACCCCTAAGGGTAAAGACTGTACTGGCATGACTTATGTGGCTATGTGGCCTGACAGGTTGTGTGCCTACACTATGTTCTTAAAATCCATGCCCAATTACAACAAAAGCACTGGAAAGGAAAACATTTTCCATTTGGATAAAGATTTGGGAAATTACAACTGAGAAAGCTATCAAAATAAACACTGTCAATGGTCACAGATTTTAAGAAAATGTACAATAGATGGATAAATAGGTAAAATGCTTTGACAGTCACGGACATATGCCAGTTGCCCCCACTGGTGACAGCAATGTGTACACACAGATCTAAGTATCATTAGTGGTATTTATGAATCCATCACATATGCAGGTTTTTACTTTGCAGATCAAGTAAAATAAGGAGAGAGTAAGAGAGACATGCTGAGACTCCATGCTGCTTGAAGAAAAAAACCCTCATTTGTATTCCAAAGCCCTTTGCCATGAATTGCTGATGTCCCCAAACAAAAAGAAAGCTGGAGGTTTCTGTTCTGGTAGATTAAAAAGCCCTTTAGTTTAACAGCAAAGCATCTGTCTACCTTGTTATACATATGGCATCTAATCAGAATGCAGGATGCTAGAGCAGAGGGGAGTGAGGAAGTGAAAATATTGAATTGGGAAGCTAAGGGAGATATTAAAAATAAGATTTTTGGATTAAGGAGACAAGAAGTTTTATAAAAGAAAGAGTAGGCATAGAAAATGAGAGCCAGGGCGGTAACGAAAAAGTAATGTCAGCAAGAGGAGCGCAGAACAGGGAAAGAGGTGAACAATGAAGTTGGAGGGAGGTGGATAAAGAGAAAGTCCCATAGCAGATGAAGAGCAGCTGGGAGCAGGAAAAAGATTCTGGTCAACTGCACAGTCTTAGGACACACAGGTGATCTTTACAGAGGACTGGGTTTAGGATCCTAGCAGAACCATCTGATTGAAACGAGATTTTCTGGTTGATCACTGCAATCAGCAATTTTTGCTTCTATGAGTCATCTTCATTCAGAACCTCTCACAAAAAAAGCTGTTTTATCTTGGAAACTTTGGTGACATTATTTTTTAAAAAGTATATTAGAACTTGTAAGACTCTGTTGGCATTTCTTAAGGCATGACCTGGACTACCAACAGCTATTCTATGATACCCTGTGATAGAAAAGTAATAAAACAAAATAGGAATGAGGAGGCCTGCTAGACTATGACCACATTTCTTAGAGAGCAGGATTCAGTTCACAGGTTTTTATAAGAATTATATAGATATGGGGGTATCTAGTTCATGAACACTTGGCCATTCATCTCTGGCTCTTAAGCAGTTCCTGTAAGATACGCTAATACCCAGTTTTCAATCTAAGTGAAAGTCTGTGTGTTAGAATGATATGCAGCTACTCCAAATACGCCTTAGAAGTCTTTGTGCACATAGACCTGATTTCAATCTAGCGAATAATGAGATGAGATTCTTTTCTGTTGAGGCTCTTCTTCAGAGCACAGGCCCTGCCTTTTATCCCTCCCCCAACCCCCTTACACGCAAATATCCAACCTGGGTAGGAGGAGCCCGCTACAGCCCAATGGAGCAGATTATTCACCAATTTCAATTATCTGCACTAATGCTCTCCTTCATTGGTGAAGGTAATTGAGAGTTGAATGTATTTACAAGGATGGGGCTATAAAGCTAAAACAATTTTACAGGTGGTATGGAAATGAAAAGGTAGAAAAAGCACTGGTCTAGACAATGCTTTTTAAAAACGAATTTCACACAGCTCTGGGAAGATTGCTAGGTCCTGAGGGGAGGGTTGGGCATTTCAGAAGAGCTATTAGAAGTGCTATTAGGTTTTAGAAGGTTTTTGTGGAGTTATTGAACTTTTCATATTTTAAGTTAAGATGAGGGTATTATCTCTGAATCCAATTCCTTTGTCTCCTTCTATTTCCAAATGCACTCTGGTCTTCATCCAGAGTGGTGCATTTGTTCCCAGGAGCAATCTAGCATCCCAGCGGAAAGTGGCCGACCTAAATGTGGCTCTCCAAAGACAAAAATTTTATTCTGGGTATTTTATGATGACCCAGATATGGTATAATATCAAGTAGAAAGAATATATCACTGTGGGTCCCATAATGTCAATTTTAAAGCTTCTTAACCTAATACCTACTTATGGTATTATTATTTTGAGATCTGCCTGTCTTCTTCCAAGCAGCAATTAATGACCATGGGGTGATATATGCATTTGACTTTATTACATTAATGTTCAAAATGAGAAACCAAAAAGTTTTATTGATCTTTATTTTTTAAGTATACAAATGGCAGCTGCTTTCAAAAATAGTGGGTTTGTAACTTTCAAAATCAGTGGGTTTGTAACTTCTTGAAATATCGGCTTATTAACCAAATTGTTAGAAGGACATTAAGAAGGCAAAGCATAATTACTAGGGGTCATAGAATTGCAATTTGCAGAGCAGAGATTCAAGTAGTAACCCAAGATGTGTCCCAAGGAGGAACAAAAGTCAGGGATTTTTTTTTAGAGAGAGAGAAAATGGATGAGGTAGTGTTCAGATGGAGGGGTCACAAGTAAAGGAAGGTAAATGTTCACTTTTATCACTTTTCCCAAACTGGATTCTTGCTGGGTTCTCAAATAACTGTGAAACAATGCCCATTTGACTCAGTCCATAGGTCTGGCCTTGTTTTAAACAAGATAGATAAGCGGTTTTTCTGCAGTGGTTGCCCCAGCTCTATTTTAAAATGGCTCCATTTCTGTCAACTTTTCACACAAGCATGAAATTATCAAAATGACATTTTTTGATTTGCAACACAACTTGATAAAGCTGTTGTTAGTGAAATCAACTGCATGCATTTCACCCCAGAGCCTTTGCACATACCTTGGGGCCACTACCCTGCTGTTGTTTGGCTATCTCTCATCCTCTGGATCTCAGTTTGAACATCACCTCCTTGGAGAGGCCTTCCTTCATTCCCCTGTCTAAAAGACATTATTCTCTTGGGTCTCCCTAGTGGCTCAAGGGGTTAAGCACCGCACTATGAAGCAATCTGCAGCCTCTGCAGCAAAAGTTTAATCCCCTGCTGGTCAGCGAGCTACCCACATGGCACAGCAGACATCCCCAGTATCACCCGCTGCTCCCCTCAGCAGTGTACTTCATTCAGTCTGCCTGTTCTGGTCCCCGCTCTGTCTCTGGTGAATCCTCTCACCGCCCCACCCCACCCCCACACCTCTGGCCTATATCCCAGCTCTTGTATGCATAAATAAATAAATAAATCTTTGAAAAAAATAAATAATAAATAAAAGATATTATTCTCTACTTCAGAATTCTGGTTGTTCTTTATATAATAGTACTTACTACTGTTTCTAATTAATTAATTTATTCATTCTTTTAAAATGGATCTCCCTTATGAGTAGACTGTAAACTCCTTAAATCAGGGATGGGATTCCTCATGTTCATGCTTTCATTCCTAGTGGTACAATGAGCATGGTTTGGCACATAGTAGATGCACAACTAATAGACATTTAAATTAATACATGAATACATAATTTCTGAGTTGTCAATGTGGTGTGTACCTCTTCTTTCACCACTGTATCACTCTGAATTACCTCAATAATTAGATTTTATAGAGTCTTTATTAAAGAGAAAACTCTTCACTCCCACACACTTAAAATATTTTGTTTCTTCTGTTACTACTGCTAACTAAAGCTGTTGAGTAGTGACTATATTCCATACTTTATATGCATTCCTTTATTTAATACTCCTCACAAGCTCTTAAGGAAACACTTGTATCTCCTTGTTTTACCTGTAAGGATTCAGAGAGTTGAAGAGTTAATGGATTTGCCCATATTATCTACAAATAAATTACACAATGGAGTATGAACATAAGTATATCTGAGGCCAAAGCTCATTCTTTTAACTATTTTATCTCTAGTAAATTAGAAATTCTGTGTTACAAACATCTATTATAAATATATTATCCTAATACATATATGTCATTTATTCATTTACCCTGCACCCAGATGTACATAAGAAAAAGGGGCTCTTCCTTTTCATTTTCCTATCCTCTGTTTCTTTCTGTTCCTTTGTCTCTCACATACATATTTATTCTTTTATTCACATATATATTTAATTCTCATTCATATGAGGATCATGAAGTTCCTTTAATCCATATCTATTTATTCACATATATATTTAATTTTAATGGAAGCTAGTAATCTACTCTATAAATGTGGAAATACCAGTAAATGACTCTTTGAGGGAGAGCTGAGAGCAGCATGTGATGCAGTGCATGTTAACCACGGGGGTGAGGAAAGGCCAAATCCTTACTTATTTTTTCTTGCCACTAATGGTAAAGGCCCTCAATGATCATTACAGAGTATGTTTAAAAAATATTTTGTTAAATTATGTCTCCCAGTAATATCTAAGTTGAGTTGTTTTCTGGGACTAGACAAAACAATAAAAATCATCCCGGGAACTATATTTATTATGCACTTATTTTAAAATTAAGTTTAATTAGTTGAAGACCAGCCTATACACAGGTCCTGAGAAAAACAGCAAGAAAGTATTCTTCTTGAGCACTAGGTTTTCATTAGACTTACTTATCAAAAGCCCTGTATCTAAAATATTATTTTTAATAACATTTGGACCTTGGCACATTCCTTTACAATCTCATCTGCTGAAGTACAAACACTTATAGTCAAATTATACTTCCCCACCTAGAAAAGAGAAATTAAAATATTTACTGGCCATTGAAGTCTCAGAAATTTAAAGAGAGCTCATGTCCTGGATTTCTTCATATGGTGTCTCATGCAGAGCACGCAAGAGTCTGTGCACACTGAAGCAGTGGAAGTGTTTGCTGAATGGAATTTCTGCAAGGAGGGATTCATGTCATAGGATTTCCACTGCATGCCTATTTAAGACTAAAAATATTTGCCCTGTCTAATCAACCAAAAGATTGGGAATGGATTTTTTTTTCATCCACACCTATTTCTACTAGGAGGCACCTGTGTCATTTGGATTTATCTAAGCAAGCAAGATAAACGGAGATTTTACAAATTATATATGGTGAAATCCAACCAAATAGCCCATCAGAATAATATGGCCTGAAAATTCCCTTTTGCACAATAGTCTTTATCTTCACCAAAATTGTCAGTGATTTCACATATTAAATGGTTAGAAGAAGCAGTTTGAAGACCACAGCTGTCACAGTGTTCAAATTAAATGCTGATATAAGATTGCAATAATTATTCTATTCTGAAAGTGGTTTTGCAAACATTTTTACCAAAGGACATTGTAATAAGAAAAGAAATGTGCTATTTAAAAAAATATATTCTCAATACCAATATATGTGAGCATGCATTTTTAAATTCTTTTAGAATGGTACTTAATTTTTAATGCTTATGTAAAGGACAGACTGATGTGACACATGAGCTAATCGTGGTAAGATTATCTTTAATACAGTGATATGGATAGTTTGAAGCAAAGGCTTAAACTTTCCCTGAGAAGGAGTTTTTCAATAATTAAGTTTTTAGAATTTAGTTTATTTCAAACCCATATTTGTCGTGAAAAACAATTCAGTCACTTATTTTTTGGGGGGTGTTGCACTAAGCTGGAAGATGAAACCTTTCCAGAGGTAAAAGCAATTGTGTTTCAGAGCTTTTAGAGTAGAATAAGCTTACATGCAAATACATACATACATATAGTAAACACATGCAAAGGATGGCAGTGAGCTACTGAATATTAAAATACATTTACCTTGCACTAAAAAAGGTTTACTTGTATTATTCAATTGTTTCAAACTTACTGTGTTTTACCTAGTAGTTTTGACTGTTCTTTCAAACTTACTGTGGTTTACCTAATAGTTATGTCGGTTGTTTTCTCAATGCTGAATCAGACTTCTCTCTCTGCACTTTAGTGAGATCATTTACAATTAATTTTTTTTAAGATTTATTTATTTATTTATACAGGCACTGGGTACAGTCAGAAGCATGGGAGGGTGAGAGAATTCACCAGAGCCAAAACAGGGAGCAGAACAGGCAGAAGGACCGAAGTACACTGCTGAGAGGAGCAGCGGGTGGCAGGAAGGGTCTGCCCGCCATGTCTGTGCCACCGGGGAGGCCCTACAATTAAAATATTTTAAAGCATATAGAACAGAGAAGACAGAGTTACTGAAAAATATGTATTTTTCGAAAGAAATAATGTAGTAGTTCCTGAAAAATATCATGACAATTAGCACTTTCCTTTGCTGCTATATTCTATGAGCCATTCCATAGAAGATAAACATTGTTTGCTCATTCACTTAACATTTTGAAGCGCCACCAACTCTAATTCAGGTTCTGTGCCCTATCTGGGGGCTTAATTTTGCTTATGCTTGCAGTAGGGGGAAAACAAAACCAGAAAAAAGTTAGGGGAGCTCTGAAAATAAAGCTAAAATGAATTATTTGGGGACAAACATATTTCTAACTTCAGAAACTATCTTTCTTTTGAAATGTCCAAAGTGAATGGTATATTGATTTTTGCAGCATACCCTGCATTTTCCACTGATTGGTATCAGGGTTGTGAAGGCATCTGTTAAGTAAGCTCAAAATTCTCTCCTATGTGTAAACAAAATCCACAATTTTAATCAAATTTAATGTTCTCTGCCCTATATGTGTTTTGTGAAAGTCAGAGTGGTCCTTGGCCACAGAATTAAAAGCACACATTACAAAAATCCTCACCTTTCAGTTCTCTTGAAAGCAAAGATTGTCAGAGGTATTGTCTACACATTCGTTCTTTCAAGTCACCTCTGAGGAGGCAACAGGGGCATGGGGAATGAAATTTGCATTTCAGAGCTGGAGTGAACATCAGGTTACAGAAGATATGATGAATTAAAATACATCTCTCTCTGAAGGACAATGAGATCCTGTGGCACAGAAGTTCAGTTCTTAAGGTAAAGAGAGCAAGGATTTCAGGTATTCACATCTCAAGGTCCCATCTCAGAAGGCTCCCAGCAAGGAGGTAAAATGCTGCTCGCATACTGATAAATTCACCTTACCCAAAAATGAGCTGAGTCCTACACCAAACAAGCCTATTGTTAAGGACGCTCAGCAGAACTAAACTATTTTGTCCTCAAATTCAGGGAATCCTAACATGATGGGCAATTTTATTGATTATGCTTTTTACTAGTAAACTTAATACTATGAGGAGAATATTTCAGTGTAATTACTGTTAGTCCATTTATAAAAAGTACAATATTGTGTTTAGTATATATCCTATGAACTTTCTCAAGAAATTTTACTAAATCCATGTCTATTTCCATGAACAGGAAAGGGGCCAAAATTGCCACCATCATTATATATGAAGGATGTATGAAAAGAGTATTAAGTATTCATGGATGGGAAAGAAATTTTGGAATTCATCCAAGAATGATGGGAATATAGTATAGAGTCAGGCTAAAGAGAAGCTAAATATATTAATATTTTATAAAACCCAAAGTAAAACATGCATACTCACATTTGACTCAGCTTTCTTTTTTTTTTTTTTTAATTTTTTTTTTTTGTTATGCTTTTTTTTTTTTTTCCTAGAGGCATGTCTTATTTATTTATTTATTATTTGTTTGTTTGTTTGGTTTATACATGCACTGGGTACAGTCAGAAGCGTGGGAGGGTGAGAGAATTCACCAGAGCCAGAGCGGGGAGCAGAGCAGGCAGAAGGACCGAAGTACACTGCTGAGGGGAGCAGCGGGCGGCAGGAGAGGTCTGCGCGCCATGTGGGACCCTCCTCCGGTGGCCGGGGAGCAGCTGGGGATCGAACCGGCTGCAGAGGCTGCAGGCAGCTTCGCAACCCAGCGCTCAACCGCTGCGCCACCGGGGAGGCCCTTGACTCAGCTTTCTTGTCTGTTAAACTTGGATGCTGATATTTCAGCTCAATAGTTGTTGTGAAAAGAAGTTTGTTAATGCACAATTATCATTTCTGGTGATGTTTCCTGTTGTATTCACCAAATTTTAAGGTAACTCAATTTTTTTTTAAATGAACCACTAAGCTAACCCTATGACTTACATGAGTGAATGGTGCTGCAATAATATTCTCCTGACCCCTAGAAATAGCTGACTATCCACTCCATTTGGTAGGTGTAAAAAAGCAGGCTAGATACCTAGTGGACCTCCATAATGTCACTTCAATTCAAGGCCATTGAGCTGTCAAATAATTTCCTACTTGGGACAGAAGAATACAATGGAAACAGCAATTTCTTCTTTCCCTTTATCAAGGGAACAAAATGGCCATATCTTTATAAATCTACTAATGTATTCAACTACCTTTTAATTATAGTTAACAGTTCACTGTAATTTGTTTCTACACATGCAGATCAATGTTGAGATACTCTCAACATATGAATATGCACATCTATTGTGCTCTCCCATGGAAACATGTGTGTGTGTGACTGTAAGAGTTAATTTAAGCTTATTTTTAAAAACACATAATATTTGTGTTTTTCTATATTTTGACTTGTGTACCTCCTTCCCCATCAGAATGCAAGTTTGACAAAAGTATTGATGAGATCAAATTTACATGTTTACTTCTATACATATAAACATTTAATTTTATATATGTTTCGTATACATACCTGTAAGTATAGGTACTATATATGTTGCTATATATATCATCTCACTTAACACACTTAGCTTCAAATTACCGCTTTCTCTAGAATAGCCATCAGGCCATTGACAACAGAGTATATCTTTTTCAATTATCCAATTCCATAGCTTAACATAATATCTTATATGCAGTATAGGTATAATAATGTTTCTATACTTGAATTCTAAATATTGAATCATTATACTGTGATCAATTCTCTATGTGCAGTGACAATATAGAATGTTTACCTCCCAAGACTTTCTAGTACTAAAAATAGGTATTGGTGCCAAGCAGGGTAACAGCTCTTCATATATAAAGAGCTCATTCTCCTTAAATAAGTTTGGTAATCCAAATCATGTGTGTTGATGAGACTCTTAGTTTAAGGAAGGCATTGATCATTTTCTCTCTTTGGTCAAACAACTTTTATAAAATCTGCACTGAGCTCCCCCTAGTTTTCATATAGATGTTTAAAAAAATCTACTTTGTTTAGTATTTTTGAGGATGATTTTTTTTTAAATATTTATTTATTTATTTATACAAGCACTCGGTACAGTCAGAAGCGTGGGAGGGTGAGAGAATTCACCAGAGCCAGAGTGGGGAGCAGAGCAGACAGAAGGACCGAAGCACACTGCTGAGGGGAGCAGCGGGCGGCAGGAGAGGTCTGCGCGCCATGTGGGACCCTCCTCTGGTGGCCGGGGAGCAGTCAGGGATCAAACCTGCGCTGCAGAGGCTGTGGACAGCTTCGCAACCCAGTTCTCAACCGCTGTGCCACCGGGGGGGCCCAGATGATTTTTATTTTTAAGATGGAGATAAAGAGATGCTTCCATTCTCTCATGACTTGGTTAATGACAAATTTTCCCAACAAGAACAAGTCAACTAGTAAACCATCCCCAAGTGATTCCTCCTTCCTTTATTACTTCTCTCTTCAAGCCCAATCTTATCCACAGACCATAAATACAAAGCATAAGCAAATTAAGGGAAAAGGCTAATGAATCACAGAGCAAATAATACACAATGAAAAACATATGATGATGATATAATTTATATCATCATGATTAATCATTTATATCATCATGCATCAGAAGATGCATGATTGCTAATAAGACAGGCCATTATTGCTAATATATTAGACCAGTATCTATATAGATTTTCTCGTGATCCTATGTTAGGATTCCTGCCAATTGATAAATATAGGGGACTGAATGGTGAGTGAGGAAGCTCACTTGCTCCACCAGTTCAGAGGCACAGTATTCCTGACAAAAAAGTCTGTTCTACCTAATATAGTTCTTGGGTTAATCAATGGTTAAGAGCCATCTTCAACCATTAATGGAAGCTTTCCCCCTCATCTATGATCAGGTTTTTTATTCTCATGTCTAGTGTTCAGGTCCAAAGGAAAGTTCTAAATTCTTCAGTGTATGTGTACAGACTGAACTCCTTCATCATTGGTTCACATCTGCTCCTGCTTGAGGCTTTATTATTTATCATGAATCTATAGCTCATTACTCCTACTTATATTTAATATTTAGAGAATAAATATTAGGACTTAAAATAAACATGTTCTATGAAAATAGGAGAGATTGTTTTTTAATGTGTTTCATCTGTTCCTATAACTTCCTCCCCCCCAACACATACATACTTTTAGGTTCCATTTCATATATAAAGAGCTCATTCTCCTTAAATAAGTTTGGTAATCCATATTTATATTTCACATGCAACAACACTTAACTGGGCCAATATCCCAGGTCTTGTGTTAGTTACCAAGAACAAAAGATGACTAGATCTTTTTCAGCTTTCTAAGAGTTCACATTTCATAAAAACTTACTGAATTGCTGAAATGGTTTCCAGGGACTCTAAGATGTAAGATTTGTTTTCTGACGTTTTTATTATGGAAAATGATCTAAGGAAAATCTACTCAGTTATTATTTTCTAAATGGAGACTATAGCTACCAGGAGAGGAAATACAGGCATTGGATAATGGCTCTGGACAGCACTGGGGGATAAAATTGCAAATGTAAACACCAAAGTGGAAGATTTGTAGAGAAAATGAGAAAGAGTGAGTCTTGGTAATTAGAGGTTACAAGATATGATGGGAAGGGATGGGGGCAGATTGCTTTGTCATATATGATTATCTTGCCCTGGGAAATTTCTATGAGTGAAGTGTTCCTAAGTCCAGGCTGAATGACTTTGAAAGGCAACTCTATATTGAACTAGGAACTAGCAACTACATCCCTTGATAACTGGAGGGTGCTTGATAGAAGTTTGAATGGGAAGGTACAGACTAGAATTCTTTGTGTACATTAATTGACATGGACTAATGTTCAGACTGAGTGACCAGCAGAATTTTACTCAACCTCATCCACATCTCTGGTAGTAAGTATTATAAATAGCTTAGGGCCAGTTTACTTTTCTTTTCTTTCTATCTGATGACTTCCTTGGTCTTTTTTTTTTTTTTTTGGTCTCAAGTACATAAGAAGGTAAAAACAAAACAACAAAAAGGATTATTCCAGTTTAAAGTTTGTGTGACTTTATATCTGTTTCTGCCAAACTAATCCGGAAAGCCTGATTATAAGGCAACTATTATGGGTTTTACTTTCTACATGTCATTGTGACCTAATTAAATGCACAGCATAACAATGAAACTTTCTCTTTGTAGCTCCAGAAATAATCACACACAACACATCGTCCCTCTAAATAATATAAACTCAGTTAAACAGAAGAGTAAGCATATAAATGAACATATATCTTAAAATGTTTCTAAAAATGATATAGACATTTAAGGCAAAATAAAATACATGAATTTGCCAGTCTTCTTGAGATGCATGTCTCTATGCACTGCCACCATCTCCTGTAAAGATTAATTGTTCTTTGCTTTACCCCCTAGGCTGTTCATTCTTGGATAGAAGCTGTGCTTAAATTTGCTCCTGCCACTGCTGATGACCACTGCCAAATCAATTGCTCCTACTAGGTTAGTATCTTATCAGCAAATGAGGGTTTCCTTCATCATCCAATCAATCTCTAGAGGCAGTTTTCAGAATTTCTAGGCTTTTATCAGTAAACCAAAGGTTCTTCTGTCTGCATTGCACTCTAACCTCACTCCCCTCTGTGAGGGTGCCCCAAGTCTCACTGGGTGCAAGTTAACAGGCCCAGACTGAAGCACAGACCTCTGGCTCATCTCTCACTGTGTGATAATGATAGATGACTGGATTAAGTGAATTCATAGACACAATCCAGGGCTTCCTTTCTGATTCTGTGATGTATGTGACAGTTCTATATATTTACAAACAATTAGAAAGCAGAATTCTCAGAATCATGATTTCTTTATCCAAAACACTATTTTAGTGCTGTCATATGGTTAGAAGTTTCTTTAACTCTCATTCATTCATTTAGCAAATAGTTTGCTCAAAAGCTGAAGAGGCAATCTTTGTGATCGAAGAGCTTTTAGCAGAACAGGAGAAAATACAAGATGAAAGTTGCAAGACTGGTACAAAATGCTGCAGAAATTGAGAAGAAAGAAAGAATAAGACATCTGAACTGAGAATCAATTTAGGAAATGCTACTTTCAAGATAGACTTTCATTTTGGGAGTCTGTCTTCTTTGTACCCATAACAAATACTGACCCAAAGCACAGGACAGAGAGTCAGTAAACAAGCTGACAGAGCAGCATTTCCCAGAGTGTGTTCCACAGTGATCCACAAGGTACTCCATTCAGAAAGCATCTCAGAATCACTACATTCAGCCAATGCACTCTCAGCCAGCTCCTCCCTTTGGAGTACTGTGTAATCCCAATTAAAAATTCTGGTAAATGAAACAAAGATAAGATCTTTCTCTCTCTCTTTCTCTTGTCCCATCTTTCAACCAAAGAACTTTTGTTAAATTTTTCTTTTTCTTTTCAGTTTGAATATATATTGAGACTCTTAAGAGTAATATTTACTGTCTTTTTCCCTTTTCCACACATCATTGTGCTGGTGATTCTTTGTGTACATTTGGAAGTGGATTATGTATTAAAATCTTGGAAGTGCAAGCTGGATGGGGATGGATAGGGTATGTGTTATTGGAATATTTTACTATAGGATTTTTATTCTCCCTCCTGACACTAAGCTGTTGCAAATGAGTTCTGCAGAGAGATAACAGAGCACTATGTCAAGGGGTGCTTTTCAATAAACATTTGATGACCATGATCTTTCACAATTAGTGTTTGCTTCATTATCCTTATTTAAAATGCCCCATTACATTCCTATGAAACTTATAGTATATAAATATTATATCTATTATATCATAAATATTATATTAAATATTATATTATATCTATATATAAACATTGTATTATATATATGGGTATATATGTCCACATATCTATATCTATATATATCCTTCACCACCTGTCATCTGTCTGGCAAATGTCAGCTATCCCTGGACTTTGTCCTTGTCCCCTTGCTGTCTATATTATTACCCAGGAAGGCTCATCTTCTCCAAAGGCCTATTTCAGTAACTTTATTCACTTGAGAGTCTCTTAACCAGGAGTAGGGCAGTTCACAGCAAAATAAATGCATGCATCTTGTGCATGGGCCCGTGCACCTACCTATGATTCTGCATCATCAAAATTGCCCTGACCCTCACTCCTCATGTGTCCAAACAGGCTGATCTCTCAGCATCAACACAGGTATATCCCTCAGAGGTTAAGAATGTGGCTTCTAAGCCAAGGTGGGTTTAAATCCAGACTCTTCCACTTCAAATAAATAACCCTGGACTAAATATCTGTGTTTCAGTTTCCAAGAATTCTGACCCCATAGGAATGCTATAAGCATTAAGTTTTACTTAATTGGAACTCAATAAAATTTAACACAAATAGTTGTCTTCCTTTTTATATTATAAATGTACAACACATTTAATATTGCGATGTAGACTCGACCCTGTCATTGAGGAAGGCCTCAGCATAGGCAACTTAATGAAGTATTAGGTAAAAAGATGTCCCATTCCCTATTAAGCTGTGTATTGTCTAAATGAGTTTAATTACCATGCAAATTACTATAAGCTCATATGCCAAACACCTAAAACATATCAAATGGCTGGCCTACGAGAAATTCAGTAAGTCATGCCTCTCTTTGCAGTAAAGTTTCTTCATAATAAGGAAAAAATATGATGAATGCAAAAAAAGGATGAAACACTATAATTCTTAGTGAATTTTGGCTAAATTGTTAAAGTCATAGGAACAGACAAAACTGTAATAGATTTATTAAATAGTTCATTTTAGCAACTCATTTTAAAAATTATTTTTAATCTGTTATTCTCCTTCCTCTAAAATTGACTGCAAATCATTATATATCCCATTCCTGTTTTTACATACTCATGTATGATTTGCCACTCACTTTGATAGGGAACACTTTGGGCTGTGAGAAGGATGAATATGAAAATAAATGGTCTTTGCTCTAAGTCAACTTACTATGTTTGTGATATTGGACAAGTCACTTCACATCTTGGAGTTTCAATTTTCTATGATAAAGATTAAAAATATTAGCCATGGGGTTAAGATGTGGAATAACTGTTTTCAAAACTCATACCAACATAGTTTCTATCATACAAATATATATATATATATATATATATATATATATTAGATACAGAAGACACATTCCTTTTCTTTCTTCTTTTTTTTTTTTTTGCTGGATCACATGATAGCTTTATTTTTAATTTTTTGACCAACTGTTTTCCACAGTGGCTAATCAATTTACATTTTCATCCAGAGTGTACCAGGATTCTCATTCCTTTTCTTGGCTTCCATTATTACATGAAGTTTGGGTCTGTCAAATAATAACCACATTTTAAAAAGAATCTGAAGTGCCATCCAGCTCACATTCTGAACATCAAAAATTTTATACACACAATCAGACATCAAAAAATGCATCCTATATGTGATGTACGCTAAATAAATCTGTGCAGGATGAGACTGAAATTTCATTACTAGACTCATTTGAATATCTTTCCAAATACTGACCAAAGTATAATATAATGGGATTCTGACCATCTGCTATCTAATAAATAAAATTATATAATTGGTTCAACTTTTACAAGGTGTCTAATCTACTCAGAGCCAATAATAAACTGGGAAATAAACATGAGTTCAAATTAAGTTTTAAGACATTTTCAGCAAAATGTCTGTCACAATGTACCTAGAATAAGTCACATCTTAATAAGAGCCTAAAGATACATGCTCCCATAACAGTTTTCAAACACCCTTGCCTGCAACTTCAGCAAGAAATATATTATGGCTCATTACTATACACAAAGCAAAATAAATTCCAAAACTTCATTTTACCATGTGCAGTGCACTTTTATATGTTCTAGCCTATTTTGCTATGTTTTCTATTTTTCCTAAAAAAAAAAAAAGTCCATAACCTGTTGATGAATTCCATTATTTGGGAAACTCTGGGCTTTGGACCAACATGATTTGTATAAGTGCAGAGCTGTTTCATAGTCCATTTCCATTTTTGGAAAGATGAGGAATTTAGAGCTGGGTGCTTTTGAAATGCAACCTTCAAGACATAAATGAGAGCTGTCAACAGTAAAATGGTAACTTGTGATTACAAAATCAGTATGAACTATGTACCTCACTGAAGATGAGAATTTTTGTTGTGTTTTATTTATTTATTTTTTTAAGATTTATTTATTTAAAGATTTATTTATTTATTTATACAAGCACTGGGTACAAGTGTGGGAGGGTGAGAGAATTCACCAGAGTGGGGAACAGAAAAGGCAGACCAATGAAATACACTACTGAGGGGAGCAGCAGGAGTGGAAGGAGAGGTCTGTCGTGCCATGTGAGACCCTCGGTGTCTGGGGATCGAACTGGCGCTGCAGAGGCTGCGGGCAGCTTCACAGCCCAGCACTCAACCGCTGTGCCACCAGGGGAGGCCCCACAACAATTTTTAATCCATTATGTTATCAAAATTTGTAATGATCTAAAATACTGAATGTGGTCTAGAATCCATGAAAAGTAGCAAACAAACATTGGAACAATATTATAAATAGGACTGTTTTGAGTCTATGGACTAACCTACTCTTAGCTTTGGGTTTTGTCTTTCATGCTTCTCTGATAGCAATTAGGTTTCTTATAATTCTCCCATAGAGACTATTGACCTCATTGACTATTATTAGTGCTTTTCAAGAAATCATGCTCCAAATTTCATCTGACAATCGCATAATCAAATTTAAGATATGGAAAATGCAGGTTGGCTTGTTCCTTAAGAATGCAGTTGTTTTCATTTGTGTCATCATTAGAAATTAAAACTGGAATAGTTTTATAAATTGGGTCATGAGCTATTTGTATGTTAGGACACTTCTGATATGTTCATTTAATCTTAAGAAAACAATATGCACATACCTAAATGCTAATCGACAGAGTAGTTGATTAAGAAGATGTGGTATACATACACAATGGAATACCACTCAGCTATAAGTGAAAAAGATGACTTTTTGCCACTTGTGATAATATACATGGAACTGAAGGGAACTATACTAAGTGAAATAATTCAGAAGAAGAAAGAAAGATATTGGACCATCTCATTCATATGTGTAGCATAGAATAAACAAACAAACAAAAAAACCACTAACAACAAAACCACAAAGGAACTGACAAAAACTAAACCAAAATAAGCCCTAGAAATATGACTATGGCACTGAGAGTAAGTGGAGGAGGAAAGAAAGGTGGTAGGGGGTACAATGGTCTATGGTAAAGGACTATGGGTGCTTGGATGGTGGGGCTGGGGTGATAACATATATCTGATGAAGAATTTAGAGGTATTCTCCTAAATCATATATAGTGTTGTAAACCAATGTTACCTCATTAAAGAGAAAAACAAAACCAAACAATATGTACACAAGATTCTGAAAGAAATAAAACTATTTTAAGTGACTTTGTCAAAAGAAAAACAACTATCTTTTAAATAATAGTTTTGTTGCCTCTGATTTCTTTTATATTCCATTCTCTTGATTTTACGACATTTATTTTGACTTAAAAGGAGAACCTACTCCAGATACAATAAGCAATTTGTGATATATCTAGAATAGAGGTGAATGTACAAGGATAAACTATCTGTTTTAGAAATAAAATCATATGAAAGGACAGCTAAACTGAAAATAAAGCCAATCAAACTGAACCAAGGGATTGTTTTTCCCTTAATATTCTGAGAAAGGAGCAGAAAACCACAGAAGGCAACAGTAAGAGAATTTCAGCACCTCTTTTTTGCATGTAAACAAACACTAGACAGAAAGTCTGATGTTGCATCCCTGAAGCCCAACCTGTTACTTAACAGGCTGTGCAAGAGGAGGATCTGAGGAAATTCTAAGAATTTTAGATTTTACAGATGTGAATGGCATCGCAAGATAAGTTGGACAGAATTCACTGAGGACTCAGAAATAAGGCTGACCTCTGAGAATGAAACTAGTTGGATGCAGAGTTAATGTACATGCACTGGACAACTCCAGTAAAAAATCAGGTCATGATATTTATAAACATGTGAAGAAAGAGGCTTGAGAATTCTGTATTACTTCCATCAAGGTGAACTAGGGAAAGCAATGCTGCAGTTTGATTGAAATTTAATAAGCTGGACTCTAAGCAATTATTGTGCATCTTGTTCAGAGAAAAACTGAACAATGTGGGAAAGATTAGCTTGGGCTATAGTAAAGGGAAATCAAAGACCCAGAGGTTACTAGAGTATCCAGTTCTGCCAAAGAGATAATCCCTGTGCCAGAAGTTTGCCCATTTACTATGACAGGTATATACATGAGAGCAAAAGTTTAATAAACTAGACTCTGCTGTCATATTACAAGGGTTTTAATTTATGGTAATTTTTTTAACCTTGAGAAAACTTATCCCATCTTGTGACTCAGTTTTATCCTTGGGAAATGCTTGTAAAAATAGGCTCCACAATTAGGATTGTTGTGAAAATAACTGAGTGATTATATGTCAAGCATTTGAGACACTGGCCCACAGATAGCCATCAGTGAATATTTTAATTATTACCTTGAAATTGGATATATCAGCTATATCGATATATATATTATATATTATATATAACTCATTCAACTAACTATATATATTTATTATATGTTACATATAATATATAACTCATTCAACTAATTATCACTATTTTAAGCTTCTGGGTACTATGTAACTCACTGTCCCACATGGATTGGCCTGTAGGACTGGATGCACTAGGCAGGCTGATTTTACAATTGTGATCTTTACTATCACTTGAAATTTATAACTTGGCATTTTAGCTCATAGCTCAGTTTTTGCAATTCTTCTTGTTATTAGTGAGCTTTATAAATCTAATCAACTCTCAACACTAAAATTGACATTTGGATCATTCAGGCTGAGAGTAGACCCAGAACCTTGATAAATACGCTAATGCTATGCTAAACTGTAAGATCTTTTGGCAAACAGCTAAAAGGCCATCTCCTGAAAGTCTCCATCTATCTTCTTTTAAACATTAGTTATTGACAAGCAAGATTTTTCCAGATGATAGGTGGTTTGAAATCCCCAAAAGAAAAAAAAAAATATTTAGAGACATTTAGACTTGCAGAGAGGTTGCTTTAAATAAGATATATCAAGATATATCAATCACAAAGATTGGCCCTATTTTGTCTAATGTTTGAGGATTTTGGTTATGTCAGGCAATCAAGACCTGAACAGATGTATGCAAAAAACATGTAATAGAGGTTGGTGACTTTTAATGGAATCATACCAAAATCCAGCTTCTAATAAACCCAACAGCATGCTAAATTGCTACTCACCTTTCACTGATAAAGGGCCTTATCTCTATGAAGAGAGAATGCAACAATCTATATTCCTAGTATGGTTCTAGAATTTTGAGCTGTCATTTATCTTTTGAAAGGAAGATAAAAACAATGATGCATGTCCATCATAGATTTAGGGTTAAGATGCCATTTTGCCACTTTTAGGGGAAAAGAAAGACTTTTGATATATCATCTCTTTTGTAATACAGTTGTAAAACTTCCAGGGTCTCAACTACAATCTTGAAGATTGCTCTGGGCTTTATGCTACCAGTCCACACACCTATCTCTTAGCTGCACATTGTTTTAAAAGATTTTTCTGGAGCTGGGTTGATATTGGGCAAACTCTTACAGGATTCTGGGCCAAGGACTATTTTGTAGTCCTTAAGGATCAAGAGTTCTGTTTATGCTGCTGTTGTTTATGTGGGATTTTCTTCTCTTAATAACTCAAGTCCAGTTATAAGGGTACAGAATTGGACCTGTGAAATATGATAAGACTGCCAAAGAGGAATTCAACAGACTCTACATCTAAGGAGACAAGAGCAGATGCCACTCTGGCAAGGAGGTGAAACTCACCCACCTTCTGTCCATTGGTGCCATACCAGTGCTCTGAACATTAAGCCAAGTTCACTTCCTCCCCCGTGATTATGCTGATCACATTCGAGAACATCTGCCAGTCTAATGACAGAGCCTATGGGAACCTAATGAGTGCCCCTACACCTGTGTGCCTTTACCAGACAGCTGTTTCCCTCCCTCTATCTCCTTTCATGATCCTCCCCTCATGTGTGCTCACTGTCTCATTCTCCCCGTTGGACACAGCCTCACTCTCCTTCTGGTTCTGTGCTTTTCTTTGGATTTCATTTATTGTACATAGCCCTCAAAGGCAGTAGAGATGAAAAACATAATGTCTCTCAGTTTTCTCAAGATTCAACATTTGCTGTGCAAAAGGGTGAGTGTTAGAGACTAAGAAGTTCAATCAGAAGAATCCATGGTCTAAGAGATAAGAGAATGAGAAAGGACAAAAGGAGAAGAACTATTTCTGTTTCTTTGTTGGCTACACTCAAGCATAAATATGGTAATTCACAAAGACAAGGAGACACTTCACAGTTTATCTATGTGAGGAATTGCTTTAGTCAAAGCAATTTCTGATTGAGACAGCGGTCTAGCCAAAGAATTGTAGATGAAAGAAAACAAAAAACTTAGCATTACTTAATAAAAGTACTTTTAAAAGTCTGAAATTCTGATTACGTTGAAAGTGCATTGGGGGGCCTCCCTAGTGGCCTAGGGGTTAAGTCTCAGTGCTGTCACCAATGCAGGCTCAGTTTGATCCTCAACCAGGGAGCTAACCTACATAAGGTGCAGCACACCTCTCCTGTCATGCCTGCTGTTCCCCTTAGCAGTGTATTTCAGTAGATTCACCTGTCTCTGGTGAATCCTCTCCCCCCCCCCCCCCACATCTCTGGCTTTCACCACAGTTCTTCTATCTATAAATAAATAAATAAATAAAACTTAAAAAAAAAAACAAAAACAGGGCCTCCCCTGGTGGTACAGCGGTTGAGCGCTGGGCTGCGAGGCTGCCCGCAGCCTCTGTAGTGCCGGTTCATTCCGAAGCCGCTGGCGAGGGTACCACAAAAAAAAAAAAACAAAAAAAAAACCTTTTTAAGTGTATAATTTTGGTGTGGTGCAAGACAGAAAGCCTTAATGACTGTGGGATCTTTGGCAAGTTATTTACATCTCTGAATTCCCATTTCCTAGTTTGTTAAGTGAGGATAATAACATGGATTTAGTAAGACCATAGCAAATAAATTCTATATTTTATACAGAGCATCACATAGCAACTGGCAAAAGCCATGTTCTTAATAAATAATGGTATTGTTATTATTGTCACACACAGCCCATTTCTTATGACTTTACTATAGTCACTGACGGAACAACTGTGCTCCTGGAATATTTGTTCAGAATAAATTATCCTCTTGATGACAGAAGGGAAGTAAAATATCCCCCAGATGAGAAATAAAGTCTTAAAATAATTATCTCATTTCTTATGTCATCAAATACTACTAGCTGGAAATTTAGCAATAAATGGTTGATAGAATGTGAGAATTTCTGACCATTCCTTTTAGTCACTTCACAAATCAAACATAAAAGATACATGTTTTATGATAAAAAACACATGACATGATATGATTCTGACAACACCAGAAATTTGTGTTTAAAAGAAATACTATCTCATGTCTCTAGACCAGTACCATCCAATACAGTAACAATTAGTTACATGCAGATTGAATATTTGAAATGTAGCTGCTCAGAATTGAAATGTGATTTAAATATCAAATAAAATACTGTATGTTGGAAGATTTAGTATATAAAATATGTAAATTATCTTAGCAAAAATTTGTATTGATCACAGATGAAATGATATTCTGGATGTTAGAGTAAATAGGTATAAATGAAAATTAATTTCACCTATTTGTTTTTACTTGCTTTGTTTACTAGAAAATTAAATTTCATATGTGAGTCCTACTGCATTTCTTATGGGAAGAGTTATTCTGCATCAATGATTCTGAGCAGTTCCTATAATATACCTTACAACACTTATAATATACCTTAAATGTTCATCCAAGGAGCTTGAAAAAAGTATATTCCTAGGTTCTTGGTGATTCTGGCTCCAGTGGCCAAGAAACTTGTATTTTCAACAAGAAACTGGATATTCCTTTTGCATATTGTCACTTAGTCATGTTTTGAGTAACATTGCTATCAACTAAATTGAAATATGAAGCCAAGACACACAGGTCTGACTGGGGGAATGTTTGTGGATCACAAATAAACAAGACCAAGGCAGAAATGGAGAGGGAGAAGCAAGATGAGAGAAGATGTTCATGCTTTCAGGATCATTTCATTGATGAATAGTGAAGATAAGTATGTTCCTCTTTCCCATATTCTAGCACAGAGAGGGAGGAAGTGATAAAAAACAATCTATGAGGAAAACTCACCAGTAAATCCTAAACTTTGAATGTAGGATTTAGAAGGCTATAGTGAAAAATAGTGACCTCAGATTGTTGCTTTTGAGTCTTACTCCAGTAAACTGGTGGTGAGACATAAAGATAAAATTCAGGGGAAGAGTAACATCCCACTTTGCCTCTCATCCACTTCTCTCATGGTATACTGTAATTACATTCCAGCCCCCAGGTCACAGAATCACAGTCACTAACTAACAGTTACTTCAGGGTTTTAGAGCTTTTCCCTACCATGCCCAAGTATGAGACTTATTCTTGGCTACCACCTGGAAAAATAGTGCTTTAAATATAAGGGAGAGACTCTAAGTAGAAAACTAATTCAACAACCCCAACTCCTACTCCACTGATGTCATGCCTTTCTTTGAGGTTTCTCCTACTACAATCACCCTTTTATTTCCTTCCTACCAACATAATGTCTTTACCTCAACTACCCTTTCCTCACAGTTTGCTCTACTATTATGTTATTGTGTCTTCTGCTGTCTTTTCCTTGTCCGGTTCACATTAGACACAGAACTGATAAAGTTGTTCATGACTGTCTAAGCTCAAGGGTGCATCCCTTTCAATATCGTCTTTCAAAGCTATCATTCTCCCAGACAACAATGCTATGGAATTGGCTGGGGATTTTTGCAATCAGGTTCCATCTTCATTTTGCTGTGCAAGTCAGCAGGGCGAGCACCTCTCCCACTGAGCTAACCTACCCTCACAGTGAGATGTGAAATGAATGACATGAAGTTGTCATTGATGAGAAAAGCACTTCTTGTCCAGAGATCACCTTATAGAAACACCAGGTAGCACATTTTCAGGCTTAACAATTACAGTTACACCCCAATCTAGAAAATTTTCTGCTCTAATACTTGCAAAGAAAGCATGCAATTACTGAATCGTATAGTATATTGAGGTCATTTAGTCCAAGTTTCCTTGCAAAATAGCATCCTAACTGGATGTCACATATCTTAGTCATAAACAGTAATAATCAACTAAGTTTTATCAGACATTATTCCTAGTATTTTCTATGAATTAACTCTTTTTGTTAGTACCAGTATTACTAGGTCCCTTAGTCCCTTTACAGGTGATAAAACAGAGACAGAGAAAAATTAAGTAATTTGCTCAAAGTTACAAACTGAAGGTGTGAGCTCCTATGAACTCAGGCAATTCATGTATAAGTATTAGGGAGGATTATGAATTAAAGTGATTAATCTGTAGCCCCTGGTCTCCAGGGCTAAAAGAGCTGGGTTCAAGACTCTTTTAAAACTACTAAGAACAGCTCTCTCTCTTCTTCACAATGGCTTCTCTAAAGATAGGCTGTAACTGTAAAACATTGTACCATCTTGGTGAGCCAGAGCAATGGAGAGGCCCTTGGGTCTGAGTATTCCTTCCCTAGCTTCAGCTATTGCGTACAGTGGGAATTCATCTCGTTCTCTAACATGCTAACAAGTAGATTCTTTTCTTTAAACCAGGTTGAGTTTTCTGTCACTTGAAAACAGACAAGTCATAAATAAGTGAGAAACTAAGTAACTGACTTAAAGTTCTAGGCTTCAAATTCTTAAACCAGTATCTTACACATATTAGATATTTAACAAATAATATTTTTCATTTTTCCTCACATGATTTGAAGAAGCAACAATTATGTTTCTCTACTTTTTATTGTGCCTAGAAAGAGGCTGAAAACATTTTTTTTTTCAATGAAATGCACTTTGCAGTTCAACTGACAGATTGAGAACTATACCTAGGAGAAAACAGTAATAATCTATCTACTCATCTTTTCTACTTCTGATGCTGTGTGGGAGTCTGAGAAGGCAAGTACTCTTAGCACACTCATAGGGGAGATCCTCCCAACAGAATTCTATAGGTTGAAACTGATGTATAGACTAACATATCAAACTCATCCCAGGGCCACCTGATTATCCAAAGGGCCAGATTGCATTTCCAGAAGAAAAACTTAAAGGAGTTAAGGAAGTGGAAAGCAGTTCACTGAAATTCCTGGCATCTGCCTGAGGGCACAGCTGGAGATATTAATAATCATTTATCTCATGAGACCACTGAAAATGAGTGCAGAGTGAAAGTGAAAAAAACAAGTGTTTTGCTGCCTCCTGTTTGAATTAATCTCTTCTGACAACTGCTGATTTGGGTTTGTGATTCGATCCTCCATATGTCTAGCTCTATTGGTCAATTAAGCGCAGAGGTTGATTGGGGGAAGCAGTGATGCTCAGCTTGATTATGGGAGGAAGCATCACAAGGCATTTAGAACATGCAAAGTAGTCACTGAGCTTGGCCTAAAGAGAGCCAAGCAGAGAAAGGGTGGTACCCGGTACTTTCAAGAAGGTCAGGTGAACACTAATAGAGTAAGCTGGATGTCAGACTCAGCTTCCATTTACAATAAACAGGTTATGTAGAGGATCATAGTAGGCTGGTGCAAAATTAAATCCCCTATCAACTAATTCACAATTCCTTTTTTCCAGTTTGTCTAATTAATAAACAATTTTCAATAAAATGTTGTAAAATTAAAACAGGAAATGAAGTGGTGTTTAATGGAAGAGTACAATTTCTATATTTTAAGAGATCATCTAAAATAGATTTAAGAAATGGGACAAGTGAACATTTTAGTTAGAACAAAACAACATAGAAGCAAGATAGTACACATGTTACTAGTAGTAACATGAACAATTAGGATCTGTGAGTTCAAGTCCTATCTCTGCTAATGGCTTGATGCTTGCTTTGCAGCAAAATGCTTTTTTCCCTCAATATCATTTCTCATTTTTTCAAGGAGGCTAATGGAGGCTGTGAGGCACTTTGTAGTCTCATAAACACAAAACCAAACTTGACCTGACAGTTCAAGAGAATATTTGGACTACAATGATGACAATCCCAAATCTTTCATGTATTTGATACTGACGTCTTTTTGTGAATATTGAAAAGAATAGTTAATAAAAATGATTATACACTATTTTAGAAAAGAAAGTTTCCCATCAGTAATCCTCATGGAAAGTGACAAACTCATTTCAAAGTAACAAGATATGTAGAAGCAGTTATGATTTCTAGGTTGTGGTCACAAGCTTACAAAACCATAGAGTATTAGTATTTTTGTTTCCCTTCTAAAAAGATCTGATTTGACATTAATTCCCAGTAATTTACCCAAACCCTCAAAGGGAGAGGACTAATACTTGAACAACAAATGCTTATGTTTTAATGAGTAAGCAGAGCAAATATTTCTGCTGTTAAAAAAATAAATGAGGGCCTCCTTTTTGGCGCAGTGGGTTGAGAGCAGTGCTGTGAAGCTGTCTGCAGCCTCTGCAGCACTGGTTCAATTCCCTGTTGGCCAGGGAGAATCCCACATGGTGCGGCAGACCTCCCCTGTCTCTCCCACTGCTCCCCTCAGCAGTTCCTTCGATCTGTCTACCTGTTCTGCTCCCCGTTCTGTGTCTGGTGAATCCTTACCCTCCCGTGCCTCTGGCCTGTATCCCAGGTCTTGTATAAATAAAATAAATCTTCAAAAAAATAATAAATGAAAACATGTACTGGATTACAAATTAATTATGTATTTTCTTAATTGAGAGTATTTCCGCCTAAAAGTACTAAGACAGGGATTATTATCATTCTGAATGAAAGAATAATAGGTTAGTAAAGTATGGTAAGTTTATCCTATTCAATGTATTCTTACTTACACACACACTAGTCATAATATATATGGCATGATTGTCAGTTCATATCCAAAAATAAGAAGAAATGCTAAGTCATAATAGAAATAGGGTATAAAATGAACTTTAGGTTATTTTGAACAAATCAATAAAACAAATCTGATGTGGACAAGTACAAACCTATTCACCTTAATCCACCACTTTACCATATGTATGAAATAGTGAGTGCATTTTACAGTATAATATCTTAGTCATGGAATTGAACTACATGCCTCATTATGATTCGACAATGTGTTAGTGCTGCCGATAATACCCATGAATTCTTAGGCATGGCATAAGTATAGTAGTTTGAGCAGAACAATCACAGATATCCTCCATTTCATGCTTGTCACTGAATAGATCAAATACATAATTTAACTTGGACTATCAAAGATGATAACAAATTTTAAATCAAGCAAATGTACCAGGAAAGTGGAGAATGCTTGGATCACTGATAATTGAAGGAAAAAAATGAGGAAAGTGAGCAGGTAGTTTGTATTTGAGGGAAAACACGGGGATTAAAAAAAACAAATAATTTTATAGTTCTTTTAATGGGGAAAAATTACTTATTCTGAGAGGATCCACAAGTAAATTCCATGGGCAAGAATTTCAAAGACATAGACTTTGACTTAAAATAAGAGATGCTTTAAAATAGAAAAATTTACCTAGTTGTGAGTTCTCCAAAAGTAAAGGAATTCAACAGAAACAAAGCAAAAACCCACAACGTAGAGATTTCTGGATAAAATGACTTCTGAGATCACCTCCAAATGTATAATTCTACTACAATAGGAAAATTCTATATTACTGCATATCTAGAGGAAATATGCAAATTAGTCTTGATATATATAAATCTCTTAGTAATTAAATGATGAACCTGTGTATTATTCACCAAGGTAAAAGTAAATCAATTTTGTAAGTATATGGTAGAAGGAACAAATCTAAGCACTGGCCATAGTAGATCCTTGCTATAAAAGAAACCATAGACCTGGATTACTATAAAAATAATATATTGCAGGGCCTCCCCTGGTGGCGCAGAAGTCGAGTGCTGGACTGCGAAGCTGCCCACAGCCTCTGCAGTGCCGGTTCGATCCCTGGCCACTAAAGAGGGTCCCACATGGCGCGCAGACCTCTCCTGCCGTGCCCACTGCTCCCCTCAGCAGTGTATTTCGTGGGTCTGCCTGTTCTGTTCTCCACTCTGGCTCTGGCGAATACTGTCACCCTCCGGTGCTTCTGACTGTACCCAGTGCTTGTATAAATAAATAAATCTTTAAAAAAAGAGAGAGAGAGAACTGCATCATGAATATTAAAAAAAATAATATATTGCAGTTATGGAGTGATGCTTAAGAGAACAAACTCTTGATTAGGTGCTCTATTCAAATCCTGACTCTGCTGCTTACAATGTGTATAACTTTGGGTATGTTACTGAACTTCTCTTTGATTCATTTGTAAAATGAGAATAATGTTCATTTGTAAAATAAGAATAATATAGCTACCTCATAGGGCTACTGGGAAAATTATGTTGTTAGTGTATATGATGATTTTGGAATAATTCCTGAAACATAGTAAGGGTTATATGGATATTAACTATCATAACAGGTTTTAAAAACATTAAAAAAAAAAAAACCACGCAGGACTAGGTATATTCAAATGAAGATAGGGATGCTTTCAAAATTCCTGTGCATAAAAATAAATTAATAGATAACATAGGTCAGTGCTTTATTCCACTATGGTATTTACTTGTTTGGTATTAGCATTCTGGGATACGTATAAGGTGAAAACTAATTTTCATACTTCTGTTGCAACTGTCATTACAGATGTAGGAAGTTATAGCACAGAAAGTTTAAGTGCACTAATTTTAGTAAATAACATTTGCAAAAGCTGCAATCCCACAACTTTGGAGTTAGATTCATTCATGTCTTTTTCCCTTACTGAACCCCAAAGTAGCAGTGTCAATGAATGGCCAGAAGATGGTAAGTCACAAAGCATCTCGTCTAATTATTAAATTGTGTAATTGACTTCTGCATAAATGAGAGTTGATTATATGTATAAATTACAGGTTATCTAAAAATGGATAAGTGTATTTTTAAAATAACAACATTCAAACTGGGTGATCTGATGAGGTGAAAATAAGCCCTGAAAGTCAAAATATTTAAACAAACAACATCAACAACAACGAACATTATGAAACACACAGCCTCAATTAATTAACTCCTTGTTAATGTGGCAGAAAGTGAGAAAGCACTGTACATGTTGTTCAGAACTTGGAAATTTAAAAAAAAACATATATTTTCTGGACTCAGAAACCAAGCTGCCTACTTTTACAGGCCAACATGGCTTGTCTGTACTGAAGCACATTCAATAGCAAATATGGGCTATGAGAAGAGATAACATAATTATATCAATTTCTATAGACAATAAACCAAATATTTTCATTTCAATTCACTTTTAGAAAAGCCTAATTCCATCCTAGATCTGATTAAATAAAACCTGAAAAATCAAAATTCAGTTTTGATTTCAGATTTCTCTTTCTTTTTTTCACTACCACCGAAAATGCTAATAATTCCATTTTACTGGCAATTTTCAATTCTAGAAATTAGGAAGTAGTATTGTCTAGTGACTGAATAACATATATTGTCTAGTCTTGAATAACATTATAGTTCCACTATGATCTTGAGGAAATTTCTTTTTTTAAAATTAATTTATTTATATAAGAACTGGGGTACAGGCCAGATGTGCAGGAGGGAGAGAGAAGTCACCAGAGACAGAGCAGGGAGCAGAACAGGCAGACTGATGAAATGCACTGCCGAGGGGAGCAGTGGGCAAGACAGGAGAGGTCTGCCGCGCCATGTGGGACTCTTGCCCGCCCGCCGGAATAGAACCAGCAATAAGTGGCTGATGACAGCTTCACAGCGCGGCGCTCAACCATCTGCGCCACCAGGGGAGGCCCTTGAGGAAATGTCTTAATCTAAGTCTCAATAGTCTCATCTATAATGGGGAATTAATACATACCTCACTGGTACGTACTAATTAAAGTACATATTAAGTGCTTAACATAATCACACAGGTATGGTAAATTATGGACATATCAAAATGGGTCTATTTTTGGAAATTTACTAATTTTGAACAAATGTAGTACAATTCTTCACAGGACTAGTTTCACAGTCTATTGTTTAATAACATTATCTGAATTTATTGAGAGTAGATTTAAGAAACACCACAGTAAATTATGCAATTTTCATTTGCTTCAACATGGTTAAAAGCATTATGATATCAAGTTTCATAAAATAAATATGTTGTATCATGTACACAAAAAACTTGCCTCTTGAATAAATGGAATTTTTTCTTTCATTAGCTGATGAAAAAATAGACTTCTCTCTTTTGGCCTCAAGAAAACTCAGAGTAAAGTACACATTCATATTTACTTCATATGTTCATATGATTTTTTATTATATTGTCTAAATATAATGTTAATAAAATCATCAAATATTTAGTGTTATCCAGAAATGAGATTATTTTCAAAATCACACTGTGATTAAAATTTACACTGCTACAAAAATAACTAAAATGCAAGTTTTATACTTAATATTTAATATACATTAAAATTATATAGTCTAATATCCATAAAAATAATTTAGAAAGGATAACGGTAATGGCAAAAACATTCATTAAGGAATTTGGTAAATCTTCATAAAAGGCCTTAAGTAGGTAAAACTAATTTAAAAAGATATTTTGCTTCTAGATACCTATTATCTTCAAGAGAGTAATCATAATAAGAAAAATACTTATATATAAATATGATTATTGAAGCATTACAATGGTAAGAAATATATTATGGATATCTCCCCAACTAAAGAAATGTATGAACTAATGAAATACATGTAATTGCAATTTGTCATATATTTAATAAATTATTTTGATTAAAATAATAATATTGAATGGAAAAAGAGGGCAACAAAAATGACCTCTGCTTAAAAATTATGCTTAAAAATCAGACTTAAACATATACAATAATATTATGTTATTGTATACAACAATACAGCAAAATGCTAACATTGCTCAATGTTGGTAATAGGATTACCAGAACTCTGTCTTTTTTCTTTTGATTTTTCTGTGTTTTCTGATTTTGTGCAATAAGTATCATATTAATCAGCAAAAGTAAAGATATTCTGGAGACAATCAAATGTGAAAGGGGGAAACACAAAGAATTTTTATGTTATTCAATTTAAGAGAATTTTATTAGCATGTCCAGACAAAGGAATCTAGTATTCCACTTTGCTACATTTCCAATTCCATAGAGTACCACAGAATTTATGGAAAGAGTTGGGAGCAAACTTGACAATCACAGTATTAATTATGTAGTTTTTCAGTATGTTGACACAGATTATCTTCTGCTGAATTGGTTCTGGCCACCCTCCCCAAGATGAGCAGAGTACATTTTAATTTTTTTTTTCACTCAAAGGTCATGTATGTCTCACCCATGTACACGCACAGCTCTTACACATGGAATCTAGACTCTACCCCAAGTTTTTAGATTTAAACTCTTTAGGAAAATCATGGGTCAAGTGATTAATTGTTTTTAATAGCATTTCTCCTCTCTCTCTCTCTCTCTCTCTCTCTCTCTCTCTCTCTCTCTGCCATTTTCCACATAGAGCAATATTAGCTATACCAATGCCAAAACAGACAGGTACCTGGAACATAGAGGCCACACTTTAAATAGTCGTTAAATAAATAAAAGGAGACATTTCATGTTGACATGAAAGAAACACAACTCGGGATCTCTTTTACAAAAACTATGTTCATTTACCTTTCAAGAGAAATACAAATGCAATCAAAATCTCCCTTGATTAATTTTTTTTAATCTCCAATAATTTGCCTTATTTATCCCTTACACATAAGGGATGTTGCACTGTTCAGCATCATAGTAAAGGCTCATGTGTCCCTCTTTCCATTTCTGTCCGTCATGCTGCTCAAAGCCAAAGAGAAGTCAGGTACCCCTGGCTGAGAATGGGGTACATTGTGCATTCCATTTACTTTGATGCTGGCACCACTGCAGTAGGCCTTCAAAATTGGTCCTGTCACTTTAAATATAATAGACAATAAATCATCCCTCTGAGACAGCCCCTAAGGAAAACAGGGAAAAAATAGAAATAGCATTTAAAAGGACTTTTCTATTACAGTGCCTCTAGGGAGCTTTTAAAATTGGAGCTCTTTTAAAGTGAATTTTATGCTTTTGGGGGGCTTTTAAAAATACTTGTAGAATTAACCTTGCAATTCTATGACCAAATCTTCCATTAGGTCCTTCAGATCGGGGTCTTGCTTTTGCTGGTATTGTCGTATTTGCTTATCTTCTCTGTACTGCTGTCCTTGGTATTTTATACTAATCAACCTGCTTTCTCAGTGCTCTACACACTCTATTTATAGTTTTTCATCTCTATTTTCCCACTGGTATTTCCAGTTTAGTCTTCCTTTCCTTCTTCCTTTTCTTTTTTCCATCAAATTTACACTCCCCTGAAATACCCTTTAGTCTTTTACAACGTGTACACAGATAATTCTAATTAGACCACCATGCAAGTAATCCAGAATTTTCTACCTGGTTGGATGGAGCTGCCTTCCTCCTATAGCAGAATTTTCCAAGGCACAGCTAAACCCCATCTATTTCTTTTGCAAAAGTCTCTCCTTCTTTTATAATTGTTGTTTTTCTTATTTGGTAATATCAGGATACTCAAGGTAATTGGCCTATTTTGGTTTGGAAAAGAACCTGAATCAAATCCTGACAAAAATCAGTATATATTTTTGTGGTTATATGATGATTCAGGCGGTTATATGATGAGTTATATGATGAGTCAGGTGATCCATAGTCTCAGTCCCAGTATTGTGTAACCAGTACTGCTATAATGATTCAAGTTCACATTGTGTTATGTGGCTTCTTAAAACAGCATGGCCCAATGACCTTTTGTTAGTCTTACAGTTTAAAATCTATACTGAACAAAGCACAGTTCATCTTAATATCGAAAAACATACACACTTAGAAGTAAATAATGGGGCAGCATGACTCCTTCTTGACACTAGTATTGTGCTTTAAACTCCCTGCTCTGTGAAGAAAAGAAGTAGAAATTCAACTTGAGATTGAACTGGTGTCTTTTGATAAATTGGGAGGTCTGAAGTATGAAGCAAAAGCAATGGGAAAAGATTATTCTGACACCTTTTGGATTTATAGACTTCCCAGACTTCTTAATGGCCATTCATCTCCCCTGGCCTGCCAGAGTCAGTCCAGTCACCCTGGGGGTGATTGCTTATTACCAACAGGGCAGCAATCAAATTATTGTAAGGAATTTACCAAGTAAGATAAGTGTTTTCTCTTGTACCTAAGTCTCACGAGCATCTCTAAAATTGTCCATAGACTGTACGGGTAACATCTCGGGTCTCAACCCCTTTGCAGAGTCCAAAAGCACAGTAAAGACACAGAACTGCAACGAGAAAGCAAGCTGTGTTGCTTTGTTTCAGGTCTCACTTACCTAAATTCCATGGCATTATTATTTTAAGAAAAACTGAGTATAATTCTGGGCCTCCCTGGTGGCACAAGGGGATAAGGTCTCAGCACTATGAAGCTACCTGCAGCCACTGTAGCACGGCATGAGTTCCATGCCCAGCCTGACAGGGAGCTAACCCACATGGCACAGCAGACCTCTGCTGTCTCACCCACTGCTCCCCTCAGCAGTGTTTTTTCAGTAGATCTGCCTACTCCGCTTCCCACTCTGTCTCTGGTGAATCCTCTCACCACCACTCTCCCAACTGCACACCTCTGGCCTACACCCTAGCTCTTGTATGTATAAATAAATAAATCTTTGAAAAAGGACAAAGAAAAACTGAGTATAATTCTTTAACAACTATGGCAAGCTGAGAGTGAGTAAGCACTTGCCCAAAAGAAAATCTCATCTGGGAGAACAAGTTTGATATTTTGGAGATTGCGATTATTCTTAAGCCAAATGTTTCAAGGTAGAAAAATATTTGAAAGGGAATATTGTAGGTTTATATTAATGATTTCCACAACTAAAAAAAGAGAGAAATGAATGAGCAGATTATAGTCATTAAAAAATGACCCATTGGTGGACAGCAAATTACATACTAAGGAACCAATGCTGGCGAAAAATCAAAGAGGTGGCGGTCATGTTTTACTTCACTTGTAGCGCTTTTCAAATTCAGTCCTAACCAAACCTGATTAAAGTAAATCCCTTTTTTACAGCCTGTGGAGTCTATAAGATTATGGTGTTAATGGAAGCGCGATTCGATCCGTCAGTAATGGTGCATGTCGGGACCCTGGCGCCTCTGACAAGTCCATTTTTTAAGACGTATTTATTGTTTTTTTCCCTCTCTCTCTGTTCCCTGCATTGCGGGGTTTAATTGAACAGTTTAAAGTGATTCTTCTTCAAGGCCCATTAATTGATTTTATTTGTGTATTCCCTAGGGGTCAAGGAAAAGGGAAAAAAATCAGTTAAATTGTTGCTCTGGTTTTCACTGTCATATTCTCCATGGCAATGCACACCTCTAATTTTTTTGGTAATTTTCTCCACTTCAGTCTTTTTTTTTTCCTTATGGTTTTCGCAAGATGCAGTATTGTGTTTGTTTTGTTTCATATCACTGATTTGTTCAATTCTGATAGTGAAGCACATGAAGAATATAGTAAAATGTACACAAATCTGATAAACCGTGAAGGATTTAGGAATTCCTCATGATAAACCCAGTTGAAAGAGGAAGATTTCAGTGAAAGTAATAAAACCTAATATTATTTTTTAAAGATTTAATTATTTATGCATACAAGAACTGGGATACAGGCCAGAGATATGGTGGGGTGAGAGGATTCACAGACAGTGGGGAACAGAACAGACAGATTGACTGAAATACACTGCTGAGGGGAGCAGCGGGTGAGTCAGGAGAGGTCTACTGCGCCATGTATGTAGCTCCCTTCTGGAGATCAAACTGCAGGGGCTGCAGATAGCTTCATAGGTTGTGTCTTAACCCCTTCCACCAACAGAAAGGCCCCAAACCTAATATTATTATGGTGTCAAAAAGCATTATGTCAAAATAGGACAAAGACTCATGAGTTTGAGTGTGTTCATATGCATTCACAGAACTCACTATGAGACCTTCTTCTGTCTCTAAAAATAAAGATGATATGTGGATTGTAAAATAGTATATGTAGGAGGTAGAAACTGTAGATACAATCTGAGATTCTGCCCAGGACAGAAGTTATATATATATATATGTGTATACAACATTTCATATTTCAAGAAATATTGAGTTATTATATAATGGTGACTTAAGATGCACTATTACTTTATACAATATACTATGTGTTTTTATTGAAATTGTTTTAATCAGCCAGTAGTTAAGACTTACAATGATCCTAAGAACCATGTATTCCACATAATTTAATCATCAAGGCCTGAAATACAGAGATGTGAAATCATTTGCCAATGATATAGGTGTGTTTAAATATGGATCTAAATATGCTCCAATACTTCATTAAACCATTGTTTGCAATTGGCTCTTATTTCACTAAATATGAACATGTAAGAAAGTCACTGAGAGAAATGAGTATATATATATTTTTTAACAATTCCTTCCCATAGAAGGTCTTAAACACTTGATTGAATGATTGCATATGACAACTGCCCCATCACTATCATACTGTGTCTGTACTGAATTTCATTCCAAGACCATTCCTTTGCAGGCACCATGCTGAAGGCTATCTTAAAAGATGGGACAAAAACAGTGCAAATAAACAGAAATTCATACCTCAAATATTGGTGGGAAAACAGCGTCTAGTGTCTTGACCATCATTTTTTTTCTTTTTCTTAAATTAAGTATTTTTAATTGAGGTAATATTTGGATACCCCCATTAGGTATTGCCATTATAGTATACCATTATCAAATCAACCATTGGCTGCCACCATTTTTGTTCTTTTCATGCTGTATCCTTCTTTCTATCCCATTCCTCCCTCTTATCCCAATTCCTCAGATATAGTTCCAAAAAATTCTTAAGCTTAGGGGGCCTTCCTGGTAGTGAAAGGGGTGAAGTGTCAATACTATAAAGCTATCATCAGTCACTGCACCTTGAGTTAGATGCCAGCCAGATTGCAAACCCACATGGTGCAGCAAACTTCTCCTATTTTGCCCACTGCTCCTCTAAGCAGTGTATTTCATTAGATCTGCCTGTTCTGCTCCCCACTCTGTCCCTGGTGTCCAATTCTTATATGCATAAGTAAATAAAATAAATCTAAGAAAAGATTCTTAAGCTTAGATCTTTCATAACCCGTAGGTCAAGTTTTCTTAACACACGCTAGTGAAAATATGCCATTGGTATCTGCTTACCAATTACCAATCACCTACTGGAAGTTTTGAGAGTTTAAGAATGTGACTGAGAGATAAGTGGGGGGTTGGGGGATTATACAGGTGATAATATAGTGAGAGAAATATGTTTTTGTTTGTTTTATTCTTATCAGAAACCGAGAGTACAAAGTGACAAATTCCAAATTTTCTTCTGGTAAGTCAACAGAACATCTTCAAGGGAACATACTGAGAATATGTCAGTAAATCAGAAATCTCAGGACAAACCCTCTTACTGTAGAGGAGTACTCTATGCTTTCGATGGTTACACAGTTCAGAAAAAACACTACGTACATCCCATCTCTACACTATGTCCTTTCTTTCTTGGGGCACCCCCAGGTCCTTGGGGCAACCACCTTCTAGGAATCCCTTCACCTCTACCTTTGACAACACTTAGTAGACTCTTAGTAAGACTGTTAATTTATCACATTCAGAATAATGCCATTTTCCTGCAAAATATTAGCAGTAAAATCTTTCCAGGAGCCATAGAGAAGAGTGAAGTGAGCTCATTTCATTGTGAAGTAAGGTTAACAAATAGGATGGTTGGGAAAAGTGGCCATTTATCCTCTACTATTGTGGCTGGTGATGGTCATTATTCAAAGGGAAAGAAAACAAGTTTGCTTTTTGGGAATTTCCACAAGGAAAGAAAATATGCTTATACACATGACCTAATCTGAAGCAATGGATAGACTGATGCATAAAAACCCCCCCCACTGGGATATATACCCATGCTGGGCTTCCAAAACCTGCAAGTACCTATATCAAAAGATATGTCATACTCTACCATAACCTTTGGTTTTTCTGGGTCTCCCCTTCAAAACAGAATCAAGTGATTCTCATGTGTTCTCACTAACCCCAACTCTCATCACTAATACACCAGAAATACTTCTTCCAGTTTAGTATTACCTGTAATATACTTGGTTTATAAGAGATATACAATAAAAATTTGCTCCAAAGGAAGAATGAAAATGAAATGCTTCATAAGAACTACTATAAAATTGTGATGGAATGTGGCAAAAAAGACATGGGGGCTAACGTACTGATCCAGAATGAACATGATCAACTTTTGAATTTTGCATTTCAAAGTTAAATAAGGCTCTAGTCAGAAAATAGTCTTTATATGTAATTTTTTTTAAATTCCAAACAACAAAGTCATAACAGAAGTTTTTGAATGCAGCCTGTGCTGTTAATGATTACACGTGTGTCAATATAGAAGGCTTACATATAGAAATAAATATTCTATTCTAAGTGTTAGGTTTAAGGATCCTATTTCCAGATAAATAACTCATGAGTTCTTTGCCCTTGGAACACCATTGTCTGTTACAATTATAACAGGCAAGACTACCATTTTATGAATATGCAGTGGGTTGGAGCAAAGAGAAAACTATGTTTTCTTGCATTTATTTGGAATTAAGCAATTTTACTTGGAATCATGGAAATAATGAATCAATATGCTCTTCTCATGAACGTATTAGTAGAATGCACCATCTTCGTCTTCATCAAAATGTTCACTTGTCGGGTAAAATATAGAGGATTCTTTCCAACATGGAGGGAATCTAGAAAATGCTGCCTTCCACTTCTCATATTGTTTACAAATTCACTTTGGATCAGAAAAGATAGCTGTAAAGGCAGGTGATACTCTTCTTTTCACAAACCATCTGTCTTTATTTTTATTCTTCTAATTATCTCCTGCATAGCAACATGAGACTTGGAAGCCATCTATTCCCAGGAAACGCACATGCAAGCACAGTAAAACATAACCAAACTCATATTCACATAAGAAAAGGGGTTCTATATCAAACTATTTTGGTCCGATTTTATGATCCCTTTCCACTGAAACCTTTTTCCTGTATTACATAATCTCTGTATTCTAGGTTTCTACTGAGGAATTTGGGTAACAGTTTTATTTACTTGCATGTATAGGTAATTTCAGTAAACACAATCTTCTTCCTGCCTTGTGCCTATTCCCCTTAAATGGTCAAATGTTCAAGCGGATTGAGCATTTAGACTTCCTCCTCCAAATTAAATAATTTCTATCATATGCTTATAAACACAGCTCTTTGGACACAGCCTTAATTTGTCCTAAAACTCTGTGCGGGGGCCCACTTTGATCTGCTTAACTTGGTCAGACTTTATTCCAGCTCCCAATTAAATAATTTCAATCCAATTTAGACATATCTAATCCAGCAAAGCCAAAGATCTATTTTCCCAGCACTTGCTGTCATATAAAAATACATTATGGACTTTCGAACTAACATATTGCTATGAAATCATACATGCACAAACTCAGCAAAATTAATCCTCCTTAATAATCGACTGGATGCTAAGGTATCTGTGTTCCAACATCATTTTGCTGTTCTAAGCAAAAATCAGACCTTATCGCTAGTGGCTAAATCAATATCAACAGTATTAATAAGAGCACAATGAACATGCACCTGTTTTTTTTCTTTTTTTTTTTTTTTCCTCCCTCAATCATTCTAAGTCCAAACCACTTTTCTGATTTTAGTTTTGGTATTGAATAATCATCAAAGACATTGTGCTTTGGCCTCTAAGATATCCACTGTCAAGCCAAATGTGTGGGACCAGATCAGAAGAAATTGCCCAACAGATCTGCAGGGCTTTGTCAAGGCCTGGAAATGGTAGAAGTCAGATGATTATATTTGCATTGCATAATTGGCAGAGCCTGTCACAACATTGCTGGAGCCAGCAGCTGCTCTCTGCTGAGAGCTAATTCCACCGGATCTATTTAATATTATAATGAATTTAATCCTCTCCACATTCAACCAGAAGCCAAAGAACAGTTTTTGGTTAAACCTGCATTTGCAGAGAGATGACAAGAGACCCCTCTGGTGGTAAGAATTAATTTAGAGTAGGGTGCTACAGAGTTCCCCAATCCTGTATTTTGGTTGAGGATTAATTTTTCTCTTCCAGGGAGCAGGCTTCAATAGCATCTGAATGTTCTTTTCTCAAGGAGAAATCTTGTGAATCAGAAGAGAAATTAGATATAGAATGGGTTCAATGGTATTCCCTCACTGCCCAGATTCAAACGTGGATCCCTAAGCCCCGTGACCTCAAAATGTGTCTGTATGTGTAAAATATCAGATCATAATGTGAAAAATAAATTATAGACATCAGAATGTGATCTGATATTTTAAAAGGGGATTCAATTAAAATGAGTGGGCTCTAGCAAATCTGACTGTTTTCCTTACAAGAAGAAATTTGGACACACAACGAGACATAAGGGACACACACAGAGAAAAGCCCACATGAAGTGGCCATCCACAAGCCAAAGAGTGAGGCCTCAGAAGAAACCAAACCTGCCAACACCTTAAACTTGGTCTTCACATCTCCAGAAGCATGAGAATATAAATTTCACGTGTGTAATCCAGCCAATCTCTGGCTTTCTGTTACGGCATTTATAGCCATGGATACTGATGCTATCTAGTGTAAACTAATGCAAGATCCTGCTCTACAGAATCCCTTAAACGTTTGCTAAAATTCAGTCTCTGGCATAAGGTAACAGACTGCATTTAAATGCAGGTCATTTCATTACAAAGTTCTGTATCCTGAGGCAGGATGCTCCTCCTTAAAATTTGTACCTCATTGTCCCAATTCTGCACTCTTGGTCCAGAACCAAATCAAAAGCCTGACAGGGCAGCCCCTCATTTAGATGAAGGCAGCCACCATACCTGCATATACCTTTCTTAAATCTTCTTTTAAGTTAATCTTTTCTTGATGCTTTCAAAGAATACCCGTGTGCCATTGTTCTGAGCACATTTGTCCTCCTTTGAACCCTTTCTGCTGGGCCAATGCTTCTATTAAAATTAAATGTAGCTAAAATTACTAACATATAGTATCCAGCAGTAGGAGGTACTTTAGGATTAGTTCTCTAGTTGTCTTGTTTCAACACCATGTTTTGAATCTTCTCTATTAACAAAGGATGATACAAACAGATCTTTAAGCCTTGGTACAAAATGGACATGTGCTAAGGGCCTGAGGGGACAGTAATACTTTCCTAATGGGACACAAGGGAATTGCAAGCTCTTGATGAACTATCCATCAGCTGATCCATTTTAAAAGACATTTTGTATGTTGTTAAGAAAACTCCATATTATGTTTCATTGATAAAGATGTTGATGTGATATACAGTGGACCTTGAACAATGCGGGGGTTAGGAACACCAATCTTAAAATCTGCAGATAACTCCTGATTCTTTGAATACTTAACTACTAAGAAACTACCATAAACAAGTAACAAATATTTTGCATTCATATGTATTATATACCTTCTAACAAAGTAAGTTATAGAAAAGAAAATGTTATTAAGAAAATCATAAAGAAATTATATTAATGGCACTGTATTATATTTATCAATACCCTGTTTTAAATCATTTGTTTCTAATATGAAATGTTTATCTATATCAATATCATCTGATATTAAACAAAACATATAGGTGTTATAAATATTACTAACAAAGACATTAAAAGTAAAAAAAATGTGAAAAATAAATGCATCTATATTAACAGGTAAAACAACTTATGATTGATAATGGAAATTGATAATGAAGAAGCAGCAATATGATCACTTTATGGTAACCTAGTGTAATCAATAGTATTACTTCATGGTAGCCTGATATAAATACTGAAATTGTTATGCGATGCAGAATTACAGTCATTAGATTTCTGTATATTGTATAGTAGTGCTAACATGGACTATAATATTTTATACATCTATAATATACCTAGCATTCTCTTTTTTTTAAAGACAAATTTTTATTTATTTATTTTTTTAAAGAGGCATGTATTTATTTATTTGTTTGTTTGTTTATTTATACATGCACTGGGTACAGTCAGAAGCACGGGAGGGTGAGAGAATTCACCAGAGCCAGAGCAAGGAGCAGAGCAGGCAGAAGGACCGAAGTACACTGCTGAGGGGAGCAGTGGGCGGCAGGAAAGGTCTGCGCGCCATGTGGGACCCGCCTCCGGTGGCCGGGGAGCAGCCGGGGATCGAACCGGCGCTGCAGAGGCTGCGGGCAGCTTCGCAACCCAGCGCTCAACCGCTGCGTCACCGGGGAGGCCCTATTCTCTTAATTTTTGTTTTAATTCCAGGCTACATGGCCCATCTGTGGATTTTTTCAAATTGTCACAAATTTCCATACATTTCCCTAATATATTTATTGAAAAAAAAATCCACAAATAAATGGACAACTGTAGTTCAAATTTCTGTTATTCCAGGGTCAACAGTATGTTTAGATGTATGTTCCAGGTTCTAGTAGCTTGACTCACATGTGTTCACAAAATTGTAAAAAATATACAATATTGGGCCTCCCCTAGTGGCCCAGCAGTTGAGCGTTGGGCTGCGAAGCAGCCTGCAGCTTCTGCAGCACCGGTTCGATCCCCGGCCACCAGTTCGATCCCACATGGCACGCAGACCTCTCCTGCCGCACCTGCTGCTCCCCTCAGCAGTGTATTTTCGTCGGTCTACCTGTTCTGTTCCCCACTCTGGCTCTGGTGAATTCTCTCACCCTCCTGTGCTTCTAACTATACCCAGTGCTTGTATATATAAATAAATATATCTTTAAAAAAATACAAAATATTAAACATGTTTTCCTCAATACTTAGAAATCGTAAAATCAGAAACAAAAATGTATTATAACGGTGTCTCCAGGAGTAAGTTTCCATACCACACTAAAGATGAGGATTACTATAAATATCCACTAAACTTAAATATGTCATTCAATTGAGTCTGCAATTTACAGCTTAGGAGGAAATAGTCAGAAATGATGAAGCCCCCAGGCATTGGTCCATGACCAATCACAAAAATAAAATAAAACACTGTGTATGTTTTTGTTTCCACTTGCTGATGTAGATATTTTAAGGCACCAACTTCAAGGGATTTTCACTTGCCCAAATAGGTATTAATAGCATAACATAATTAAAAGCCTTTCTCCCTAAACACCATGCTTCTCAATGTTTTGAATGAAAATCCTGCCCACATGGAAACAGGATACAAGTATCCTGTGTACTTTCAACAGGTTTCTGATTATGTAAATATATCAAAAATACCTAGAGGGGCCTCCCCTGTTGGCGCTGGCAGTTGAGCGCAGCGCTGTGAAGTGTCCACAGCCTCTGCAGCGCCAGTTCAATCCCGGCAGTTCGGGGAGAATCCCACATGGAGCAGGAGACCTTTCCTGTCTCGCCTGCTGCTCCCCTCAGCAGTGTATTTCAGTCAGTCTGCCTGTTCTGTTCCCCTCTCTCTCTGGTGAATCCTCTCACCCTTCCGCGCATCTGGCCTGTACTCTGGTTCTTGCATGTATGAATAAATAAATCTTTAAAAAAAAATACCTAGAGGCTGAGGCAGGGATACAAAAATGTTTGGCACATGCAAAGGTATTTTACAGTTACCTTAGAGAGAGAGTAAACAACAAAAACAGCTATTTCAGTTACTGCAAAAAGGGTAACCAATGTCTTATTCTCCCATCACATATATTTCTCCACTCCACTCTAGGAATAATCCCCATAGAATTATTAGCCCTAATATGCCTGAGGAACATCTTCATAACAATACGGTAACTTAACAATATGGTAATTCAAATTTCATCTTAAAGAGAGAGGTTTGCTTCTTTGTTGTTGATCATTATCAAAAGGACTCCCCTCAATCTCAAATTATTTTGCATTTAGCATTTTAGCTGCCAGAAGGTAATGTCAAAAAAGACAGACCGCTTAATGGAGAAGAAAAGTTAATGAACTAACAAGGGAGCCATAATTACTCCACAAATCAAGGGAAAGATGGAAGGGTTTCCAAGGGGGAAATGAATGTATCAAAATGTTTTTCCTAGAAACTCAAAGCAGTGGGTTTTAAAGACTAATTTTTGAAGGGGCTGGGTAAGAAAAAGGTGATAGTTGATGCTTGCATTACTAATGATAGATAACCTTGAAACAATTATATCACTTAGTTTTCCTGTTTAGAAGAACAATAAAAGAAAGATAAGTAAGAAGGTTCATGGGGTGGGAGACTTTTCTGTCATGTGGCACTAGATGACATAAAGGCAATGCCATTGTCTCTTAGAGGAAGCATGCGTGCCTAACACCTGTCATGTCGCACACACTAAATTAAAGTAAAACATCATTAGCCTCCACCTGTGTTGATAACATTACAGAGAGTAATACACACAATTTTGGGTGGAAGGATGAGGCCTTGATTTTAGACTCATTTGGGAGGATTTTTGTGAGTAGACCAAATATGACTATGTCATACTTCCAAGCTGTCCGGCTCTATGCCCAGAATACCATTTATTTAGAGACTATGAACCTGAAGTCAAGGCTATCTCATGTTCTAGTATTTTCAGTAGAAAAATAAGATGAACTGTCAATTGGCAGATTTTTTATATAAAAATGTACAGTCTAGGATTTATGGGGCAAATAAATATTGTGCCAGAACAGCTGGTATGCGTGAGTAAGAGCATAAACCGCTGGCATGTTATCTGCAAACTCCCCCACACATGCTGTGAGCTGCAACTCAATAAGTGGATGATTATAGAGGTTATAAGAAAAGTAGAAATAAATACAGAGAAATTTAAAGACACCTGGAATGAAAGATACATTGGTTTCCAGTGGAGAGACCATAGTGTCATAGGAGGCAGTTTAAAGAGCAGTGAAAAGGGCAGGCTTTGAAGATAGGAAGCCTGGTTCATAATTTCATATAATTAATTATGAGCTGGACTGGAACAAGTGACCAAGCTACTGTAAGCCTCAGTTTCCTTATCTACACAACAGGTTACAACATTGCCTGATTCCGAGGGTCATAGAGAAAAATAATTGCTCCCTGTCAAGCATTTATCACAGTGCTTAATAGACGGCATGTACTTAATAAATGCTAGATATTAATCTTACATTAATAATGGCTATGACATGGAATATTCTGACTTGCAATGTCAGTGACCATTTTCTTGTCCTAAAAAATTAGTAGTAACTACTTAATTTGGAGTCCATGGGGAATGATAATAAAATATACTATTATTTGAGATCATATTTCTATTCTAGGTAGAAATATTCCTTCACAAACAAAAAAAAATAATCGTGTTGATGGAATGATTTACACATTGTCTTATTTCTACAAGAAAATAAAAATAAGTAGAACTTATTTTTTTTTAGTATTGTGCACACCAGAAGGGGACCAAACATGTCAGTTGAGCTAATTTGGCTCATTTAATTTCATTAATCTTTATGGGTGGTCCCAATGAATCCATATCTTGCCCTAGGTCTGTAAGAAAACTGCATTGTTCATTGTTGACTTGAACTTTTTTTTTTTTAAACTATCTTTTTTTTTTTTTTAGATATATTTATTTATTTATACAAGCAATGGGTACAGTCAGAAGCGCGGGAGGGTGAGAGAATTCACCAGAGCCAGAGCAAGGAGCAGAGCAGGCAGAAGGACTGAAGTACACTACTGAGGGGAGCAGCAGGTGCCAGGAGAGGTCTGTCGCGCCATGTGGGGCCCTTCTCCGGTGGCCGGGTAGCAGCTGGGGATTGAACCAGCGCTGCAGAGGCTGCGGGCAGCTTCGCAACCCAGCACTCAACCGCTGCGCCACCGGGGAGGCCCTGACTTGAACTTTTAGAGAAGAAGAAATATCAAGAAAATGCAAGTTAAATCATTAACAAGTGCTCTGAAAGAAATGACATGGATTAATATAAATATATGCCACTAATCATTACCTGTAAAGCATATTTAGAAAATGACATGTAGTGATCTAGTTTTAACCAGCAGCCCCAAAGTCCCTAGAATTCAGTGTCCCTAATTGCATTACTTACCACCCGTGTTTAGCACATGCTTTCCATAGTAAATGCTCAATAGTGACTAATAGGTGAATGGTTTACTTGGGAGGGTGTGCACTCTTGCATGTGTATATGTGTATGAGCTATAGTCCATTAATAAATTTCATTTCATTGTATTTAGGATATGTTTCACTAATTTTAAGAACTATTTTATTATTTATTTTTTTAAAAGATATATTTACTGGGCCTCCCTGGTGGTGCAAGGGGTTAAGCACCACACCATGAAGCAATCCGCAGCCTCTGCGGCACGTGTTCGATCTCCGGCTGGCCAGGGAGCAACCTACATGGTGAGGCAGACCTCTCCTGACTTGCCCGCTGCTCCCCTCAGCAGTGTACTTCGGTCAATCTGCCTGTTCTGTTCCCCACTCTGTCTCTGGTGAATCCTCTCACCCCCCACATCTCTGGCCTGTACCCCAGCTCTTGTATGCATAAATAATCTTTTTTTAAAGATGTATTTATTCATGCATAAAGATATGTTTATTTATGCATACAAGAGCTGGGGTGTAGGCCAGAGGTCTGTGTGGGGGGGGGGGTGAGAGGATTCATCAGAGACAGAGTGGGAAGCAGAACAGGCAGATCTACTGAAATACACTGCTGAGGGGAGCAGCGGGCAAGACAGGAGAGGTCTGCTACACCATGTGAGTCAGGTCCCTGGCTGAGGATGGAACTCTTGCTGAGATTTAACCCCTTGTGACGTAAGAGAGGCCCTTAAGTACTATTTCAATAAAAGATCTATGCCAGAAACTTTAAAGAAATTATTCCAAATCTGTTTTTAAAGATGAAGAAATGATAACTCAAACATGTAGGCTTTGCATAATGTTCAAGTTGAATTCAGGACTGCCTACCAGTAAGAGCTGGAACCTCAACATGTAAACACATCCCAGTCTCTGTTGATCAATCCAGGTTACTTTCCAACTCATTGGTATCTCAGTTCTGTGTGCCTAGATAAGTGAGATAATAATTATTTCTTCTATGTTTTCTTTCTATTCCTTTGAAAACATCAGTTATGCAACAGTGAGCACTAATCATTCATTACTCCTATCAAATCAAAATTTATGCTAGTATATAAGGATAATTCCACTTTAATGAAATAAGCTTATTATATTTAACAAGTTCCAAATAATTAATGCATTATTTTATAAACATACAGTTTTGCTCTTTGTACAGTCCTTCATTCAGCTACATGAAGTTCACTAAAGTAGTTAAACATTACTATTCACCAACTCAATCCTAACAGCTGCCCCAAAAGCCAAGGGTTTTCAACTATAATGGATTTTTGCTTTTATAATCTTTTATCACACTAAGGAATATTATTAATAAATCATTATTTGTCTCTGTTGGAAGAAGGCCAGTATTTTTTGGATGTGCATAGGTAAATATTCTTGGATTTAAGATGTAAGTGAAGAGAGTTTTACCTATCCTTTTAATTATGTCGAAATGTGAAATTCAGTGGTGCAGAAAACCCATCTGCAGTTTTTTTCCCAAAAGGGATTCTTTTAGGTGACTTTGTTAAAGCTGAATCAAATAGCAAAATCTTCATTTATTTTTGATCACATCAAAGGCCAAATTAAAATCCATTTTCTGAAAATAGTCATAGTTAGAATTCTCAACATAGGAACAATAATATCCAATGAAACCAATTTTTCTGGAAAGGTTGTCCCTCATATTAAATATATGAAACATAGCAATTGTTTCTCAATGGAAAAATTAATGATTTCCCAAAAAGTAAATTATGTATGGAAGGGATTGTTTTATTTTAAATATTATTCATACCCCAATGTTATGTTGTTTCAGCTAAAAAGAGATTAACATTAGCAAGGTAAAGCACTTGAACTAAAGTCTTAAGAGTTAGTGACACCCATATGGGTGTGACTTTAGGACAAAAAAATCTTATTTTTTTTAAAAAAAGATTTATTTATTAATGCATACAAGAACTGGGGCATAGGCCAGAGGTGAGGGGGTGAGAGGATTCACCAGAGACAGAGTAGGGAACAGAACAGGTGGATCTACTGAAATACACTGCTGAAGGGAGCAGCAGGCAAGACAGGAGAGGTCTGCTGCACCATTTGGGTAGCTCCCTGGCAGGGAATCGAACTTGTGCTGCAGTGACTGCGGATAGTTTCATAGGTTGCGTCTTAACCCCTTGGGACACCAGGAAGGCCCAGGACAAAAATTGTTAAACTTCATACATCTCAAATGGCATAGGCCATTGAACTGGTTTCCAAACTCCAGAGTTAGGATATGTACTAATTCTTTACATATCAGCAGTCTTCAGATGAGAAAAATAAGCATATGAGGAAAACATCTCAAAAAGCTACACTGTTTTCAGTTATAAGGAATATACTGTTTTAGACTTACTTTTTTTTTCTTTTTGAAATAATGGTGATGATGATGATATATGGCAATTTGTTTCATTTTATTTCTAAATTTAGGCCAACAGATGTCATTCTTCCATGTTAAAAAAAAAACAACACAGACTTTTGGGATTTAAGGAGAAAAGCATCTTCTAGACATTTCTGTGTACTGGGGAGGTCTGAGGTCTTGTCTGAATGAGGAACACTCACTGGGATGCCCAGGTGTGCCAGAGTTAAAGATTAGCAAGGATGGGGCCCCCATTAATGACAGCCTGGATATGGGCAGTACTGAGGTGAAGGGGAAAAAACAAAAATTAGGAGTCTATGTTTAATGATTTGTGGAATCTTGCCTCCAATATATTTGATAAAAAAATGTTATGAGCCTAAGTGACTTGGAAAATTCAGAGAAATAGAAAATTCTGGGGGAGGCAGTACTATACTATTTAGGGTTATAGGAGGTAGACTATTACACATGCTTTTGTACATATTGAGCTTTGATGAGGGAGTTAGGTGGGACAATACTTTTAAATACCTGTAAACTACGCACACACAAACTCACATGTGTATCTGTATGAATATATAAACTTGTAGTTTCTGGATCAGATAAAACAGAATTCTTCATGGTAAGCAATGTGTTCAGTCTCCACAGAAGTTTGAGGGGTAGAAAAGGTAATCTCTCAGCTTTAACATGTGCTCCTGTGATTTTTCTCTTCTTAGAAAGTTATTTTAAGCGAATGCTATCACTGCTTCATTGGTTTGGAGTAAGAACTTGCTTTAATATTTTAGCCTGAACCTGAATGCACATCCCTTCTCTTAAGCCCTTCTCTTAATTTTCCAATTTAGAGTTGATATCAAGTTGGTATAGTCCCAAAAGTCTCAAGGCTCAGCATAACAAAAGGGAAATTAACACTAAATATCTAACATGTAATTAGATTACTGACTTTTAACCTCTTTGGGGTAGCTTTGAGAATCTGATGAAACTCCCCATACACAGACAATTTTGCACTGCCTTGAAAACACTCCTCTAGCATACCTAGACTATTCAAATCCAAAACTCAGGAGAGAAAAAGAAACTTGAAAGATGAGAAATGGAACTCCTTCTTTGGATGTTTAAAGGAAGTTTCATCTGTAGATGATTGGCCTGGAGAGTATATATTCCCTCCAGTAACATTTCATCTGTCTTGCTCCTCTGACACAGGGGTTGAGTCTTAGTTTACAACTCTCAAAGGTTGGCCATATAAAATAAAATACAATCAATTTACTATGTCTATGAGAGACACATGTTATAGTGCAAAAGTATACATTCATTATAGAAATATTCTTAATGTAACAGGGCTTAGTGACCCTCCAATCTCAAAGATCTTATCAACTCAGGACACATTTCAATTAATCACTAGTCCACAAATTCACTTTCTGTACCTTAACTAGTGCTACAGTTCTATATGGAAATTTTTATTGAAGTGGCAAGAAGAGGTTATACAGATAAATGCATAGAACAAAGATTTCTAAAAACCCTTCCTGACCATGTCTCTTTCCCCCAAGATCTACACATAAAAGCACTTACTTAAATTTGTCAACACACAGCTCCTGCTCCTTTTGTCTTTCTCATTCTTGAGTGGCATCTTTGTTCACTCAGCTTCCCTCTCTATTCTCTTTTTTTTTTTTAATCTGAGTGGGTCTTCTCCTTGCTTTTTCATATGAAGAGATATCTGTTTCTTACTCTCAGAAGACAAGAAGGAAGAAGAGCTGCATGTAGACCATTTGGAAGAATACAGAGGACACTTTTAGTCAATATGAATTCTATGAAAAATGGAAATACAGTGCTTTGATTTCAGTCATATTCTGAATACCTTGAACAGTACTAATAATTTCCCAGTATGTATTTGTTGATTAAATATAATAAAAGATCCAATTGAATTTCAGTTAGAGTTCAGTATTAGAAACAATGACTTAGAGAATATTGATGAATGTCAGAATTGTAAAAGACTAAATGTGATACAATGAACACTGCTAAAAAGGTGTAACAGAAGAAAAGGCATAAGAAGAAAATCATATGGGATAAAAGATCAAGTCTCCAAGAAGTAGCTCTTGATCAGAGCAGGGGGAAAAATGGTAATGAGGAATTAACAAGTATAAAGCTAATTTTATAAATAGAAAAATGATAAGGAGAAAATAATATAACATCACGAAACCAGGAAGGACAGAATTATGGAAGATATTTTCAAAGTCAACAACATTATCACTGAAGAGGATCCAAATAGCATAATTCCTCATAACTGTGTTTAATCAAAAAGGAAGAAATTTCCTTTTGACCTTCTTAATCAAAGTTTCTTGATCTGGTGTGTTTGGCAGAGAGATTTGTAGCATTACTAAATTAATATCTGAAACTTCTGACTGATGAAAGAAAAACAATGACAAACAATCTAACTTTGCTCATATTTCTAAGGACAAAATGGAATATTCCATCTTTATATCATATGCATGTGTGACTCTAAGTTACTTTTGGAAATAATTCATGTACAGGTTAGTCTGGAAGATTTGCTTTTCAAGAAAAGAATGAACTTTGGAAAGTCCAAAACTTTTCCAATTGTGAATCTAGATTTTAATAGACAGTATTGTGAATTAATCTTATAAAATTCTAATATTTAATCTGTTGGGGACAAGTCTCATTACTACTAATAATTAACCTATATTAAGAACTAATCATCTGTGAAATTACAATTAAACTTCTAGTTTAAAAGTATAAAGGCATTTCAACCAAACACGAAAGTTTGTTTCATAATCCTATATCTTTATTTTTATTTTTTATTCAATGTTATTATTTTTAATCAAATTATATTGATTTGCCATTTGTTTATAAAATTGCATAATTTTTGGAGAACAACTTTACACCTCATTGTGTTCATGTGCTTCATTATACCTCTACCTCAGTTCCAGTGTGATCACTCTATCCCATAACCCTACTCTCCACTCTCCTATCTCCACCTCTCTTTTGATGACCACCACATTTTTAACAGGGTCTACAGTTATTTTTGTTGTATATTTTTGTCATATTTGTTTTCTTTTCTTTAGATATTTATATTCCATAAATGAGTAATCTCATATTTTTCACTTTTATACTTATGTCACTTAGCTTAATCACCTACGGGCCCATTCATGTTGTTCAAAAAGGCATTATTTAAACTTTTCAATAGTTGAGTAGTATTAATTGGGAAAATATATATAAATAAATATTTGTGTGTTGTATGTATACACGTATGTATACACACATACATATGTACTGGCACAAATACCACTATTCATTTAAGCAGCATTTGTAGATGGGGATTTATGTTCATTCCATGTGTTAGCTATTGTGAATAATGCTACTATAAAATAGGTGTGCATAAATCCTTTTGTATTTCTGTGTTCATATTCTGCAGATAAATACCTAAAAGTGGCACTGCTGGGTTATATGGTATTTCCATGCTTAGGTTTTTAAGGAATCTCCACACCATTTTTACAGAGTCTATACCAGTTTAACATTCCCAACAGTGTACAAGTATTTCTTATTCTTTATACCCTTAGCAATTTAGTTTCCAGTTTTTAATAGTGGTCATTTTCACAGGTGTGAGGTGATAACTTATTGTGGTTTTGGTAGCATTTCCCTGATAATAAGTGATGGTGAGGATCTGTACATATGCCTAGGTACTCCTTATATGTTAATGATCAATTACTTACTGATTTTTAAAAATTTCTTAAAGAATTACTCCTAAAAGAATGCTTAAACAAATAACTACATTGGCTACAATACCTTATTTTACAAAATGACATGAATGATGTTTCAATTAATGTAATACAAAAATGTAGGCATCGTGTGAATTTACAGTGAGAACTGAGGAAATGAACTCTGTGTTCATGTAGGTGAGATGAGGTGTTTATTAATGGGAAATAAGAAAGAATGTGGAAGCTCTATTCTATCAGACTCTGCCAGAAATGAAGAATAGAACCTCCCTGGTGCCTCAAGGAGATAATTCTCAGCACTATCAAGCTATAGGCAGCCACTGAGACATGAGTCCAATCCCCCCGGCCAGGGAGCTGACCCACATGATGCAGCAGACCTCTCCTGTCTCACCTGCTGCTCCCCTTAGCAGTGTGTTTCAGTAGATTCACCTGTTCTGGGCACAACTCTGTCTCTGGTGAATCCTCTCACCCCTGCACCTCTGGCCTACACCCCAGTTCTTATATGCATAAATAAATAAAACTTTTTAAAAAAGAAATGAATTTAAGAGTAATAACCTGCAGGTGTTATGAACAATATTAACATCTTCAGGGAAACTTATGAGGATGATCTCAAATGAAAGCTCAAAATGCTATTTCTGTAGGGACTAATGTCTAAGAATCAAGACCTTTATTTCAGTTTCAATGATAAGAAAGGGTTCAAAGAATTATGGATAGTTGAAGAAATTCTAAAATAAAAATTTTAGAAATCCTTCCTTCTCTTCAGTTAAGCATCAGAGTGTGTTTCCTTAGCTTGATCATTAAATAATATTTAGAGCCTTACTAAAGCAAAGTGTGACTGGTTCACTTCTACCTGGAATGAGTGCCTGGTTGGTGCCCAATGGGTTTGCTTATCAGGCTGCATGGGGAATCAATTTTATTCTGTTATATTGCTCAAAAAGTAAATATCTAGTCCTAGTCTATATTCTTGCAGGTTCTCAAAGGGAGACTGTCTGAGGATGTATGGAAAGATCACTACAATCTACAATTAATAGCAGAAAAGCATCTCAAAAAATCCATGGATTATCAATAAAAGGTCACTGGAATGATTTCCTTTTAACAATGATGTAGTAAGTACATACAATATTTCTAGAGCAAAGCAGTGTAAGACCACTTTCTTAAAACTGCTGTGTTCATTTAGATAGTAGTGAAATTAGATTTTTAAGAGGTACAAAACAAAAAAATTAAATTCATTAAAAATGAAAGTGAGAAAAGAAATGGAGTTTCCTCATTTACTTTTTTTTTTTTTTTACCATTCTTGCCTCAAATAGTTCTATGGACTATAGAAAACATTAAATACTTTCAGATAGACTCATTCCCAAGATTAAATGCATTAGAAAAACTGTAGACCTATGGCTGGTTTACCCTTTACAGTTTTGTCACTTTCCCAACACCTGGCGAGGTTGAGATGTAGTCATTTTTACTTATACAAAATTTTGGGAGAACATTAATAAATGACACTTCAAAAAAATCATTGTTTTCTAAAATTACTTAATCATGAGTATCCGTTTCCTTGGCTCCTAACCAGAGATTTGGGTTTGGACTCATCTGTAATTGGATATGAAAAATTTGTATTTTACAAAGCTGGTCTTTGAGTTTCTTTCATCAAGCAAGTTGTAAAGTATTCCAAAGGGTATCAAAAATCTTTCCAAAGCACACTAGCTATGGGTTAGTGGTTATCACTGATAATGCTCAAATGGCATTTGATGTCCTTTCTATCATACTTCCTTATAATACTAAGGTGGTCATACTAAAAACTGTACTTTCTAAACTTCACTGTAGCTAGATTTTTAGATGCAATTTAGAATTGTGTGCAATTTAGATTACAACACTTGAGTTAGATCTGGAAAAGAAATAAAGAATAGGGGCACCTGGCTGCTTGGCAGCAGCATTCAGAGGCCTGGTGTCCTGCCACAAGTGCTGTGAAGCTAGTGAGGAAGATCTTCCATATGGAAAAGTTGTATATCAGAGCAACCATGGCTCTGGACTGGTCAGTAGCAATGGAAACTTCCTGAAAGTAGCAACTTCTGTAATATAGAAGAGGCACAGCTTCCCTTTGAGGGATGATTTAATGATACATCTTTGGGGGGTTGTATCTGCAAATCTTGTCTAAAACCTGTTTCTTCAACCCATTCCTGGGTTTTTGTGACTCTTTAATTGTCCTAGAATAAATCCTTTCTGTTTACAAACATTAGAGTGGATTCTACTTTCTGCAACTGAATTTGGACCAATGTAATATAGATTTATTTTTAAAAAAATCCTACATTCAGATTAAAATCATTCATCCATTGTCTTTTTAAACTCATCTTCTTCTGTTGTTTGCATTTTGAGCTTTGGTGAAAAAATGCCCCTTTCTATACAGAAATTGGTTGACCTAATTGGGGGATCAATTTGCAATAATCTCCTGGGACTAGGTGAAATAATGTCCTGCCTAAACTGAGAATTTGTTCATTTAATCAATGTATAAAGTTGTGAGATATGCAGATTTTACCCCAACGATGACCCTTCCCCCAGTGTTAACATTTATTCATTTTTGAAGAGCCGTATTTAAGGTCGAAACATATAAAAGCTTTAAAAAAAAGATGTAGAAAAAGATTTAATGGGCTGGGACAATAGTATTCATACATAGTTCCTTATAAAAAGACTACCAAAGATGATTTCATTTTGTAAGAAGAAACTCATTTTGTAAAATAAAAATTATATATTTATCAAGAGACTGAAATATACCAAGTAACATTTACAGTGGTTATACTTAGATAGTAGGATTATGGGGTAGTTTTAATAGACACATTTTCCCTAGTAATATGCTTTATCATTCTCACATCAAAATGCTACCAATGAGAGCTTATTTGATGATTTAAGTTCTCTTTAGTAGTCACAGACATGATTAATCTATTTTATATTCACTATGAAATGATTGAATGAAAGCATCCTGAGCTATTGTCACCAGGGCAATTTTTAATAATGTTACTTAAGAAGAAATAAGGCACTAAAAATAGGGGGTCCATTTTAAGTTCTGACCTAAGTAGGAAAATTTCTTCATTAAAAATGCTTGGAAATGCCTTCCCAGTATAATTACCTAAATATAGGATGCAGTTATTACTACCAACAGGTAGAAATGTCTCAGATTCCCTAGATTGTTGGATGGGACAGAAGCATTCAATGGCTTTTCTGTATGAATGAAATTGTACAGGCCAACTCAAAGTAATTTTTAAAAAAATAAATAAATAAAGGTTTAAATTTTGTATAGATCCCTAAAGGAAGACTCAAGAGACACAGGACAGCAATGGATTGCTTGAGGATCTGTGTTTGGAGGCTACCAATGTACATTCAGATGAGGACCCAGATCAAGTAAGAGAAAATTCTTCATTTGTCATCCATTTCTGAGAAAGCTGGACAGCATACAAGGCTTAGGCTTTTCATTCTCTGATGTTTTATATGAGTAATTTGCCTTTCAAATTCTTCTCAAAGGTATTCTCAACAAATTACTTAGATATTTCCAATTGTCTCAGAGTATCTGTCTTAGTATTTTCAACATAAAAGTAATTATAATGATCAGACCTTTTCTTTAACAAAATTCTGGTGTTCAAACTATGCAAAATGAGGCATGGAGTAACCACTCCAAAAGTAATTGTAAGAGGGATATTTTTGTCGAGGTGTATTATGTATTACAAGGACATTAATTCAAGCATATTATGTTCTTGGTATTCTGTGATCAATTAAGTTTAATTTGAAGCAATTGGTCAAGAGGAAACAAAGGGATATTAACAATGGGAATTAACACACAAAGGATTGAAATATAGAGCTAAAAATTACACATTCCACCCTCTAAGCTAGTCAGGTATACTTTTGTAACATAAGTAGAGGTTGCCACAAAAATTTAAAATAATCCAATAATATAGACTGAAGAGGTCTGAGAAGAATAGAACAATATTTCTACTCATATTCTGTTAGTCTGACTTCAGTAGGAAAGGATGAAAATTGGTAGAAAATGTGGAAAGGCTTCAAAATGTTGGGGGTTGGTGGTTTTGTATATATATATTTTTTAAATTTTTTTAGAAGAAAAACTTTGGAACTTGGATCTTTGGAACTTCCTGGGACTTTAGGGGAATCTCTCCTTTGATTACTTCTTAGAAATTCTCTTGGACTCATATTGGAGGATGTGATTCCATCCCAGAATTGAAATTAAGTGTTGGCCATCAATAAAAGAAATAAATTCTATTTGGATTATATAGAATTCCATAGAGTTTATGTGGTGAAGGTTATGAAGGTGCAAAAGGGGCAGGAATTCAAGGTAGTCTTATCTAGAAATAAAATAGAGCTAATAATTGAAGCTCCTTCAAATGCTGTCTGTCAACATTTTAAATAGGGACAAATAGGCATAGAAGGTTGAAAAGTCCCCAATAGTGCTGCTTAAAACTAGTCTCTCACTTAGAGGCACAAATTAAGTGGCAGCAAGCATCCCTACATAATATGTGAACTTCTCCTTTTGATCTATCACCATGTTATCAGAATGTACACTGAACTCCTGCATGAGATCCTATGCCTGGTCCATTCTTAACATACCCTGCACTATGTCTACATTTCATGTTTCAACTGGTGCTGAGTCAAGCCAATAACAAAAACATCAGGCTTGGTGTCAATTTGCAAAACTGTTTTAAAATATAAATGATGAGAGCAATATTTTATCACCTGAGATCAATAAAGGAAATTAATGAATCATAAATAATTTAAGATGTAGCTCTAGAAGATGGAGGCATCTGCCTTCAGAAAATTGAAATCCAAAATAACAGCTGGGCCTCCCTGGTGGTGCAGGGTTGTTAAAGACAGTGTTATCAAGCTACTGTCAGCCACTACAGCATGAATTCCATCCTCAACCAGCTAGGAAGCAACCCATATGGCATAGCAGACCTCTCCTATCTCGCCCACTGCTCCCCTCAGCAGTGTATTTCAGTACATTTGCCTGTTCTGCTTCCCACTCTCATTGATGAATTCTCTCATCTCCTGCACCTCTGGATTACACCCCAGTTCTTGTATGCATCAGTAAATAACTCTTTTTAAAAAATAACAGCTAACCTCTAGAGTAGCAATAACAATAAAAACTACCTTGAAGATAATAACAGCAATATTTATAATAATACCCTTCAGGGTGTATTCTGCTGCCCACAGTACACAGGTTTTTTTTTTTTTTTCCAGAATATCTCAGAACACGAATCCATTTCACTTACAGTATAAAATTATTCACCATTTCAATATTATCCATTCCTATTTTTCATTCAAAAGTCCATGTAATTTTCTTTGATATTTCCTTTATATTTTCTTGATATGTCAATTTTGTCCTATGTTTTGTTACCTACAAAAACTCTGTACGATGAAAAGTTCTTTCTTTGGCATTTGTGTTCTTATGACCATGTCAATATCATTTTAGTTCCCACAGGATTTTTCCAGACTATACATCTCATAGAATGCTGACGGAGTGAAACATCTTAAGAGCTGTAAAAATTTGATTCCTCATTACCTTCCTCCATCTCATGTATTTTACTCTCACACCTAGCTTCACATTATTTTTCCTCTGCTTAATATGTTCCGTAGCTGTCATATTTGTCCATCAGTAGCTTTCTCAAACATTCTCACAGTTTGCCCCTTTTCATCCCTTACGTTTACCTTGAGAGTGAACTTGTTTGAGTTTTTCCTGAAGAATTCTGGCACCTTTCCTCATACTGTCATGACTCTCAGTCTCCTAAACCATCCCTCCCTCTCCTCAGTTGACTCATCTTCATTGCCCAAACTCTTCCCTCTCTTCATTGCTGCTTCCTTCCTTGTACTCAGCTTTATTCATCTTCACCCATCGTCATTGCCATAGAGTTCAAAATAGGTTCTTTCTGGCTTTCTACTTGAATCTTTCCTAAAGATTACTTCTGTCTCAGTCCCGAGTGGTCAGGGGAAAGAAGAGCCAGGTGGGACTGGTGTGAGTGTTTCTCTAAACAAAGAGCAAGAACAATCGGAACTGATTTTCATAGCAAGGGCTGAAAATGGAATGTGAAAAATGCCTGATACACACAGGACATCCTCAAGTTACTGACACACACACAAAAAAAAAAAATGGACAGAAAGAAAAATAATATGTTCTTAAGTGATGGAGGAACCATCCCCAGACTGATAATGTAATGAAGTATGGACAAGAAGAGAGGCATCAGTACAGGAGGGATAGACTGGGAACAAACTAGAAAAGAAAGAGGGTGAACATGATAGAACCTGTCAAACCTGTGTTATCTGAGTGTTCAGGTCAGGAAAAAATGCTGGTAAAGTGCTCTGCCACAGTGCCTAGGGGGTACTAACAAATCTATATTCAGGCAGTGAAAATGAGTGCAGGGGAAATGACAGGAGTAGCTGCAGCTTCTGGACATAATGATCACTTGCAAGCCAGTGAGGATACATGGCAAACATCATTGAATTTACTCTCCATGGTATCCCTATAAAACAGATGTGATTACTAGCTGCACCAACTGAAGATAGGAACACTACGGTCAATGGGGGCTGACTTTTGACAGTAACTGGTAGAGTTGGGACAAGAACTCAGGTTGTCTGACTCAGGGGCCATCTTTTTAGCCACTACCAGGCCTTACCTATCAGTAGCAATCATGCTACATCAATGTAAATCAGAATAAAAGCAGCTGAAGGAAGAGCATTTTCACTTTTACTAATGGAATGAATAAGTCTGCAATTTTCAAGTACACATGAGTATATAGCTAACATTCTGAAGAAAGAAAATAGTTTAGTATCGTTTTCTCTGGCTTTCTAATAATTGTTGAACATTTGTTTGAGCACAGAGTCAGTCTCAAATGATTGACAGCAAAGCACAGGAGAAAAATAATATTCCCTTAATAAGTTATAGAGGAGTCATTCTCAGACTGATAACATAATAAATTTTTTATTGTTCCTTTTTTATACACCTCAGTGATCCAAAAATGGATTGACTGATTTCATTACTTTCTTAAATGAGATATTATATTTTGTAGACTTTAATTACTTCATTAAGATGATTTTAAAACTGTGCTTGCGTGATTTTCAATCACATTTTCTAATCATAAGAAGAGAGAAAAAATTGGAAATGGTTCAGATAGAAAAAAAAATCAGAACAGACTACACACTGTGGCCTCTCAGCTGCCTATGTGTTTGGTATTATCTTTACAGACTATATTATAGCTGTGAATACATCACCACCTTTCTAAAATTATCTTAAGTGTGAACTCTCTCTTTCCCTTCCTTCCTCTTTCATTTACAAATAAAATAATGTGTTGTGTTAGTACAGGGTGCATAGAAGAGACTTATCCTTGTTCCAAATTGGCAAGCAGAACAAGCGGCTAGTAGATAAATGATAATATCTTTTTCTCTGGTGCTGTAAATCTGATTTTTTTTCTTAATTTCTCAAATTTGTTCTGTTGCTTCATTGGCAAATTCTCGTTAACAAAACTACCCAAGTGGGGAATAGGATTAACAGGAAGGAGAATTTATGGGTCTTCTTCAATTATCATCAGGAAAGAAAAATAAGTATATACACAATTCTAGAGTGATTCTTTTTTAAATCATTCTAAACATAACCAGTTAACTCCTTAACTTTCTGGTTGAATGACATTCATTTAGTCATTCAACGATTATTAACTCTGTGATCCATAAGTACAAGGTACTATGAGAATATGAAGAAGAAGTAGCTTTTGTGCCAGAGGAGATAGGAGCAAATACAACACAGATACAAAGAATAAAGTGAAATGTCAGGTGAAGTGAGTGAGGGGAATTACAAGAAAGTTCTCTGAGTTCAGAATATGGTACAATATGGTGTAGAATTATGTTGTAAGAGAAGGAAGACTTCATGTGGGAACTCATTTTTTGAGGAGAGCCTTGAACAGTGAGATGAATTTGGGCATGTAGTTATGTCTGGGTATAGGGAACACTGTGAGCAAAGATTCAGGTAAGGAAGCCCTTAACAATTTTGAGCAACGAACGACAGGCTGATTAGTTTTACCTGAGAAACCATTCTGTAAGGAAGAATAGAAGCAGATAAAAGGTGAAGTCTTGTGTGAGGACACAGTATTTCTTGGTCCTGAATCTAAAGAAATATGATCTATCTAACACAGGCACCCAAAGCTAAGGCAGTTTACATTACAGTGCAAATGATAACTTCTGAAAGCTCGGCTTCCTCTACCCTGGCAGGAAGACTTTCTTAGCTTAAATATGTATCACTAAAATTTTCTTTTTCAAGTACATTTGCTAATGATGGTTATAGAAGTTATAGAATGTATCTTGGGGCTTAGTTTGCATTTACTTCCACCTAGGTCATTCAACTAATTTCCTCATCTGCCTCCTGTTTCTCTTACTATAACTAGAGGGGTGAATGACACTGCTATTCTAAAATACACAAGAGAAGTTCACTACAAAATGGAAAGATCACTGACCTGCTAGAGCCTAGGTCAACACATCCCAATGGCAACCTCTGGTCACTCAAAGGGCAATAGAAAACTGGCACAAAACCAATGCATGGTGGATGGTTCAACTTTGATACCTAGATTCACCAGTTATTTCAACAGAAGGACCTTAAAGCAGTCTGGTGGTTCATTGTCCTCATTGGCTCTTATCTCTTCAAGTATCTATTAGATAGAAAAGAGGATCAGGGATCTGCTAATAATATTTCAAAAGAAAATGAGTATTTATCTACACACGGTTCCAACAGAATCACAAAAATAGCAACCACTTACTGAAATGTCCACATTTGATTTTTTTTGCTACTTTGATATATTTTCAATAAAAAAAGCTTTAATAAAGACAGAAAAATAAATTACTGCAATTTGATGAACCAAATATTTCCAAATAAACTCCTTGGGGATAAAGAAAATAAGTTCTTGTGTTGAATATCCCAGAATTATGTTTAATCGAACTGCCAGATTATATAAATGGAGAAATTAATGCTGAAAGAAACAGAAGTGCTTAAAAAGATCTTGGAGCTAATTAGTGACTAAGGTGGCATCAGAACCCATATCTTAGAAAGCCAAATCAATGTTCTTTCTACAATAACACCTGCCAGGTGAACTACCAAATATGATCTCAGAATGCCATGCAGGAGAGTACAGATAGTACAGAGACCACAGATTGTAAAAGTTAAGATACTCTCTACCAATTCTTTGAATTTTTAGAGAATCCCCTCATCCAAAATGTATATAATACATGAAATAATATATTTGATTTACTCTTGTCCTAAAGTCTTCAAAGTGCCTGGTGTGTTTGAAGAGTTTGGTTTATAAACTTGTAGGGGCCTCCCCGGTGGTACAACGGATTGAGCACAGTGCTGTGAAGCTGTCCGCAGCATCTGCAGTGTGGGTTCGATTCCCCGCTGGCCAGGGAGATGCCCACATGGCACAGCAGACCTCTCCTGTCTTGCCCGCGGCTCCCCTCAGCAGTGTTTTGGTCTGTCTGCCTGTTCTGCTCCCCACTCTGTCGCTGGTGAATCCTCTTACCCCCCCCCACACCTCCTAAACCCCAGTTCTTGTATAAATAAATAAAATCTTTAAAAATAATATATAAATTTGTAGTATCTTTGCTTAAGTTCCATTTATTGCTCCAACATGCCACTGAAACTCAACCTGGGAAGTGATTGCATTCATTTATAAATATTAAGGCTGAGGCTCAAGAAAGCTGTGTATTTTTCAAAAGCTGTGTCAGTAGTGACAATGGAAATGGGCCACAAGCCTCCTGAAATTCATTCCCAATCTATAGTCTAGCTTCTTAGAAATCAGTTTCGTCAGTTTGTCTGCAAGCTCTCCTGGAAATGATAGGGATTAGTAAAAGGAATAAAGAGTGAGACATGAAAGAAATAAAGTGCTATGTAAGGATTTTAATGTGGTGCACTTTACTTTTGATATCTTCCCACCATCAACTAGAATAATTGAGAATTGCCTATGAAACACTCATTAATTGCCGGAGAAGCAGTGATCAATTCATTAGCAGTCACAGGTGCTGGGAACCATAATGTGCCATATCGGTTCTGATGGATAGTAAGAGAGAAGCTTGAAATATGTAGCTCATTTAGTGCAAACTCCATTGGAAATGACAAATGAAGGCTAATCCTTTGCTATTCAATATATTTTCAATTATACAATAAATACTATTAAGGCATATTTTGTTCTTAAACATGTGTGAATAAATACACACTAGAATGTGATACTTGTGGTAAATATACAGAAGTTAGGAATTTTATGTGTGGATAAGTATGTATGAAATAGCTATAGGTGCATTTATAAGATGTATTATAAGATCTATATATGCATATATATATTGTGTATATATATATATATATATATTTACCATATTTGGCATATACATATTAAATGAGTAAGTATGTACTAAGAAGGAATGGCTATATAAGTACGTGAGCTCCGAAAAACACCTAGAATCCTTCTAAGAGCACAACTCATAGAATACAGATATTGACTCTTGTATTTAAAACTCACCAATCTACCCCCAACAAGCCTTAGTAAGGTCTAGCTGTAAGAATCAATGTATTTACTTCAACTCTACTTTCACATCTGTCCCTTTCAACTGCTTCTTTTCACAACAAAGTTAAACTTTCTTTGTCTACTATAATTTTCCTTTAATGTGATTTCTCTTCTTGGCAAAACCCATCAAGAGTCTCAAAGCAGCACCACCAGTATACTGAAACTGACAACACAGGCTAATTTTAATAATTAGTATGCACTTTGCTAGATACTAAAACCCAAGTTGTAAAATGGTTGCTTTGTTGATATCCTGCTGAACAAATTTAAGTAAAACCGGCAATGATTTCTTGGTAAATGAAGAAAATGAGAAGTCGGCTTGACACCAGTCATAAGTTATAACATGGGGAATAACATGAATTGATACATGTACCAGTGGCTCCATCAATGTAAAGGATTACAAGATTGAGTCTGAGATTCAGATGGCCAGTGTTCAATCTTATTTCAACAGCTTGTAAGTTTTATGACCTTGGACAAATTACATCACTTCGCCAATCCTCAATTTCCACACCATCATTAAAGTGTAAATAATGATAGCATCTACCTCATAGATCGGTTGAGAAAATTATTTGTGATAAAATATTTCGCACAGTGCCTGACATTGAGTAAGTACCATAAATAGGACATTATCGCAATATCCATTCATTTACATATAACTCACATATCCAATACAAATGAATAGGAAAGAAATATCCAATAGATAACCCTTGTAAGTTTTAAAGATGATATGTGCAAAGCTAGTTCAGCCTTTCAAAACGCATACAGTTACACACACATACACACTTAACTATAAAATGGTTCTTCTCACAATGAGATTAGACTACGTACACTGTGTTCAGTTATTTTCATAACCTCACAATAAATTTGCTTGAAAATACTTATTTCCTCTGCCAGATAGTGATGGAAATTCCATTGCATGCATAAACACTAAGATGAAGGTATCTGAGATGTTAGTCATGGGTTAGTATGAACCTTGCTTTCCAACAGATGATCTTCCAAATTTAAGATCTAATGGTAAATATCTGAAGCATATAGCATACAAATACAAAAACACATGCCAGGAATGTCATCATGCATACCTATAAATATGTTACATTTGATTATAATCCCTAATATTTGGAAACATTAAAACTTTTAATATGTAGTTCTGTGAAATGCCTGCATACCATTATAATGTGGGTAGTTTAAATTAATAAAGAAAGATCAATACTATGAGGAAGAATGCTTTGTGATTCTTGAAAATTCTAAGAACAGATCTAAACAACCACGAGGTAAACACCAAAAAAAGTGAAACTTTCAAATTAATTTCTGATTATATGGTGGTAATTTGAATTAGAATAGTAAGTCCCTATAGGGAGGCAATTGCTGAAAGCTTCAGAAATCATTCAAGAAAACAAGCCCTTCCTTGCCCCAAAATTGGTAGACTGTGATATTCCTGACAATATGTTTTATGACAGATCTCAGGAAATATGACATCTTACTTTTCTGAGGACAAGGTGGGAGTGAGGGGAGCTTCTGAAAATCATATCTATGCTCCTTTGCAGAAATAACTCTTGAACAAAATCAAATGTCTCCTATCCTGCTATAAAGTAAATATTGATGTAAGACAAAAAGACAGTATCTGGAGATTCTAAATGCCTCATACTTTGATTAAAAATGCTTTTGTCAATTACAGATTGATTTTGTAGCTCATTATAGTGATGGATGTCAGGGTTGGCGGAGGTGGTATTTTACCACTTGGCTGGAAGATGAACTCTGTTTGGGGAAGATGGCAACATTACAATTATTTTCCAACACTCATCCATGTGCCCAATGGGTGTCACCGGGATAATTTGAAAGAATGGCATCATGTGAGATGACCAAAAGAATCATGCATCAGCCTCTCTAAAAGGAAAACATTTTAAACAAATATTTCCCAACAACCTGCTGAGATTCTTGCCACATGATAAGCAACACTGAAATGCATCGGCGGGGTTTTGAAGTAAGCTAGGGTGTTTAGCAGAGGCTGCAGCAAGCAATATGCAAATATCTCTGCATGTACAACTATGAATATTAAAACTGTACATATTTCTATCTAATGTATGTAAGCACAGTCATCCACATATATAAATACAAATGTACTTTTTTCCCGTTTAAACATCAGAGGTTAGGCGCTGTGGGGAAATTAGAGGATCTGGGTAAGAGCTGCAGGAAGAAAAAAATCAATATTCAGAAGTGACTGAAAAATGGAAAAAGGAGATTCATCTCACTTTGTCACACATTCACATTTTACTCTGAAATGACCTGTATTTTTGAAGTCACGGTACAGTTTCTGACTATGATGTCCCTTGTTCACAGGGTATCCTCTATGGTAACCTCTATATGACTATAGCTCTGTAAGAGCCCTATGACCAAAGCAATAACATCCATCAGACATATAACATGCACATCTTAGAGGCTGTTTTCCTATCACCTGCTATGAAACAGTAGTGACTTAGATTTCAATTAATAATTTAAGACAATCCATGTCAATATTAGGAAAGAAGATATATGTGACTGATAGGATCATATGTAAGACTAAGGATGAATAACAGGAAAATAATCATTTCAAATTGAAGATTAGGAGGCCTGACTATACTATAACTATAGCAATATTGGCCATACATCTATACAATTGCTTTATAGAATAGTCCACCATGAACACACACCTATTTATGGCCTACATACATAGTGATACATCTCTTGTCTGCTGGTTGGTTAGAATCCCAACACTCTGAAATGGAACTGTGGTGACAAAAAAATAATACTTCATAGATGAAATGTCAGGATATTTAAGTAAGTAAGGTAACAGAACATAGGTTTGAAGCATAAAATCTGATCTATGCTTTTAGTCCAAGTGGAAATGAGCAGTGGAACATCATTAGAACATCTGGATCATTTTATAAACTGATTATGTTTGGCATCAAGGACCAGGTTGAAATCTCATTTTTCTTATCTATTTTATTATAGCAGTGGGGAAGAAATAGAAGGAAAAGGTGCTCATAAAGTCTGGGAAAGATATGAGCTAGGTGCAGAGAATTTTACAAAACAGAAAATATACACCCCAAAACAAAATTTAGACTATCCAGCATATAAAAACATATCTGGATATTTTAAATCAACTAAAATTCTACTTAATACAATAATGTGCTTTCAGATGGCTTATTTTTATGCCAACAGCCCAAAATTAGAGTAGAAATGATGCTTTATAAGTAGTCTTTGCCATAAACAATCCCAGGACAAGTCCTGCTGATGGGATGAAATTCGAAAGGAAAAACAACACTGTCAGCAATGGAAAGTGCTTAGGCAGCAGCGATGCCAGCCACAGTAATAGTCCCAGGACTCTGGCTCCAAGAGTCTACTCCAAAGGCAAAGATTGACTTTAAATATTATCTGAAGACAAGAGGCAAGTACCATTTAGAAAGAAAACAAATGAATACCCATCTGAGTGTTATAAATGTGGAAAAGAAAAGCTCTCAGTTACTCAGTTCACAGGTTGCTAACACCAGTGGTTTCTCTACCCTTTCTGCAGAGAAGAAAAGAAAAAGGAAGTAGACACTAGTGATACTGGGTAGTATTTGCTCCTCCATATACCATGCATTGTTACACTCTGATTTCATTGTTTCCTCTCTTCTAACATTCCTCTTGCTTTTAAGCAACTCTTTCCCAGGGTTCAGCTCCAAGCAACTGAGAGCATGCCCCCTCAGGGCATCCACAGGAGATCTGAGAGGAGTCCAGAAGTTCTCCTGCCCACTCAGGACTTTGATTTGGTGATAAGTAAGGTTATGGGAACTCTATAACCACCTTTTAAGTAAGAAAACTGAAAAATATGCCAAATGGACCAATGTGAGGTTACTTTTTCTATCTCCCATTGTTATAATATCAAAGGATAAGCCAAGACACCATTTTGAGTCCGTGTCCTACTATACATGAGACCTGCTGATACTTGTGTATAGCAGTAGGTACCATACCTCCTTTATTTTCTTTTACTAGTCTTTGTCCACTTTCCTCTCTGTGAGTTATGTGAAAAAAGGTCTATCTTAGACGTCATACTTATAATACCTAACATATAACTTGGGTTATAGGAGAGGATCAATGAATGCCAAATACATGACTGAAATCTATCTGAAAGTCATCCCTAACTTTTTTTTACCAACACGTAAGTATCCATGCAATCAATTTAATCAGGAATTGAGTTTTTTAAAGCATATATATATATATATATATATAAAATTTTAAAATTGTAAACTCTTAATACATCTTAAGAGAGCTTATGTAAAGAAAAATTAGGAATAATAGAAGTTCAAAGCATATAGAAAGGTTATTATTACAGATATTACTCATAATACGAACATAATAAATACTAAGTAGAATTCCTGAAAGTAGTCCATGGTAGCACAGATACAATTTGAAAGAAATCAACTTTATAGTGGAAAATGAAAACTCTA